>NW_027256882.1:268250484-269450484 GCF_029215685.1 Pituophis catenifer annectens | reverse complement strand
AATCATCTGCAATTACTGCAGTGCAAACGGACATCAGAAAGCAATACAATCTGATGCATAACCCAGTGGACCCCTTTTTTCCTGCATTTCATCTCGTTTACGTTGCCAGCGGTTACTGTTCCTAACATTAAATTCTGATGTAGACATTGCTTCCATGCAGTAGATTTAATCTTGTGTAAAGGATACAGCCAAGTCGATGTATATTTACTTAGAGCTAAACTTTACTGGGTTTAATCATGTTCCTCGAAGGATTACAGCTGGGCTCTGCCTGCTACTTTGCCATAAATGATGTATGGGGGAAAAAATGTCAGGACTTGCTGTGGATTTTCATGATGTGTTTACCATACTACCAAGATGTATTCTAAATTTATTATATGCAAAGGCACTATTATTTGTATTTTTCTTGAAAATCAAGATTAATCTCTCTGTAAAATACAACAAATGATCATTAATTTAACTATCCTTAGCCACAAAAATGATGACAACACAAAATGTCAAAAAGCTACAAAACGGAAAGTTACTAGAGGTTAATTAGCTTCAATGTACAGGTACATAATGTTGCAGTCAGACAGATCCACTAATTGTCAGAATTATGTGTTTGATACTTAAAAGTTTTTGAATTTCCAGTTATATTCCTATCATTGGTAACAATTGTGATTAGTTCAAGAGATCTCATACAGGCTGTCACTTTCATACAAAGGTTAAGGATGAATGTATTTTGAGTCTTTTAAATACTAATTGAAGGCCCTAAAATAGAAACGGCAACTCTTAATAAGAAGTATGAGTTAGGAAATAAACAACTCCATTATGAGCAGAAACCAAGCCTGAAGGGAAGATTGGAGAATACCAGTTTACTGAAAATGCAATGACTTTAGAACCAAACTGATTCATTAAAACGGAAATGAATTGTCCTAAGGCAAGCAAGATAATCAGAAGAGATAAGAGGATCTGTATGAACACAGCATAGCATAAATGTCTTGTGCCTGCAAAAGGAATGTTAGGGTTTGGTTCTTACATTAATATACATTAATAGTGTATATGTGATTTGAACAGAATAGGTGATAATGCTATCCTTGCTTTTAGCTCAACAGACAGAAGCACTGTAATTTAGCTCAACAGTTTAGCTCAACAGACAGAAGCACTGTAATTTAACACCAGCTGTCTGCAATTAAAGTAAGATCGAATCTCTCCAGGCTCAAGGTTGACTCAGCCTTCCATTCTTTCTAAGGTAGGTAAATTGAGGACCCAGTTTGTGGGGGCAATAAGCTGACTTTGTATAAATATACAAAAGTATGAAGGCTATTGTTTAACGCACTGTAAGCCGCCCTGAGTCTCCGGAGAAGGGCGGCATATAAATCAAATTAAAAAAAAAAGTCTCTCCCCTTCCCTCCTTTATTTTGGCTTACTATTGATTGAAAACAATAAAAGGCAGGCAGGCAGGCAGGCAGGTAGGTAGGTAGGTAGGTAGGTAAATAAAGTGTCATCAAGTCTGTGATGACTCTTAGCAACCACATTATTAGATTTTCTTCTAACCTGGTCTTCAGGTCTTCCAATTATGCACAATTGTCATTGTAACTGAGTTCATCCACCTTGATCATCTTCTTCTTATCTTATATAAAACCTAAACAAAACTACATCAACCTTCACAGCAGCTACTTCATGTAAGATACATTGCAAACAATTTTTTAAACATATGTGTGATTGACTTAAGAAATCCTAGGCAGGAGTGTCTTTGAAGACCACACAGAAATTTCAATTAATCTAGAGTGCAGTAGCCAGGTGTTGGTATATACCCGGTTTTCCCAAAAATAAGACCCAAAAATAAGCCCTAGCGTGATTTTTCAGGATGCTCATAATATAGGCTGTACCACAAAAATAAGCCAGACGGACACATTTAGTACTTTATTTCCCTGAAAATAAGACCTAACCAGAAAATAAGCCCTAATGCGTCTTTTGGAGCTAAACTTAATATAAGACCAGGGGTGAAATGCTCCCGGTTTGGACTGGATCAGGCGATCCGGTAGCGATTGTGGCAGGTGGTTCAGAGAACCGGTAGCGATGGCGTTACGAGGCTCCGCCCACCCGCCTGGGTGTCGTTACTTCTTGCTTTTAAAAGGTAAAAAAAAGGCTCTGATGATCGCGCGCCACAGCTGTGATCGTCAGAGCCTCTTTTTCTTAACCTTTTAAAATCATTTTTTTACATTTTTTTACTATTTGCCCAAATAGGTTGTAAAAAAATGCTTTAAAAAAGAAAAAAAAAGTTGGCCACGCCCACCCAGTCACATTAAACCCCACCACCACCAAGACACGCCCACAGAACCGGTAGTAACAAATGTTACATTTCACCACTGTATAAGACCCAGTGTTATTTCCAGGGAAACACAGGTATTTGACAAAATATCACATCTAATTCTGGGTTTTATCTTCGATATGTATCAGTATCTTAAAGTCCTGGTTTTATTTATTTATTATTTAAATTTATAAGGCTACCCAAGTCACAGCTCTGGCTTTAAAGGCCTACATAGCTTGGCACCAGGGTATTTCTAGGATGGCTTCCTTCTCTCAATTTTGACTTACCCAACTTTGACAATACTACGAATAGTCCATGAACTTAATGGGATAAAAGTCTATAAACCAATGTTCTAGCACTCCCTAATCCTTGAAATCCAATCAACTCCTACCTTATTAGGCTTCAGGACATCATTAAAAAAGAATTGGTTAAAATGGTATTCAATTTATATATATATTACCATTTGTTTTTGGCTAGTTTATGATTTTATTAATGGTTAAAATGGGAGAATACTTATTATTATAACATAATTTTAATTGTAATGTGGACATTTTGTTATTGTGATTGCAACCTGCTGGGTGTCTCTCATTTAGAGTAGGCAAATAAATAAATAGAATAATCTGCAGGCTTCTATGCTTAAACAATTTAGCAATGTTTACCTTCTAGTTTGGATTCTATAAAGAGAATTTAGAGATTACAATCAGTTCTTTCCCTTATGTGACCTGATCCACAACAGAATTTTAATCTCTAGGCTCCTGTTAATTCTTCACTTTAGTTAACATTTTCAAAGTTTTCCATTCTTCTACGTTTGTATGAATGCATTTATATTGGCATGACAAAGCTAGCAATCAATCTTCCAATACCATAACAAAACTAGCTAATTAGTTCCCACCAGGCTCAAGGATTTCGCTTTAAAATGTCATCCATGCTTACAAGAAAGAGTTGAGTAATGCACTGTCAGTATTCAGGGCAACAGCTCATAGCTAAACAGGTTCTAGCAGACAAGCAAGTCTAGCCATTAAGTGTTTCTTTGGGAATTTCTTGTTCCGCCTTTGGTTATTTAGACTATAATGACCTGACTGTTTTAGGAATTCAAGTTCAGAATAATATTTTAGTTTGGATTACATTATTATATTATATGAGACCACAGAGGCAGAGGTTAAAAAAAGCATGTGTTCACTGTGACTGCTGATTCTATGGCTTAATTATTAAAATAAAATTGCTAAAATGATTATTTAAGTATTTTCAATAGTCATAAATGACTCTTTTGCTTTTCTTTAACCTCAATAGTTAAGCAATGTGGGGTTCTGAAACAATGACTGACTTTGGATGGGACACTGAATAATAGGCCTGGTTCACACAATATATTAAACTACAAGTTAGTGGATCCAACCCTAACTAAATAGACCCTTAGAATCAACTTCTTTTGTAGCCACATAGGTTTCTGCAATGCATTTCATGCTGAGGAAGCTGACCTATATAGAAGATCTTAAAGAAACTTGTAATTGATAATTTTAATTTATTGTGGATTTTAATCTTTTTGATTTTAATTTGGGTTTACACACAGAATGTAAACTACCAAAAGGTATCAGGAGTCACAATTTAATACATGTAATAGAAAAACAAATACATACAAGTAGTCCTTGGGTTATTACGGCATTTGGGATTAGGATTGCTGTCACTAATCAACTTGGTTGTAAAGCACAATGTCATGTGATCGCATTGCTTAGCGACAGTCGCATTTGCCATCATAACTCCAAGACGCATGGGTCAGGTCATTGAGTGGGAAACAGTAGAAGTCCAAGTAAGGAGCATGCAGATGCTATAGGAGGATGGGGAAGCCCAGGCAGGGGTGAAATCTAAAATTTGTTACTACCGGTTCTGTGGGCGTGGCTTGGTGGGTAGGCGTGGCCAACTTTTTTTTTTTTAACTTTTAAAAGCAGTTTAAGAGGTTGCAGAAAAAAATGCTTTTAGAAGCCTCTGACGATCAGGCAACTCAGCTGGGATCACGAGAGGCTTTTAAAGGCATTTTTTTTCCTACAACCTCTTTGGCTGAAGAGGTTGCGGGAAAAAAAATGCTTTTAGAAGCCTCTTGACAATCTCAGCTGAGCCGCATGATCATCAGTGGCTTTTTTTTTTTTACTTTTAAAAGCATTTTTTTCAACTGAAGAGGTTGTAGAAAAAATGCTTTTAAAAGTAAAAAAACAGCCTCTGATGATCGTGCAGCTCAGCTGGGCATGGGGGAGGGAGGCGCAGGGATTTTTGCTACCGGTTCTCCGAACCACCCACTGCCATCGCTACCAGATCGGGCGATCCAGTCCGAACTGGGAGCATTTCACCCCTGGGCCGAGGAGACCCTATGTAGGCTGCACTTGAGTTGGGGAACAAGGTGCTGAGACGAAGCACAAATGCAGAAAGATCAAAGAAAGGAAAATGTGGGTTGGTGCGAGCGTAGGGAGGCCAAGGGAAGGACCGTATGGATATATGCACAGGTACATCACAACTCCTTTATTGTATTATAAAACAGCAGGTTCATTTTCAGCCAAATGTAGTTATTGTAGAACCTAACTTGTATTAATCGTCTAGGCATATTAATTTAATAGTATTTCCTGGGGAAAATTCTTCATAATTCTTCCATCAGAAAGAGGAGGTGGTTACATGCCATGAAGTCATTGTTAACTCTTAGCAACTACATAGATTGATTTTCTTCCATCAGGGTTTGGTTGAATAATGTGACAAGAATCTTATAGACAAAACTGGTTGCTGGATGCACCCCAACAAATTTCTCTGTTTATGTTTGTGTTCATGCTCTGCTTCTAATCTTACTTACAGAATTACTGAGTGATTTATGCGGCTGAAGGACTCAAACTTGAGTTTTCTTCAGTTCTAGTCGCAGACCTTACCATTAGATCTAAATACAGAATTATATCTACTCAGTCTTTCTGAAAGGTTATTCTTAATACTAAGTTTCTTTTAAGTAAAATGTACTCTCCTGAAACTTAAACCTTTAAACTCTAATCCTATCATTTGATAACTGTTCTACCCAATTCATCCTGAAGATTAGGAAATGTTGAGCAAAAATACCCAGTGACGGGTTTTCTTACTATACAGGTCATTTGACAACAAAACACACAGCTTTCATGTGTAAGACATGCTGTGGCAATAACTCCACAGTTGATCTATGGGCATATGACTGCAAATCTTGCACAATGATTGGTTGTTTTTTTTTATCATGAGTTTGAACCACACATTTAGTATTGTAGAGGAAGGAAAAATCAAAGGGATTGGAAGATTATTCTTTTATAAGTGACTCCCATGGACCTTTTAAAATAATTCCCTCTTTAAAATAAACTCATTGATTGCATTCATACATCCACATATGTACAGGAATGTAACTGTGAGACTCATTTCTGTGGCTGTTCACAATTGTGCAACTTAATAGGTATGTAGCGGAAATTTCTACTAAAATTCTACCTTCCTGTCACAAATACCCATACTCCCTTCTGCAGAGTTGTTTGAAGTAGTCTTCTTCACTTCTAAAAGAGCAACTACTCTTTTTTTTAAAAAAAATGTAATTTTAAGCAACCATTGTTTGATAGAATTTGTTTTATTTTTATATTTTACTCTCTTAGTGGTATTGTACTTATTCCACAGCTTCTCTTCCCTCTGTTGTTTACATAAAGATACTTTAAAACCACATCTCAATAAACCTTACTGGACAATACATAATACATGGAATCAACTTAAAAGCCTACTACCAAGCAATCAGAGGGCGATTGGGGTGAGAGTGAACCCAAAAAGATGGGTTGGAGAGACAATTATCACAATGCTAGGTTAGCTGTTGAAACTGAATTTCATACACACACATACACGTGCGTGTATATTGTGTGTTTGTATATCTAGAATAGCAGCAGTAGAAATATCAGACATCAAAAATTCTATCGATGAAGACCCATAGAAAGTGCGTAAGAAATATATCATGGCCATACCATCTCCACAGGATTGTTGTGTGGTAAAACAAAGAGAAGGAGAGAGTAAAGACTATTTCATTACTCTGAGCTGTCTGAGGAGAGGAACATTAGATGTAGTACCTGGGATAGCTTTACATAGTTGTGCCTGCCTGAAATGATTACTTAATTACGGACTTACTTAATACAATATTTTGGTTACAAGACTCTGTTCCATACAGTATTATGAGCAGAGTGACTAACTAACTAATGGACATGTGATTGCAGAATAAAGGAAGCTGATCATGCAAGATGTTCTAGGAAACAAGCAACACTGTAGAAAAGAAAAAGATATTTTAATTGTTCCCTAATATCCCAGAAATGTTACAAGGTCAGTTTCATTTAGTTGTGGGAATAATAACAACTTGCTGGTATCCTTACGATTTATACTGACTGTTCCCTAATATGATTTGATTGCTTATTTGTTCCCTATGACTATCATTAAGTGTTGTACCTTATGATTCTTGACGAATGTATCTTTTCTTTTATGAACACCAAGAGCGTATGCACCAAGACAAATTCCTTGCGTGTCCAATCACACTTGGCCAATAAAGAATTCTGTTCTGTTCTGTTCTGTTCTGTTCTGTTCTGTTCTGTTCTATTCTATTCTATTCTATTCTATTCTATTCTATTCTATTCTATTCTCAGCATTTTTAAGACTCTTCTTATACAAGCGGAGTTTACAGATGACCCTTGACTTAGAACTATTCATTTAGTGACCATTTGAAGTTACAATGGCATCGAAAAAATGACTTAGGGCTGGTTCTCGCACTTAGGACTGGCAGCCGCATGTATTTACAACAATTGCAGCATTCTGTGGTATTTGCAACTTTCCCATCTGGCTTCCAATAAGCAAAGTCAATGGGAAAAGCTGCATTTCTTTAAGGACCATATGATTCACATAACAACTGCAGTGATTTGGTTAACAAACATGGCAAAAAGGATGTAGATTTGGGTGTGGTTCATTTAACAATCACCTTGCTTAGCAATGAAAATTGCTTAACGCACTGTAAGCCGCCCTGAGTCTCCGGAGAAGGGCGGCATATAAATCAAATTAAAAAAAAAAATATTCTAATACCAATTCTGTTCATAGGTTGAGGATTACCTGTACAAGAAGCAAACAGACAGAAGGTAGGAGATCTCCTGAAAGCACCTTAGCATATGCTTCTGTGCTGACATGGTACCAATGGGGTTCATGACTTTTTCTGGCCAAGGGCCAAATTTTAGAGTCCCAAGGCTGAAAATTAATGAGTCAGTATAAATTATATCAGTTTCTTTTAATCTACAATTAAATAAAAAATAGTTAATACTCTTCCTTTTGTTATATTAAAACCTGCCATTTAGAATAAATTATTGGAGGTGTCTATTCTCAAGGCTTTCAAAGATTGCATCCAGATCTGGGGCTGCAGTTGGAACAGCCCTACATCAAACCATAGTTTGTTTAACAAAACTTTGCTGAATAAAACAAAGCACTCCTATACCAGGCTAAGCCAAACCTTGAGTTATGAACTACAACAATTGAGTTCATGAACAGCTGAAACCAAACAATTCATATTATAACTTAGCACAATATGGAAAATAGCCATTCTATCTTCATTACCTGTAGGTAGAGGAGCAGTTATAGCTAGAAGAGGAATTATAGTTAATGTATATAGAAGGCATCAGTTTGGAGAAACTTTTTATATAATAATATGTGTGACATTCCTTACTTTCAGAATCTAACCAACAGTTCTAATTTCAGAGTATGATGCTTCTTTCATAATAGTAATGTTATCTAATGCAAAGTACTAGATTGAGACCTAAGAAGTCACACCATCTGTGACATACAGTGATAATTTTTATATGCCACATTTAACAAGGTAACATATTTGGATCTAACATATTGAACAAATCTGGGCCTTATGTTTATTTGAGAGTTAACTCAATGAACATCAGCATCCCACATTGTCCAAACATGAAAAAGATTATTATTGTGACATTCTCTCTTCTAACTTTGGGAGAAGTGATCATTTTTAATAGGCATTCATAGCATATTCTAGAGTCATCCAATCATCATTGGGCCAAAATAATGTAATGAGAATGAACTTCTCTTCACACGATGGCGAGGTGATGTTCTCAAGATACCATAAATAACAAGGACAGAAATAGTCAGAAATAGGACCTAAATAAAAAAAATAAGATGATCTACAGTAGCTGAAATGTCTTTTTTCAACATTTGTTCCCCATATATATTCAGGTGGAGAAATGGAGCCAAAAAAATGAAGGGCTTTCATTTGTAGTACCTCTATAGTTTTGATGTTTAACTTTGACAACAAGAAAAATACAAACCGTAGACGGAACAGCCATTGCAAAAGTGGTTGGGATAATAGCCAAGATGAATGTCATCTAGCAAACCAGACTGATCCTGTTTTGCTGGTGCTGATACCATGGGTAGTGTTGTGGCCCGTCAGCGGCCTGTGCAGTTAATAGCTGATTCCGACAGCAAGGAGACTGGTGTGGTGCTGCGCCAGCAGCCTGTGTAGCTGGCGCTCAAGTCAGACAATGAGGCGGCTGGAGAAGATGTGGTGCCAAAGGCAGAGAATCAGCCAGGGCCTTCAGAACATCCAGAAGCTCCCATAAGTGAAGAGGAAGAAGAGGAGGAGCCTCTTCTCGATGCACAAGCACGCAGAGCTGTTAAAAGGCAAGAGTGGCTCCTCAGGAGGAGGTCTCCTCGAGAGTAAGGCTTGGGGTTAATTGGCCACTCCCCTAGTCTATTAAGGAAGGACGATGACTGATGCAATTTGCAGGAAACAACTTCGTTCATATTCCTTCACGTCTTGATTCCAGAAATGTTTGATTTGGCTCTTGTTTCTCTCTTGTCAGTTTTCCTGCAAATTGCTTTTGGACTTTCTGCCAACCACAGTAAGATTACAGTTATCTGAAATACTGTACCTCAGAATTGAGTTATTATTTTTTGGATTCTTGTCGGCTGTTAATGAAGTTAAATTAACAGCCCTTGTTCAGAAAAGACTGATTTAAACTGTACTTGTGTTTGAACAACTACTAAGAAAGCTCATTAGTAGTCTTTAATTAGTAAACTAAGGTTTGTACGACTTTGTGTGTGCTGCGTTCTTTGAGGTTCATAGCTGGGGCAGAACAGGTAGTCCCAAAATAAACTAAGCATGTCTGGTGAACATACCCAATCTTACACTAACTCTAAGCTGCATTCACAGATGTCAGACAGAACTCCTTCTTAGCCTTCCTTGGAAATGCCAAAAGTTGAAACTCTGGCATACAAAGCATATGCTCTGTCACTGAACAATGGCACTTCCTCTATGGTTAATTCCTGATTTCTCAGCTGCAGTTCCTCTGCAATTCCATATCTAAATGATTGCAATAAATGTGTTGATGGTAATTTAAGAAACAGCACCTCTTAAAATCTTGTGAGAAATTACTTTGGGAAAGTAATGTCACTTAAGGTTCCTATCTTTTAATTAGATAGTTCCTGTTTTTTACATTTATTTTTATCCCACTATACAATAGAAGTCAAACATTTTGGCCTGAAGCCTTGTAAACAGAAGTTATGTTACAAGATAAATTAGTCAGGATGTAGTAAATCCTTTCCATTACATAAGAAAGGGTTATTTCCCAGCAATAATACGTTCAAGTTCAGAAACGGATGCTGAAGCTTTTGTCATTCTTGCTTTTTGAAGGAAAGGGGAGATTATGCATGCCTAATTTTTGTCTTTCCAAATGCAAGTTGAAGGCACAGGACATTGCCAGAAAGAAAGAAAAATGTGACTACTTACTGAATTTGTCTATAGCCTCATATTCGTAACATCTCCATGATCATCATGAAAAGATATCACTGCTGGAGTTGTTTCCAAACACTACATGTCAGCTTTCATCAAGTAAGGTTTTTTTTTCTTTCCACGCTGCTCTCTACTTAGCAGAATATAGGATCTTCCAGTACTTTTGCAATAATGCCTAAATAAAAAAAAATATTTTAATTAAACTCAGCTTTATCCAGATGGTGTGATTCAAGATGTGCTTTATGTATGTTTGCTGTCAGGCCTGAAAGCTTTCATACAAAAGCTTTCAGGAGCACAAAGTACTAACCACATTTTAGCTTAGTATGTTGTGTGGACCAAGCCCATGTATTTAGTTTGTGATTTAGGTATATTTAAGTACATGAACTCAGGAAAGTGGGTTAATTCAGTAAACCATAATCTAACTTAATCATGGTTAAATGTACTGTGAGAACTCAGCCTGCATACACAACAAAGAAATAACTCCCTCAACACAGGGGTGGGATTCAGCCGGTTCAGACCGGTTCAGGCAAACCACTTGTTATGATTTTGGGCAGTTCGGAGAACCGGTAAAATCAACCACCAGCTAGCCCTGCCCACTCCACCCCACTGTATATATTATCTTCCCTTCGCCACGCGATCCAGCTAATCTCCATGCATCTCCATGCCTCACCTGCTCTGCTCACCAAAGGTAAGCATGCCACCCACTCGCCCTTCACCTCAGGTCAGGGACACGGCATTCCCCAGCTCCGGCCTTGCCCCAGAGCCACCACCTGCTTGCTGCTCGCCTTGGCCGGGTGGGGGATAATGCGTCATTCTCCAGTTCCGGCCTTGCCCCGGAGCCACCGCCCACTTGCTGCCGCCCCCCCTCTGGCCTCAAACTACGTCCGGGTTCTTCTTACCTAAAGTGCTGCATGGAGATCTTGCAGCCATCCCTTGCCAAGGCTCACTTGCGGAGACGCTCCATGTGATCTCCGAGTTAGCAGCTGCTTCTTTCCGCTGCTGCTCTTGCTGGGAGAGAGAGCGTCTCTTGTGCAATTTAGCAGCTGTGAGCTGCCGCTTTCTTCTAAATCCCATCTGCAAAATGCACAGAACAGAGAAGTAGCATTCAACATGGTGGCTGCTTTTCTGTGCTGCACGCTTTCTGGATGGGTCTTAGAGGAAAGTGGCAGCTCACAGCTGCTAAATTGCACAAGAGACACTCTCTCTCCCAGCAAGAGCAGCAGCGGAGACAAGCAACCACTGCCCCAGAGAACAGAGATGGAGCAGAGCAGGCCCCGAAGGCTGCTCGGTTGACCCTCACCGCGTGGTGGAAGCCATGCGTGCGCGCAAGCACGCGCACTCACATTTTTGGCGAACCGGTTAAGTGGGTTGAATCCCACCACTGCCTCAACATACCAGCTTTCTACATCTACTTGTCATTGTATTTTATACTGAATGTTATTTTCTCTAAAGTTTCTTTACTCAGGGAAATTCCATCGTAATCTGGAATTATACTCTTTGTAATTAAAATAGCAGCCTTCTCTAATATATTGAGGTATTTTAAGAATATTAAGCCACTTGGGCCACTTGAGATAATTTGTGACCTAGGATGACTGTCCAATCTTAATTTGAAGTTGTGTATTTCAGCAAGATCAAAGATGCGTGAAATCTGAAATAGGAATGCAATCTGATATGTTAGCACTCTAGGACAGTGTTTCTCAACCTTAGCAACTTTAAGATTGTGGCCTTCAAATTCCAGAATTCCTCATCCAGCATTGCTGGCTGGGAAATTCTGGAAATTGAAGTGTATACATATCTTAAAGTTGCCAAGGTTGCGAAACACTGCTCTAAAATCAGGACTCAGGTCTAACAAGCCTGAGATCAAGATCAAAACCACAAGAATACCAAAGCTCCTTTTAGAATTTGTTGCTCAAGGAAGTTTCTACTGAGGTAGAAAGCTCTTATTATATTATTATCTGTCAGGAGGAGCAAGCAATAGGGATAAAGTAGTCTAAGGAAAGACTGGCAATGCATGGTTCTCCAGCTCATTGACTTCTAGTTCTAGCGTTCTCAACATGACCAGTGGAAAGCGTACAGCTAAGTGTGAATCCAGCTAATTAAGCTGTAATTAAAGAAGTATAATGTTCAAGCCAACCAATCGGGATGGGTTCTAAATTTTTTACTACCAGTTCTGTGGGCATGGCTTATTTTGTGGGCATGGCTTGATAGTCATGTGATAGTGGGCATGGCTTGATGGTCATGTGACTGGGTAGGCATGGCCAACTCAATGTCACTCACATCAAGGGATGCCTCGCTTGGCCCCTCCCCTCCCAGTCATTCCTTATCACACCCAGCCTCAACATATCTATAGTTCTGTAAAAATGTTGTTCAAGTTTTTTCAACTTTATTATCTACATACTATAGATGCACTTTCATGGACCACTGAAAGGAGGAAATGGCTCACATGCTTTGCCCAAGAGTGTGATAGGCAATAGGCTTTTAAGGGGCTGCCAGAAAGAAGGGAGGGACAATGTATTTTCAAAAGCACCAGAAGGCAAACAAGAAGCAATGGATGGAAACTGAACAAAGAGAGAAGCAACCTAAAACTAAGGAGAAACTTCACGACAGTGTGAACCAATATAGGTGCAGAAATATTTCAGTCATAATTTCACATATAAAATAGCCATTCATGTAATACAACCTGCATATTGTTCAAAACAGTCATTAGTATTATGGCTGATGTTTGACAGCAAGCCTAAAAGTCAAAGATTACAAGAGTGCTTCTTTCTCTGTATGTATACAAAACATCACATACCAGGAATAGCATATTAAGATGGATTTATGCAGTGGTGGGTTTCAAAATTTTTTACTACTGGTTCTGTGGGTGTGGCTTGGTGGGCATGGCGTGGCATGCGTGACGGGGAAAGATACTGCAAAATCCCCATTCCCTCTCCACCTCACTAACCTGCTCTGGGAAGGAATCAAACTCCCCTCTCTTAATTTCCCCAAATAAAATATTACTCATAAGAAAAGGGTCCCAGAAAAGCAGGGAAAAATCAAGCTGCTAACAAGGAACCTGCCTGATACTCATTCCACATTCCTGCCAGCTGCATAAAGGAAACTTTGTAAGAAGAAAACAGCTACCAGTGCTTAGAGAGACTAGAAAGTGGAAGCCGGAAGTTTGGCTCCATTTACAAGCAGGCAGAAAACTCATTCAAGACAGGATATTTCACAATGAAAATCGCCCAAACCTTTTTAGAAACACAAAGCCCATGTTGCACAAACCCCAAAACTTCAAAAACATAGAACCATATAAGAATCCCTCCTCTTATCCAGTTTGTTGTTCAACTGACCCAGAAACAAACTGCTGAATGTCACTGCACTTCTGCAAGCAAAAGCCTCCTTCCAGCAGCTGCTTCTTGGCTTGTCAATTTAAAGCGACAGCGTCTTTTTTTTTTCCCCCTTCTTCTTTGCCAAGTGATCTCCTGGCTGAGAAGCGAGTCCTGATTTTTTCCTTCTAGCCGATCAGTTGGGAGGCTTCTTGGCTTCTCAATTTAAAGCCACGGTATCTTGGTTTTTTTTTTTCTCTCTTCTTTGTCAAGTGAGCCCCCTGATTTTTTTCCTTCTAGCGGATCAGCTAGGAGTCGGGAGGCAGCAATAGATTAGGGGTGGGGTCAGGCACATGTGGTATTTACCGGTTCTCCAAACTACTCAAAATTTCCACTACCAGTTCACAAGAACTGGGGAGAACTGGTAGCAACCCACCACCGCAACCAATGTGTATACTTAGATGTGCAAACACGATATTTGAAATTTGATTGGATTATATTCTGTCTTTAGCTGTAGTACTAATAAAGGCAATAGATATTTTGATATCCAGAGACTGATTTCCAGAAAAGCCAAATTTTTATCCTGCAAATAGTGCAGCAGTAGTGTGTGTGTGTGTGTGTGTGTGTGTGTGTGTGTGTGTGTGAGCTGAATGTCAAAAAATGGTTGTTTCTTTCTTTTTTGTCTTGTGCAAGTCTAATACAGTATTCCAGCAATTTTTCCAAATCCTCATAATGACCTTGTGTGCTTCTAGTGTTTTGGAAGTTTTCTGTGACAAGATGAATATTCAATAAGACGTCCCAATCCATCTGCATACCAGGCAGCACATCTGTGGCTCTTGGAAGCAGAATCCGTCTTTTGTCCAGATGGTCCTTGGCCTCCTAATACTGCTTCCAAGGTTTGCAAGACTTTGTGCTGACTTCAGATGATGCATCTCCAGCTGACAGAAGCAACATGTAGTATTATCGTAGAAAATCACCCATTCACTCTCTCTTAATGTCTGAAGCTGATAAAAAAGAAAACTGGGAACAAGGCTGACATAATGACTTATTAATATACTGTTGCTGCTGAACAAAACAGAAGAGATGAAGCATATCAAAAGGATGAGAAGAGATTGTTAGTTTTGAGGCAATTCCTAGAATTGGTGATTAGTTTATCACTTCTTGCATAGTTCCAAAATACTGCTATTCATATGCTTATGTAAATTCTTTAAGCATGTATTCATTTTAAATAACTTAATGCCAAGAATTAACGTTGTTATATATCTTTTTTTTAAAAAATCCAAATTGTTTGAAACAAAATCCACAGGGTTTTTTCTCAAAAAATAAAAACTTCTGTTGACAATCTAGGCAATTTTAGCTATAATGTGTAAAAGTTAAATGCTAACAAAGATCAGAGGCATCTGTATTCTATTCAGTCCCTGAATTGTGAGTCTCCATGGCCTGCTATTTGCCAACTTTTGACTGGATTCATATGACACAGCCATTGTTTGTTGCACAAGCCAGTTCACACAAGGCACTAAGCTGCAAATTGCGGTTCATTAAAAAAAAAAAAAAAAAGCTGGATTTATGGAACACAATTAGTCAGAATGAAACAAATCACATCATGGCTTTGAATGATGTGTGAACAGCTCAAAGTCAGACAAGCTCTATTATATCTTTATGAGTAAATAAGCATGAGCACATGGCGAGTTTCTAGTAAAAACACAAGATATAAATCTAACATGTACACATAAAACTTCACTTTTTATTTAAAAATCAGTGCTTAGAGCAGGGCTGTCAAACTCACGGCCCATCGGCTGGATATGTCACGTGCTGGCCACACCCATGCCCGGTTGAGCGAAGTCCCGATAAGTCACGTGATGCCACTGTGACAATATGAGTTTGACACCCCTGGCTTAAAGGAATTAATGCTATAAAATGCAAAACAACAATAAAAGGTGACTCAAATTAAAAGCACTTAAGCAAACACAAATAACTCAAAAAAAATTATTTATTTTATTTTTATTTTATTTTATTCGGCTTATATGCCGCCCTATCTCCCAATGGACTCAGGGCGGCTCACAATAATAAAAACACAAGCCACAATACAAAATAAAATCTAAAATCTAAAAAATTTAAAATTTAACCCTTAAAACCCCCCATCAGACCAGGTCAAGCGATTTAAAAAGCCATGTTTTTAATTCACGACGGAAGGTGCGAAGGTCAGGCGCTAATCGGAGCTCCAAGGGAAGTTGATTCCAGAGGGTGGGCACACCCACCGAGAAGTCTCTATCCCTGGGGGCCGCCAGCCGGCACAGTCTAGCCGATGGCACTCTGAGCAGGCCCTCTCTATGGGCGCGAACCGGGCGATGGGATATCGTTGCTGGCTGTAGGTGGTCCGCCAAATATCCTGGACCTAAGCCATGTAGGGCTTTATAGGTCATCACCAGCACCTTGAATCTCACCCGGAGGACAACCGGCAACCAATGCAAGCCGTGCAGGAGGGGTGTAACATGGGAGTATCGGGGTTTTCCCATCACAACCCGCGCGGCTGCATTTTGCACCAGCTGAAGCCTCCGAGTGGTCCTCAAGGGCAGCCCCATGTAGAAAGCATTGCAGTAGTCAATCCGTGAGGTGACCAGCGCATGAGTAACTGTGCGTAGGGCATCTCGGTCCAAGTAGGACGCAACTGGCACACCAGACTTATCTGGGCGAATGCCCCCCTGATCACGGTCGTTATATGATCTTCTAAGCTCAACCGTGAATCCAGGAGGACGCCCAAGTTGCGCACCCTGTCTACAGGGGGCAAAACTTCACCCCCTATAGTCAGCGATGGCACCTCTCCCCTGAACTGAGATGCCGGTACCCACAGCCACTCGGTCTTAATACCAGATTAATATTAAAGTCAATAACAAAATTGTTTAAGCACCAGAAACCTTTGCTAATAAAAATGTATTTCCCTGCCAACAGGACCACCACAAAACTAAGGCTATGTTGACCTCCACTGACAATGAGCTTTAGATCCTGGAAGACATGACCTCTCTTATTTTTTGGCCTCCACCAACCCTGCTTCTGAAACAAAGGCTTTTCTGAAGCACCCCTATGTGGAAAGTGGTCTCATCCCAAGCAGTGCAGAATTTAAACATACCCAGCAATCTGACAAATTCTACCAATGGAACTATTGTATCAAGGCAGTAGCATGACTGCTTGAAACAACACAGCAAATCCTTGATCTATAGTGTATCATATGGACCAAATAGGATGTTTATATACCTACAACTGACAGCTGCAAATTAACATTTTCCAGAAGAAAACAGCAATGAAAGGAAAGTATGAAGCGGCAGATAACTCAGTTCTCAACTTGAATGGAGTCAAGAAACAATTTATTCTTTTATTGAATACTTATGGACTCCATCTGAATTTAGTAGTGCTATATGCAATTATTATTTATTAATAAATAATTAATATTAATTTAATTAATTAAGTATTAATTAAAATTAATTAAAATTATTAATAAATTTATTTAATAAAATCCAATCACAGAATTGGAAAAGGTCAGTTTACATTCTAATTCCAAAGAAAGTCAATGCCGAAAAATGTTCAAACTATCGCACCATTGCACTCATTTCACATGCTAGTAAAGTTATGCTTAAAATCCTACAAGATAGGCTCCAGCAGTATGTGGATTGAGAACTACCAGAACTACAGGCAGGATTTCGAAGAGGCAGAGGAACTAGAGATCAAATTGCCAACATACGCTGGATCATGGAGAAAGATAGGGAGTTCCAGAAAAACATCTACTTCTGCTTCATTGATTATGCTAAAGCCTTTGATTGTGTGGATCACAACAAATTGTGGCAAATTCTTAAAGAGATGGGAGTACCTGACCATCTTGTCTCTTGAGAAACCTATATGAGGGTCAAGAAGCAACAGTGAGAACTGGACATAGAACCACTGATTGGTTCAAAATTGGGAAAGGAGTCCAGCAAGGCTGTATACTGTCGCCCTGCCTATTTAACTTACATGCAGAGCACATCATGAGAAAGGTAGGGCTAGATGAATCAAAAGTTGGAATTAATATTGCCGGGAGAAATATCAACAACCTCAGATATACAGATGATACCACTCTAATGATAGAAAGTGAAAAGGAACTAAAGAGCCTCTTGAGGTGGGTGAAGAAGGAAAGTACAAAAGTTGGCTTGAAATTCAACATGAAGAAAACTAAGATCATGGTATCCGGCCCTTTCAATTCCTGGCAAATAGACGGGAAAGAAATGGAGGTAATGACAGATTTTATTTTCCTGGGCTCCAAGATCACCACAGTTTGGGACTGCAGCCAAGAAATTAAAAGACGCTTGCTACTGGGGAGAAAAGCTATGGCAAATCTAGATAGCTTACTAAAAGGCAGAGACATCACCTTGCCAACAAAAGTGTGTATAGTCAAGGCTATGGTTTTCCCAGTTGCAACGTATGGCTGTGAAATTTGGACCATAAGAAAGGCTGAGGACCAAAGAATTGAAGCCTTTGAACTATGGTGCTGGAGAAGACTCCTGCGAGTCCCTTGGATTACAAGGCGATCAAACCAGTCAGTTCTAGAGGAGATCAACCCTGACTGCTCTTTAGAACGCCAGATCCTGAAGATGAAACTCAAATATTTTGGCCACGTAATGAGAAGGAAGGACTCACTGGAGAAGAGCCTAATGCTGGGAAAGATTGAGGGCAAAAGAAGAAGGGGACGACAGAAAAGGAGGTGGCTGGATGGAGTCACTGAAGCAGTAGGCATGAGCTTAAATGGGCTCTGGAGGATGGTAGAGGACAGGAAGGCCTGGAGGAACGTTGTCAATGGGGTCACGATGGGTTGGACATGACTTCGCAACTAACAACAACAACAAAATGAAAATTGCACAAAAGACAAAACCTACCTTGCTGGAGAGTAAAAGAACTAATGTAAAAAGAGGACTGAATTGGAACTCACTGTCACTGCGTTATTTTATTTACCAGCTGAGCTCATTATTTCTGGACTATCTGACTCTCCGTACCTTGCCAAGAATTGTTATCAAAAGCTACTACGCATGTCCATCCACCCACATTCCTTCACTCACTCTTCCTTTGTTCTCCTGCCAGAGAGGTCCGTCTTGGACCGGCAGGAGATCTCACTTGCCAAAATGTAACAATTAACTTTTCTTAGTTAGTGAGGTGTTTTATTTTCTTTATAATAAATAAATGAGTTTTATTAGAAACCTTTCTCGCGTTTCTTTTCAGAATATTGCAACTTGGAATAAGTCACGATACATCTCCTCTAAACCAGGGTAATTAATCCCAGAGCCAAACATGGGATTAATAAATGCCCTGACATCTGGTAGCAGAGGATGGTTTGATTTATGGCTTTTTTCCTTGTTTTGTTATTTCTGATAAGAGCGCATAGGCAATTAGTTTTTAGCTACTGAGGTACGCTAATTATATTGCTGAGATGCCGAAACAGAAGTAAAACAAATACAAAATGTATTTTGCTGAGAAGGTGGCAGAAAGGAGGTTTCCAGATTTCCAGCCCCTTACTACAGCCACACGCCTGGAACGAGAAGAAGCCGTGGGAACAGAAATGGAGACAGATAAGACAGAAGCTGTTTTTGAAGATGATGATTTACGACTGAGGTCAGTAACATTTTCTTCTGATCTTCCAAGCTCTGAAAAAGTCTTCCCAGAACCTTCTGAATTTGTAATGCTCGATGCAAGGCTAAAGCACACTGCTGAGCAAAATTCCTCCCACGCACAGAGAGAAACAATTCATTATTCTCCTCGAAGCTCTAAGCTCACCCTGGATGAGCTGGCTATGAAAGCCTATCGTGACCGTATAAAACTCTATGAACAGCAGCTATCCCAGGCAAAAATGGCTATATCTATGCTTGAGCAAGATAAGGGAAATAACTTAAATTTTTCAAAAAGCGCCATATTGCCTTCTTCTCCGGAGCCAAAGACACTCCCCCTGGTGGATTTTGTGTCAGGCCAATTAAGGCAAAGAGCATTGCATACGTCACATGAAAGTCTCCCTGATCAAGTTACACATGTCTTACATAACCACTCCTACTCTAAAGCATACAATGCCCCGTATGCAAAGCTGCCCAAAGGTGCAGCACCATCTGCTGGCAAATGTAATTTACTACAGGAAGCTGAAATGCCACAAGTGTTTCCACAGGCCCAAACTCAAACACCCCCTGGCGGTGTTGGTGTCCTTTTAGATGGAACACAGCAAAGGCAAATGACTGCATCTCCAGCAGGTCATGCCAATATTGCAGATCAAGCACAAATGGCAACTGGAATTCAGCAGATTCCAGTGCATCAGCCACAGCAGCTACAAATGCCTGCATATGTGCCCCAGCCACAAGTGCAAATAGGGCCACCTCCTGGCCCGCCTCCAATGGCACAACCAAGACCATTTTTAGGTCCACAACAGGCACAGCAAATACCACAGGCATTTCTGCCAGCACAGCCAGCATACCAAGTGCAGGCTCCTCATCAGGCATTTTCTGTCTCTCCACTAACTGGTGAGTCAAAACTAAAAATGTCAAAAATGTCATAATTACAAAGCCTGGGTCAGTGAGATTACACTATTGCTTCTTAGAGAAGGCACGCACTGTATGGTATTTAACCCACCTGCTCAACCTTGGACTTATGCAATAAGAGATTTAGAGATAAGGGCTCGCACAACATTATTGATGTCCATGGATACTGAACTGCAGGTCACTTTTCCACCAAACACAACAGCCCGACAAATTTGGGCTGAATTGGAAAATTGCTACAGGCCTATCTCAATTGAATCTTCATGTTTACTCATGTCTGAACTCCACGGTTCGAGATTGAAACCCAGTGAACAAATTGGAGGACATTTGACCAAACTGAAAGGTCTGAGAACAGAATTGAGAGAAAGAGGCCATAACATTGAAGATATTCAAATGATCAGCATCATTATTAACTCTTTGAATTATGAATGGAAAGATGCTGTTACAAAAATTAACCAAGTCCCTATTGCTCAACGCACAGTGGACAATGTCTGTAGACTTTTAATTGAAGAAGAGGCATTCATGTTGGCCACACCACACTTGAGAGGACCACCCGCATCAAGAGCTCCAGCTAGGCGCCCCTTCTGAGGAAGGACCTACGCTCCAAGGATGCCAAGATGCTACACCTGTAATCGTGTGGGACATGCCACCCGGGATTGTCCCCAACGAGTTCCAGCTCCTGTCACGTACCAGCCCAGAGGAACAGATTCCAGAGGCAGAGGCAGAGGCGGAAGACAAGATCGTCGTGGTCCCCGGCGTGATCCACAAACTCCACTCGCCACATTGGCTTTAACCAATGATCCACAACCTCAACCAGAGTACGACAGATGACTCCTGTGGACTTTGGACAGTGGTGCAGCATTGCATGTTACCTACAGAAAGGAACTTTTCACAGAGATGCATGAGCCTGAACCAGAACTATGTGAACTTTATTCTTTTTCCAATCATCCTTGTCAGGTCAAAGGAAAAGGAACTGTTTATGTTGAAGAGCTCGATGCATTCATTCCTGATGTTTATTACATACCAACAGCAACCTGTAATTTGCTTAGTCAGTGTCACTTGTCTAGAATGTTAAAATTCCAGGTTCACCACCTTGAAAAAGCAAGTTACATAGTTAAAGATGGAGATATTGTTGCTGAAACCATATTAATTGGTGGTGTTTATTACTTAAAGCCAAAGCCTAAAACACAAACACAGGCAAGTATACAAACTCCAAAAAGGGAGAGCACAGGCCCAGAGAGAGATGCTCCAGTGAGAGATCCTGTTGCTATTCCTAAGGCTCCTAAAGCCAACAAAAATAGAATTGGTAAACAGGTTGCTCAGAGCAAGCCTGAGGTTCCGCATAAAAATGTTAATGTTGAGAATTCACTAACAGGTAAACCTTTGCATTCCAGGTGTATCCACAAATGGCATAGAAGATTGGGGCATGCCAGTTTCCGTGTTCTTAGGAAGATGCCGGAGTTCACAAAAGGTTTGGATCTAAAGGGGTGTAAGGTGTTTTTGGATTGTGCTGTATGCAAGAAGGCCAAATCCAAAGCAGCAGCCATTCCCAAACGCGCTACACGCCTGTCAACACGCATTTTTGATTTGGTTCACATTGACATAGTTGGTCCATTCCCGCCATCATTTAGTGGTAGAAAATATTTTCTAACAATTGTTGATAATTACTCTAGATATGGATATGTATATCCTATGAAAGAAAAATCAGAGACTTTTCAGATCTTTAAAGACTTTGCAACCCTTGTTTCTACCCAACACCAAGTTCGCATCGCCAGAATCCAGAGTGATCGTGGTGCCGAATTCATGTCTCAGCGTTTCCAGGACTGGATGCGTAAGAATGGAATTATTCATCAGACTTCGGCCCCTTACACACCAGCTCACAATGGAGTCGTAGAACGAAGACAAGGAGTCCTGCAAACCATGATGCGTTGTCTCCTAGAAGACGCCAACCTTGGTAAGATATACTGGGGTGAAGCTATCAAGTATGCAAATTACATTGTTAACCGTACTTGGAGCAGTGTAACAAATCAGACTCCTTTCTTCATGTTGTATGGCTACAAGCCTGATCTTAAAGACATCCATATTTTTGGTTCATACGCTATGGTGAACATTCCCTTAGCTCAAAGAAGAAAAGGAAGTCCAGCAGCAAAGAGACTGAGATTTATGGGTATTGATGATAACTCAAAATGGAGCAGATTTATTGACTCTAAACATGCAATTGTGATTTCCCAATCTGCTAATTTTGAAGAAGACATTGACTGGTCCAGGATTCATTCCAATGATCCTGGAGTTTATTTTCCTAGAGATGATACTGCTGATGCTACGCAGATTGATGATCAAGATTCCACTGATTCTTCTCAACCCGATGTTCCGTCTTCGCAAGCCGCGGATGCTGATGCTAGCGACGAAAGTGAGGACGAGGACGAAGAAGAAGAAGACTGGACAGTTGTTCCGAGACGTTCCAAGAGGGCCACAAAAGGAATCCCTCCACAACGATATTCTTGGCAACTGACAAAAGCACCCTTGCCTTTGATTTGCAATGTTACACTTCCACCTGATAATTTCACGCAAATCAAGCAGCTCCCTGATTCAGAGCAAGACAAATGGTATGAAGCAATGCAGGTTGAAATGGACAGTCTAAAGAAACTTAAAGTATTTACACCTGCAAAACCTCCAGCAAACAAAAAGGTCATTGGCACTCGATGGGTCTACAGAATCAAAAAGAAACCAAATGGTGAGTCACTGTACAAGGCCAGACTTGTAGCTCAGGGTTTCGCTCAACGTTATCCTGAGGACTACACAAATACCTACTCACCGACAGTCAGAACTGAGAGTGTAAAAATTGCTTTAGCAACTGCAACTATCCTTGGTTTAGAAGTTTTCCAGTTTGATGTTGACACGGCTTATCTACATGCAGACCTAGACGAAGAGATCTACGTGAGAAGTCCTCCAGGATTCCGACAGCAAGAAGGGGATACCTGGTTCCTAAGCAAAAGTCTCTATGGTCTGAAACAATCTGGTTTAATGTGGTATTTATGTCTTACTGACAAACTAAATTCAATGGGCTTTATTAAGTCCGAAACTGATGAGTGCGTGTTCACAAAAAGATCTAACAATGCATATGAGATAGTTCTTGTTTATGTTGATGATATTGTTTATATTGGTCCAAATAAGCAAATGAGTGAAATTTTTGCCAAAGCTTTGCAGAGATACTTCACATTGAAATCATTAGGTCACATTAGCACTTATTTAGGTGTTCAGATTGAAAAAACACAGAAGGGTTTTAGTCTTTCACAAGAAGATAAAATTGAACAAATTTTGCATCATTGCAACATGAAGGATGCTAACACAACAAAGACACCCATGCAAACAGATTTTCACAACTTGACACAAGAAGCAAGTCCTGAGTTCGAGGATCAAACACTTTATCGTTCAGTCATTGGGTCACTATTGTACATTAGTAGTTGGACCAGACCCGACATTGCACTTAGTGTTAATCTCTTATCACGACATGTAGGTAAGGCAAAACAGTTTCATTGGACATGTATTAAGAAATTATTGAGATACCTAAAATACACTAAACACTTGAAATTATTGTTAGAACCAACACATACTGATTATGCAGAATTATGTTGTTATGCAGATTCTGATTGGGCAAGTGATAAGAAATCACGCAAAAGTACTTCAGGTTATATGATGTTCTTAAATGGATGTCCTGTTTATTGGCAAGTACGTAAACAGAATTTTGTTTCTTGTTCATCTACTGAAGCTGAATATGCTTGTGTTTCAGATGCATGTAATTCCCTAACTTGGTTTGATGCTTTAGTCACAGATATTTGGACACACCCGATCCGACCGATCACCGTGATGGAAGACAATGAATCGGTGGTTTATATTTCTGAATCTCATTTCACAGGTTCTAGGTCCAGACACATTGACATTCGTTACCAAAACATAAAGCATTTAGTGAAAAAAGGTTTTGTCAAAATGCAATATGTATCTACACATGATCAAATTGCTGATATGCTCAACAAACCACTTCCAGCAGCTCAACACGAGTATCTGCGTATGAAGATGTGCCTTATTTGATGATGTACTGATATTCGCTCAACTGGCAAAGAAGGGGAATGTCACTGCGTTATTTTATTTACCAGCTGAGCTCATTATTTCTGGACTATCTGACTCTCCGTACCTTGCCAAGAATTGTTATCAAAAGCTACTACGCATGTCCATCCACCCACATTCCTTCACTCACTCTTCCTTTGTTCTCCTGCCAGAGAGGTCCGTCTTGGACCGGCAGGAGATCTCACTTGCCAAAATGTAACAATTAACTTTTCTTAGTTAGTGAGGTGTTTTATTTTCTTTATAATAAATAAATGAGTTTTATTAGAAACCTTTCTCGCGTTTCTTTTCAGAATATTGCAACTTGGAATAAGCCACGATACATCTCCTCTAAACCAGGGTAATTAGTCCCAGAGCCAAACATGGGATTAATAAATGCCCTGACACTCACCCCATAAACACACAACTATCTAGATCCCGATTTGCCTTCTCTACTCCCCTCAAGAGTTTTTAATGAATTAAATGATGGAATTTGTTGAGTACATGGGAGTAGTTGTGTATGTCTGCTTAAGCATAGCCTTGGAGTTGATGAAAACTCATAAACTGATTAAGGAGGTTAACGAAGAATTATGTCTGTTCCCTTTCATTTGCTCTTTCAGACTTCTGTACAAGATCCTGGAAGTGTTGGTAACTCACTGAAAGGGGTCCAGGTGTTCCCTGCATAAACTCTTGACCATTGAAGAAGACTGCATTTCCAGCAGCCTCAAAATATCTTATTCTTAAGCTGTTCCTAAGCCATGGAGCATTGTAAGGAGGAGAGCTCTTAACATGTGTCTCAGTCAGTGGTACAAGGAAGACACTTTCTTTGCCTTCTCTTTTGTCTATATTGTCCATATTGTGCGTGTGTACACAAACACACATACA
This sequence comes from Pituophis catenifer annectens, assembly GCF_029215685.1. Lineage (NCBI taxonomy): Eukaryota > Metazoa > Chordata > Lepidosauria > Squamata > Colubridae > Pituophis > Pituophis catenifer. The sequence goes on along the minus strand of NW_027256882.1, from coordinate 269,425,566 downwards.
CACACACTCCCCAGTTTTCCAACAAGTGGCAAGTTTTATGCCCTCTGTCCATAAATTATGGTGTAGTATGGTACCCAATTTGGTGTAGTGGGTAAGGTATAGGCTAGAAACTAGAAGGGTATGGGTTCCAGTCCTGCTTTAGATAGAAATAGCAATAGCACTTAAGAGTTAGATACAGCTTCATAGTGCTTTACAGCACCCTCTGAGCAGTTTACAGAAGCAGGGTATTGCCCCACCAATCTGGGTCCCCATTTTACCAACCTCGGAAGAATGGAAGAATGCATTCTAACCACTACATCACCATGGCTCACAAAGCCAGCTTCTGAAATCTCACCAAGAAAATTGCAGAGATTAGCCTAGACAATTGCCAGGAGTCAAAAACTAACTCAAAGGCTTATGATATATGGTGTCATATGGGGTATAGTATTCTAAATGGTATGGCATTATGTAATAATAAAGCACTGTAGGGCTGTAGATATCCATCCTCTCAACAATGGCTATGGAATCCAAGTGAAACTTTCCTTATAATAAGGACAATGTTAGATATTAGTATTTTTGGTTAGATAGCAATAACAATAGCACTTAGATTTATACACCACTTCACAGTGCTTTAAAGCCCCCTCTAAGCAGTTTAGAGTCAACATATTGCTCCCAACAATCTGAATCCTCATTTTACCAACCTTGGAAGGATGGAAGGCTGAGTCAACCTTGAGCCGGTGGGATTCGAACTGCCAAATTCCAGGCAGCCGGCAGATAGCAGAAGTAGCCTGCAGTACTGCATTCTAACCACTGTGCCAACATGGCTCATAGATAGATAGTGATATTTCTTACTCCTGTACTGTCAGTACAAGATACTCAAAGATGTGCTAGTTGGAGATGATTATGATAAGGCTCAAATCTCATCTTGCTTGCAGAAATCCCCTTCCCAACTTGATGAAGGAAAAAGAAGAAACTGAAGAAAATGTTTTTAAAAATTAACTAGCATTGTTATTAAAATCGTATCAAGAACCCATTCCAAGTTCTCCTAGGATGAAATGCACAACAGGCCACTGTGTGCATGGAAAATTTACTTGCATATCTAAGAAATAACCTATGTATGTAAATAAATACACTACTGTGGCATTTTCTATTTCATTCGTATCACCTAAAATGTTTTTGAAAAGGCAAACAGCAGCAGATGTCAAAAAAAACCCGTTCCACTCACTATCCTTTTCTTAAATATACTGTATCCAGTATGATTTACACTGAAAATATTATACCTATCTGGAGACTATTCTTATTGTTTGGTTTTATAAATCCAAAGTACCTGTCAACCTGCAAAACAACTTCAACTGAAACCATGCTTACTTCGTTTCTTGGTTGCCATTTAAGGGGGGTGGGACGGGGGAATTTAGGAATGTTCTGCCTTAGCTGGCTAGTCATAACATCTACCAGCTGGCATGTCATCGGATACCTGTTGGAGCCGGGTGGGAACCTACGACTGGACTGATTGGCCCATGTGACCTGAGAGACCTAGGGGATGGGGAAATCCTATTCTTTTAATGATCCCCATGCGCAGGAATAATTTAGAGCTAGCTTCAACTTTCTAAGTGCCGATACTCAATAAAGGGATTCTTGAACCCGAGCCAAGCTTCAGAGTCCTGACTTCCCGGAGTTCATTACTTGGAACCATGACAGTAACTTTAGTTAAAAGGTATTAGCGCATAAAATATTTCCATATATTATGTGAACAATTCAATAATCATTTTTATAAAACAAGAATGGTATTAACTTTATATAGTACTCTATTTAAAGGTGGGGCAATAATTTAAAACAAACAGCAAAACAGACAATATGACATATTACTACAGGATTAGCTGGTATCTGAACTGTATTGCTTCATCAAAGAAAGATTTGTGAATTAAATCAGAATAATTCATTCACTGAGGTAATAAAATATACTCGTTAGCTGGCATGACATTACACACTAAACCATAATTTACTGTCCACAGTGGCAAGAATCACACTGTGTAAATGAAAAAAAAACCACACATAATGGTTTAACACGACAGGAATCCTACACTACAGAACAAGTAGGGTTGGGTTCACCCATGTTAAGCTATGTCGTTTGCTTGTTTTTGACTCAGCACAATGTATGAACTATGGCATAGTGCAGTGATGGTTAACCTTTTTGGTGCTGGGTGCCCAAAGCAAGCGCGTGCTCGCGCAAATACATGCGTGTGTCCCCAAAGCCCCAAAATACAATGCGAGGGCCCCCCATGCATACACCCGCCCCACACATGTGCGCATGCCCCCATGCATGTGCAAGTGTCCCCTGCGCATGCGCCCCCCCTGGTTTGGCTTCCTGGTTGGTGCAGGAGGCTTTCCAGGCCCAAAACGGGGCACTGGGGTGCCACGTGAGGCCCCGATGACCTGTTTTGGGCCTGGAAAGCCTCCTGCACCAACCTGCCCCCCCCCACGTGCATGCTCCCCAGCATGCGTGGCAGAGACGTGAAGATCAACTGGCTGGTGGGAGGCGCACATGCATGCGCAGTGGAGCTAGGCTGGGGCAACAGCTGGTGTGCCTGCAGAGAAGGCCATAGGTTCGCCATCACTGGCATAGTGGCTGGTAAACCACAATTAATGGCTTAGTATAATGAAAGAACCAGGCATAACAACTTGGTGAACTGTGATGACAACAACCAAACCATAATGCAATGTGTCAATCCAGATATTAAATTGGAGGGCATCTAGTTTATCTCTTTCTCAGTGTATCCAGTTTTTCAGACAGCTTTGCTAATGTCTCACTTTTCCTGCTTGTTTCCAGATATGAAGGCAGCCATAGGGCACTCAAGCAGACCAAGCAGGAAAAGCATGCGGAGCATTACTTTCAGCCTCTTAATAACAGCTCTGCTCCCGGTCACGTGACTATGAAGAGAGCAGAATTGAATGGAGGAGTCAACAACATTTGGAGCTGTGTTTAATTGCCTCTCCCACAGGAACACAACAGGGAAATTGTTTTCATTGTACTTACTGGAATTCTTGTCACTCTAACTTTTAGGAAACTGATTGCAGGGAAACTCATTCCTAGGATTATTTTAACTCTTATTGGTTGTTAGAGTGGTCTAATCAACAAAGTCCTAAATCAATTTATATAATTTCTTTTCAAAAGTATGTTGGTTGGAAAAAATGGTACAGTACAGGACACAAAATATGTACTCTTGTAGTAGAATATCAGCTGTTTCCAAGATGCATCAGAAGCTTTTGAGTCTTCCATGTAAAGAGAAAGTGCTTGGGTTATTTCTAATATTCATAATTCACATCTTCCATTGACCTCTAAGTGTTGGTGTCAACTCTGAATCGAACCTGGCTGAAGCCATCTCTTCATAGTTGCCACATACTTGGGAGTGGGAGAGTAAGTAGACTGTCTCACAGACAAAACAACGAGCTTTCCCATGGGAACCAAGGTCATCCCAATAGGTAGCAATCGAAGGACAGGAGTGACGGGGAACCATCGACAGTTTTAATTGGATAATGTGACTTGGGACACTGGGGGAGGGAAACATTTATTCTTTTAGTTATACTTTTAAAGCAGGAAACCTCAGAGTTGGTTTTCACTAGTCATGCCAATATGATGCATCCAATAAACATGTTCTTTGAGGAACCTGCCTGCCCTGGAGTTCTGATTTCTTTGGGTGCGTTACTCGGAATCCTGACATTTGGGCCATAAAGGAACAAAGTACTTACAGGATCATATCAAGTTCATTTAGCATAATTCATCAGTTACTCACTTTGTTGTTCAGTCTTAAACCCTGCTAGATGCTTGCACAGAAGTCACTTAACATGGATGGCATAAAACAGTACTGTAAGAAGTGTATCAAATAGTACGTGCATCTGTGTGTATATATGCACATACTGGTATGTTACCATTGTGTTTCTGCTTAAGTGCAAGCTGCTTTTCCCACAGGGCAGACAGAAGAAAAGAGAAATTTGGTAGTTCTAAAGAACAGGCAATTACTCTTTAAAGCACCATTCACTAATCTGGTTATCAATCACCATCAATTTAAGATGGAGAATATTTAGTTTTCTCCTAAGTCATAAGCCAAAATCGAATCAGAAATGCATATAACCTATTTCCCTCTGGAAGCCTAGAAATACAGCCTCTGTTTTTTCCCCCACTCAGCCTTTCTAGTAGCTGAAACTGACGAGAACACAAATTTTACAACTGGAAGGCACCAAGTTGGGAAAAAAAGCTTATCCGTAATTAATTATAAGAAATGGCTTTCTAGCTACTTAAGATCTAATTGTATTTTAATAAGTTAGGCCTTTGAAACTTTAAAAAAAAAAGCAAGATTTGAGGACAACAGTTGTTATCCTACTGAACCAGCATTCCAGCATAGTTACTAACTGAAATTGGGAGACTGAGGAACTTGTTCCACAATCTGTGAAATCTCATCATTTGTACCAGGATGTGTCCTAATTATTTTGAAACCTAGATTTACTCATAATTAGGGCTTTCTGCAGCTTAATCAAAGTTCTCAAAAGATAAGTATACAGAAATGCATTCCCAACAATGACAGAGTACTTGTTACAAGCTATCAGTCAGAGACCTTCACTGTAGTAACCCAGAGAGGAGTACACATAATTGTTTCTTACATGCATTTAAAATTAAAACAGAAACATTAAAATAAGTCCATTGCTCTTTCTTCTTCACAGATTTCCACATGCTTTTCACTTCAAACCACATTTTGTAACAAGACACTAAAGCCAACCCCAGGAAGCATATGCCAGGGGCATTAGACTGGTTGTCTCCATGTACTGGCACTATGTAGAAATGTTAGATGAAATGAGGAATTACACTGGAGATGCATCAATCATGCTAATTCACTTTCTGTTCCATTTGAAGGATTTCTTGGTGATGGAAGAATAATGCTACGCAATGAAGGCCTAGGCTTCAAAGATTTCTGAAGGCAGATTTCCAAAATGAGAAATCAAGAACATATACTGAAATGCCATTACATGCAAGAAGTATTTGAGGACACACCTTCTAAAGTACAGCTTTTATAAAATATATCTCACTAGCTGGATTGGCAGTTGGAACAGAGGGGGAGGGGAAAGTAGAATGTCCCAGCTCGCAGCATCCATTGGTATTCATCTGGCTAGCATCCTGTCAGCGTGAGAGAGTTGAGGGGTGTTTGGAAACTCAAACAGTATTTGCTGTGTGAGCAAGAAGGAGACAGGAAGCAGGCTGGGCGTGGCTTAGCTCAAGTGTTCTGTATTAAAGCTGCTTCCTGCTGTGAAAGAAAAACTGAAACTGAAATTCCTCTGCTTGTGTTTTGCATTTGGAACAGATTTCTTTTCAGGTGGGGAGGGGGAGTAGAACTCCTTAGCATCAGAGAGTGTTAATAATAATATAGTTTATTAGATTTCTATACCGCCCTTCTCCCGAAGGACTCAGGGCGGTGTACAGCCATATTAAAACACATATTTATAAAATTTAAAACCAAATTAAAATCAATATATAAATATTGATATAGGAAATATATCAATATTTCCTAGGAAATATTAATGCTCTGATGGTCATTTCGAAAAATCCTTTCTTAGTGAGCACCTAGAAGCCAAGAGGAACATATGTGGCAAATTTCAAGTTTGTAGGCTTTACGGTTCTGAGATTAATGTGTGAGTGGTTTTCGCCTATATATATATATGTATCTCAAAAAAATAAAGGGAACATAAGCAGAAGACATCCGAGATCTGATTGAATGAAATAGCCTTATTTATTTGTTACATACAGTAGTTTATACACTGCTCAAACAACTAAAGGGAACACAAAACTACTGTATGTAACGAACAAAGTATTTAATAAGGCTATTTCATTCATTCAGATCTCGGATGTCTTCTGCTTGTGATCCCTTTATTTTTTTGAGCAGTGTATATAGATTAGCATTCAGTCTAGCATTTGAGGCTGATCCTCAAAGCATTACCCCAGGGCACTTTCTATGGAAGTAGACAATGGTTCTTTCAGCGGAAGTTTTTTTTTTAAAAGGACTACATGGGAGAAAAGAACTTTTTCTCTTTTGAGTCTCCCCTGACATGCACAGGATAGGTCCTACAATGAAGCAGATCCAGACCTTGGTGGCAGACCCAGGATGAGTGGTGCTGAATTGAGGCCAAGCGCCTTCTCAAGCAAATATGCCATTAGGCTATATGCATGACATCTGAGCATGGTCTGCCTTCTCAGATGGCTACTCTGAAAGAACAGCTCTGAAGAAGTCCTCAAAGATGTTTTGTACTATAGATGTGGTAGTTTTCATGCCAGAAAATAAGCACCGAGAGGTTGTGCCTGGAGGAAATAAAAAGAAAGGACCTATACAGTGAGCATGATGGAAGTCCTAGGTATTGTGCTGGCTGCATCCTGCTGATGCATATGAAAATCCTGCTTACAATAATGTAAGCACAACCTCCCAGTCAATGAATCACAATGGGATTTCCAAGGGTATATCCAAAGCAGTCCCACTATTTCCACATTTCATATTTATCACTTCTCTCCCTGATCAAGCTGTAGTAAAAGGTAAAGGTAAAGATTCCCCTCGCACATATGTGCTAGTCGTTCCCGATTCTAGGGGGTGGTGCTCATCTCTATTTCAAAGCCAAAGAGCCAGCGCTGTCCGAAGACGTCTCCATGGTCATGTGGCTGGCATGACTAAATGCCAAAGGCACATGGAACACTGTTATCTTCCCACCAAAGGTGGTCCCTATTTTTCTACTTGCATTTTTTTCGTGCTTTCAAACTGCTAGGTTGGCAAAAGCTGGGACAAGTAATGGGAGCTCACCCCATTACACGGCACTAGGGATTCAAACCGCTGAACTGCCAACCTTTCGATCGACAAGCTCGGCGTCTTAGCTACTGAGCCACCGAGTCCCTTCAAGCTGTAGTAAGTGGAGTCTTATTTATTTCCTTCTTGGTCAACCTGTTGTTAGATAAGTGCTGGAGACAGACAATTGGTACACCATTCCTAAGAGACAGTCAAATTGCCAAGGTAGAAAAGGCAGAGATCTTTAGCAAGATCACTAGGGGGGAGAATGGGACTTCCCCAAATTTAAACAAACCTGTTTAGGATTACTACATTGGCTTTTCGCTGCCAATATAGCCAGAAAGTACCAGTAACATGAAGCAGAATAGTTGAGCTGAAGTGGGAAAACAGCAAAGCTTTTCCTAATGATCCTCTTCATAGCTTTGGAGAAGTTGCAACCCTCAGAAGGCTGGAAGACAGACGGATGCATTGAGTGCACAAAGTGCTGATTCAGTGCAGATGGGGCTTTTACAAACATAAAAAGCTACCCCTCCTCAAAGTGTAAGATTTAATAGCCATGATGCCGAGAGACAGGTAACACATGTCCAGAGTCAGCAAAAGGTAAGCATAGGTTTGTTCATCCCAGATTTGAGTCAAAACAGTAATTTGAAACCCCCCCAGAAAAGATAGAAAAAGTTTCATAACCACACTTTGCACTTTGGGGAGAGGCTTGGTACAGCAACGCAAGTCAACATTTTGAGCTCACTGTACAATTATTGATAGACTTTTTAGATTTAAAATGGGACATTTTAACACAGTTGTGCAAAATAGATACAGTCTATCTCGTATTAATTCTAGACCTTCCATGCCAAGTCTAAAGAAAATGGACATGTGCAGGACATGTAAGAAAACCTCCCTTTCAGTCCAGATATTGTAGACCAGGGGTGTCAAACTCTATTTCATTGAGTTTCAACCTGCATCAGGGTTGTGTTTTGACCTTGGGGGGACTGAGTGGGCATGGCCAGCTCACCAGTCACTCGTCTCAGGGGTGCCTATGGTGGCCTGTGTGCTCTGCCAGAGAAAACAGGCTCCTGAGCTCTATTTTTGGCTGTGATGGCCTCCTGCAACCCTCTGCCAGTGAAAACAGAGCTCGCGAGGACCGCATGCAGCCCTCCCAAGCTCCATTTTCGCTGGCAGAGGCACTGTGGACCAGTCCTTTGCTGTTTCCAGGGCGGCCCTGCGGGCAAGATCTAAGCACCCCACAGGCTGGATCCAGCCCGGGCCTTGAGTTTGACACCCCTGTTGTAGACAATTAGGAATATCACAAAGTGTTTAATGTTAGTGGTATTTCATGATTTAATATGTGCTGCATTTCAACAGTAAAAGAATTCAAAACACTCTTCTTAACAGTAGCAATATATAGTTTTCCAGTTCAATAAAATCCCTTGTTTATTTGCCTACAGTTTTTTAGATGGCTTTTTCCACATTAAAAAAAAAAAGAAATTATAATTTATAAAAATAACTTAATAATTCCCAAATAATTTCCATTTCTATTTGAAGTCGCAGCAGAAATTCAGTCAGTTCCTTCCATTTGCTTTGGTGCTTCATATTGCAAGATGCAGCTTCCATTTTTAAAAAAGTTTGTTTGTTATTGTTGGTTTTTTTAAGGCTGTTTTCTCTGGAACACGTTAAGATTGAAAGATGGCAATCTACAGATCTACTGCTGCATAACTTTTATAATACTGCAGGATACAATTTTTATAATACTGTTCAAGGTAACCTTTTGGTACTCCTGTACCTCTTGCAAAGAACGAACTCTGATATAAGATTGATTTTCAAATTAAAAATTGTGCCATCAGATTTGCCACTCCTAGAAGAATTATCAAAAAATGGCTGATTAGTGCAAACCATGTCAGCTGATTTTCCCGATGCAAAGAGATGATATAGATGATGGATGGGTATACAAATACAAAGGCGAGGCCACAGGTTGCTCCAGAATATCTGGAAGAAAACAACAAATGATTATATCTTTATTTTTTCAGACTACAATCTCTACATGTCTATTCAGTGACAGATCCCATATATAACAAACTATCTAGCCAGCAACATTTTATCCAGAGACTGCCATCCTAGGTAGTGTGGTTTAGTATGCTGAGCATGCCCAGAAAATTGGATTAACTCAGTGTCCACAGTTAAACTACCTATGAATAAGCATTGAAGACAGTCATAGTGTGGTTGGTTGGTTGGATAGTTAATTGATTTATATTTACTATTAAAAAAAAATTACGCATTAGCCATCAAGATAAATCTTTCCCAATTTTAAGCAAAGTGAGCCTTAGTACATGGCCAAACCAGAGCAATTATTTCACTGTGTTTCATCACCTTACAACTTTTACTGCATGATGAACACCAGAATCACCCCACAAGACTACAAATGATATTGCTGTGAACACATTATAGCTACATTTGGCTATTTAATAAAAGTAATTAAACATAAATTGACAATAGAGCTATACAGATTTTGCTTGAGTCAATAGAGTTTCTGCATGTACAAGTAAAGATTATATTCGGGTCAGGAAGATTGTGCTACTATAAGACAAAATGAGCACTGTTCTTGTGTTTTACAAAATGGCAAGATACGTCATGACCAAGAGAAGGGAACAAATTCTACAAGGTTGCTGGACATATGCAAGTTTTAGGCACACAGAGGACATCTGATGCAACAATTATCACATTTAATTGGAGAAAATGATTCTTTTATCCTTTAATTCAATAACATACCATATTTTTCGGAGTATAAGACGCACTTCCCCCCCCCCAAAAGACGGTGAAAATTTAGGTGTGTCTTATGCATTGAATGTAGCCCCATAGCCAGCCCCCACCCTTTGGCCTCTGCCTCCCAGCAATTTACCTCCTTGCAGCAAACAGCCCGTTTCAGCTTTAGCATAAAGCACAAGCAGTTGATTGTTGGTTAGATCGGCCTCCCGACCCTCAGCTGTTTCAGGCTGCAGGAATTGCCATTACCTATTGCAGTGCGGGCCTCCGCTGTTGCTGCAAGGAGGCAAATTGCTGGAAGGCAGATTTTTTTTTTCTTGTGCTAATCAGGCTGTGCTGAAAACGAAAATGAAACTAAAGCAGGCTATTTGCTGTTTGTTGCAAGGAGGCAAATTGCTGGGAGGCAGAGGCAGATTTTTTTTCTCATTTTCTTCCCCCAAAAAGGTAGGTGCATCTTATAGTCCGGAGCATCTTATACTCCGAAACATACAGTAAATGCTGCACATTAGGGCTCCCACTGCAGTAGTTTTCTCCAATACCATAGTCTGCTGCATTAAGCAATAGCATTTATGTAGTGTTTAAACAACTTCACAATCATTCTTTTAATACTTCTTGAATGGGATGAGGGGAGCAATCACAAAAACTGGATATCACAGGCTGTGAGACTGCAACTTGCATCTGATATGAAGGGCCAGAGAAAATTTCTTCCTCTTTTTTTTTTTTTTTAAATAGTCCATATTTATATAAAGAACACCAGATGGGTTCATGGCAGAGTACTCCTTTTGAAGAGAGAAAAGGAACCAATCACAAACATTCCTTTGTGCATTCGGATGATTGCACAAAACTGCTTAGCCAAGGCCTGCTTATTTAAATCATTTGTTCTTTGTTTCTGTTGCTCGCAATAGAATGAATGGGTGGGAGTATGCGGTTAGATGTCCAAGACCTATTTAAAAAGAAACAGGATCCAAGATTTTTCACATGGAGAAAGTTCAGGTGAAATTGAAATTGTGAGAAAAACAACAGCACAAGGAAGGAGCAATGGGTACGTTTTGCCACTTTAAGTCATTAATAAAACTAATGAAGGTGGGATAAAATCAAATAAATAAAATTGAAAGGGGAAAACACGAGGAGCTTTGAGAATAAAAGGAGATGCGGAAGATACTTATGATAAAAGTTTCCAAACTTTTTTTTAAAAAAATCAATTAATAAGACCTTATGTTGGGCAAAAATGTTAAACATTCACACGTGGCACATATCTAAAATGCAGTTTTAAAATGTGGAATTTTGGTAATAGTGTTTGTTATTACTACAAGGGAAAAGAAAATCATGGGAAAAAAAAAGCTGATTTGAAAGAAGCCATTTTTAATATTCATAGCTACTTTATGGTAGCTGGGGCTTCATTTATTTTATTTGCAAGTTTGGGGGGTTTTTTGCTTACAGAAAAAAGTAGGAATAATAAGGTGACAAACACTTTGGAATAAATTACAAAGCTGTATCGTTATATGCGATACTAAATACAATACTTTGTGTGAGAAGTAAATGAGACAGGGACAGGTAAGTAGTGGCATTCCAGATGTTGCAATTTCCACCTTCCTGTTCATTCTTGATACTTTATAGAACAGCATTAGGCAACGTTTTTTTTTTAGCACTCACAATTCTGTCATAATTGTCAATGACGTGTGAGTCAGAAGTATGTGACATTTATAGGTGTCACCGGGATTTTCTTTCTTTCTCCTTTATTTTTAGTGAAGTTTATATTTCCCTTTTGCTTGTTTGATTATGGGAGTCACACTAGAGGTATGACTTCCGATTCTCCACCCATAGCCTGGAGTTATCCAGAAGTCTAGCATGATCTATACATACATCAGCATTATATAAGAATTATAATATGTTGTTTGGAGAGGATAGATCAACTGTTGCATCTGTGGGTTCATATGGGTAATTCAGATTTTTCAATGCCTCTAAATATGAAAGAAATTGAATCTGGATATTTTTTGCTGCAAAAAACAAATACTAGTGACTAAGAAAAGGCCAGAATGTACACTGTACTGAATTGTTCCATATAGGAAAAATACATTAAAAAGTGAAATTCTGAGGCTTATTTCACAATTTTACCACTTTAGTTTGCTGCATACACGTGCCAGATATGAGAATCACCCACTATTTTGTTTAGATTTTACATGATGGTTAGCATAGTCCTGCCTCAATTTCAGCATAACAATCAATTCATATTTCAAGTGTACCTTATGATTCCCCCTATATTTGGATAAAATCTGGCCACCGCAACTCCGGTTCCTACAATGATAATGTTCGAAAGCAGCACGTGGAAAAAACTGTAAGAAAAGAGAAAAACCAAGCTATGTAACTCTATGTAAGAGCAACCCCTTTTATTAGTTTCAAGAAGCTAATAAAAATCTTTCCATTTCTGTGACTCATCCACTAAAGCCAATTACTTTTAGATGAAATGAGCTTGACATGTAGTGATTCTTCCAACAGCCAAATCCTAAATTGGTATTTTGAATACAATATAGTTATCTGAAATTCAGTTTTCTAAGGTTCTTTTTTATTTGCCATGCCAAAGTTCATAAAAGTATACTCATTTCTCTGTTTCTCTCACTCTCTTTACGCACACATACATATGAAAGTCATTCCATATACTCTAAAATGCCACCCATATACTCTATAAAGTATAATAAAATACTCTAAAACACATTCCCCACATGAAAAACAATATTTTGGATCCAGGAATGATCTGAGCTGCTCAACCAAACTAATGAATATCAGAAGAAGAATCTTTAGAGGAGTGGAAATCATAACATAAATATACGCACAAGCACATTTTAAAGATTTTGATAGATTAAATAAAGATTAAGGTTTGCAGGATTCACACCTAAAAACAATTTTCATTGAACCAATTCTTTAGAGATAGTGTAAACAGAAAAGGTTTTGCATCCTATCCCACCTTCTTAAATTTTCTAAGTAGAAAATTAAACTTGCAAGAGTTTTCACATTCTGAACAAGGCCTATCTGTTAATACAAACATACCATCCCGTTTAAAAACTGATTCAGAAATTTCATACACTTAGAAATGGGATTCTTGCTATTTTAAACAAAGAAAGAAACCAGACACAAAAACAACTTGGACATTATGACTTATTATTTTTAAATATATTTATCCATATTGTTATTATACAAACAAGGAAAAAGAAAATCTAAAAACAGAGAAGAAAAGATTTGGGGTGCTACATAAATTTGTAAAATTAAATGATTGCCATTGTTTATATGGATACCCAGAATTTAATGAAACAGTTCAGAAACCCCTTTTCTTCCTTTGAGTTAGTGTTGACAAGTCTGTGCAGTGTTCTTCACAAGATTTCAGAAGCGGATTACCACTGCCTTACCTACAGTTCAGAGAATGAGATTAGCTCCAAATTACCTAGCTGGATCTGTAGCAAAGGGAGAACTGAAACAAGGGTCTCTTGGTTTCTAGCCTGATGCTTTATCACAACATCCAACTGGCTGTTTGAGAAAACATAGCATCTCTAAAATTGAGATAATGCTGAAGAGTGCACAAAGCCAGCGTAGGTGCCAGAAGATGACTATAAATACACTTCCTTAGCCTCCACATCAGGAAGTAGATTCTTAGAGCTGGCGTTAGATGTAGCTGAAACTTTTGGAAAACTGACAGATCTCCACTTAGCATAATAACCTGGGATTAATGTTTTTTTTTTTAATTTGATTTATATGCTGCCCTTCTCCGGAGACTCAGGGCGGCTTACAATGTGTTAAGCAATAGCCTTCATACTTTTGTATATTTTATACAAAGTCAGCTTATTGCCCCCACAAACTGGGTCCTCAATTTACCTACTTTAGAAAGGATGGAAGGCTGAGTCAACCTTGAGCCTGGTGAGATTCGAACTTACAGTAATTGCAGACAGCTGGTGTTAATCACAATGCTATCAGTCTGCTGAGCCACCAGGCCTGTGTGTTTCTAAACACACTAAGTTTCCAGGAAATTGTTACAGATCAGCAAATAAATTATTTCCATTGTCAACTCTTCAAATTGAACTAATAGTGGAAGCAAGTCTGTATTTTTATCTTGACTCTGAGAGATAAAATCTGGGTCTCAAGTCCCTTTTATAAAATACAGCGGCAGGTACTGTAAAAATAGCAAAAAATGTAATTATATCTGTATATTTGGGATCGTAAAAGAAAATGTTCAGACAGCCCCTCCTGCTTGGTCATCTCACAGCATTGTCTACTGTAATGCTTTCTATATCGGGCTGCCCTTTAAGGCCACTCAGAAACTTCATTTGGTCCAAAACACAGTAGCGTGAGTGATGGGTGTGCCTCACTTTCCTCATGTAATACCTCTGCTTCATAAACTGCACTGGTTACCAAGTTGCTTCTGGGTGTGATTTAAGATGCTGGTTGTTACCTACAAAGCTGTACAGGCTATACTGCTTGGGTTCCTTTGATTAAACAATGCCACCTATTGGGATCCTTAAAAACTCACCTTCTCTGCCATAGTGTTTGCCCTCTCAAAGGAGAGGTTCCCCCAAGATCTGGATGGCCCCACCCTGCTGGCATTTCAAAGAGCCTTGAAGATCTTTGGTAAGGGTGAATGATGCTCCCTTCTGGGTAATATACGTTGCTCTGAGTGGTTGGCTGCTTTGCATCATCTTTTGTTCTTTGTTTTTATTATTATTTTATTGTTCTCTGTGTTTTTAAGTGTGAAAAGCCCAGAGTTGTTGGGCATCTGGCAATCTAAAAATATAATAATTAATAAAAATACATAAAACATAGATCTTACTAGGATCAGGATAACAAAATTCTCCCTGGAAGAAAAGCTGAATCTACTGTATCACTTTGAAATATTTTTTTTCTAATTTTATGGTTCTATCTGTTTGTGTATGTGCCTTTGGCATAGTGTTGACTCTTGATGACTACGTGGAGTTTTCTTGGCAACCATTTTGGAATTGGTTTGCTATTGCCTGATTCCTGGGGTTGAGGAGAGTGACCGGCCAAAAGTCCCCAAGCTGCTTTGTGCCTAAGACAGGACTGGAACTCACAGTCTCCCAATTTCTAGCCTGGCACCTTAAGCAATGCACCACACTGGATTTCTCTCTCTAAATGTTTAGAGTCTTTAATTTCTCCTTTATTAGCAGATAGTAGTTACTGCCCTAGTCACCACATAATTTTTACAAATTTTAGTAACTAAAATTGTTTCATAATCACTAGATCACATTGAATAGAGAACTGTAACAATCTATGGGCCTCTTATACTGATATTTGATTAAAACCTGGTGTTTGGTGGCAAAGAATACGGCAGTCTTGCTGAAACTAAATAGGTGTGAATTGAGTCAAAGCCTGGATAGGAAGCTATTCCATATACAAATACTCTGCTATTTCTTCTAAACATCCTGAGCAATGTAATAAAATCAAGAATATTGTCTGAGAACCCTATCAACCAGAAGCACTTGTGATTCTTGCAGCTGTTTATGTAACCTTCTTTATCTGTCAGAAAACTCTTTGAAGAAAGGCCCATAAAATGTTCACCTTTGTGACTTATGATAAGGGTGACTCCTGAATTAGTAACCAAGACTTCTCCTTCTTCAAATAAAAAAAAAAAAAAGAACTCATGTTAATTTGGCCAATTTTGGTTGGTTTTGCCTTATTTTTTAGCTGCTCTTACTAGAGCATGCACTTTGTAGACAAGTAATAGGCTTGGGTGGAGAGCACACACACACACACACACACACACACATACACACACAAACACACACAAAGCCAAAAAACCATAATAAATCATGCATCCCACGTGCACATCACACCAAGCTGCAGTTGCAATCAATGTAATCAAGATGCCAAATTTTGGTTAATTGCTCTAAAATTATCAATGACCCTGTTTACACATCATTTTAAACAAATAAACAAAAAAGAAATCAAACTAAAAACACTCCCCCACCCACCCTTTGAGACTTACATGAAGCTTGAATGAAAAGCTATCACTAACCCAGAGGTAGGTTTCAGCAGGTTCTGACCAGTTCTGGAGAACTGGTAGCGAAAATTTTGAGTAGTTCGGAGAACCGATAAATACCACCTCTGACTGGCCCCACCCCCATCTATTCTCTGCCTCCCGAGTCCCAATTGATTGGGAGGAAATGGGGATTTTGCAGTATCCTTCCCCTGGAGTGGGGTGGGAATGGAGATTTTACAATATCCTTCCCCAGCCATGGCCACCAAGCCATGCCATGCCCACCAAGCCACGCCCACAGAACCGGAAGTGGCACTAACCACAATAGAAAGTTTGTTCCAACAGTGGCAAATGAGTAGTGACAGAATATTTCTATGACATGGGTGTGAAAACAAGAAATAGAACTAAGGTATGCCAAAAAGGAGTGGTTTACCTTGGATAAACATTTCCAAAGACATGTCCTAAAAACTGAACTCGTGCCAAGTAACCAAGCAGTGGATACACAGTCACCATCTGGAACAGCAGAAATATTCTTGCAAGAAATGACATCATGTCATTACTGGGGAAATTATCTAAAAAATTCTAACAAAAAGAAAAGTTAGTGATGCAAGTGAAATGGGGCTGTCATTTCCTTCTACCTATATAGTCTATGTATATCAAGGATTCTAAAGCAAAGAAAATAAAGACATTTCTATATAGAGAATATATAACACATCAACATATGTTATATGTTGAGCCTTGGTGGCGCAGCGGATTAAAACTGTTGTTAAAGTAGCACTTAGCTGCCAGCTGCCTGCAATTACTGCGAGTTCAATTCTCACCAGGCTCAAGTTGACTCAGCCTTCCATCCGTCCGAGATAGGCAAAATGAGGACCTGGATTGTGGGGGCAATAAACTAACTTTGTATAAAAAAGAACACTGCTGGGGGGGGGCAAAAAAGCCCTACTAAGCAGGTATATACAAAAGTATGAAGGCTATTGCTTAAAGCATTGTAAGCTGCCCTGAGTCTCCGGAGAAGGGCGGCATATAAACCGAACTAATTAATAAATAAATAAATAAATAAATAAATAAATAAATAAATAAATAAATAAATAAATAAATAAATAAATAAATAAATATCATGATCATAATCGGAATACACAAGACTTGGAAAATTCTATAACGGCTTTACCTAAGCATTTGTTTTTTTAATCATGGAAACACTTATACATGAAGTTCCTGAAGCACAAATGAAATATGGCTTAATTATTTACAATAGTTTGGTTCCAGAATTTTAAAAACTGCAGTCTTATTGTAAATTAAGTTTTATATCTTAAGTAGGGCAAATTCTTATGCATTTTATATTCTCAACACAAACGCAGATGCATTTCTATATTTGTGTGTTCTGTTCTTCCTTAAACAAATTTATTTTGACATAGTTTCCCAGACAAATGCATGCCTTCAGATGCATAAAACTTATTCTGAGATGCCCAGCTATGCTGGAGAAGGGATTGTAAAACATTATAGAAAAACAATTTTTGCTTAATGATCTGTTTTCTTTCCAAGCTACACAGATAATTTTCATTTATGCACCAGTCCAGTGTATACCAGCATACTTTCATATAACCACTGTTTACCATTTGGAAAATAGTACCATACTTTAATTAGACACTGAGCCAATCTGAATGTCATCTCAGCTGTGTAAACCATATGACGAATAAATATTTGGCCTGTATACGAAATGTTTGTTCAAGGTGAGAATAATCCAGGAAATCCCTAATTAGCCCTTATTTCACATTTCATTTGAATCAGGAAACTAAATTTACCAGTTTGGAACTTCATGTAATCGCCTAAGGATTCTTAGTTGTTGCAGAATTGATAAACATGTTTTTCAAGTCCAAACAAAAAAAAAAAAAGGAAATTATGCTTAATTAGAAACTTCTTCATTTAGTTTTAGCTTCTTTAGCTCAAAGGAGATGAATGTACAGACTAAAAGCTCACTACATCAGCTAATTAAACCCAGACAGACTCATCTGAACCAAATTTCTTAATTTGAAAAAGTAACCAACTTTTCTTTACAATTAATATCTGCATTGAAGTGGTAGAAAAAAAATGGTACAATGGGTTATACCAATTGATGCAACTGGAGGCTAGTATTTAATGGTGTCAAAATAGCTTTAATTAGAAAAATATGGTATTATTTAAGTATTACGTTGTTCATAATTCTGACCTGATGCATCAAGTGAAAGTGGGACCTGATAATAACATTATATTAAATGCAGAAGCAGATAGAAGGAAAGAGAGCAATGCTTACATATAATCAATTCTCAGCAATTTAAACAAAGTCCCCCATGTTAGAGATTTTTGTACCTGTTCTATACACTCCTTGCTCAATGGTGGAGATGGAAAAGAGGCGAAGATTAGCACCCCAACATAGAGATACGTTAAACTGACTAAAAAGTAAGCAATTGAAAGATCTCTGACCTGTAGTCAAAACACAAGAAACAGCAAACAAATAAAATCATCTTATTTCAATTATTTTACGGAAAATTAGTTACAGGACAAATCCTAGAACAGTTAAATCATGGAACAATGATTCTTATTGTTTGAATTAATTGTCCCCTGTGCTCTAATAAATGGAAACTGCATTGTTTT
Organism: Pituophis catenifer annectens; assembly: GCF_029215685.1. NCBI lineage: Eukaryota > Metazoa > Chordata > Lepidosauria > Squamata > Colubridae > Pituophis > Pituophis catenifer. The sequence continues at coordinate 269,407,407 of NW_027256882.1, read as the reverse complement.
TAATTATTAAGTAGATACAATAATACAGTGACTTTGGGAGTGTGGGTTAAAGCAGTTACACACACACACACACACACACACACACACACACACACACACAATTTAGCATACATTCAAGGGCACAAAGAAAAAAAGCTATTATAAATGTGGAGATCAAAGGTAATTAAGCCATCACGTTCTCAAAAATGAGTCAATTTGGAACAGGCCCCTTGTTAAAAACCAAACTTTTCCTTTTCAAAAAATATGGATACCAAATGACATATGGAAATTATACAAGTGTCTTCTTTTATGGAATGCTTTTTATAGTATTTAGCTGAGAAGATGCTTCAAGTTTAGCAGTGCCTTTTAGTTTTCCACACATGAAAGTACAATGTGGGTAAATTACAACGCTGGATAAAGGCTCTGTTCCCTTGATGAATGAAGGAAAAATCTTCCAGATTTCATGATTTACAAAAGAGAGTGAATCAGGGGGAAGTGATGGAAGGATGGGGAGGATTTGTTAAAAAAAGTCGAGATGGCAACACGCTAAAGGGGAGCAGGCCTTTGGCCACGAAGTTGCAGCTGCCATTTTGTTTTTTTCACCCTGCTGTAGATATTTCTGTCACTAATTCTCAATTAGCCTATCCTTACAATGTTATTGTAAAAATAAAAGGGACAGTGAGGAAACCATATGCTTTACTGTAAATTCCTTGAAATTGAATAATAAGCAAGTTCAGTTTTATTTATCCTTTTTTGCCTGCAAACTCCCCTTCTTTACAGAAACTGGACTACATTCTAAATCAGTCTTGAGTTCTATTTCAGGACTGTTGCTCATCATTTGAAGCAAATGTTATGACTTCCTCCATATCGAAGAAAAAGTTGTGGTTCACCGCGTTTCCTTTTCATTGGGCTACACTGCTATAGAGATAATAAGCAAAAATCCCCCAAATCTTTGCAAGATTATGTCTTCCCTGACAGCTCCTTCCCTTCTCTTTCCCCTTCTACCCCTTCTTCTCTTTTTGGATTCTATCTTCAAATAGGCACTTATACAACATCTTGGACAGAGTGTAGTCTATTCAGTTCTTTAGTAGTAGATTACTGATTTGTGCCCTTGTGTTCTGGTCCATTTCAGTAACAGTAGTTGAGATTTACTTAGTTAGCAAGTTGACTCCTGTTCCCTGTCTCTTCTCCTCCCCTGCCATTTGCTTGTGCTGAATAAAAGCAGGCACCAAGTGCCTTTATTCAGTGAACCATGGTTAAAAAAATTTGGTTCAGCATATACTGTGTATGGCTTTTTCAGTAAACGATATTGTGGACAAGTTGTGGTTTATGATAATGTAGCAGAAAAACAGAGGTATAAGACTTTTTAATTTAAAAAGTCAAAATGACAGCCACAATCATGGGATCAATCCATGTCCCTATTAATATCTTCTTGACCTTTTTTGAGCCTGCCATGAATACTCCTGGTTGACTTTATTCTTCTCAAGTGGGGATCTTCACTTGGATATTCCAGCACCATTTGAACACTTATCTACAATCCCACAGTTTTTTCACAGAATCATAGAACTATAATGTTCAATGTAATAGAATCAGACACCTGAAATGTGCAGAAAAACATTATTCTATTCTGCAACATTCCATTTTTTATTTCTTTTAGATTTGTTAAATTACTCTCACAACTATATCGCCTGAGAAAGTTATCTATCTGCTCCAGTTAAATTTGATAAAACTATAAATGAAGACTCAAGAATGAGGGGAAAAAAAGAAGAAACCATGTCTACCTTCTGCAACCCAGATTCTGTCCAAGCCCCTGAAGCAGCAGAAAATGAATGATTATACAACAAACAGACAATTTCAGTGAGTAGTTTTGACCTTAATTTCTCTTTAGATAGATATAATTCCTGTAACTCTTTGGAATGGAATCTTCAAACCCAAACTGAAAATCAACAGCTTATGGAACTCCCTTCTTCCCTGGCAGAAAATGCCTCCGCTCCCCGGTCCGCTGCTGTCTGTTCAGCAGCTGCTTTACTCAAGCAGGATAGGGATGATACGAATTTAAAAATGGAGATTGCAACAGATTTTATATCTACTGTAGTCAGTGCTTGATCACAGCATAAACCGTGATCGTAATCTTTGAACTTTTAACTTCTTTTACTGTAAACATTTCACTTGAGTATATATCAATGGTGAAATCCATTTTTTTTACAACCCGTTCTGTGGGCGTGGCTTGGTGGGCATGGTGTGGCTTGGTGGGCATGGCAGGGGAAGGATACTGCAAAATCTCCATTCCCTCCCCACTCCTGGGGGAAGGATATTGCAAAATCTCCATTCCCACCCCACTCTGGGGCCAGCCAGGGGTGGTATTTGCCGGTTCTCTGAACTACTCAAAATTTCCACTACCGGTTCTCCAGAACCTGTCAGAACCTGCTAGATTTCTGGTATATACTATATACTAGTTCTGAGAACAGTAGACTGCTAGTGAGATCTGTGAACATTAAGCTGGGATACAGTCTAAAGCATTAGGCTGGGCTACAGTGTAAAAAAGTTAGATTTAGAGTCCACATTTACTAAGAAAGTAACACACTTTTTTTCTTTCTCCACTTATAAGAACAGAAAGCGGAGAACCTTCTAAAATAAGCATTTTTTCAAACCAAAGGAGTTAGAATATGATACTTTTGTGCACTGAAAGAACATAGCTTCAGTTTTATGCTACAAGAACCATCAAGTTCAGCTCTTATGTTAAATAGAGAAACTCTAGGCATAGTACCATAGAGTAGAAACATCAAATAATATTAAGAAAACACAGCCACTTCTCAATATGGACACCATGAACAATTAAACTAAGATTGAAAACCTAGGAAAATAAAATTGTTGTGACCATTTTACAAAAGGTTAGGACTACTGGGGGAGGGGGTGTTCCCCAGTCATCATTGTTTTGTTTTGTTTTTGTTTTGTTTTGCTCCCAAAGCAGGTGGTTAAGGAAGCAAGTCTCCAGAGTGGAAGAATTCACCTTCTGATTGTTTGGATGTTGCGTAACTTTGTGAATGAATCAATCAGAGCTTTATGTGCTTCTTCTGTTATATGAAGGGAGATGGAGTGAACAGACTTTGATGCTTTTCTATTTATTTGAGAAACAAAGGTAACCAATATATTTATTTATTTTATTTTATTTTATTTTATTTTGAATTTGTATACCGCCCTTCTCCCTGAGGACTCAGGGCGGTGAACAGCCAAGTAAAAACATCAAGTACAAATATTAAAATATAATTAAAAATATATATAAATTTGGCCCCATTAATTAAAAACGATAAACAATTAAAAACACTTAAAAAATTAGATGTATCCGTGTGAAAAAGTATTTGCCCTCTTAAACTGAGTAACTGTACATATCACCAACACTTCCTGTAATTTCTAGGTGGATTAGAACTACTATTTGGTCATTCAAAAATAGTGAGTTTGTTCTTCATCCTTTCTCTTGTAGATTTGTATGGCTGGGATCAGTTTTGCCACATTCACCTGCATTTCACCTGTAGAGTTCTCAGATATAAAGCAGAATTCATGTTATCTCCAGTGATGGAAACTGTCAAGATCGCAAGCCATGAAACCATGACATTACTATCTCCATGCTTGAAGCTGGTATGAATTCTTTGGGATGGAGCAACCTCTTTGAGTCATGGAGCCACACATAACTTCTTATTCTAAACCTGTAGCAAGGCAGGTTGGTGGCAGCAGGAGTTACCCCTCCTTGCACTAGCTATGAGGTTGGGATACAGCTACCTTTCTACCTATTCTGCTAGATGCAGTGTCATACTGTGTACAGTAGTCCTCAATTTATGACCACAATTGAGCCCAACATTTCTGTTGCTAAGTGAGACATTTGTTAAGTGAGTTTTGCCCAATTTTTACAACCTTTCTTGCCACATTTGTAGAGTGAATCAGTGTAGTTGTTAAGTTAGTAACACAGTTGTTAAGTGAATCTGGCTTCCCCACTGACTTTGCTTGTGATCGCATGACTCCGGGACACAGCAACTGTCATAAATATGAACCAGTTGCCATGCATCCAAATTTTAATCATGATGTGACTATGGTGACGCTGCAATGGTTGTAAGTGTGAAAAACAGTCATAAGTGACTTTTTTCAGGGCTGTTGTAACTTCAAACAGTGGTTGTAAGCCAAGGACTACCTGTACTTCTTACTTTGTTTCTTTTTAAGCCACTTCCATCATACAGCTTTAATTCATAATGCCAGGCCAAGATAAGCAAGAATATGCTAGGAAGTTATAATCAGAAATCATCAAATTGCAATTGTTTTTTTCTTTGAGATAGGAAATAACAAATTCAGCCTACTTTCAATTAAAAATAATATGAAAGTGAGCTGTATTTAGAGTAATCTCAGCCTCCTACATTGAAAACAAAACACGCATTTCCCCTTTCATTCCTCTTTAAAGAGAATTGTAAATAACCTTCTGATTTCTTGGCAGAATTTAAAATTATTTTCAGGAATAATTGCCTCATCCAAAGTGCCAAGTTTCAGATTATTAGGTTCAAAGGCTTTATGCTGTTATTCAGCAATACCCCAAACCAAACCAAATATTTGTGTTCTGATGAATAAAAAAAAGCAACCAGATAAATGGTCAAAGGGAAAGGGCAAAAAAACACTGTAGCTTTTTTTCAACATTCTTTAAAAATTTAATACAATTTTGTTTAATGACGTATCATGTTACCCTGCATTTTCTTCTTTCTTGATTCACTAGAGATTTCATTATAAATATACAAAAATCAGTGTTCTGGTCCCCATGCTAATGAACCAGGCTTCATGCGTCATTCATGACAATTCAAGTTTGAGATCCAGCTGTAAAACATTTATCCAAATATTTGGAAGGTCATCCAGATGCTGAATGGCAAACTTGAGATAAGTATCGATGTTCTGCCTTGCTGCTAAATGTGGAATCCCATTTTTGCTCAGTGCTTTTCCGAAGATCAGTCGTAAAGACTGACACTGGCTGAAGTGACAAAGCCTAAATGATTTTATGCACAGTTAATGGAGTAATTTTGACAAAACATCCACTCTAGGGAAGATTCATTGTTATCCCACATCTTTGCTAGTTCAAAATTATATGTATAAATACGGACTGGGAGAGCCTCAAAAGTTTAGAAATGGTTCTCTAAACTTTCTCAAATTGAAAGCCATCAATGACTTCCTTACTAGGAAGTCCTTAAGATTCTTCAGAATCTTATTTTGAGCAGGGCATGACATGATGTGCTTCAAGAATCTATGAAGTAAGAACTTCGTTCTCACACATATAGGGCTGGCCCAAATAATATTTGATTATTTTATGAAGTATTCAGAGAAAGCTAGCTGTGGGCTAAGGTGAGCAAACATTGGTTTAGAGTGATGAAATTTACATGACCCCAACGCAGGCAATACCTGAGCACATACCTAACAACCATTACAAAGAGCAGTTTCAGGAAAAGTCACTTTTTGCATGTAAACATATTTTCTCTTGTAGTCACTTACATTTTTTTCTTGGTTCCTGTTATTCTTAAGTAGTGTAATTACACAATTATGGATAAAGAAAGCCAGGGTCAACACTCCTGTAAGCTGAGGAAAAAAGATCCTGAATTCTGGAGAAAGAAGAATATAAATCAGAATTTTCAGAGTGGTGAATGTTACAATGAACATCCCAGGTGTCTAGTCTATTGATTCCTAAACCAAGCTCCGAGTCATATTTGTAGTAGCAGCTGTTATGTATTCAGGTAGGCTATATTTAAGCTTGGCAAAACATAGGAGAAACAGCAAGCAAATCAGATGTAAAAGGAAAACCAACCATTATAGAAATAGCTGTATGAAATTAGAAATGAGACATTGCCTGCCTCCAGGACATTGTATTCATAATTGACATTGGATAAATTTTTCTCACGCACGCATGCACGCACAACCATATCAACAAAACAAAACAAATGCCTAATTCCGTGCATTTTACTCCTTTTTCCTAAGAACTATCCAAATGATGTCATAACTACTACCCACCCATTTATATTGCATTGTATTATTTACAATAAAGTTACATCATTTTAATCACGTTTTTTAAATTTGAAAAGCAGAGAAGGCTAAATAATAATACTGAATACGTTTATGGGGAACAATTTATGGGAACAAATTTTCCACAAGAAAGAAGCATTCTCCCCCAAAAAAGTCAGTCTGCATATTAGGAAAATAAGAAAGTTCTACTATGATGCAGAACTGAGCTATTCCAAGGACTTATGGGATTGGTGCTAATCTTGTCCTAACTAATACAAGTAAAATAAAAGCTAAAAGGAAGCATTTGTGAATGTGATAATAACAGCTTTACAGCATTTTCTACACTATGATATGCTGATGCATTGAAAGTGGGCCTCACTCATCAAATACGTACAGGATTGCAGATTTTAAAAAGGTAAAAAACAAACACATGCATTTCCTTTATATTTGAATTTTTTTAAAAAAAAAAGTTTTCTTTAAGTTAAACATGTATGTTTATACCTAATAAATAATTGTATTCCAGCTTCTTTTGTACTTCTTGTGGTTAACATTCTAATTTAACAATCAATAGAACGTATTTCTTTTTGTTGTCATCTGTTTTAGATACCATGAATTACTATTCAGTAATAAAATCATATCTCTGAAGCCAAGCTGTTCTCTCTTTAATCAGCTAAGCTCAAGAAAAAGTTTTGTTTTCCCTTCTCTACCACTACAATGGTTTTCTGGCTATATTTTAAAACAAAAGGAAGTTTAAGCAGGACAGTGCTTTCCTACTAGGTTACTTCTACATCTATATGATAGAAATTCGTTTCATTTGCATGAGAGACTAAGCCATGGTTGGCATAACAATAATTTACTGATGAAACTACATTTGGCTGGTCTTCATACAGTGTTTAAGCCTATGGATAGAATCACCATAGCTGAAAGCAACCAACTACATTATGATTTAGAGTGCAACATTTTTCCAGTTAAGATATGGTGCCAGATTGAGGCCAGCAGAAATATTAGTACCAAAGAAAATGGGGTGAAATTATTTTGATGTCTGCTCTAGAATATCTATTAAATTGTTTTGTTTTACTGTCATCAATACTGATCATATTGCATGTACAAAATGCATTGTTTCCATTTCACAAAAATAAGTAGAAACATGATGCTTCCCTGCCGACTTAATTCATAGATGGCTTTTGAATGCTGAGTTGGTTGCCCACCCATGATTTAACAAAATGCAAGGCTGAAATTCTAATGTTTATAAGACTTTCCTGATTAAAAGTTAAAGCTGGATTTACCAAGTTCGCTAACTTAACATCTGTTCAAATTCACAAACAACCCAACAGAATTGCGTAATTCTCTCCCCCCCATCCCTCTCTTGCTCTTTTTCCTGCCTTGTTTGGATAATCATACAAACATTCACAGATGAAGTGTGCCAGTAAACAATACCATCTGAGCAATGATTTCTGACAAGAGCCATCTGGAAGACTATTATGGGAAAGCCTCATTGCATGTTAGACAAAACCATCGGACAGCCAAGTAGATGCAGTAATGATAGCCAAGGATGAAGCATTGGTCCATTGGTCCATACATGTCCTGCATGTCTTCTATCACACACCAATGAGATTGCCGCATTACAAAAATATGAGCTAGCCTGCCAGGAGATTCTAACCTGGGAAAATGATTTGAGTGTGATTACTATCATATTTACTCCCCACTCTTCTTATTTGGTGTTTACCAAGGAGATCTAAGGAGAGTTATATTTCACTCAAGCACTCAAAGTAAGCTCTCAGGCACAAATATTATTTTTCCCCTACTCTGCTGTCAAGCAACAGTTAAAATCACTCTGTTTCATCATGTGTATAGGGCCTTGTGTTTACCATAACATCAGCCATTGACTAAGAAAACCCTTTTAAGAACTATTATTTACTCTATTATAATGCCTGGAAAAAAGAGGAGGAAATTATCCAAACCACAGATCCCAAATCTTGGTATGGAGTCTAACAAACTCCTCATCTAATGTTTCCCATTAAAGAGAACAACAGTTCTTTTTCTTTTAATCAAAATGGCCTTAGTTTATGAATATTATCAATCATATATTATATTAATCATTTATTCAAACTAATTTAGAACTACGGTAAGCTCTGCTGTTTATAAAGAGGTTTGAAATGTTCCTGTTTGACAAGAAACAAATACATTTTGGTTCTCCACATGAGAGGGACCACATTGTCCTTCACCATATGTGTGAACTCTACATAATGTGGGGTCAACCTATTTGAAAGGAAGTAGGTTGAGAAAGATTGCCTCATATCCACAGTGGATAAGTTACAAACAGATCATTTTCCATGGACTGTAAGACGAATTGTAGACCATGAGGACTGCTGCCGGGGAATACTCAAGGACAAGGAGCATCCTGACAGAAGGCAGCCAGACTGCGTCACTGGTGTCCTGGGGCCTCGAATGCTAAGCAGTGGTGTCCTCTGGGAATCCTCACCCACTCCTGCTGCTCTTGAGCTGTCCAGACAACGACAATAGGGAGGTGAGGCTGGGGCAGAGAGAGTGGCCCAGTTGTTTTGCCATAAGGATGCCTCTGTTAGGCATAGAGTGAACAAAACAACAAGAAAGAAGACCTTTTTGCTAGACAAAGGAAAACTCTTTCAGGCAAGGAAAGAAAAAGGAGTACAAACGAAAAAAGAAGGAAGGAAGGGAAAATCTTTCTGTTCAATAAAGCAGAGAAGGAAAGCAAAGCAGAATTTTCCGAGATCTTAGCGGAATGGGTTTCCGCCCTTATATCACTCTTGATATAATCTTGAAAAACTATTACATACCAACCAGAAAAACCAAGTATTAAGGGTTCTAATCAAAGAAAAATACTGATAGCCAAGTGGCCATAGTGGAATGGCTTTTTCACAAGTACTTGTTCTGATTTATTAGCTCTGTCAGATTGTTACCACAATCCAGTTTCTTAAGGGCCCTCTTTCAACACTTTTCTTTAGATAGAACAGTTCTATAAAGTCTCTCACATCAAAAACTACATGTGGAAGGCAATGTTCACAGAACATCAAGAACTTCTTGTTACAGGCTATTTTCCATCCTTTTTTTTTTAAAGAAAAGAATGACATTGGAAACTATCCTTAAGCATTTTGTCTTGTTTTTGTTGTAACGGCTGATAGCTACCAATCCATATGGTCTTTGGGAAACTGGAAGACTGTCTATAAAGTATGAACAAACTGAGGAGAAATCTCTAGGAGGAAACAATGTTTGTAATTCCCTTGGCTGTATGTTATTGTCTAGGAATAATTAAATTTAGCACCTGCATAATGACTCCCCAGACAGGAATCCCCAAGAAAATAATCATCTAATCAAAGAGCAGCAGAGGAAAACAATGTTTTTCAGAGCTTATTTTGACAACACATTATATTCCCAGCAAAAGTAGGAGGAATCACCCCTGATGCCTCTTTACAAGTCTTTTTATAGAAAAAGAACAAAACCACTGTCTTGGCTTCAGATCTGAAGTAGAATCACCAATGTGGTGGCTACCCAATTTAAGGATTAGGTTTATGTGGGTACACACTCATCACATCTTATTTAGTGAACTTTGGCTTAGCATGTGTGACCCAGTTTTGCCTATAAGGATGGTTTCCAGCTTTCATTATAGGTAGAGAAGTGATAGGTCTGATGTGTTCTAGACAATTAGGGCTTGGATTATAGCAAGATAGATATAAGTAAGACTACAGCAGAAAGCATATCCTGCCCTTCAAGCCCCATTCAGTCGATTAAATTATTTAAAGGGAACAGTCCATAAATATTTTTTAAAAGTTTACCTGGCACAAAATATACATTTGTTGCAGTCCAATCAAATTCTAAATGGAATCCTAGGAGAGCAGCTTTCATAGTAACAAGAATAACTAAATAAATGACAGAGACAGTACCTGCAATGGGAAAAAGAAAAAAAAAACCAATCATATTCAGATACCGTATATTTAAACTAATGGATAGAGGAAAAATTGTTCTTTAACGTCTATGAGACTTAGAACATTACAATCAAGCCTCTCTCTTTTATATTCTTCTTGTAAATCAATTTTAATAGTAACTGACTGAGATGAACCTCGGTAATGCAGTGGTTAGAGTGCAGTACTGCAGGCCACTTCTGCTGACTACTGGCTGCCTGCAATTTGGCAGTTCAAATCCCACCAGGCTCAAGGTTGACTCAGCCTTCCATCCTTCTGAGGTGGGGAAAATGAGGACCCAGATTGTTGGGGGCAATATGCTGACTCTGTAAAACCGCTTAGAGAGGGCTGGAAAGCACTATAAACCAGTATATAAGTCTAAGTGCTATTGCTATTGCTATTGCTATGAAGTTACTTGACATCATATTTAACAATACCAAACTGGAACATACGTTAGTGGGAGGACAAAATAATTTTAATCGAATTGTGAGCTTAAAATCATTATTACTACTGTTCTCATAATAATTATCTGAAAGAAAACTTAATCAAAGTTTTGGAGACTAGAAATTCTAGACACAGTAACAAAACACAAATGTGCTTTTAAATGTGGATATTTTCATTTAAAAAAAATGAATTTGCAGTACAAAAACTTCCTGCAACATAAAGCGAGCATATTTTACACATCCATTTTCATAAACATGATCTGATATTCAAGAACAAATAGCAGATTGCATTGCTGCCTTGCTTTACAATATTTCAGAACAATATTGCTATACAACATATAATTTCACCCTATCTATTACTTTCATATTACTTTACCTATTACTTTCTTATAGGTGTGTGAATATATTGCATACAGAGAAAACAAAACAGCATTTGAAAAACTGGAAACAAAATGAGCAAAAATATAAACTCCTATGGCTTTCTAACCGTTCAGTGTCTTGTTTTAGTCTTTTACTAATTTAAGGAATATCTCCAATTGAATAAAAAAAGAAATAAGGAGAATGCAAAAAGTTTGAAACTTTTCTGTTATGGCTAAGGTAGACAATTCGTTCTTTCTTCCTTGGCTGAACTACACAATGTGATAGATTCACAACTGGATTACTGCTCTTTTTAAAGTTTAAAAAAACACAATTAGAGATGTCAACTAGCAAAAGTTAAACATTTTGAGGGATCATTAAACATGATTAATTCTGGACGAAATTGCTTTCCAGTTACTAGTGGGAGCACTGTCATTATAAGGAAGCATTTTCCAGTGGAAAGAGAGGTTGAAGAACTAAAACAACATATGAAATCTTCCCCAACATTTGCTGCTCCAAGTTAATTCAAGGTCTGTTATTGCTCTTGTCAAGTTTTAAATTTTATGAGATGCTGAAAAATTGGAGCAACAATCTTTTGTGTAGTGAGGCCCACAACTAATAAGAAATTTATTGAGTCAAGATATCTAAAAGAATCTATTTGCATAATTTTGAATAACTACTACATACCTAATATGTTAAATTTGGCAAAGAAAGATGGAGATTTAAAATTCAACAGTAGAAGAATGATGGTCAAATAAAATGGAACGGTTTTGGATTTGTCCCACCACTTTTCAAATTCCTCAAATCCAACAGCATTGGTAGAAGTAAATTCAAAAGTTGCGTTTCCTGGTATTTTATGGGTACCATCACTTGGACATATTACTGTAAAATTAGAAAGGAAAGAAAATGATTGTTTAGCTTAAGGAAATCATTTGCACTTGGGTGATGATGGTGATGATGAGAAACTATATGCGGGAAATCAAAGCTTGAACATTAGCTCAATGTTTCTCAATCTTGGTTGGGTGGAAATTCCGGGCAACTCCACCCATCTTAAAATTGCCACGGTTGAGAAACACGGCATTAATTAACCTCTTCAAAAAAGTATAAGCAGTGCCCTGCTGGTCCAAATAATCCAGTAGTCTATTCTTACAATGGCCAATCAAGGAACTCTACTAGATTCCCTTCACAGCAGTCTCACCGCCATTAAGACTAATAGCCATTCATCCAGTGGTGAAATCTAAAATTTGTTACTACCGGTTTTGTGGGCGTGGCTTGGGGGGTAATGTAACTGGGTAGGCGTGGCCAATTTTTTTTTTTACTTTTAAAACCATTTTTTCTACAACCTCTTCAGCAAAGAGGTTGTAAAAAATGCTTTCAAAAGGTTCTGACGATCCCAGCTGAGTTGCCTGATCGTCAGAGGCATTTAAAAGAAAAAAAGCCTCTGTAGGTCAGGCAACTCAGCTGGGATCATCAGAACCTTTTGAAAGCATTTTTTCTACAACCTCTGAAGAGGTTGTAGAAAAAATGCTTTTAAAAGTAAAAAAAAAGCCTCTGATGATTGTGCGGCTCAGCTGGGCATGGGGGTGGGGGGCAAGGATTTTTGCTACCGGTTCTCCGAACCACCCGCCTCCATCGCTACTGGGTCAGGCGATCCAGTCCGAACTGGGAGCATTTCACCCTTGCATTCATCCCATGTCAAAGAATCCTTTATGTCTAAAGCAAAATAATAACCTGAGAATAAATTAAAATGTGAACTCAAATCCATAGAAAAGAGTCAGTTTCCTGTAGTGGTTAAGGCACCAGCTAGAAACCAGGAGATGGTGTCCTAGTTTTGCCTTAGACACAAATGCAGTTGGGTGACCTTGGGCCAGTCATTGACTTTCTTTGCCCTAGTAAGAAGGCAATGGCAAACTACTTCCAAAATTATGACAAGAAAACCACAGGGATTAGTCCAGGTATTTGCCAGGAGTCAACACTGGTATAAGGGCACAAAAACAAAAAACACAGCAGCTCTGTTTATGCCAGGCTTACTTTTCTTTAAGCATGATCTCCATATTGTTTATGTGCACACATAATTCTTACAGGTAAGAAATGCATATTGGGAGTGACACTTCCTTTGCTTGGTGTCCTTCAGATAACTTAACTGTAGTTACTGCCATTTCCAGACAACATGACGAAAGGCAATGCTGCCCAGAATAATGGGAGCTGCACTCCAGTAACACCAAAACACCTCTTGGATAAATCCTTCAATCATGCAAACTGCCCTTTTCATGCTGCCATGTGGTTGTTAGGTCTGTGTCAGAGAAAGATGTGCTGTGCAATCTATAGAATACTGCATTTCTTTAACATTTCATTTATCGCAGCTCTGTAAATTCATACTCTCTTCCCCTATTTGTCAGACCTGGAAGCCATCTTTTACAGTTAGGCCTTCAGGCCTGCCACATTTTCTACTGTGGGAAAATGGGAGGGGGGATTGTATGGAGTATGGGTGATAGTCAAAATAACATTCTTTTCTCAGAGAGTCAAGGCCACCGTGCCCTGCAGCTGCTATGAGGTGATTGGGTGGCATCTCCAGTTTTGGATGGTGGATGATTGGACCATGTGATGGACATGTGGGTGCTGGGCAGGGACTTGAACTTTCCTTTGGGTGGGAACTTTCAGATTTAGGTTTTCCCAGATGTGCCAATATGACATCTCTAATAAAAATGAACTTTGAGGAAACTCAAACTCGGAGTCTTATTTCATTGGGGGTGTTACTTGGAACCCTGACACTATTCACCATTTGTTCCACTGAACAAAAGAAAAAGGATCAAGACAACTACCAAAGGGTTATAGCTCTGCAGTATATTGATAAGTCAGGTTGTCTCTAGATACATGTACTATCAATTAAAATGATTGTTGGTCTTATTTCACTCAAAACATTTCAGCAGGGTGGGCAGTGCTGTAATGTCCAATGAAATCACCACTACTTTTGTTGCTCAAATCACTTTGAACACTGACTAGTATTTTTAATTGGCTAAGTCTGACTCTAATTTATAACTCCTTGCACAGAAAAGCTTGTTGGCAACTTTTTGCTTCCCGAGTCTCCTCAGAATTACCAGGTTGCTTATGAGAAGGTGATCCTCTTTTCCTTTTGTCATAAATCTTAAATAGGGAATTGGTACTTTCTCAGAATTAGCTACATAGCAAAGTATGTATCTAGCTTGAGGTACAATGTATCATGGAACACATCCTTTGGGTGCATACCAATTGCAAAACACATGCATAACATCAGGAAGCCAGCTGAGCTGGCGTTAGAATGAGAGCAATTACCACAATCCACAAGTACACTCAACAGGAAAGAAACTGCTAATACTCTGGCATCCATCATATACATAATTCCTCATATATTTTTTGTTTTATTAGACTCCTAATGTCTCTGAATGTGTTTTGTCTTCCCCTTACTCTCAAATTTGTTTCCTTCTAGAGCGTTGCCTCAATTCTAGCTTACTTAAACAAGTCCAAATTCTGGAAAGATGCCACGTAAGCTGCAAAATAATCTTTTCGATCATTATTAGGAGCCAAGGATACAGTTTACCAAACTGTAGGCTTCTAAGCAGTACATAAGCAGTGTGGAATTTTTACATGTCATGTAAGGTTACTCTGCATCTTAGTTAAAGGATGGTTCTCCTGGATGTCAGCAAATTCCAATATCAGTTTACTTATTTTTGATTTTTCATAGGCCCCACAACTTGACTCTTAAGTGAGTTACAAGTTCAAACTATAAATGCAATGTAGATTCATCACAGTATACTGCATTCACATCCAGCATTCTTTCCTTTAACTACAGATTTCTGTGTTGTATATAATACTTTTGCACACAAAAGGGAAAAGAACACAATTAAGCAACAGCTTCAGACAAATGGAACTCTAGAAGGGAAGGAGCTTTCTGATATTTTTAAGATATTAATACACATGAAGAAAAATCAGAACAGAACAGAAAAACAGAATTGGAAGGGACCTTGGAAGTCTTCTAGTCTAACCCCCTGCCTAGGCAGGAAACCCTACACCATTTCAGACAAATGATTATCCAATATCTTCTTAAAAACTTCCAGTGTTGGAGCATTCACAACTTCTGCAGGCAAGTTGTTCCACTGATTAATTGTTCTCACTGCTAGGAAATTTCTCCTTAATTCTAGGTTACTTCTATTCTTGATTAGTTTCCACCCATTGCTTCTTATCCTGCCTTCAGATGCTTTGGAGAATAGGTTGGCTCCCTCTTCTTTGTAGCAACCCCTTAGATGTTGGAACACTGTTATCATGTCACCTCCCCCAGTCCTTTTCATTAAACTTAGACATACTAATTCCAGCAACTGTTCTTTATATGTTTTAGCCTCCAGTTCCCTAATCATCTCTGTTGCTCTTCTCTGCACTCTTTCTAATGTCTCCACATCTTTTTTACATCATGGCGACCAAAACAGGAGTCCCAGAGTACTATTCCTTTTATTAAATTTGCCACCATTCATTTTATACAACTTCCTCACAGTTGTGCAGTATTTTCCAAATGGGATTTTTGACTTTTATTTATGAAGTATATGACCATAATAAATATCTGATTTGATTTGATTTGATTCTCACAACTCCCCAATATTCAAAAGATACCATGTTGGAAATTACTAGGTTAGATCTAGGCGGAAGACCAAAATTACACAGGTTGTAATAACTTCTTTCTATGGCAAAAGGCTATCTTTTTGAGAATTTAGTATAAGATGTCATTATCCACGATTTATACAGAAAGTATGCACTAACTAGGACATTCATGGAAATTTCCCAAGGCTATTTTTTTCATCCCATGCTGGCCTTTTGCCTAGTTGGCTACAAGTCCCTGAAGCACAAACCTTTGTACAGAATAAATAGATGTAAAAGAATCATTCGCATTATTTTTCCAGTCTTGTTTGTTCTGTGCTATTAATATAACTGTAGTGTTTGAGGGAAAATTAATAGCATTTCTGAAATTTATGTGAAGTTACGGTCATGGCTGAATTCTTCCCATTTGTTTGATACAACGTATAACTAGCAGAGTTAAGAAGGGAATCATGTCACAACAAATTATGAAATAAAATCAGGGTAGCTTTTAAAATAAGCTTTTAAAACTAAGATGTTTTTGATGTGAAAGTATGATCCCTGCTCTGCAAATGTCTGAATGTCATTTTTTCCCCAAGGTATATTCTTTTGGTTGCTTTTAATTAATTGCACCTCTTTTAAATATTACTTAGCCTTTTGCCTTGATAAACATTTTGTTGTTGTTGTTAGTTGTGTCCGATCCATCGCGACCCCATGGACAACGTTCAAACATTTTGTATATTTAGTCAATTTTAAATTTCATGGAAGCATATTGGCTGAGGTCATACATGGTACAACTATTTCAGGGTAGGCAACTTCTGAAAACAAGGACATACAGTATTACCTCCTTCTGTCATATGACTTTTAAAGAAGCTAAAAAGTGAGATTGACAGGATGGGCAAGACCAACAATTCTGGACCCTCTTTTTTGTTCTCATTTATCTTGTAGTCTGGAAGGCTAGGCTATAAATTTCATGCCTTAAGATTTGCAGAAACCTATGGCACCAATTCTCAATTGTTCGCCCAAGCAAATGAAAGATTCATTATTTGAGGAAAGGCTGTATTTAAACCTCTCTACCTGAAAAGACAGAAGTTGTAAAATGCACTTATTACCAGCATCTACTACCATGCTTGAGAATTTGAGTCAAAGAAACACTGTGTGGTCTTCACTTATTATCTATCTGAAAGTAAGACAATATCATGTTATTGATTTATTGTTCAGGGATTATTTTCCAAGCTTATTTCTCTCTGTTTAGATTGAATCTATGAAGAACTCAAACATGCAAGGCTTAC
The DNA here is from genome assembly GCF_029215685.1 of Pituophis catenifer annectens. Classification (NCBI taxonomy): domain Eukaryota; kingdom Metazoa; phylum Chordata; class Lepidosauria; order Squamata; family Colubridae; genus Pituophis; species Pituophis catenifer. Next base: position 269,390,775 of record NW_027256882.1, on the reverse strand, counting down.
AAATGATCCCCCATCCCAAAAGCCCCATAATGTTGAAAAGGGGTATATTTATTGAGAATTTTGTCCTTAAGGTAAACCAGACTCCAATGTACTGGAACACTGCAACAGCAAGAAATATTTTTCCAGTTTGCTTACCTCTATTGCTTCCATTTGTACCAGGAACAATGTCTGTTACATTAATATCATGAATATAATCTAAAAAAAAATAAGGAAACTGACTTAAGGGCACAGAACATTGTTCCAAAAGAAATATGTTTTAGAACATTCATAATATGCACTAAAAACAATATTAACGAAATGCTTCTGGGGAGAACTGGATCTCTTTTTCATGAAATTTCCATTTTTTAATCCAGCTTCAGGAGAAAAACAAAATATAAGTACAAAGTATAAGCACAAAGAGTATGTTGAATCAACAGATCCAAGACAAGAATTGAAATACCAGGCTAGAGATTGATCATCTTGGAGAAAATCTATCTATGTGGATGCTAGGAGTGAAAATTGATGGCACATAATTAATCAGTTCAACCTATGATATATCTTAACTTCCACTAAAAAGAGGAGTTTTGAAATATGGTTAATTTGAATATTTTCTCATGAAACCTTAAAGGCACTGGAATAATAATGATGTGGAAAGGGACAGTTATCCTTGAAATGTTGGGGTCAATTGTGGTCATAAATCAAGGACAATCTGTAATCTTATCTGTCTCTATGAATCATAAGATCTAAATTACAATATTCTATTAGAAGACAACACAAACATCTTGAATTGGCTGAAACCAATATGGAAACTAAATATAGAAATTTCTTCACCTATAATTTAATAGTTATCCAGCAGGCTCAGAAACTCATTGACACCAATTTTGGCCAAAATTAGGGAAAACTCAAAATATTTTACAGGTGACATTTAATGCCTAAAAAGCTTAACATGATAAACTCTAGTATAAACTTTATGAGTTTGGAGAAAAGAATGTATAAGAAAAAGGTTCATTGTACCATATGTATGGTCTTGTAAAGTTATTCCACATATCAGATTCTACACTGACTTATTTTTAAAAAATAATAGAAATCACACATTGAAACATAGAAAGTTGATATACTTCTATTGTTTGCAGTCAGACAGGTAGCAGCAAGATTCTGGAGAACAGGAAAGAATCTGAGTATTTCCATATGGTGGAAAATATACTGGAAAACTGGTTAAATGGAAAAGTTAACCAATCAAACAGAATATGATTTTTACTTTACTGGTTTCAACATATACAGTATCAACAGTGAAGGCATAATGATTGCCTATTAGCTACTTCCAGACTTCTAGACAATTTAATTAAAGGTTGTAAGTATTTTGTTTCTGCATATACTCCATGGCATTATTAATGCATTTAAATAAAATTGGGAGAGAGAACCCATCTACAAGAAGAAAAATTTTTTGCCTGGTCTTGTCTACCTTTTCACACTGCAGTGCATATATTGCCATCTAGTGGCTAAATTGTTTAAACAAGTAAATATGTCATTAATGCAATGCTTCCCAAACATTTTCCTTGATTACCCAAAAACTTCTTATTAGGAAATCTTATCATATTTTGAGAATCAGTCCCAAGTCCCTTCATTCCCCACCATCACAACTTTGAGTGGTCACCGGATGAAAAGTTATAACTCAGGGAATACCTGCATTATAGAAACAATATCATTGAACGATTTTTATGTCATGTCAACAAATTTCCATTGGCAATTTCACCATTTTTGTCTTAATAGGAATACTTTAGGAGATTTTCAAATACATTTTGGTACATGTGGCAATATATAAGTCAATTTAAATGTTCCTGTTGTGATGGGTAATGTCTTTGTGTCATTACCCAAAAAACCTCCCTTTTATCCAATTTTGAGTAATTATCCAGGCTTGGGAAGCACTGTATTAATAAAATAAAATTATCTACTTGACAGCAAATTATTTCTAATTGTAATAGGCTTATTGCAACCAACTACTACTTACTTCCAAGTAAATGTGTGTAAGGCCAGAAAACAATAGTAGGATACATGATATGATTAGAAAAGTAAGGTAATCCACTCAAATCATGAGTAAATATTTAAGCTCAAAAAGTAGCTGTAAAATGAAGAACGTGCTTGTATGCAAAATATTTAACTCAGTACTAGGATGTCAAGATGCAAGAGGCTTTTCCTGGAATAGCTGTTAATTCAGGCCACCACCCGCACACACAAAAATACTGTTATTTCTGTTAATTTAAGAGTTAGTTAAGAAATTACTTGGTGTCAACTCTGTGATTTATAAAAAAAAACCCTAAAGAAATGTATACATACATTGGGCCTTCAGTTACAGGTAATGCTCAACCTGTTTAGTTTGTTTAGTGACCAAAGTTACAACAGCAATAAAAAAGTGACTTATGACCATTTTTCACAGTTATGACCATTGAAACTTCCTCATGGTCACGTGATTTACTGTACATTCATATTTATGATGGTTGCAGTGTTCCCGGGATCATGTGATCATCCCTTGCAATCTTCTGGCAAGCAAAGTCAATAGGGAAGCCAGATTCACTTAAATCTGTTACTCATGTTACTAATTTAACAACTGCAGTGATTCCCTTAACAAATGTGGCAAGAAAAGTCGTAAAATGGGGCAAAAACTCACTTAACAAATTTTTCATTTAGCAACATAAATTCTGGGCTCAATTGTGGTCCTAAGTCGAGGACTACTTAGGAGAGTTTGGAAAAAGAATTGTACATCTAGTTTTAGATTCAACAACCAACCACATTTTTCAATGTTAAAGGACAAAGTTTAGAAGCATGTCAAATGAAGGACAGCAGTTTCTTAGAATCTATCAGATCTACTGTTCTCTCAACTTGGCACTGGAATGTGACGGTAGGAAAGAATTCTTGCTCTGAAGTCTGCAGACATATATTTCCTGTCATATTGGAGCTAATGGGAAGAAAATGGTGAAAGAACAGTGTCTATGAAAGAATTGCTTCAGAATCTCTTCTATCATGACTTTCGACCCTTCATCCTCTTTCTCCTTGGTCTCTGAAGTTCTATAATTTTAAAATCTATTACCTTGATGACTTCATTTTTATGCCCAAGGAAAGGTAACAATATATATTCTTATATTAGAAGAGATTTTTATCTTTTCTAAAATCCCTATGCATATGTGCATTTATTTAAATTACATGTTTTATTTAATATTTAGAGAAGCTGACTTTTTTTTTTTGAACTAATGCAATCCGAAGGGTCCCCTTCTATCTATTTATTGACCCCTTGTATCTATTTATTAACAGAAAAATGTATACTTACTATAAATACACTTTCCAGTATTGAAAAGGAAATTAGTCATTAGCACCCAGTAAACCACCATGGCTCCAATAAGGGACACCAGTGAAAATAAAAGGCTAGACCATTGACCAAAAGATCCAAAGTAATATTTACAAACATCTGGGAATTCCCAAGTTGAGGTATCTACTGAAGCTGAAAAGAAGAAAAACAAGATACTGATTTAATTCTGTGCTAATTGTTTTAAGGTCTTCTAAAATGTATCTAAACATTCTAGATACCAATTTGAATTAATGCTGGTATTACAAAGAAAGTTTGATTCCCAGCAGGCTGATGACAGGCTTAAAACAAAAGGGACACTGCTATTATTATGATTATTTGTATAAAGCAGGGGTGTCAAACTGGCGGCCGGCGGGCCTTGTCACCTCATGCCTGGATTATTGTAATGCTCTCTACATGGGGCTCCCCTTGAGAAGCACCCGAAGGCTCCAACTGGTCTAGAATGCGGCCGCGCGGGTGGTGATGGGAGCAATGTGGCGCTCTCATGTAACCCCCCTCCTGCGCGAGCTGCACTGGCTCCCAGTGGTCTTCCGGGTGCGCTTCAAGGTTTTGGTTACTATCTTTAGAGCGCTCCATGGCTCAGGACCAGGGTACTTACGAGACCACCTCCTGCCACCAATAGCCTCTCACCGACCAGTTCGCTCCCATAGAGAGGGACTCCTCAGGGTGCCGTCGGCCAAACAATGTTGACTGACGGCCCCCAGGGGGAGAGCCTTTTCTGTGGGGGCACCTACCATCTGGAACGGGCTTCCCCCGGAGTTACAAAACATCCAAGACTTACACATATTCCGCCGTGCCCTGAAAACATTTCTATTCCAACAAGCTGGTCTGGCCTAACTCTCCCTTTTTAATTGGCTTTTAAACTGGCTTTTAAACTGGGTTTTAAACCTCTTTAGATAAATTTGAATGTTTTTAATCTTTGAGCCTAAATTACTTAATCTGTTTCTTAATAGTTTTTAACTTCTATATGTATTTGTATTTATTATGGCTGTTCACCGCCCTGAGTCCTTCAGGAGTAGGGTGGTATACAAATATGAAAAATAAATAAATAAATAAATAAATAAATAAATAAATAAATAAATATGCAGGCCACACCCATCCCAGCTCTGCAAATGGGAAAAATGTCACAAAACATCCTATGACAGCAACGTGATGCCACGAGTTTGACACCCATGGTATAAAGTAAAGCACAAACTGAAAGAAATATACAGTATATTTCTATACTGTATATTACATACAGTTATATACAGTATGTGTTTGTGTGTGTATTTGTAGATACATTTGTAGAGTTGAGAACCATTAAATAGTTGACTTGTATCTCTCTCTCTCTCTCTCTCTCTCTCTCTCTCTCTCTCTCTCTCTCTCTCTCTCTCTCTCATATGATCATTTAGAGAAGCTAAAGCTTTTCTGAACTAATGCAATCCCAAGGGTCCCTTGTATCTATTTATTAACTAGAAATATTCTGTCCCACATGCAAGCAATTAAAAGAAAAATGTATACTTACTATAAATATTTCCAGTATTGAAAAGAAAATTAGTCATTAGCACCCAGTAAACCTCCATGGCTCCAATAAGGGACACCAGTGAAAATAAAAGGCTAGACCACCAAAACTTCAGCTTCTCTAAATGTTAAATCAATCATGTAATTTATATAGATAGGAATCCAGTCAACTATTTGATGGCTCTCCAATCTACAAATGTACATAAGAGACCAATTTACATTTGGAGTTGTACATCCTGCCAAATTTGAGATAGTCAAATTATATAATCTGATAAAATCAGAAAGATTTAGGAGTTGCTCATTAAGAACTTCAGGAACATTTCACTTATTATTGGGAACTTATGAACTTTGTTCATTGCTACTTTCCTTTTCATATATTACCTTAGGAAAGCCCTGTGTATTCTAGACTACGTAGACGAGAAAGTAGTCTTGTGATCATTAAAACTGCATATCTTTGAATCATGTTCTTAAGTGCAGACCCACACATATTTTAATGTGGAATACTTACGTATCATTGACCTGGATTTCACAACTCTGTAGCAACAATAAAGAGTCAATATTCCCATCAGCGGAATAATACAGATTCCAGTAGTAAATCCAGCCTGTTTGAAAATTAAACATTTACTAAATGCTTATGCAAATTGTGGCATTAATGCAAACTTTCATGCTAAAATTTAGCAGGCAAAATTTGTCCTTAACATAGACACACAAAATTGTGTTACCTGTTTTATTCCCCAGGGAATACTTAATATAGATGTACCCATCATTGTATTCCAGATCATGAATCTAAATCAGGGGGAAAACACAAAGAACAAACCATGAGAAAATTTGCAACAAATGTGAGGCTAATTCCAATATTCAGACTGTATTTCAAAATAGAATACTTTAGATAAATAAATGGAAGCAGAACACTTCACATACATTGTGACTATACTGGAATTTTTGCCAGAACCATCAGTAGAGCCATCAATTTTGCAAGCGGTTCCCAAAGGACTATACACATAGATTTCTTCTGGAGCAGGAAGGACATGATCAGGGGCCACCTAACAAAAGAGAGGAACCCATAGGATTAGTTCAGGCTAAACCTTTAACATTTCAATATCTTTTGCATTGTTTTGCTTCACAAGTCTAGATATGGGAAATTTGGTTACAGTCATTCTGACAATGTTCAGACCTAATGCTACTTCTTTTGACTCATATAAAGTACTCCATACAGGCTCCGATTAAATCCTGTTTTCGCTTTTGTTTGACACAGAAATTGGTCTGTTCAAATTAACCAACTTTACTTTTAAAGGATTTGCTCTGCCTTGAAATCGGCTTCTCAGACGTTGCTACTAATGAAATAGGAAATAATTTATAAAGTCACCACTAGTAATTTTATGCAGAGAAATATGCAGATCCTCATACATCTACTTTATGTATAATCCAATTTTTGACAAACACAATCAGACATTACATCTTTCTTTCCAATATACAAATTGATTTAAAAAAAAAAACAAGATGAAAGGACCACTCTCAGGTCATGCAGAAAAATCAATCAGATTATGTCTGCTAGAGTATTCCTAGTAGAGATTAAGTAATTGAGAAAACATCCAAGACTGTCATGGCTTTTCTAGCTAATATAGTTCAACTTTCATTCACCAGTGCTCTGTCAGAAGGCGAAGTGAGTCTGTTGTAATAGTGAATCCGCTTGTTCATTGCTGAAGCTTCATCTGTTACTCTCTGTGTATCATCGTTCACCCTGACAATATTTGTTGGTTCTACATGGAATGGCCTAAAAGAAAAACAAAAGTTGAGTACTGCATAAGTCAGTATTAATAAGGGGTCAGTCTGTCACTACAAATTGTAACAAATAGCTATTCTAAAAATAATTTTTATGCATGTATAACTTTAAAATGACAAGCACATTAATTTACTAAAGTTCATTATATTTTTTTTAAAAAAGCATCACATAAACGTCAATCACATAAAGGTCCATAGAGAATTATTTTAGAAGGTTCAGATGTTATTTGTGTAAGCTTTCTCGTGTACAGTTGTCAGGCAAGGCACACTGTCTTTTTTTCATGATCTTAAAATCCAATAGCCTCATTCCAAAATTTAATGAAGATCTCTGCAAAATGCTACAGTTACACCAGGGGTGTCAAACTCGCGGCCTGCGGGCCGGACGCATCACACACTGGCCACACCCACTCCTGGTTTAGTGAAGGGGGAAAAAGTTGTGATATGTCATGTGACAACAACATGACGCCATGAGTTTGACACCCCTGCATTGCACTGTCAGGATTTACCACCATAGTAGTATTGACACAATGCACTGAGTCCCAAACCAGGCTAATGTTTCTCAACTGTGGCAATTTGAAGATGTGCAGACTTAAACTCCCAGAATTCTAAGAGATGAGCACATATGTTCAAGCTGCCAAGACTGAGAAACACTGAATCAGGCAATCATTTTTATAAATGGATCCCACATGGTTAGAAGATGAGTGTGAATACAGAAAATTCAGTTACTCATGTCAAATAACTATGAGCAAATAAATCATACAAGCCAAAGAACCTTGTAAAGTTGGACTCTCATATAATGTTATATTTTTTGGCAGTCTAATTAAAAAGGAATAGCCTTCGCAATGGCTCTGGATTATTTGTGTGAATCTACACATCGTCTGTTATGACAGAACAAGAGCAAAATAAAAATGACACTTATATGTTAGCCAAAGAACATATTGTTCAGTATCTCTCTGGCTGACCAAAATACCAATAAAGTTATCCCTGGAATCACAAATTATATACATAAATGGTCTGTGTTTGAGGAAATGGAAGAATCTATGTTAGCATTTTGAACATGATGGATTAAATGTCATCCTAGAAATATTTTCTTTAAATTCTTCCAATATAAGATAATGCAAAATGTTTATCCCAAACAGCCTTATACAGTTTACCACTGATCTCATGGCACAGCCTCTCCAAGTAGGCCTCACTTTACAAATGCAAGAACAATCATGCCTAAAATGATGTCAGCTGAGACACAGATTTCCTAGAAGATTGCCAACTCCAGCATACCCTCAAGATTCTTGTGTTTCTCTTCCGTAATGTTTTAGAGTTATTCACACCTGTGAATGTGCACAGCTGAAGCATAGAGTGACGTCAAAGCCCTCCTATACTGTTTGGCTTGCAAATGGTGTTTTGTGCATTTGCAAATCATCCTCTGATGTTGTAGCAATGATTCAAGAAATATACACTGCAAACTTGCACTTAATTTGGCTATAAAACAAATTTCAGTGCTTCAGATGCCTTGGATTTCCATAACTTCCTACTGATAAAAGCTGAGTAAGTTTTTAAGAAAAACACATCTTCCTTGTGTATGCAGAAAATTAGATGACTTTGAAACAAAAGTATGTGTAATCAACTTCTAAGAGGATAGCTATAATGCTGACTTCCTTAAATTATATTTTCATATAGAAAGTCTTTGGAAACTACAGTCTCAAGTCCTTAGACAGCCCCGATTTTGAGGAAGGCAGCAATTCTCTGGTTCTCCTGCCACAACTACTGTGTCACAAAAAACACATAAATCATGGTTTGGAAGACTTACAGTGGCTGGCTTCATTCAGCCCAAAGCAAATCTATCACATTGTGGTTTAGCATATTGCATGAAAGTTTAGTGAAATGTAAAATAGGACATCACCAAATTTAGGATAAGACCCAAAATTCCAGAGATCTGTAGTATGATTGTTTTTGTTTGACCCTGAGCAATCTTTACATATGTAGACTTACCTTCCTATTCATTCTAGAGTAAGCCCTGTCAATGAGTATATTTCTGCAGTGTTTACCTACTCTCTATTTGCTCTGCCCTTATGGAAAAATAACCAACTAGTATAGTGTATTATAGAAAACTGTCAGAAAAATTTAGAAACATAGTTACAATTCCCTTCCATTCTTAAAAAGTTCTCCTTTCTACAATTACTACAAAAATATAGGCATGTTCTCCAATTTGGCCGCCAAGACCTTTGTCTCCTACATCAAAAGCCCATCTTCAGTATACCCCTGATATATTCACACAGCATGCTAAACTATAGTTTCCTTAATAATGTTTTTGTTATTAACGACAATGGACTAAGTTCATACCCTATGTTAAACTGTGAAGCCATGGTTTACTAAATAAATTGGATTCACATATTGTTTTAGTCCACAAGCAAGCAAATCACATCATGATTTACTGTGTTGCATAAATTTAAGTCATGACATACAAATGTAAAGGTTTTAGACCCTTGTGTTGTCATTTGTCACATAATGAGCTTTTGTGCATTTAAACACTCCCTATAGGGAAGATGGTCTAAGGCAGGGCTGTCAAATTCCCAGCCCATAGGCCGGATGTGCGCTGCCCACACCCATGCCCGGTTTAGCAAGGGGGGAAAAGTTCAGATACATCACGTGATGCTACCGTGACGATGTGAGTTGGACGCCCCTGGTCTAAGGTGATCAGGACCTTGCAGATTAATATGAAACCTTAAACCACTATTATTGAACAAATCGACCCAGTATTCTCATTCAAGGCACGAAGGATGAACCTCAAATTATCCTGCTTCGGATACATTATCTGATGACCCAGCTCTCTGGAGAAAGCTCAAAGCTGGGAGAGATGGAAGGACAGAGAAAACAATGGCAGCAAAATAGATAGACTTAGTTACAGTGGTAATGGATGCACCATTAGAAGACCTGAAAGGCCAAGCTAAGGATAAATCGCCAAGTAGAACAACAATCTAGGTTATTGCTAGAAGTCAAAAATGGCTTGATGGCACATAATCATAAGGACGAAGAAAATTGGTGGTCCTAATAATTTTTCAAACTATAATTAGGGTTTCCATAAATTTTTAACAATGATATAAAATCATGAGATCAGATATTATAATGATGAAGTTGTAAAATATAGTTCAGCTCTAGATCTCTCAGATATTTAAGTGTAGGCACTAACAAGATTTTTTTAAATCAAGTTTTTACTTTTTCTGACTTCCCATTCAATAATCACAGTATTTTTTTTCATTTAATTAAGAACTCTAGCATTCTTTTTATTTATTCAATTTATATACTCACATACGTGATCTAGGGAGCCAGAAATAAAATACATAATAAAAAAACACATAGCAGCTGGACATCATCAAACAATTATCAACATAGCCAGGGGATGACTATTTACAATTTATGGCCACACACATCCTAGAAATAAGCCAAGCTCCAGGCAGTCATTCTTAGTCTATAACAGTTCCACAGAACTAACTATATTTAAATATAGCTATTTAAACCAGAATCCTTTTTCTCAAACTAGGCTGCTCTTCTGAAAAATGCTGGGAGTGCAACACATGTTGCACTCAGTGCGCAGGTGTCATTAAGCTATAATGTGGTTTGTTTGGTTTATGACTTAACTGTTTTATGAAGTAGCTATTGTGGTTAGTAAATTTTACAGGTAAACATTACATATAAACTCAGGTATTGGCTGCGTCTGCACAATATACTAGGAAATTGTTACAACAGCAAAAACCCATATTGTACTCCCTTCCTGCATATTACTGTATTCTCCAATCAAGATGTTAGGTTTACCATATTAATTGAACTCTAGCTATTTCTTAGATTCATTTAATACACGTTATATCTTAGGACAGTGGAGTGTACAGTATCTAGGTTAAATGAGTTGACTATAGTGGCTATTTGCTGTATCAATGAGACAGAAAGCTCAGATTGCATTTAACTTCAATTAGAGATCACAGTCTGCCTTACAAGCATAGTAAATGGGATTTATTTAACAAATTGTTTTTAAAACCCTGGCTCAAGTTGAACAGGGAACCCAGTCACTCACTGAGTATGCATAATGCAATAGGCTAAAATATGGTTTGACAATGTAATCCTAGAAAATTAGCCACTAGAAGACAAATAATATAGACCTAAGTGCGGTTTGTTTGTGTGAAGTCAGACACTTAGGGCTAATTTAGTAAACTCATCACACCGCTTGAAAGTTGGAAGCAACAATTAATGGTTGTATTGTATTTTACATTCAGCAGATACCCAGATAGAACAGATAGTTGCTACCCTATACTGTATAAGGTATCACCATGCACTTAAATTAAGATATAATGAAGGAACATAAAATGAAATAAATAACATTAAGATGAAGATACTATATAACCAGATTTTTTTTTAAAAAAGATGAATACTGCTAAACCCCCGCCCCCATCTATCCATATTACTATTGAAACCTATAATTAAACATTTCTTTTCACCTTTTGCTTTTCAGATCTTCTGGATTGAACTGAATATTAAGGACTCCGAGATCATTTTCATCACCTCCCACAGGAATTAGAAGAGGAGTAGCATCTTCCTCCATTAGAGAAGAATGTTTTGCCCTTACTATGTTGCTGTAACCTTAAAAATGAAATGGATATATTGTTAGAAGGGATTGTCTTTCCATTTCTATAAAGTTTCCTCATACAATGAAATAAAATTGTAGAATTAAATTTTCCCTGAAAACACTCATGTATATATGACTTTAATAAAAAGGGGCTGTTTCCCTAATCGTATACTCAGAAATGAGACAGAACTTTTTATTGTAAGTTTTTTATAAATGCACCGTATAGCTGAATTCTAGCACAGAGATAACTTTTAATAGCATTTTTTTTAAAAAAAAGGCTAAGATGGTTGGATTCATAAATGTGCCTTTAATAAAACACTGGGCAAGTTTGTACAACCCACTAAAACCATAATGGCTGGATTCACAGCACATACTAAAATGAAACCAAGCTAACCATTTTATAACTTAGCACAAGATGCAAATCTGTGGTCAACTTGAGTAGACCGAAGAGGCAATACTATTACTTTTCTTACTCCAAGGTTAAGATAGAGCTTGACTGGGTTTACAATAGTGTTTTCGAAACCTGGCAACTTTAAGATGTATGGACTTCAACTCCCAGAATTCCCCAGTCAATATGCTGGAAATGGAAGAATTTTAAAATTGCCAGGTTTGCAAAACACTAGTTTATAGCAAGCCTAAGTGGTTCCTCAGTGGTCTGAGTGAAGTTCAAAAATTGCAAGGTATCAGTGAGGCAAGAACTTCTGGAAATCAGAAAATGACCACACATGGGTTCGGCAGAATTACTGCGTTTCCAAAAACCAACACCAGTTTTATTCTGTTTTCAATCACAGTGGAAGATTGGTGGTTGTGGTGTGTGTGTAGGGGGGCGGGGGGGGGGGGTGTTTAATTCTCCAAACCACTCAACATTATTTGATTGTACAGAATCTGCTGCTGGCTCCAAAATGGCAAAGAATCTTGTATACAAGCTGCAGAGATACATTACAGGGAAATACTATTGAAAACCTCTAGTGCTGTTGGCTGTACAGGTAGTCCTTGACTTACAACAGGTCATTTAGTGTTCTGTTCAAAGTTATAACGGCACTGAAAAATGTGACTTATGACCGTTTTTCACAGTTACGACCTTTGCAGCATCCCCATGATCATGTGATCAAAATTCAAATGCTTGGCAAATGGTTCATATTTATGACTGTTGCTGTGTCCCAGGGTCGTGTGATCCCCTTTTATGACCTCCTGACAAGCAAAGTCAATGGGGAAGCCAGATTCACTTAGCAACCGGGTTACTAACTTATCAACTACAGTGATTCACTTAACAACTGTGGAAAGAAAGGTCGTAAAATGGGGCAAAACTCACTTAACAACAAATTTTGGGTTCAATTGTGGACGTAAGTCGAGGACTACCTGTATATGCATATTAATTATTGATATTGTACAAGACACTGATAACATTGTTAGACTAGCAGGGAAATGATTTTAAACAATATAGAAATGCATTCTTAATATGAATTCTCGTTACTTTAAGCATTCAGTGGGACAAATGTCTCTCTATATTGCAATTCAAGCAGTCGGAAATCAACTCTATCACTTTTTAATGAGAAAACATTATACTTACTATTAAAAGAGTTGAAATATAAACAGTTTTTAAAAGAGAAGTGGCAGGCTATAAATGAACGTTCGTATTCCAGAACAGAAAGGACACAGCATATTTTAACTGGAATAAAAAACAACAATACATAAATCAAATGCTTAAGTTAAGAGGAAAAAGCAAGTCATAGGAATCAAAAAGTAACTATAAAAACTGGGGTTGACTTGGTCTCGGGAAAAGTTACCCTGACTTTATTGAGCACTTTTTTAAACTGGAGAAATTATATGCATGTTTATACAAAAAGGATAAAATAGGATTTACTAGATCTAGGCTAGAGAAATCTAGTTAGCGATTAGAGTTAAAGTTTTTTGTATCTTTGTACTGCCATCTACTATATAGGTCTTCTGAACATTCACAAGTAAAATTTAGTAACTCTAAGAAAAATTACTGCTTGGTTCAACACTAACGTGTACACGCAGTTTGAATTTATAGAGCCGTGATGGCAAACCTATGGCACATGTGCCACAGGTGGCACGTGGAGCCATATCAGTGGGCACGTGAGCGTTGCCCTAGCTCAGTTCCGGTGCACACATCTGATTTTCAGGCCTTCTGGGCCCACCGGAAGTTGGCAAACTGGCTGTTTCTGGCCTCTGGAGGGCCTCTGGGGGGTGGGGAAGGTCTGTTTTCGCCCTCCCCAGGCTCCTAAAAAGCCTCTGGAGCCTGAGGAAGGCAAAAAACAGGACTTTTGGTTCCACCAGATGTCAGCAAATGGGCCATTTCTGGCCTCTGGAGGCTTTTTTGGAGCCTGGGGAGGAAGAAAAATGGGCCCACTGTGCCATCACGTGCCAAAAGTGGGGGGAGCGTGGGGGGAGTGTCACTTGTGCATGCACGGGGGGGCGCACTGAATTACGGGTATGGGCACACATGCACACGATCCCCCCATGCTCCCCCCGCTTTTGGCACATGCCGGCAAAAAGGTTACCCATCACTGTTATAGAGGATCTCTCTTTTTTTGTACAAAATTACATTTATAACTTCCTAAATCAAACATGCCAAACTTCTGGTCCTTCAGGGTAAGGAACGGCACACAGCCATTATGTGAACTTCTCTGTCCATTCAAGGCAAAGTTGAATGTATCAAGAAACAGATATGCATCTTACACTACTGCTTCTTGCACATTTCCTAAAATGGACAGGTGGATGTTCCAGTGCAACTTTGCTGGGTAGAAGGGACTGGCTGATGAGTATTCAACTTTTAAACACAAGGGTATTTTTTTTCATCCTTTTTGCAACACACAAGCATGGAGAGGTGTGTCAAAAAAAAAATTCCTTGAAGCTTGGGATCATACTGATGGACAGCAAAGAAAACCTGGTTTTCCGTTCCACAGGCTGGAGGTTATTTTTACATAAAGTTTCAGCTTTTGCTTGAGGCACATTTAAGCATGATGATTCCAGAATTTTGAGTCTCTGTTATTTAAATCACCTTCAAGTGATTGAAGCCATCTGAAGAAATCCTCCTTTCAATTATCCAACCATTTTTTTTGCCTTGGCCCTTCGTGTCCAAAGTTCCAATACATAGTGTGTTGGAGACTCTAAAATCCTAAGAAAAGCTAAGAAAGCTTTATATATTTGCCATTAGGAAAATCTGTACTGAAATGCTGGTCTCATCTAGACTTGGTTTTGTATAATGTTCCCTCCAGGGGAATGCTTCTAAATCCATATTTCTCAAACTTGGCAACTGTAAGATGTGTGGACTTTAACCCCCAGAATTCCCCAGCCAGCCATAGGGATGGGAATTAAAGTCCACATACCTTAAAGTTGTCAAGTTTGAGAAACACTGTTCTAAATCACTTTACTTCAACTCACCTGAAAGCCTAGGCTTCCTTCTGTACAAATTGCAGACACTTCATACAGTAGTGTGGCATCACTACAGTGGTGCGGTGGCTTACAACACAATACATACAAACTTAGGGGATGTTTGTTTTCTCTCAAAACAATGTCTTGGTAGCACTGCACTAGTGAGTACAATTCCATTCCTCTCAATATGGCTGGAAAGGTTGGGTCAGAAACCCATCACCTGGGATTTGGTCCAGTTTGAACATTTTTTACATTTGCCTATACAGACATGCATGTCATCACAGTTCTTCACTGCCATAAAATCACTTCTAAATCAGAATGCACCCTCTTGCTATCATCTGATGGATCAAGTCTGATCAATGACCAGGAAGAACTGAAAAAACATGACCTGAACACTTGTCAATTGTCTATTTACTCAATAGAGTGTCCACAGTTTATCATGATGTCACACAGCGGATTCCTTAGCTGCCAGTCTTAGATACCAAAGGCCTGCCTTTCTTTACTGAAGAGATCAGGAAAGCAATTTTTGCAGAAGAGCTCAAATAAAACAACAAGACAGAATCTACCAAGCCTTAAATCCAAATACCTTGCAGGCATCCCAAGACATGTTGGAAGACTTTTGGTTCGCAAAAGAGACGCCTTATGACTTCCCTGATACTCTCACTGTGGCTCACTATAAAATAAGGGAAGCAAATCAGACTGCAGAAATTTCAGAGGTATCTCACTATCCATATCCACTCTGCTATCCATCAGAGGCAAAATCTTTGCTGGCATTCTCCTGAACAGACTTGCCCCTGTCTCAGAAAGGAATGTCCCAGGGGCAGAGTGTGGCTTTCATCCAGAATGGAGTACAGCAGACATGCTATCTATTGTGAGGCAAATCCAGCAGAAGTACATCAAGCAGAACAAGCCTCTTTACTCTGACTTTATTGGCCTGATAAAGGCATTTGACACTGTAGACAGGGAGGTTTCCTGGATTATCCTGAGACATTATGAAAATGGAAATTTGTGATGTTCATCCCATTACATGACAGAATGATAGGGCACTTTTTTTACGAAACAGGATTATGTGCTAGCCCCAGTCCTGATTGGATGGCTCTCTTTTTGGCCTTTGCTGGTGAATGCCGCCACAGTCTTTCAAGAAATCTTCTTTGCGGATGACTGTGTGCTCTCGTGTACAAAGACAGCAATCAGATGCTGATATGCTCTTACGCCTGGTATCAGCCTAAATAACACTGAAATACTAAATACCAAACTTGTAGAACCAAAGGTCACTATGAACAACAACCCAGCTGACAAATGTAAACAACTTCAAATACCTGGGAATCATTGGCTCAAACAATGGGTCTTTGAACAAAGAAATTGACTCCAGGATCAGCAAGGCTAACCAGGCACTGGGGCAGCTGTGTACTAGAGTGCTCAACCAACACATCCATATCTCCACAAAGCTAAAACTCTACAAAGCTGTGGTTATCCTATTTTCCTATATCCATATAGGAGGAAAGGAATAATCAAAACAATTGGAGAAATTTCACATGCATGCTCTCTGTTTCATCCTTGGCATTCTTTGGCAGACCTGGAAGTTTTGGATCATGTGGATCCACCAGCACTGAGTCCCTGATTAACAGAAGTCAGATGAGATATGTGGGACATGCCATCGGAATAGATGACTACCATATGTGTCGCCAGTTGCTCTACGGTGTACTAGAATCTGGGAAGAGATCTTGAGTTTGACCACACAAATGGATGGAAACTGATCAATGAGAGATTCAATCAGGAGTGAAATGCTCCCGGTTTGGACCGGATCGCTGATCCGGTAGCGATGGAGGTGGGTGGTTCGGAGAATCGGTAGCAAAAATCCCTGCCCTCCCCCATAACCAGCTGAGCCGTGCAATCATCAGAGGCTTTTTTAAAAAAAATTTTAAAAGCATTTTTTTCTACAACCTCTTTGGCCAAAAAAATACTTTTAAAAGTAAAAAAAAAAAAAAAGCCTCTGATGATCGCAGGGCTCAGCTGGGATCGTCAAAGGCTTTTAAAAGGCTCTGACGATCCCAGCTGAGTTGCCTGATTGGCAGAGGCTTTTAAAAGAAAAAAGCCTCTGCCGATCAGGCAACTCAGCTGGGATCGTCAGAGCCTTTTGAAAACATTTTTTTACAACCTTTTCGCTGAAGAGGTTGTAGAAAAAATGGTTTTAAAAGTTAAAAAAAAAAAGGCCACGCCTACCCAGTCACATTACACCCCCCCACCAAGCCACGCCCACAGAACAGGTAGTAACAAATTTTAGATTTCACCACTGGATTCAATCTAGAAATAAGGAGAAATTTTCTGACAGAACAACCAACCGATGGAACAGCTTGCCTTCAGAAGTTGTGGGAGCTTCATCACTGGAAGCTTTCAAGAAGAGACTGGACTACCATTTGTCAGAAATGGTGTAGGGCCGTGATGGTGAACCTATGGCATGCATGCCAGAGGTGGCACACAGAGCCCTCTCACACGCCATCGCCAGCTGCTCTTCCGGGTTCCATTGCGTGCATGCGCGCCTGTCAGCTGCTTTCTTCCAGGTTCTGGTGCTCAGGTGCACGCCGTCCAGTTTCGGCACTTAGTGCTGAAAAGGTTAACCATCACTGGTGTAGGGTCTCCTGCTTGGGCCGGGTGTGTGTGTGTTGGACTAGAAGACCTACAAGGTCCCTTCCAACAAGGGGCGGGTTTCAAAACCCATCGCTACCGGTTTGCTTGTGGGCGCTCGCACGTGCGTGCAACACTTCTCCGCAGAAGTGTCTGGCTGGGTGGGCAGAGCTTGCCACTGCCGCCGCTACCAGTTCGCCTGATCCAGCAACCCACCACTGCTTCCAACTCTGTTGATCTGTTAAACCCTATCCCACTGTGACACCAGCTGAAGGATCTAGAAACTGCAGCAGCTGAGGAGCCCTGTCCTCTGCCTCCAATGAAGCCTCCAATGGTTTTGAAGCCTCCAATGGTTTTGAAAACAGGCATTGTCAAAAACTGAAAACTGTGAGCAGCATAATAGAATAACACCGACAGTTACTACAACAATGGATTTCCAGTGTTCCAACTCCGGGTCCAGAGATGGACAACACCGTGTCTCCTTTGAACTCGGACTACCATATGATCTAGTAAAAGCACATGAACTAGCACATCTCCTCCTCCTCCAGAATTTGTACTATAGAGGGGCTATCACTGTAAACTAAACTAGCAGCAACCAAGTCGTTTTCAATTCTAGCGACAGCATAGATTTGCTTCATGAAAACTAGCTTCCAATCATCAAATTATGCTATCTTTAATACTACTACTGAGCACAACGCAACACAATTATTCCTAAAGATTCACTTAGTCTCAACTGGAGAATTAAACAGAGCGAACCAATCCTGGTAACCACCGGTGATTTTTAAAAGCTCTTAATTTGGGGCTATGTCCTAGCTATGCTGTTCTCTATATATATAGATATAGATAGATAGATATATAGATAGATAGATAGATAGATACGACGGAGTGACACCCAGAACATTGAATCACATCGATCCAATGCAGACTTATCTGGAAGTGTATGCATTGATTTTTTTTTACCGAGTCTGGAGCTTGATCGTCGCCTCGTTCCGGCATCTCCCAGTCAAACACGAAAACAGGAAGAGCTATTGCTATTGCAAGCACAATGGGTCGCACGCTCAGTCTCCGGCCTTATATTAGCACTTTCGGCACGGAGCTTAACAAATCCTCCA
Source organism: Pituophis catenifer annectens (assembly GCF_029215685.1). NCBI lineage: Eukaryota > Metazoa > Chordata > Lepidosauria > Squamata > Colubridae > Pituophis > Pituophis catenifer. Next base: position 269,372,408 of record NW_027256882.1, on the reverse strand, counting down.
CGATTCCCAGAGAAAACACGGGACTTAGAGATAAAAATTAGAGTTGCTCACTCTGCTCTCACTCTCACTCACCAAGTTAAGCGGCTAGCCCTAGAGATAGAAATGGTAAACAACCCATGCCATTTTCTCTTTTACATAGTTAAATGAAAGAGTTCCGTATGCATTGCATAAGAGTTAATGGAGAATTAGGCGTCTGCCGAGACTTAACTTTTAAGAGAGTTTTAACAGTGTTGGAAGATATGAGAAACTCAATATTAAAAGAGCAGGGAAATTCCCCTGAAAGAAATAAGCAGAAACTCAGGCAGAGTTTCAGCATCCACCTTAATCAATGGGCCATTAAGAAGCTGAAGCCACCCTATTTTCCACAACAAAGGAAGGACAAAATTACAGGCGCCTGCAACATCCAAACAGATATGGGACACAGGAAAGAAAAACAAACACCCAAAAAGGAAAAGAAATCAAGCCAAAGTAATTTAAACACATGAGAAAAAGGAGAAAACACAGAAATAGCAAGCTGAATAATTATAGGGAACAAACAACTACAGAGGGCTGGGAAAAACAGAGAGTGGACTATAAAACAATTATTTATTTGCTAGATCCAGGACGGAAGAACCCAATCACAAACAAAAAAAGGATTTCAACACCATAAAACAATCACACACACAAATCAAAGGATTCACACGCCAAATCAAAAGAATTTTAAAAGACTTTAAAGGGTCACATAGAAAATCAAAAGACGTTTTAGGATATAAAAAAGGGTTACTCTTACAGTTCAAACAGGCTAGCCTCGGAATGCTGTGCTTGTATTTGTTTCTTGCCTGCCTTCCTATAAACAATAAACTAATTCTGCTCTCAAGCAGCTGACCTCCAATCATTAGCGAAGTAATCTCCCAGCGGGAGTTTTGAATTTAAGAAGAGAAAGCTCTGCCTTCCAACAATCCTTAAAGGGAAAGGCTACTTTTTCCTTCCAACAACAGGATGCCAGATACCAACCTGATGGCATATCAGGTCGGTATCTGGCATAATCAAATGCCAATTGCCTCTTCTCAACAGCCACTAGTTTTCACCAACATAGCAAAAAGTTAAAAATGGTTACATTACTTTTATTACTCTTTCCAACACGATAAGAATGTTACAGAGAAATCATGTAAGGAAAGTCAGGACCATCAGGACAGAGCAGAAATAAACTAGATTTTGGGTAAAGAGAAAAGCTGGCAGAAGAAAGATCAAACTTGATATTGGGTTTGGTCCAGCCGGGAACACAGATAATAAATAAATAATAAACACCTCTCCACCCTGTGAAAGAGACTTGGACAGTGAAATGCAACGTTGCCCCAACGTTTATGGTCTCCTCCCTCTTCTAACTTAATCAAGAGTAAAGCTCTTTTTAAGGAATTGAAAAGAATCCCAGAAGCCAGAATCCCAGAATGACTAAAGCATTGAGAGATCAAAAGGACTCCGTATATTTCCAATGTTGGGACAAATGGTACGTTTGGTTGAACAACAGACACCCAAAAAGTCAAGTATAACCAGGATTATGTTTAATATATGTTAAATTTGACTGAAGCCTACATACTGTAGAAAGTGTAAATATCATGTAAAGTTCCTGTCGCGATCATTTGTTTGACTATTTCTTTTTTTTGATGTATTGTTTTAAATAAATAAAAAAAATTATATATAAAAAAAGAAAAGAATCCCAGAAGCCATGTTTGGTATGCTTTCCCTGATTTTATTACCAGTATAATGAATAATAATTCCAATTCTGTTGTTTGACAAAAGGGAAGATAAATATTTCCTTGTTATTAATCAGCATGGAGTAGAGGATAAGTCAGTTTATAATGCATACAGCCTAGATAACTTTGGTTTCATAATAGAATCTCAATACTACTATTTTTCCCCCATGACAAGATGCTGGACAAGCAATCAGGCTTAAGTTATCTTTGTCCTGCTTACAAACCTTCCGTGGAGCATTTGATTGATCATTGTTTAAGATAAAACACCAAGAGTTAGGTGATTGGATTTGTCAATTAATGCAATATTATATCTGTTAAGTTTCCAAAATAATAAGACAAATGTGTTAAGTTTCCAAATTGTTTTATTCAGGAACATTAGTAGAATGCAGTGGAAAAATCTGATGGTGAAAATCTAATTTAGTCTGCATCACAAGACTTGGAAAATCCAATTACACCCAGTAAAATTAATATCTGACTAGATTTATGAAATTATAGTGCAAGACATCAGGAGATATCTTAAGTAATAAAATCTATAGTAACCCAATTGTATGTTTACTGTTGCCAAGACTGTGCTACCTAAAGTTGAAAAAACACTTTATTCTGCCAGTGTTGTCCTGAGTCTGACTTACTTACAAGCCTGCTAGAAACTTTCTAGTTTCTAGCCTTCTACAGAAGGCTTCAGTCATGTTCTCCCCTCCCAAATCTTCCAGATTATGTGAAGGCAAGTCACATTGGGATTCTGGGAGGGGATAATATAAAGAATATGGTCCATTACACCACCCACACTGTAAATGTCTACCTGCTACCCCATCCTCTGCAGTAACTGATCCACACAAATCAGGTAACTGATGTTTTATTCTGCAGATGCCATCATCCCAGATCACACATTACAAATAATCCATGCAGTGGATAAGGAGTGCAAAGTAGTGTTTTTAAGAAACCTACAGTAAGACCATCATTATCATTCCATCCCATCATTATCCATAAAATAGAGATGATGCCCATTTTTCCTAACCAGCAATTGGGGAGTAGCAACACTGGGGAGAGGGACAACTACATTCGGATACTAGTTACTTGCCTACTGGTGCCTATTGAGGCAGAATTGAGATTGGCTCCTAGGACAGACTTGATTTGCTTTAGAGACTGAAAGAAAGTACATTAAAGTGGCAGTCTGGATGCGCTTTGGGAAGAAGAAAGAACATTACAAAATGAAGTGGATATATAGCAAGGAGAAAGGGTGGCTGGCATGTGGAAGAAGTATTACATTTAGTAAAAAGCTGTCCCTCCCTCAACAATCTGCTTGTTTGGGAGGTGGGATTTTCCTCTTCCTCACAAGTAAATATAGCATGAGACCTGAACCACTGTTCTCTTGGGGATTGGTTCCACTTCTACTCCTTTTGAAATTAAATTCAGTGTTTATGAACTTGTCAGACTTCTGTCTGATTCAATCCTAGCAGATGGAGAGAACCATAACTAGGCAATATATCCAGGCAATGATACCGGTAACACATTCAGTTTGAAAAGATACTGCCCAGGTATTTGTTCCATTCTTCACCTTGCTTGTACATCTGCAGGTAGTCCTCAGTTTATGATCACAATTGAGCCAGCGGTGGGTTCTAACCGGTGTTACCACCGGTTTGCTTCGTGCACGCGCTTTGCATGCGACTGGCTGATAACCATCATAAATCATGGAAGTCATTATTATTTTTATTTTTATTTTATTTCCAATTTATATACCGCCCTTCTCCCTGAGGACTCAGGGCGGCGTACAGCCAGAATTAACATGAAATACAAATATTAAAAATATTAATATATATATATAAATTTGGCCCAAAAATTAAAAATCACAAACCAATTTAAAACTTTTAAAAATTTCTTCTTAAGCCAGCCCGGCTTGGTGGAAAAAGTGGGTTTTAAGGGCACGGTGGAAGGCACTGAGGTCTTGGATTCTCCTTATCTCTGGGGGCAACTGATTCCAGAGGGTAGGTGCCCCCACAGAGAAGGCTCTCCCCCTGGGGGTCACCAGCCTACATTGTTTGGCTGATGGCACCCTGAGGAGGCCCTCTCTGTGGGAGCGCACGGGTCGATGGGAGGTCATAGGTAGCAGCAGGCGGTCTCGAAGATAGCTAGGCCCTATGCCATAGAGCGCTTTAAAGGTGATAACCAACACCTTGAAGCGCACCCGGAAGACCACTGGGAGCCAGTGCAGCTCGCGCAGGAGCGGTGTTACATGGGAGCGCCATGCTGCTCCCATCACTACCCGCGCTGCTGCGTTCTGGACCAGTTGCAGCCTCCGGGTGCTCTTCAAGGGGAGCCCCATGTAGAGAGCTTTGCAGTAGTCAAGGCGAGAGGTGACGAGGGCGTGAGTGACTGTGCACAGGGAATCCCGATCAAGAAAGGGCCGCAACTGGCGAATCAGGCAAACCTGACAAAAGGTCCCCCTGGTTACAGCCGTCAGATGTTCCTCCAAGGACAGCTGCATATCCAGGACTCCCAGATTGCGAGCCCTTTCTGTGGGGGCCAAAGACTCACCCCCAATAGTCAGTGATGGAGTCAACTGACTATATCGGGATGCCGGGAGCCACAGCCACTCAATCTTGGAAGGGTTGAGCTTGAGCCTGTTCCTCCCCATCCAGATCCGCACAGCCTCCAGGCACTAGACTGAGAATGTTCTGCTCTTTCAGAACTACGGTATTATAAAAAAGGCTGGAAGTTGATATTTTTAATTTTTCTTTCTATGCAATTGTTATAGAATTTGGAGCTCTATTATAAAAAATGCTGATTAGGAAAGTAAACTGAATATAAAAATGCCAATAAAGTATATAAAGTACAGCATACAACACTGTTCTTTACTTCCCAAGAAGACTATTATAGAAGTGAGAAAGATGAAGGAAATTCCCCAAAACAAAAAGTTACAAGGTCATCTTTGAGTTTTTAATCTGTATAATTTGAAGTACAATCTAAACTGGTAACCCAATTACACTGGTGTGAAATTTGCTGTCTTCCTCATTGATCCTTATTTTGCTATTCTTCCAAGTCACTTAATTACCACCCCAAATAATGGTAATCATGTAATCAAGTCTAAACGCTCTGTAGAATTCTCGAAATCTGCAGATGATCAATGAGTCCTTAAAATTAGAAATCCCCATATATGGTACCTGTGAATTAAACAAATATTTCATTGGGATTAGAAGTAAATAAAAAATATAAATTTTAGTAAAATTTATTTAGGTAAAATATAATTATAATTAGCTTAAATTTAAAACTTAGTAACATAACAAAAAGAAAATCAAAATTTAAATCTTTTTTTTAATGGAAGGATGAAGATGCTGAGTTTTGCATAATGTCTGAAATAGCTACACTTATTTTGGATCAGTATTTGCTCTTTATAGTAGCAACTATAAAAAATCTTGAATTTGAAGTTGGTTTGTCCAGAGAACACTTCAGGCTTTCCTCCTCACTTTTGCTCAGACAAGTCACGTACTAACTTGCTCAGGTACAGCAGGAACAAATTTTGACAGGATCCATAACTGCTAAGACTCTGTCAGAGAATGTGCTGTGAGCTTTCCCGGTAACTTTGCTTGAAGATAACAGTTTATGTATTTGCCTGTACAAGTACTGGCTTATCCAGGCAGTAGGAACAAGCATGTGCAACAATCTACCTTTGTATACGTAAAGCATCAGGCTACACAAAAAACTGGAGACCTGTCAAAACTTTGTTCTTCACTTTTGTAATAGTGACCCATATCTAGATGTGTGTTTAGTTCAGATATGGAACCAAAACATGTGTCCAGACATGGGACCAAAGGTGTAGGAAAGAAACACTTTCTAAGCAAAACAGAAAAAATATCCAAGACCATTGAGAGAAGTCTGCCCACTTTCTGCAACCCTTCCCTCAGATAACAATGTTCTGTTTTAAGTGCAGTACAATACATTCTCTTGGCTGATCTCCCCAGTTGCCCTAAAGAGAGATGGCGAAAGGGACAAGTGAGCAGGCCATTATATTAGGACTGAAGCCAGGATCCCAGGCGTGGCTGTGGGAATGTAGGGGAAACACAGCAGTGGAAAAATTGGTGGGCAAGCTGGCCCTCAGCTCTAGAGAAAGAGGCATACCAGTCTTGCCCGAAATAAGTCACCTCTTTAGAACATTTTGGATTTTGGCAGGTCTTCCAAACAAGTGGCTTGCTTTGGATTCATAGCAAAGCAGCTCTTCTATTTTATGTCCACTCTTACTAAAAAGATTTTTTTCCCCAATTATGATTTCATAGAAGCCACTGCTCCACAAACACGGTTGTCCAATCCAGTTAACCTACTTAACCTTTAAATAATTAACTTAATCCTATGAATCCAATTTTTGGTACAGGATGAAACAAGCTTAGAGCAGTAGTTGACAAACAACGATCAGTTAAGAGAATCCAGTTAAGCCGTTATTTCATTAATAAATTATATAATTAATGAATATAATTATGTAATCATGAATAAAACATGCCCGTAAGTATTCCAAACCCGTAAGCAAAGGAAACCCTAGGCCACTCGACGGGCATGCCTTCCTTATACCCCAACGAGGCTCTTGGGAGGGGAAAAATGCTCGAAGGGCGTTGCTCAGAGCAAAATCAAAAACTAACACGCCGCTCACCCCGCTATGCCCCCTCCTCACGCGGCCCTTAGGGAAATTTGTTCCCGGGGCTGCGAAAAGCACGAAAGCTAGGCTTGAGGCCCTACTTGAAACACCCCACCCCCCACCAATCGCCCAGCCGCCTCGGGCAGCCGGCGCAGAGACAACCAAGAGGCCGCGGCGGTGGAGACGGCTAGTTAAGCAACGTCCGGAGCACGTGTCGACGAGGCGCTACGTCGCCTTAAGGCTCGAACGCCGTTAAGGTGGGGTACGCTCCAACGAGAACCAACAAGAGCGAAAGAGATACAGCCCTGCTGCCTTTGGGCGGGTCTCTGTCGCCGGGTGGGCCTCAGAAGGGGGAGTCAAGCGGCCGGCAAGCAGGTTGGCTGGGGTTTTTTTTTTGGCGGGAGAGGAGGCAGCAGGAGTAGATGGAGAAAAAAAAAAGGGGGCCTTCTGTTAAAAGGCAGAGCGTCGCCTCTGACTTGGTGGGAGGTCTCCTTTCGGCCATATTAAGGGCTGCGTTTTGTCTCTCCTCGGTTTGACGCTTCGACTTGTTTTCTCCCTTGGCAGGAAGACGTGGAGTTGGCCGACGCTGTCATGGGTGACGAGAACTGGGACACGGAGTTTACAGAAGGTGTTAGTGGAGAGGGAAGCCGGGCCTTGCCAGTTTTCCAGCCCAGCTTCCAGAAGCCGGTGGGTGCCCTATGGAAGTTTTGAAGCGTGCTCCGTTTTTCCAGTATTTGGGTCAAATGCGCGCTGTCTTCCTCAGGCTAGCTTTTACAACGAATGGGGACGTCGGTTGGAATTTGGACCCCAGTAGAAGGATTACGAAACAATTCAAGTCCTTGGAAGGAATAAATTCTAATGCCTGGTTCCCTACTATAAGTTTTCCTATTAGGGATTCACCTAGTCGAGGAACGGTGGCGCCTAATGTTAATGACATAATTAATCCACTCTTCCTCAACTTCAAAAGGTGGTGGTTTTGCTATAGGCAATATCCCAGCACTCCAAAACCTGCTTTTAAAGAGTTCTGGAAACTTCCGTCCCAAATTCTGGGACTTTGAATGAGTTTGGGTGGCACGTGGTTATATTAGCAAACAAACATTGTTTATTACTCCTTTGTAGTCTAAAGTGTTCTAAATCACTTTGCCACTTGATTCTCCTCCTTTGTTGAACAAAGAGTAAATTTTACACCTGCTTCCTGTTTCAAAACAAGTTGCTTGATTAGAGGTTTAGATTATAATTCTGTTTAATTTGTTTGGAAATGAGCCATGATTACAAGTAAATGACTTTTTTTTTTGGCTACATAAATTGCTGTTTCTAAGCCACTGCATTTGTTACCAGTAATCACAGATGGATAGTGAAAGAGAAACTAATATTAATTATATTCTCCAACACTGCAGTACTTAAAGAAATGTTATTCAAAATGTTAAAAGCCAAATTCTGTTTAAGCAGATGTATTTTATTATATTTACAAGATAACTGATTTTTAGAAATTGCTTCACATAAAACTGTTCCTGTATGGTCTGATTCTTTACTTCATGTTGTAGGGCAGCATATCCATGAGAACAAATGAAACCTTGTGCAATTTCACTCAGGGTATAAAACAGCCAGGTATGTGTCAAAGAATATAATAAAGATGCATGTTTTGAAAAAAAAAAAAAAGATGGTTGCAAATAATGAACTTTTAATACTGGCAATCCCTTATCTCTGATATGGCCATGATAGTCCTTTTGTGACAAGTCTCAAAATTACAGCTGTACACATTATCCCGTGATGGTTGGGAGGGGTGTGATGTTTAAATTACTGGTTAGTATTGTGCTATTTCAGTTTTAAAATGAAATCATTTTGGTTGAAAGAAAATTCATCTGATGAGTTAGGAAGTAATATATCTTTGTCAAAGAAAAGACATTCTGAAATATCACAGCAACATTAGCTTATCAAAATGCTTAGAAGGGCTTTGTTTGATAACAGAAAGAGCAGCAGAAATAGCACCTAATGTCATTTTACATTAGGTGTACCTTTCTGCTGAAGGCATTTGAAAGTTGAGAAGTCACTGCTGAAAAGTCACTCCTGTTCCCAGGGAGTCCCAGAACAGGCCTCTAAAGATATTCTTAGGATATGAGTAAGAACACAGAATTTTAAAGGAATTCTTAATAATGAAGGGGTTTACAGTTTAAGAAACATAATTTCCTCATTTTTTTCTGTGAATATAGTTGTTTATCTTTGGTTTAATAAGTGTTGGGCCTTTGATTTTTCTTATCATGATAGAGATTGGGAAAGTGGGGAAAGGGTTTGAATCAGTAGTGGGTTTCAATTTCAGCCGCTACTAGTTTGCTTGTGGGTACGCACGTGACACTTCTGCTCATGTGCAGAGTCCAGGCGGGTGGGTGGAGCCTCCCGCCACCGCTACTGATTTGCCTGATCGGGGCAAACCGGTAGCAACCCACCACTGGTTTGAATATAAGCCAATGAATGGTGAATCGAAAATTTATGTGCTGCTTCTTTCCATTCCTGTAAACTAAGATAAAGTATAGTGTTAAAGTTTTAGGAGGGAGGGCATGATCTGCGGATTCTAATTCAGTGCATCACAGTAAAACAAAAATACCAAGTTATTACCTGCATCTTGTCTTACCAATTTAGGCATCTTGCCAATTTAGAGACTGCCTTCATGTATGGCTGCATAAATCACAATTGTCCAGGATTACAGAATCATATAAATCATGTTGTAGTATTGCACAGTGCATGAGTCCAGGGTGCATTAAAACATTGAAGTACATCAAATTCAGCTTTACAAGCAAGCTATGAAACAAGTAATACCGTGAATGATTATATAAAGGAAGGAATATATGAACTTGGGATGCTTGCTAGTAATTAGCCAAAGTTTAGTTAATAATGAAAACCAATCTATCTAAATTATGGTTTTCAGTATTTTTTTAAATTGAGCTTTCTATACCCTGCTCACATATTATCCAAAACTTAATGTCCATTTAACGTTGGTTTAATTTAATTTAATTTAATTTAATTTATTCAATTTATATGCCGCCCCTCTCCGAAGACTCAGGGTGGAGTTTACAACAATGTTAGGGATTTACAAGTATAAATCCCTCCACTGCACTTTGCAAACCAGGGTTATGGCACCAGATTGATATAACCAGCTTAATTCAGCATACAGACACTTAGCAATAAATATGTGGAGAAGATGCCTGTGTGTGTAAATATACTTTAAAAGCAATGATATATGCAATTTATATACAGAAAGTAATTGCAGAATCCATTTTAATTTTAGAGTTCCAAGTGGGTCTTATAATGTATATTGACCGCTGCATCAGATAGGAAAATAGGAAAAGTCAGTGTAATTAGTGCAGCAACTAATTATAGCTAGATCCTTCTTTTACCAACATTGAAACTTCATCCATTGAACCCTAATTTACTTGGAAATAAGCAGAAACTAGCTGGTTAACCATAGAACATTGGAAGATGAAACTGAGGCTGAGCAATTATATTTGTGGACCTAACTTGTAAATGATTTACATGGGTAAAAAAACTGACTAAAATGCGCTTAACTAGTTAAAATATTTATTATTTACTTTTTATACTTTTTATTAGGTGTCAGAGAAAACCGTAATGGTGAAGAGAAACAAACAGGTGGATTTGGAAGTGGAAGAATTTTTGGAAACAGAGGTATACTATATTGTAAAACTTTTATTTGTCATTTAAAGAAAAGATTATTGATAGTGTTTAATGTTTAATGTGTTTTAATAATTTTTCATTAAGGCGGCTCCCTTGCTACATTTTTGTGCTTTATTTTTTTTTAAAAAAAAAAACCTAATATGACTGTTGGTATTTTTCTCTTTCCTTCTTCCCTCTCCCCTCCCCTCTTTTCCCCTCCCCTCCCCAGAGTCACTTTTTGTGAGATGGGTGGCCATATAAGTTTTATTTAAAAAAAATCTGTACATAAAAATATTTTAGAAAAGGAAAAAGGGGGCTGATTTCTTAAAGTTTGAGTACTTCTGATAAAACAATAGTGTAAATCATAAATGAAACCTATTTTTGCATTTTACATGTTGTATAAAACTAAAAATACTGTTTCGAATTGTGAAACATTCCATTCCATTGAGTTTGGTGAACTGTTTCAGATTGTCCACAGTTCGACCTAAACAAATCTGCAGGGATCTTGGAAGATCTTATGGGGTGAGCAGCGCTAGGCTGGTGTGTGCCACTCCTGCTTTTTCTATGTGCTGACCATCTTCCTTTCCTTGTCTCCCCTCAGCTCCAGTGACCCATTGGCTCACTTGTCCTCCCTCTCCTGTCTCTCCTCCACTGTTGCCAATGTCCCTGCAGGCCATTTCCAGAGAACCCCATCAGCCTTGCCTTCCTTTGCTTCTATCCCCCTCTTGCATGGAAGAACCATATCAGTCTCTGTATAAAGTAGTTTTGCTTGTGAACACATATCTCATTTTAGTCATTAAACTCATAAAACCAGATGTTTCTGCATGAAATGTTTTATGCTCAGAATTTATTATGTAATTAATTCCTTCTGTTCCATCTAAAAGAACTGACTTTATTTCCCTGACTTAATTTACATGGTTTTGGTGTATATGGAAAAGAATGTAGATTATAGAAAATATTCAGGTTTTCAACTCTAGAAAATATGTCCAAATAAATACACCTTCTGCTCAGAAAATAATTGTGACCTAAATATACAATATACAGAAATTAAGAAGTCAGGAAAAAGAATAGTCAATATGGGTACTACTTTGGAAATCTTATTTCCCATGGTTATTTAATTTTTATATAGTTTGAAAAAAGAATATCATTGTCCGCTATATTAATTTTGTATAACTATACTAGGAAATAGGTTTGAAGACAGAAAATCTTCAAGTTTTGTAAGAGGTAAGAATGCAAACCTGTATCAAGTAATAATTTCCAATCCAGCTAACCCTAACTCTACGGTGGAGTAAAACAATTAAAATTTGAATGTTACTAGAAAACCTGCATCAAATATTGGCTTTATCACAGCTAAAACAGTAAAATTAAAATGGAATTCACGATAATCTATGTTCATTATCATAGGCAGGCATAGTCGTGTTAAAGCTGCTTTATGAGCCACAGGGGCGCAGTGGTTCGAGTGCAGTACTGCAGGCTGCTTGTGCTGACTGCAGTTTGGCAGTTCAAATCTCACCAGGCTCAAGGTTGACTTACCCTTCATCCTTCTGAGGTGGGTAAAATGAGGACCCAAATTGTTGGGGGCAATATGCTGGGTTGTAAAGTGGTATATAAGTCTTAAATGCTATTGCTGCTTTAGCAACCTGAGGGCATTTTCTTCATTATTTTTAAAAACAGGTTAACTAACAAAAATATTTTCCCTTTATTAGAGGTGGTCTTTGATTTCAACCATAATGGAGCCTGCCCACTATGGTCGCAAGTTGTAATGGTTGTTAAGTGATGTGGCCACTTGATCACCTCACTTAATGACTCTTATCCCTGCTCTCCCCTATGTAGTTGTTAAATGGAGAATAGGGTTCTTTGGGTGAGAGAGGCAGCGTAAACCTAGTGCAGGCCCAAGCTCCCCCACATCCTAATGTACCCCTGTGTTCCACTTCCCATCTCTTGGGGTCTTTATAGGCCTAGGGCAGTGATGGCTAACCTTTTTGCCATCGCGTGCCAGGAGAGGGGGGCGCGGGGGAGGGCAGTGCGCATGTGCCCACGCACATGCGCACGCAACACTCCCCCTCGCTCCTGGCACACGATGGCCTGGTAGGCCCGTTTTTCTTTCTTACCTGGTTCCAGATCCTCTCTATTTATGTGGGAAGGGTGAAAACAGCCTTTCTCACTCTCTCGGAGGCCCTCCAAAGGCCTGAAACGGTCCATTTCCCAACTCCCGGTGGGACAGGAAGTGACATTTTTTGCTGTCCCCAGGCTCCAGAGACTCCTAGAGAGGCTTCTAGAGACTCCTAGAGGCTCTGGAGGCTGGGGACAGCAAAAAATGTCACTTCCTGTCCTACCGGGAATTGGAAAATGGGCCCTTTCGGCCTTCGTAGGACCTCCAAGGGAGTGGGAAAGGCTGTTTTCGCCCTTCCCAGATAAATAAGAGAGGATCTGGAGCCAAGTAAGAAAGAAAATCAGGCCTTCCCCACCCCCAACCCCCCGGCCCTCCAGAGGCAGGAAACAGCCTGTTTCCCTACTTCTGGTGGGCCCAGAAGGCCCAAAAATCAGCTGGCTGGCATGCGCATGCGCCCCAGAGCTGAACTGGCATGCCCACTAATATGGCTCTGCGTGCCATCTGTGGCACGCGTGCCATAGGTTCGCCATCAAGGGCCTAGGGCATGCTTTTTTACCCCACTGGGTCGCATACCCCAATACCTGTCACTGATTCTTCATTTAACTGTTTGGAGCTGTGGGGGAAGGAGAGCAGGCTGCTCCATTCCTTGGCATCCATGCAGACCACATGCCTGGAAGCAAGTGCCATTTTCTGAGCGGTTTACAAATGTCAGTATATTGCCCCAACAGTTTGGCCTCTCATTTTACCAACCTCAGAAGGATGGAAGGCTCAGTCAATTTTGAGCTGGTCAGGATTCAACTCTTGGCTGTAAGCAGAGCAAAGTTAGCCTGCAATACTGCATTCTAACCACTATGCCATGATGGCTTAGATAATTAGATAATGATCTCTAATGATAAAAATCTCTGGGGTAACATTGCACTTTATTATAATTTGGTTTTGGTTTTGCTTTTTAGAAGTACATACGTTTTTGACTATTAACTTTTTGCATTTTGCATATTGGGGAGAAAAGTACTACTTTATTAAATGTTTGAAACTGTGCTCCAGGTGGTCCTATCCTATATTGGATAGAGGCTTAGTTCATACACCAGATTAGCATATGATTGCTGTATTGCTGAGTTACCCAGTTACATAGTTTTGAATAATGCTTTTACTCATTAACCAGCCCACAAAGCATAGTTTACAAACTCTAGTTTACAAATTAAACCTGATTTGGTTAGCACTGTTCATTTTTGTTTAGTCTTCCTGAAGAAAATGATTTTCCTCCAAATTAGGTTTTCAAAGAACGAATGATGACATTAGTGTTCTTCATAGAGCTGGGAGAGGATCATTCAGAGGTGATAGGGACAGAGGAGGATTTGGGAAATTTACAAGTAAGTATTATAGTTTGGAATAATTCAAACATTGCCTGAGCCAAAAATGTTTAGAAATGAAAGGTAATTAGTATTGTGCCTAAGAAACATTTACAAATGAATACCTGCTAAAAATATATGTGCTAAAAAAAAGTAGAAAAATATTGGACTGGATTTTTGAGGCTTAATAGCTTGAGAATTGTTGTAACATGTTATGTTAGTTTAAATATTGAAACATCTTTTCCATGAAAAATCTAGTATGTAAGATTGAATAAATCTTTGATTATATTATAGCAGATGATGTAAATGTGAAACAAGATAGAAGACAAAATTCTGTCAGCTTAGGTTTTAAAAGAAGAAGCTTTGGTACTCCATCAGGTAAAAATTCATATGAAATTTTGTTATGTTCATTTTTTCTGACTTCATCTGAATAAGATTATTGGCAATTGATAAATTTAAAAATAGTGGAACAGAGGAGAGATCATAGATAAGTTCAACTTTTTGTGAATTTGGGAAGAGAAATCTGGTATAATGCAGATGTTCTACAACTACAGTTTTCTTTATTCTTGACCATGGATTTTCAATGTATCCCAAAGAAGTTAAAGTACAAAAACATCCCAACAGTGTAGATGAATGTTGTAAACTAATGTTGTAATTTGTTTATCACAGTCATAATCACAGTATTACTAAAATGTATGCATTTTTTTCAGGTGAATTTGAAACTAGAAGAGATTTTGAAGCCAGAGGTAAAAATAATTTGTTTAGTTTACGTACAAACTGTTGCCCTCTTATCTCCTTTTGTTATTTTTTGTTATTTTCAGCAGATATGACCTTTGTTATCTGGAAAGCAACAATTTGGGTGATAAAGATACTCCTTTTATAAAGAACACTTGTGAATTCAGTTTATTCTTTGATTTTCTGAAATATAGAATTAACGCTAGAACTTGCATGATATTTCTTGGACCAGAAGTGACGTCCTGGCGATACCAGTTGCAAGGGAACTGAGTTCTCTGACCCTATGCTGGCTGCTTCTTGTTTGTGGGCTTTGAAAAGAGCCAAAACTGCCTTTGGAGGGGTGGTGAAGCTAAGGTGGAGCATCCTGTGATGTTCCAGGAGAGATTACAATTCTCCTGTAAAGCCCTAGGGCTTTTTTCCTCTATGCCACGACGAAAGAAGAGACAGCCTAAGATGGCTGCCACAAAGCCGGAGACAGCTTAACATCTTCAAGTGGCTAATCTTGAAGCGGATTTGGTGAACAGTGTCTGGAACTGGGTGAGAAGAATCCTTTTTAATTTAAAGTGTAACCCCAAACGAATAATCAGGAAAAAGAGACTTAAAACTATTTTTAAAGCGGCGGCCTAGCCATTTTGAGTAAAATTTTAGAACCTTGAACCGGAGGAGAAAAGAATTAAAGGAAGAAAATAGAAAATCTGTTAAAATACAGAGGATTGTATTTTTAAATTGGAGAGGAGTTGGCATTGGATAGGCATTTTAAAATGCTGGAGCTATTACCAAAGCTTATACCAAATTAAAACTTTGGAGTATTACAGTAAAATTGGATAAAGATGATTAAGATTGAAATCTGATTTAAGAATGCTGCCTGCTGCGGGACTTCCGGCTTGCTGCTTGTCCCCGCTGGACGCTCCTTTGGGATCATCGAACCCACTGCCTGTAAGAGCCGCCTTTTTCAGCGGAATGGCGGCTCGAAAAAACTCCGTTTCCATTAGGAAACGGAGATAGAGCCGGCTGGGGTGGGTAGAGTCCTCTGCCTAATCCCAAAAGTTTTTTATTTACTTTTGGGAGGGAGCGGAAGAGACTCCCCGTATCCCCAGCCGATGCTCCGGGCTCTGGGAAATCTCTGCTACACGCAGAGCTAGGGGGCAAAAGCAAGCCTGTAAATCTGTCAAATAAATTAATTAAAGAAGATATGAGCTGGACCTCTGACCCTGAAGCGCAAGTATTCTTTTTATTCTATTTTGCCTAAGAAGTGAAGTGAAGGGAAAAAAAGTTTTTTTTAAAATGGCGATTGCTGCTGCGGCTTGAAGAGAGGCTGAAAGGGAAACTCCTTCCGTTTTCAATTACAAAGTAGCGGAATGAATATTTTTGGCTGTAACTGAGGCAAAATCTCACTCTCACTTCTGTTTTTTTTTTTTTTTTCTTTTTTTTCTTCTCTTTGAGGATCTGATATTGATCTTGGTTGGGAAAAAGTTTTTTTTTTCTCTCTTTTCCAGTAAATTTTGTCTGCGTGGAAAAATGGCACTGAGACTTATAAAACTAGACAAACAGGCAGTGGGGGGGGGGATTCCCCCATTAATAAATTACATCAACAAGTTTTAACTCTCCAGTCTCAGAAACCTGACTTTAATATAATAGAATTTCTTCTTGAGGAGATTGTAAGAAGGGATGAGATTGTGAATCAGCAACTTGAAAAATTTAAGTTGGAAATCAAAGAAATTGGTGAATTGGTGAAATCTAAGTTTGGCTTTTTGGATCGAAAGATTTTAAAAGTAGCTAAAGGCTTAGCAGACTTTATGACACAGTTGGAAGCAAATACTAACTCTAAAATGAAAGAAACTGAGGAGAATTTGGATGACAAGATCCAAAAAATTAAAAAGGATTTGGCAAACATTCAGGATAATAGTTCAGAAGACAAACTTAAAATGGAGGCTGATCAAAAGTCTGTTAATGAAGAAAATGTACAATGTACAAATGTACAACAGAGGATTGAAAGAGAAGTTTTAATGATCCAATACAATTTTACAGAATATGCAATTAGACTGAGAGGTTTGCAGGAAGATGACAGAGATGATTTAAGGAAGATATCTTCTGAAATTCTGGCTGGGATTTTAAAGGTTCAACCTGATGAAGTGTTTTGTAGGATTGACAGAATTTATAGAATAAACTCCTGGTTGGCAAAACAAAGGCAATTGCCTAGAGATGTGGTGATTTATTTTACAGACAAAGAAATTAGAAATAATATTGTCCAGAATTCTTATGATTCTGTTTTGCAATTTCGTGGAAGAAAGATTTGGATTTTTAAGGAACTCCCGCCCAAGATGTTAATGGAGAGGAAGAAATTTGGTTTTCTAGTGAATGAGTTAAAAAAAAGGAATATTCTATTTAGGTGGGACGTCCCAGTTGGTTTAATATTGAGATACCAAGGAGTAAGATACCAACTGAATACTGTCGAAAAAGCGGAAGAATTTTATCAAAAAAATTTAAAAATAAACTTAACATCTTTAGGCATAACACAGGACAAGCAAAAGGAGTTGGAAATAAAGGGAAAACATCAAATTACAGAGGCTGTGGTAGATAAACTGTCTTTGGACTCTTTGGATACCCCAGCTGGACTGTCTATAAATTTGAGAGCAGTGTCATCTGATTCTAATGTGATGAACTATCAACCTACAGACAAGTGCGTAAATCAATTAGTTGATATACAAGTGATGGATAAGACATATGAGATAATAAAACAAAACCAACAAGATCAATCTACAAAGCAGAATGACAACCGAACAGCTGATACACAACTTGTAGGAAGGAAATCTGGATGGAAATGCAACCCGCAAAAGAAAAAGAAAAGAAACAGATCTCGTAGAAATAGTAGTTTCTAAACCAAGCAACAGTGAAGCCAGGGATTTTAAAAAAAATAAATAAATGAATATGTGAAAAGATATTGGTGGCGAATTATTGTTTAATACTATCTTGAGGAAAGTGGCAGATCTCTGCAATGCCGTGATTTTGGGATGTGGAAAGAGCCTTACACTGTTGGATTTGAACTATCTATTTTGGATTTCTTTTACCGATAAATATATTATATCTATTTTGAGTTACAAGGCAAGAGAGTCATGCTGGGGCATGCAGAAGATCTGGCTGTTACCCACTAAGATGATGGGGATTTATAATCCTGATGAAAACCACAATTACAACTATATGGAATATAATTATAATGTCACTCGGGTGGTGGTTTTTACTTTTATATATACATGAGGATATTCATTATTGATGGGGGCAGAAGATGACTGAAGATTTTGAATAAACTGTTGCACCAGGATGCTATGTTACCCTATTATGGATGACGGATTTAACAATCTAGTGGAAAGACATCAAAGAAGATACTAAATGAATTATACATTTAAAGTTATTGTCTTTTCTTTTTTTTATAAAATGGAACGTATATATAGACATATGTATATTTTAGCAGAGTGGGCAGTGGAT
This sequence comes from Pituophis catenifer annectens, assembly GCF_029215685.1. Lineage (NCBI taxonomy): Eukaryota > Metazoa > Chordata > Lepidosauria > Squamata > Colubridae > Pituophis > Pituophis catenifer. Next base: position 269,354,708 of record NW_027256882.1, on the reverse strand, counting down.
TATATTTAGAATTGTAGTGCATGGTAATCTTGCAGGAAACTGGGTTGAAATAGGTTAGTTTAGTGATTGATTAGTTTAAGAAAAAGGATTTTTAAGTTATATATTTCGGGGAGTGGAAGAATTGGATAGAACTGAATAAATGTTAAATTTGGAGAAGGCTGCTTTGAAATGTTAAATTAATATATATAAAAGTAAAGGTCATGTTGTTGTAATAATAATAATTTATAAGTTTGGGGGAGGAGAAAAAGGGTAGATTGTGAAAAGCGGAGCAAATCGGAGTTATAAGAACACTATGCTAAGGGTCAGTATTTTGAGGAGTGAGTAAGGGCATGGTAAAATATTATGTAATTAATTATGAATTAGTTTATTGTTGTGAAGAAGAAGTCACAGGGGGGGGGTGGTGAGGGGGGGTTAGGGAAGAAGGGAGGAAAAGGGGGAAAAACTTGTAAAAAAAAAAAAAAAGAATGCTGCCTGCTGTCAAAGGAAGGTACAACATACCCCTGAAATCCTGGAAAGACTTGGCTTTTTATAACTAAAAAGAACCCTAAAAGCTTCGAAATAAGACTGAACTGGCAGAAATATTTATGAAGGTTCCACTTTTGGACTACCCAGGGGACCAGATTGATTAATTTTGGGATACAAAGACTCTTGGACATTGGATATTGAATCATTTGAGAAGTGGCTTTAGGTTTGAAAATAAGATTGTTGGACTGTTGGACAAAAAGAAACAAAACAAATAAAAATAAAAAATGAGTGGAATTTGGGAAGAAATTGCCACATTAATCCAGGATGTTAAGGACACCTTGACAAGAAGATGTGAGAAGATTATGAATAAAATGCAGAGAATAGATGAAAAGCTGGAAATTATGACACAAAAGACAAGGAGAAACCAGGACAATCAGGAAGAGGAGGCGTTAACCAAAAGAGCAGCTGGAAAAATAGAACAGACAAAACAAGCAAGAAGACACAACAAAAAGGAGATTAAAAAAAATTAGAATGATTGATGAAATAAACAAAGGGCAGAGTATTTTAAGGGAAGTTAAACAGGAACTGGAACTGTAGGAAGACTTTTTTGGGAGAGAAACGGGAAAGAGTAGATAATTTGAAATTTAGACAATGGAATACGGTAGAGAAGGGAGAAATATTTAAGAGGATTGGCCAAACAGTGGAAGCAGATTAATTAAAACTTTAAAGCGGGTGAGAGATGATGGATACAAAGGGGAAATACTTCTTAAAAATAATAGACAAGTTAAAATAGGGTTGGAAGTTAGAGAAAGGGGGATTAATGTAATATATATTTTTAAAGTGAATTAATAAGGGAACCTAGATTCTTAAATGATGATAATTTTGAATATGTTTGAATAATATGGTGGCAGCTATAAAAATAACATATAGAAATATTGAATAAGCAAAAGATTGAAGATTATAAACTTAATATAAATATGTGTACTATTAGTATAACTACGTTAGTTAAAATGTAACAAATATCAACATTTATTAGTAAAAGGTACAATATGTAGAATTTGATTGGCATGAAAACAACATATTGAATTATTGAACAAGATAAAGATAATTCAACAAAACGTGAATTATTAGAATTATATAACTTGTCAAACATAACTAAGATGAACATTGTTTTATTTGTTTTAAAATGTGATTAGAAAAGGTACCTTAAATATAACTGGCATAATTAAAAATTAGAAATGGGAGATTATAATTCAAAACAAAGCTGTATATTACTATTAGAATTATATAAGTCTGTTAGACACAACAAATATGATTATTGGTATTTTATTTGTAGCAAAAGAAGTGATATTGAGAATATGGATATTGGCATAAAATAATATATTGAATAAGAAAAGATAACTCAACAAAATATGTGTATTATTACCAAAAGTTTGTTACTATAAGATTGTTAATTTATTAAATATGAAGAATATTGTATAATTTGTACTAAAGTTTAAGACACTCTGGTCCCACACTGTTCACACAACAATATGTTCATAGAAAAATAAACTTTTTTTATGAAATCCGGGGGGGGGGGGAGGAATACAGTTTTCTTTATTCTTGACCATGCATTTTCACATTATGCCAAAGAAATTAAAGTACAATTAAAGTACAAAAACATCTCAACAATGTAGATGAATGTTGTAAACTAATGTAATTTGTTTATCTCAGTCATAATCACAATATTATTAAAACATGCATTTTTTCAGGTGAATTTGAAAGTAGAAGACAATTTGAAGCCAGAGGTAAAAATAATTTGTACTACCTGTTACCCTCTTATCTGCTTCTGTTATTTTTTGTCATTTTCAGCAGATACGACCTTTGTTAACTGGAAAGCAACAATTTGGGTGATAAAGATACTCCTTTTATAAAGAACACTTGTGAATTCAGTTTATTCTTTGATTTTCTGAAATATAGAATTAATGCTAGAACTTGCATGATATTTCTGAGGGTGTGTGTATGTATTATTCCTGAACATTCCTTTTCAAATTTCATTTAAAATTCTTAATTTGAGAATCATCCATATAGCTCCTATGTAACTTCAAATTTCAGTTCTGTTATATGTAATTTAACAATTCTTTTAACAGGGGATTACAAAGAAAACAATGAAGAAGCAAATATAGCTTCTGGAAGAAGTAAGTGTGCTTTGAAAGTAAACAAGTTTTAAAGTTCCTTCTATGTCCTATTTTTTCCCCCTCCAAATCATTTTTTATTTCATCAGTAAAGGGATATGGAAATCAGATGGTAATGCAGGAGACGTAGATAAGTTATATCAGAAAGAATGAAAGCAGATAGGTTTTTGGCTTCACATACAGAACCTTTTGAGAATCAAAATAACTTTCTTGTATTTGCAGATCCAAAGGTGACATACGTACCACCACCACCACCAGATGATGAAAATAGCATCTTTGCACATTACCAGACAGGAATAAATTTTGATAAATATGATAATATTCTTGTGGAAGTTTCAGGGCTTGATCCTCCACCAGCAATATTGGTTAGTGAATGTTTAAAATTTTTGAGAAAAATAAAGAGCTGAAGAAAATGATAGTAGTTATTTTAAGCGATAGAGACATTGCTCATCAGAGTTTCACAATTTATCAATAAGCTTTGTAATTGATTGATGAACAAAACAAGGTATCTAACTTATACATCAGTAACTTGAAGGTTGTTCATGAGATAGGGAAAAAATTGTTTTAAAACCAAAACCAAATTTTTGCAGCTCCCATCTTTTTTATCTCATTGATTCCACTTCCAGTTTTCTAGTGATGCAGGATCCATCTGCCTAGCCCAAATCTTCCCAATGTTGTCTCTCCTTTTCCTCAACAACTTAATCATCTTACTTCCTGATTTTCACAGTGTCTTCTCTCCCTTTCTCCATGCCAAATTGTGTAGCATAGCAACAGCAACAGCACTTAAACTTATATACCGCTTCATAGTGCTTTACAATCCTCTATAAGCTGTTTACAGAGTCAGCATATTGGCCCCAACAATCTGGGTCCTCGTTTTACTCACCTCGGAAAGGTGGTGGAAAGCTGAATCAACCTTGAGCCGGTCAGGGTCAAACTTTTGGCAATGAGCTGAATTAGCCTGCAATACTGCATTCTAACCACTGCACCACCATGGCTCCTATTCCATATTGCAGTGGCCCATCTGTCTTCCTTGGAGGCAGTACAGAATATACAATACAAAATAGAAAATACAATCAATGACTTCTGATTAAAAATGAAAATATAAGGATATGATTAGTCATATGATTAGCCTTGTCATTAAAATTAACAGATAAAATGGGTTGTTTGTTCTGATTTTGTAAAGAATTTTAGGCTTATTTTTAGCTTGCTTTATGAGGCTATGCCTGGGGGTATGGGTTGATGTAACCAGTAAAACATTTAAGTTACGATATGCTAGTGTTTTGAAATTATACTTTTAGTTTTGTTAATCTAGTTTTCTGTTTAATCCATTTTTTAGAATTTTGAAGAAGCTGGTCTATGTGAAACGTTAATAAAGAACATAGCTAAAGTTGGATATTTTAAACTTACTCCTGTGCAGAAATATAGTATTCCTATTGTGCTGGCAGGACGTGACTTAATGGCATGTGCACAAACAGGATCTGGAAAAACAGTAAGCACACAATACAAGATTCTGTTGAGGTTTGGGGTGGATTTATTACTATTTTATCATTTTTTTATTTCAACATTTAAAGTTTAGTTATAAATAATTTTTTTTATAAACATCTAATATTGGATTAGAAAAATGCACTTTTATTTAACTTCATCATGTACTGGAAGTGCAGCATTCCTAAATTGTGATATATTTGCTTTTTAGGCAGCTTTTCTTATACCAATTTTAGCTCACATGATGCGAGATGGAGTGACTGCCAGTCAATTCAAAATGGAACAAGAACCAGAATGTATAATTGTAGCACCAACTAGAGAACTGATAAATCAGATCTTTCTGGAATCAAGAAAATTTTCATACGGGTAAGTATTTGGGCAAACTAAATCACAAGATTGATTAATGGGAGTGCTTCCATTAAAGAATAAATTACGGAAGTGCATATAGATACCTACTCAGTATGTATCTAAAGTTTGCTTTTAAGGTGTTAAAGTGGTTGCGAACATTGGGAAGTTATCTCAGATTGATACAGTGGGATGCAATTTGTTTTAGTTAAGTGATTTTCCATCTTTCTGGGAGTAACCAAAGTTGTTACTGATCCATGTGCAAATAATCAACATTTGATTGTTATATGTAATAGAAAAAGCTGAAGCCATAACTGTATCTACTTAGGAATCATTATAAAGAAATGATAAGTATTCACAAGTTTATAAAACTGCAGACTGGGCTAGAGAAAGGTACACAAGTGAATCTGTCTAGTAAAAATATTAATTATTATATAATTCTTACATAATTGTACTATATTATATCTTAAATTAATATTAATAAAGGGGGGGGGTTAAGTCCACTACGTAATTTTAAAATTGAACTATCTATTGTTATGGCTTAAATATTTCAAACAAGCCAAAAGGAATGTAGTATTAGATCTGTTATTATACCATATCACAGAGATTTAAGGCTTTGTTATTAATAGTAATACAGTGAGATGTGTTCACTGTTTTTAACTGCATATTTTAATTATATATATTTTTTGTTAACTAGAACTTGTGTAAGACCTGTTGTGATTTATGGAGGTATACAAATGAGCCATACAATTCATCAGATAAAGCTAGGCTGTAATATATTGTGTGCTACCCCAGGAAGACTTTTGGATATCATAGGCAGACAAAAGGTAAGATCTCTGGGTCACCATGAATAGAGTGAAATTAAACTTTATGACTGTTCAAACTTCAGATTTAGCATTGTTTTATTGCAAGGGTTAGATACAATTGAAAACAAATTTTTACTGAGAAGCTTATGGAGATGAATTATTCCAAATTGATTCACAAAAAGTACTTCATATGTGATCAGGCCAGTGATAAAATACAGCTGTTGTTAAGGCTAAAAGGGTGAGAACAGGTTCTGGCTGTTATAACATAGTGCTTTGATTTTTTCAAGCTAGGTAACATGATTATTCATAGAGAATTATCTAGAGATTCTGATTCTCCAGAATCTTTATTGTGCTTGCCAATCCTACCATCCAAGTTCATTTAACTTAAACACTTAAAGAGATTTAATACCTATCTGGAATGTTGAACATGTTAAATTAAAGGGAATGAAGAACCATAGAGTGATAGCTATATGAAGGAAGGGGAGAGCAGGATATTAATTACGGATAAAATGAAACTTTAATTATTAAATACTTTCATTTTTAAAAATATAAATCAGTGTCTCAAAAACCATCAGCAAAGTTTTCTCTACTGCCAGTGTAACTGAAATACGTTACATTGGTTGCTTCATTTCTGTTCTTAGCTGGTTCCTCTTCAATGTTGCTGTGGTATGGTAGTTATGTTGTAGGTGTTAATATAGCAGCATCTATATAATCTAAAAAAATTTGTTTTTGTGAAATTAGACCATATTGTTCTTTAAAGCAGGATATGGGGAAAGATGTAAGGTGTCGCATATAAATTTGGGGACTAATTTGAGTTTGTTCAGCTATCATGTAAAAGTACAATTGTGCATTCTTTTTTCAAATTTTTCTTGTATATCTGACTTTTTCTAAAAGATTGGGCTCAGCAAATTAAAGTATTTGGTGTTAGATGAAGCTGATCGTATGCTGGATATGGGATTTGGCCCTGATATAAAGAAATTAATTTCATCTCCAGGCATGCCCTCAAAAGACAAACGCCAAACATTAATGTTTAGTGCCACTTTCCCTGATGAAATCCAAAGGTATGTATTAGCAATTCATTTTAAAAATACAGTTTACAAGTTGTAAATTTCAGATAATTTATTCAGAGTGAAATCATAAATAACACATGCGACCTTGCTAAAAATTTGAATCTCGATTGCTAAGGTTTTTGCATCTATTTTATTTAATCTTGGAGGAATTGACTCTTCATAGAAAGTAGCTTCTGAGTTAAGTAATTGTTTGGAATGGTGCCTGTTATTTTTACAAGTCATATTTGGACAATAACTGTTTGCAATTTAAATAGTATATATTTATAGAAGTGGCTACTGATACATTTATTTTAGATTAATTTTACTAATTACAAGTAGTCCTTAATTTACAATCATTCATTTAGTGACTGTTTGAAGTTACAATGGCACTGAAAAAAGTCCCTTTTTAGATTTTAGGAGCCATGGTAGTGCAGTGGTTAGAATGTAGTATTACAAGTTAACTCTGCCCACAACCAGGATTTCGATCCTGAGCAGCTCAAAATTCCGAGGTCAATAAACGAAGACACAGATTGTTGGGGGCAATATGCTGAAACACACTGTAAATTTTAGTAAACTGTTAAAGAGTGCTGTAAAAGCACTATGGAATGATATATACTATTGCCATTTTCCACACTTACAACTGTTGCAGCATCCCCATGGTCACATATTCAAAATTTGGATACTTGGCAACTGGCATATTTTTATTTATTAAGAGTTGTGGTAGTAGAGTGGTTAGAATGCAGTAATGCAGACTACTTCTGCTGACTGCTGGCTGTCAGCAATTCGGCAGTTCAATTCTCACCGGCTCAAGGTTGACTCAACCTTCCATCCTTCCGAAGTTAGTAAAATGAGGACCCAGATTGTTGGGGCAATATGCTGACTATAAGCCGCTTAGAGAGGGCTGTAAAGCCTGTGAAGTGGTATATAAAGTCTAAGTGCTATTGCTACTGCTATTATGGTTACATGTCCCAGGGTCATTGCAAACAGTCTGAAGTAGCATTGCAGGATGGGGTGAGCTCCCATCCCTTGCCTCCAGCTCTTGCCCTGCCCACCCAGCAGTTGAAAGTATTGTTGTGAGTAGATAAATGGGTACCACTTTAGTGGGAATGGCTAGCTGCGCAAGAAAAACAGATGCTGAACCTGTTCGAACATGAGGTGAGATCAGCAAAAGAGGCCTGGAAAATGTCATTAACCTGAATGCCATTAGTCAGATGGTACATGTTGGTTTTCCCACATGGCGCATCATGAATAAGTGTTCAGGCGTGAAACCAAACGAACAAGCAATTAGGCTGTCAAGACTACTCTGTAAAGTGTAGATCTCCCTGATATGTGCATGCCATATGAAATATATAAATAAAATAAAACTTAATTTTACTTAATTGTTTAAAGACTCGCTGGAGAATTTTTGAAGACAGACTACTTATTTGTTGTTGTTGGACAAGTGGGAGGAGCATGCAGTGATGTTCAGCAGACCATACTTGAAGTGAAGCAGTATGACAAGAAAGACAAACTTGTGGAAATTCTTAATGAAATAGGTAATTGAGGCCTTATAATTGAAATATACTTTTTTAATATTACTAATTATTAAATTGATATAAGGCTGCCAAATGTGTAGTGTAGCATAATATTGTTCATTAATATAAATATGTGCATTATGGATTCTCCACTATGTTCTTTTTCTTTTCCTGACCAGTCATTGTATAGTTCTAGGGATGATTCATCAGTTTTTAGGAAATAAGCTTTCTGAGCTAAAGAAGGTTGCAGGTTGTTTCAAAACGTCATTAACAATTGTTAATTGTAACAGAACCCTAGGGAACCCTCATTTTATGAAGGATCACTGTAAATGTCTCAGAACAACTTTAATCACTGAGATGAAGTTGCGGGAGTGAAGTTGAAGGGAAGTATGCAATGTAAATATCTGGAGTATTTACATTTTTGAAGGAGAGTAAAATATTACTATCTGCTTTATTTATAGGCAATGAACGAACTATGGTATTCGTGGAAACAAAGAAAAAAGCAGATTTTTTTGCAACTTTACTTTGCCAAGAAAACATATCAACCACAAGTATTCATGGGTGAGTAAATTGTGGGGTAGGCAACATTTTTGTAACATTTAAAATTAAGTTTTGAGAAGAAATTGGTGGTCATGGATGACTTCCAAATTGGCTGCCGAGGCCAGTTATGATAATTCTGCTTTCAGAGGTTAAATTGGTGATTGTGTTTCCTGTCACTTTCCACTAACCATAAAAATATGTTGCCCTTTTCTGGGAAAAGGTGGGGATACAGAGTACTTGGTTGCAGCTATTCATATTTCTCAATTCTAATAGTGCCTAGGCTCTAGATAGAACCCAATGAATTCTTAGGAATGTAGAAAGAAATGTTTTATTTTAAAAAAATTAAAAGAATTTTTAACAGCTGGTGGGTAAGGAAGCTAAGTACCAAGAGGGGGTGTGGTGCCTTCCATTAATCTAAACCAAAAATAAACCATGATCTAGTGCAGTGATGTTTAACCTTTTTGCTGTCGCGTGCCAAAAGCGGGGGGAGTGCGGGGAGGTTTCTCTCGCGTGCCCACACCCATAATTCAATGCGTCCCGCCCCCATCCCCCGGTGCATGTACGTGCGACCCCCCCTGCTCTTGGCACGCGATGGCATGGTGGGCCAAGTAGGCCCATTTTTCGCCCTCCCCAGGCTTTCTGGGGAGGGTGAAACGGCCTTCCCCACCCCCCTGGAGGCCAGAAATGGCCCATTTCCCAACTTCTGGTGGGCCCGAAAATCAGATGTTCCGGCGCGCGCATGCACGCTGGAGTTAAGCTAGGGCAACGCTTGCGTGCCCACAGATATGGCTCTGTGTGCCACCTGTGGCACGCGTGCCATAGGTTCCCCATCATGGGTCTAATGATTTCCATAATATTTAAATCATTCTATTTGTCTTCCAATGAATCATTTCCAAGTCTTAGGGACTCTTAGGGCATGAGGCATTCCACATTCCTTATCTTACCACTGTCACAGGGCTACTGAAATGCTTAACTTGGCATCCCCTTTCTGTGTTTTTAATTAAATTATGAGATTGCTAAAAGGTACAGTCGTTTCTTAAAGGACTGTGTGACCTCTAACCAAAACAAAATACAGTAGAGAAACACAAATTTTGGATCACTATCTACAATACTTCAGTCTGCAGAGGATACCCTTATTCTCCCATTCTTGCAGAGTAGAAATATGAATGACAAATTTATTTTTTATCCAATGCACGTATGATTAACTTTACCGTCCACTTCGATATATCTATCTGTTAAAATTGCTTTGCAAATTAAGATTTTTGTTCTATTTTTAGTGACCGGGAACAGAGGGAGAGAGAAGAAGCACTTCATTATTTTCGTACTGGAAGATGCCCTGTTCTTGTTGCTACATCTGTAGCAGCAAGAGGTCTGGATATAGAAAATGTTCAACATGTTATTAATGTTGATCTCCCTTCCACAATTGATGAATATGTTCATAGGATTGGACGAACTGGGCGTTGTGGTAATATAGGCAAAGCAATTTCTTTCTTTGATGCTCAGGCAGACAGTGCTATTGCACAGCCCCTAATAAAAGTGCTTGCAGATGTAAGTTGTCTTTCATTTCCCAATTTTTTAAAATAGTTTTAAAACAGACAATAGTACATATGTAATAATGCAACTTTCCTTTTTAAGGCTCAGCAAGAGGTTCCAGCATGGTTAGAAGAAATTGCTTGTGGTTCAGGTGGGATTGGTTTTAGTAATCCAAAGGGAAATGTGTTTGCAGCTGTTGATTCCCGAAAGGTAACTTTTAAATAAACCTGATTCTTACCTAAACAGTGGTTAAGTATTGTAATTTTAAAAGACCCCTGACTCCAAAACTTACTCGGAACCTTAAATATTTCTCAAACTAAGGTAGAGAAATATTTGTGGCCATGGATATTGGACTAGGCATAGATGAGGAAGCAAGCATTGTAGAACAAGGATAATAAGCAGAGTGATGTATGTGGAAGTAACTATTTTTAAGGTTCTTTACACATAGATTGTTAAAGTAGTCTGTTAAAATGATAATATAGGATATATAGAATATATTAAGTATTATTGATTCTGAGAAAGAAACAATTGGGACAACTGGACTAGAAGTCTGACGGAAAATAGTAATTTTTAGGGCTTTTATACACAAACCAAATGCATTACTCTATCAGTGGAAGCTAATTGTGAGCATCAAAAGACAGAAATGGGGCTCCATAGTTCCTTGTATTTCAGACTATCTGTGATAAATGTTGAAAGGTTGTCAAGTAGGTTTGGAGAGCAAGGATCTGAAAAGTACTTTCTAATACAGACCTCGGCATTTTAGGGCCCACAGGCCACATGCAGCCAGCAGGTAGTCCCAGTCTGGCTCTTGGCAGGGCAGGGGCAGTATCAGAGATGGGGTGCAGGGGTGGTGCAGTGTTAGTGGCAGGAGCAGGGCAGCAAGGGGGTAGGACAGCAGCAGCCCTCCACAACAGTCCTACTTTCTCATGTGGCGCCTTGGGACAATTAATTGCCCACTCGTGTTCTAATACAATCTTGAAAATAAACATAGCACACTGTTTCCTGGCAATATACAATTTTCTTTGTTTTATCTGAAAAATCTGAATTCCGTTTCATATAGGTTTTCTGTAGCAAAGACAGTCATCACAGTGGAGGATTTGCAGCATCGAATGTACTTGTAGCAGATGAGTCCTGGGATTAAATCTACCCTGACAATAGAACAACGTTGTACTATACAAAATCTTCTAAACAAAGTAGTTTTGGGGAAACCTGACTGGATCCCAACGAAATGTATTTGATTGTCTATAATTTCAGTGGGATTTTCTTCTAAGTATATGTGTTCAGGATTATTATATGTTTAAAAAAACCATTGATGTTGCTGCCTTCCCATGTTAAGGAAAGGTGGATTTCAGGCATTTGAGTTCCTTGCTTAGCAAATTTAAGTTTAATGGTTGTATAAAGTAACACAATTTGTTGTAAAAGACTGTTATAAATGACTGTAGAAATTATTAATAAAAACTTGTAATCATGTCCTGTGCTGTGGATTTTATAGAATTTAGCTCAATTCTGGCAGAGTGTTATTCGAAATTGTTGATTTAATGAATGTTTTTAGGATTACATGATATCAATTCTAAAAATACAAACTTCCTTACATTTACCAGTTTATTGATTCTGTAACCTACACAACATACATAGCATTCACAAGGCAGAAAAGGTGTATTCAAGTCTATTTTGCTTTATCATGCTGGTTATTATAAGCAAACTTATTTCCATTTCCTAGGTCAACAACTTTGCATAGGCCTAAATTGCTTTGTTGATAAGAACTATTCAAATACTTTTTAATAACTGGTAAGTTGAAGGCTACATTTTTGAAATAATATTGAGGAAATGTCCAGACAATTATTGCAGTGCATTTTCCTTCTGTTGATTCTTCAGGGACAGGTAATTTCTCAATAAATTGATGTATCTGAGGCAGAGCACTTGAAAGTGTTTTTTTCACATATTTAAGAAGATGAAAATAGGCTGATGGGGAAGATTGGGGGTAATTGGTAACATGTAGAGTCCCCTTTAAACAGTAAGTGGTCTGCTGGCCAGTTTAGGACTTGACAGTCTATCTTTTAATGAGAAGAGGAAGAGTATAATTCTGAAAAAAGAAATGGGAAGGTATTTTTTCCTTCTCCAATCTTGGTTGAGAGTTCTCAGAAATAAAGAGAATAAAGAATTTAGCTCATTAGTTTAGGAATTAAACCCAAAGCCCAAGGCATTTTATGACAACTGAAGCTAATGAGATTAAAGTTGGCAGGAAACCTACAGGTAGCGAACAAGGTAGCCTTTATTTCTCCCCCTCTTTTTTTTTTTTAGTCCTACTTTGCTCAGTTTTGATGACTTTATATATCAAAACAATTTATTTGTTCAGGTTCATGATTACTAACTTTGGTACGTTTTCAGTGAAACACTGAACTCTTAAAGTTTCTTAGGTTGCCTTTTACTCCAGAGATTTTGTATTTAGCACTATATACCCCCAGACAAACCTGAATCTGCTTAAGGGAAAATCTGGAAATAGTTGTTTGAAAAATGTATTCCTGGATAATGGGAATTTATTGTTCTGTTTCACACCAATATCACTAAATTAAAGGTAATGTGACTACTTGCCAGGTAGAATTTTGAGGCCATACCCAAGCAATCTGGAATTTTGGTGGATGACTATGGTTGGAGATTTAAAAGGGATCTGAAATGTTTGGGTCCCCTGAAAGATAAGCTTCAGCTGTGATACAACTTGGACACCCTTTGGCTGTGGTTAGCATGACCAATGAGATGGAGTTACAGATATTTTAGATAACTGGTTTCCCTATTAAAGAGTTAAGCATTTTTTTAAAAAAGTATGGATTGTATCATGGAGTATTCAGCGTTTGGATATGAAAGTTTGTGTGATATTTCATTAGATTGCTTATTTTTTTTCAGTTTGTGGATGAAATAAAGATGGTTAGCATGGGCACCTATTGGGAGCAGAACCAGTGTGGAAACAGCATTACAGTTCATGGATGGGTAGATCTTGTTGAAATAATCTGAGAAGTGATCTGATTTGCAAAGGAATGGTAAGCAAGGCCGGCTGGTGCAGGAATGGATGCAGTTGGCACACAAGATGGACATGTGCAAAGCCCCTCCTATGCATGGCTGCTACCTTAAGCAGGAGCTGAGAACATAGGACCCCCAGATTATGCACCAGTTCTGAAGGGGGGGGGATACAAACTCCAGAGCCAGTGGTGGAAAATCTCTGAAATCAGGTTGAGAAGATCTAAAACGCATAATCACTCAGGTCTTGCTAGGGTTAAACCAAAGCCTGTTTCTCCCCAATCCAGGCTCCCATAACCCACAGACACTTTACAGTGGCACTTGATATACCCCCATAGCGTCCTGGATTGCACAGAGTTCAGGCCCTGGGTCCTCGACTGATGTTATGTAATGCCAGGTCGGTAATTAAAGCCCCCCTCCTTTGTGATCTTATTATGGAGGGGGGTGCAGACCTGGCTGGGATTACGGAGACCTGGTTGGGCCAGGAGGGGGGGGTCCCCTCGTTGAAATGTGCCTTCCAGGCTTCCGTGCATTTCATCAGCCGAGGGCTCTGGGGAGGGGTGTGGGGGGTAGCGGCAATTATTAGAGAAAGTCTTTGTCTGAGGGAGGCCACTGTTCCTCAGATAGCCAGATGTGAGTCCCTTCTTGTGAAGTGGGGTCGTGGGGTGCAGATGGGTTTGCTTACTATGTACCTGGCTCCCTGCCACATGACAGTGACCCTGCCTGAGCTACTCAACGTGATAGCTGGGGTGGCGGTTGATACCATTAGCAGAAGCATGTGCTTGTCATATTCCTTACCCTGGGTTTCAACCCAGGACAGAGCTGTTAAATGGTAACTTAATATTTAAAAAAAAAACTCCAAAGGAAAACAATAATTTTATATATAGACGGTCCTTGAATTATGGTAATTGGGACCAGAATTTTCATTACTAAATGATGTCATAAAACGACGTGTGACTGCATTGTTTAGTGATGGCAATCCTGGCCTTTCCTGTGGCAGCCATAAACAAATCACACCAGTCGATAAGCAATGATGTACCTTAATCTAAGCCACCCCCATCTTGGTCCCTCCCAGCCCTGAGCTTCAATAAGGGAAGGGATTGCTGTCTTTTCCCTCCCCCTCCTTCCCTCCCCCTCCCATCTCTGCCCTTTTGGCTGTCCTGCGCTCCACTGCTTCTGTTGGCCCTGCAGCCCTCTGCTCCACTGGCCCTGCTTTTGGAAGCATCTCAAAAATGGTTTGCACAATTACGAGAACAGCTGGTGTGTGACTTTCTGCTGTTTAGAAGGCCTCCAAAGCACTGTAAGATAGGCAAGGCTAGCCATTGGTGTGCTGGCACAGCTAGCAACTGCCTTGCATAGAGCCAGGCCTCCCGCCTGGACTATTGTAATGCTCTCTACATGGGGCTCCCCTTGAGGAGCACCCGGAGGCTCCAACTGGCGCAGAGTGCGGCCGCGCGGGTGGTAATGGGAGCGTCATGGCGCTCCCATGTGACACCTCCTGCGCGAGCTGCACTGGCTCCCGGTGGTCTTCCGGGTGCGCTTCAAGGTTTTGGTTACCACCTTTAAAGTGCTCCATGGCTTAGGACCTGGTTATCTACGGGACCGCCTACTACCACCAATAGCCTCCCACCGGCCAGTACGCTCTCATAGAGAGGGACTCCTCCGGGTGCCGTCAGCCAAACAGTGTCGGCTGGCGGCTCCTAGGGGGAGAGCCTTCTCTGTGGGGGCACCTACCGTCTGGAATGAGCTCCCCCCAGAGATACGGAGGATCCTGGATCTGCGCACCTTCTGCCGCGCTGTGAAGACCTTTTTATTCCATCAAGCGGGCTTGGCCTAATCTCCCTCTTTTAATATGTAAATTTTAATCTGTTTTTAAATTATTGGGGTGTTTTAATCTGTCCGGGCCAAAATGATTTAATTTGATTTTATCTGGTTTTTAAATTTTGTGTATTTATGTATTTTATTGCTTGGCTGTTCACCGCCCTGAGTCCTTCGGGAGTAGGGCAGTATACAAATCAAATAAACTAAACTAAACTAAACTAAACAGGCTTGGTCCTCATTGTCAGCAACAAAAGAGTGAAAATCAGCTGAGGGCAGCAGACCTGGTGGATTGCAAGGTGGCAGACCAAGGTGGCTAATCGGTAGTGATAAAAACTACAGGTTCGGGCGAACCGGTAGTAAAAAAACCCAACAATTTTGGACAAACTTAGTTAAAAAAGCTACCGGTTCAGGCGAACTGGTAGTTAGCTATCAGTTTGGGCGAACTGGTAATTTAAAAAACTTTCCAACGATCAGCTGTGAAGTGGGATTTAGTTTTGCTAGAAAGCAGGAAATACTGCTTTCTAACAAAGCTAAATAGTGTGCCACAGCTGATCCCTTGCTTCCACTTACCTTCCTGAGCCTCCTTTTGGCGTGTACTGCACATGTGCGTGTGCGCAGTGCACGTTTGGTGCGCACTGCATTCATGCACACTGCATATTCATGCGCACAGCATGCATTTGGCGCAAAGCACGCATGTATGGCCAGCGAACTGGTAGCAAATCAGTTCAGATTTCACCACTGCCCTAGATCTCTACTTCAGCTGGGGCATTGTGCTACTAAGGATCACCATTGTACAGGGCGGTCAAAAGGGCAGAGATGGGAGCTGCAGATAGGCAGTAGGGAGAGTTGAAGTGCCCATGCAGTCATGAGGCAGGATGCCAAGTGCACAAATTTTGACCACATAACCTCTGGGATGCTGCAACAGACAGAACTTTGAAGAGTGGGCAAAGGTACCATTTATTCAGTGCTTGGTCACTAAATGGTCATGATGGCTACTTATACACACGGACTCTGCATATTGCAATTTACACTGTAAGAAGAAAATTGATATGGATGCAATTCTTGTGCCTTATTCGTTATTGGGCGTTGGCGATCATGTTGGCGACCCTATTTTTATCAACAGGTGCACAAAAAAGTGCTGCTGAGTTTTGTCCAAACCAGTTCCTTAGATTTTAAAGCTATGATGTTGTTCTTCTGCCTGGACTTCGTTTGCCTTCATTTTTTTCCTGGAGGATTAAGTGAAGTATGCTGTATTTTTCTAGGTGTCACATCACATGTCCAAAATAGTCTTAACTTTTGCTTTTTTTATGATTTTGTTGATTTCCTTTGGCTTTCCCAGGTGGTTTATCACCTCATTTCTAATTTTGTCAACCTAGTTTATACGTAACACTCGCCTGTAAATCCACATTCATCCACATTTCAAATACTTTTGGATGCAATGCCCAAAGGTATCTAATAACAGTCTGTGAAAAAGTGTTATTTTTGTTTTGACAGTATTTTGAAATTTATATAAATAATTGTACAAACTCTTGTTAGCAGTAATGAAGTTATATCATTCCGCCATAATATCATTTTATTTAATTTTGCCTCAGTGTACAGTACAAACTTGGTTGTTACAGTTTAGTGTATCATGTGCATCCAGTTGATGACAAAAATAAGATTTATACATAATTCAGTCTAAAGTCAAAAACCTTGGAAATCAATTATCCATCCATCCATCCATCCATCCAAGGTACATTAATGTAATCCCTCAACTAACCTGGCCCCATGCCATGCAGGGTTTTAAGGTTCAAAACCAGTATCTTAATTTAAACTTGGAAGCAGATGCAGCTCATGAAGCTGATGTAATGTGTGCCATTCTAGGAGCACAGATAATAGTCTGTGCTACTGCTTTTTGCACTAATTGAAGCTTCCAGATACTCTTTAAGGGGAGCCCCAATTAGAATGCATTATAATAGTCTATTCAGAAGGTGACTAGGGCATGATTAAAGCCTCCTAATCAAAGAAGCAATCCACATATTAGTTTATTCGGTATACCCAGTGTAACATTTTCCATTTCATTCTTTTAGGTTGTCATGATTAAAGCCTCCTAATCAAAGAAGCAATCCACATATTAGTTTATTTTGTATATCCAGTGTAGCATCATTTTCCATTTCATTCTTTTAGGTTGTCATTTTTAAATCCACTTTCAGATCAGACTCAAATCTTGTCAAATAAAACTTATTCCTTTTCCATAACATCTTTTAAACAGAATCTATCTATAGAGGCAGAAACTCTTAAAATTAATTTTTGGGTCTATTGTTCAAAAACATCTTTCAATATGTATTAGGATAAAATATTTCTGAGTCTTGAGAGCTGAATGTTTGAGAAACACTGCTGTAGGAAGGATATTGCAACATCTGTGCTGATATAAAAGAATATATAGGGTTTGTCCCCCTTTTGTGCCTAGATTGTGTTTTCTATCAATTTGTATTAACCAGACATTGAACTGACTGGCCTATGCTTTTCCTTGGGTTCCTTTTTAAAAATTAAATGTTACATTCGCTATCTCCTGTTTTCTGACTCAGTCCCAAGTCCCATATCTTTTTCTAGCAGGGCAGCAATGTCACTTTTGAATATTTGAATCTTCCAGTGGATGCCATCAAGACTTAAAAGTCAGTAGACTTTTCAACGATTCTCTAAAAGGATGCAAATGACCAGCTGTCTGCAAGGAATATAAATCCTTCCATTCCCCACCATCCTGTCAGAGTTGAAGAAGCTTCTTGGATGAGAAGCAAAAATGTTTGCTTCTCATCCAAGAAATGGAATGGAAATTCTTTCAATTCTTTGAAAGAATTTTCAAAGAAAAACTAAGAAAGTCCTGGTGGTGCAATGGACTAAACTACTGTTAAAGTAGTATTTAGCTGCCAGCTGCCTGCAATTACTGCGAGTTCAGTTCTCACCAGGCTCAAGGTTGACTCAGCCTTCCATCCTTCCGAGGTAGATAAAATGAGGACCCGGTTTGTGAGGGCAATAAGTTGACTTCGTATAAAATAGAACACCGCTGGGGGGGGGGGGGGCAAAAGCCCTACTAAGCAGGTATATACAAAAGTATGGAGGCTATTGCTTAAAAGCATTGTAAGCCGCCCTGAGTCTCTGGAGAAGGGCAGCATATAAATCAAATAAATAAATAAATAAATCCAATTGCCTCCTGAAAAAGCACCTTTGGGAAAACCATCAAGACTTTGTGGACTTCTCATAGTACAATCTCTGAAATGTCTTAGCACGTCTATCTTTGGTGAAGCATCTGAAGCCTCTCTGGGCTTTTGCATGCAGCCAGATACATTCGAGTCATTTCTGAGAACTTTCCCGGGCCGAAAACCTGTGAACCGAAGGCCGTTCACAGCTGGCCCGCACATTGTGGGCAACGATGATGAAACCAGGCCCCGATTTCCCCGAAGTTTAATGACGGGAAAAAGCGCTTGGAAGAAGCGGAAAAAACAGGCGGCTCCTCGCAAGGTTGAGCCCAGAGGCGGAACTTCAGCCGTGGTGGGAAAGTCTCACATTTGAGGCTTAGTCATTTCGCCTGTCGGCTGAGAAAAGTGAAGCCGGCTCCTGCGGTGGTTGGAGGTGAGCAGCCGAAATCGGGACGGTAACTGGTGACCGATGGCTATCCGGGCGCTGTGTGTGTGTGTGTGTGTGTGTGTGATCTTTCACCTGAGTCTTGCAGTTTTCTTACGCGTCCGGCAAGCGAAGCAAGTGCGCTTGTGCGCCTCGAACTCTTAATAGCGCGCAGAGAAAGCGACCTCCCCCACCCCATTTTGACTCTCAGCTCTTCCAAATAATTCTTGCTCACTTCCTGCCTGTTGCTTAACGCCCCACCACCGAGCCAGCCTCCTCCTCCCCCCTCCCCCTGTCTTTTCTTCCGATTCCCCTTTTCTTGCACGATCCCTTTCTGCATATTTTTTCCCTCAGCTTCTTGTTCAAGTTCCCTGGAATTCAAGTTCCCTCGAATATCATCTCTTTCGGAGAAACGGAACTCCAATCTCTTCTCCCTTCTTCTACCTCCTCCTCCTCCT
Organism: Pituophis catenifer annectens; assembly: GCF_029215685.1. NCBI lineage: Eukaryota > Metazoa > Chordata > Lepidosauria > Squamata > Colubridae > Pituophis > Pituophis catenifer. Next base: position 269,335,909 of record NW_027256882.1, on the reverse strand, counting down.
CCTGGACTCAGCCGAGAAAGCCTTTTCCCAGAAGGTGCTCCAAGTTAAATTGTAATGTTGGGAAAGCCTTGCATCTCTTCATCTGGGCGTTTGAAGCGATAGCAAATTAAGGACAGCCTGGCCGTTTCCTTTCAAGGTTGGGTTCTTGATGAATCTTCTGAGGAGGAGAAGGAGGAGAAACCGTCTGAAATCTTTTAAAATTGTAGCCCAAAAGATATTTTTGAAAAATGAAAATGAAAACTTACCTCTAGCTTTGTTCTGAGTTGCCCAAGGTGTGGGTGGGTGGGTGTGTATGTGTGCCTATGTGTGCGCCTGGGCTCACACCCATCTGACTGTCCCTCCTTGGATTTTTCAATTGGATGCATTGCGCAAATTTGAAACGGGGAATTCATTTGGGAAGAATTGGACTGTATTCATGGGTGGGAATTTTGGGAATTATAGGTAGTTCTTGATTTATTGCCATTCGTGTAGTGACGGAAGTTACAGTGGCACTGAAAAACAGTGATGGGACTGTTTTTCGTATTTAGGATCCATCCCCATGGATGAAAATTTGGGCACTTGTAAACTGGCATATATTTATGACAGTTGCATTATCCTAAAGACACATGATCAGCATTTGTAACTTTCCCATCCAGTTCCCAACAAGCGAAGTCAACGGAGGAAGTAGGGGGGAAGCCAGATTCATTCAATGATGCTATGTTTCAGTTAACAACTGCAGTGACTCTTAACAACTGTTGCAAAAGGGTTGTAAAATGGGGTAAATCAGCAGCTGCCTGGAGAAGGAAGCCAGATTCAGTTTTAATGATGGCATGTTTCAGTTAACTGCAGTGACTCTCTTAACAATTGTTGCAAAAAGGTTGTAAAATGGAGTAAAACTCGATCAGCACCTGCCTTGCTTAGCAATGGAAATTTGGGGCTCCCTTGTGATCATAAGTCGAGGATTTTCTGCATAGTCCAGTACAGCTGGAGGCCCTTTCTGTAGAAGAAGGTGCTGTAAGAGATTCTTCTGAAGTTGTTTGCATATTCCATTAATTTGGCAATTCATTTTTTTAACAATTCAAATAATTTTAAGGCCATCCCAGGTCAACTCAAGAATCAACAAATAAGGTATAACCTTTTATCCAGCATTTCCCAATACTATTTATTTCAATAAAAAGCAGCATTTTAAAAAATGTTTAAGTTCTCCAGAAGAATTTATTGAATTGCAGAGTGTGCACTGGCATTTAGTATTCTGTATTACAGTTGGAGGGAAAGCAGGCACATTAAATCATTTTATAAAGTCAGTATAAATCTTGTACAGGTAGTCCTCAACTTACAACAGTTCACTTAGTGACCATTCAAAGTTACAACAGCGCTGAAAAAAGTGACATGACCATTTTTCAGACTTATGATCGTTGCAGCATCCCCATGGTCACGCGATTTACATTCAGATGATTGACAACTGACTCACATTTATGACGGTTGCAGTGTCCTGGAATCATGTGATCCTCTATTGCGACTTTCTGACAAGCAAAGACAATGGGGAAACCAGATTCACTTAACAATCATGTTACTAATTTAAGAACTGCAGCGATTTGCTTAATAAATATGGTGAGAAAAGTCGTAAAATGGGGCAAAACCCACTTAACAAATTTCTCACTTAGCAACATAAATTTTCGGCTCAATTGCAGTCGTAAGTCAAGGACTATCTGTACTGTGCATGCAATCATTTTCTATTTTTTTTTCTTTTTCTCTTTGAAAGTATTTACCCATCTACCAACAAATAGGTAGCAGAACCGATAACTAGATTTGGAAGTGTATTACAATTATTTGATGAGTATTCAACATGTAAATGGGACAAATATTTCAACTCATATTTATATTAATCAATTACCTCACTCTCTGCCAGCAGAAACTTATAAAAACAAGTGACAGCACAGAGTTTTGCTATATTAACCCAGCTACAAGTCTACTCAAAGTTAGGTCATACAAAACTCAGTCTCTTATGAGGGAGTTTCCTTCAAGTAGAACTTAAAGTTGAGGAACAAGACTCCCCTCCCCCCCAAAACAACAACAACAACAACCAGCAATGACTGTGGAATCTGCTTGAGCCAGCACAAAGACATGTCACTGATGATTTGTGGAAGACATGAATGCAGAACTTTACGCTCAATCCAATCCCAGCCCACCACAAAAGCAGCTTCTATCCATCTTTTCCTGCTTGGCTTCCAAAGAAATGTTTTTCCTTTTGGCTGACACAACATAGGTCCAGCAGTTTGTAGTGTAGCCTTTGGAGATCAGCTTGGCCTCTCCTGCCCCAGTTGTCCCTGAAGGTCCTATGAGTGCAGCCCCTAGTCCCTGCCACTGATTTTCAGGACCAGTAGGGGAGCTAGGGACTTGCACTAGGTAAAAAGTCATCCTTCCCATTTCTCTGGGCAAGCCCTGGATGGAGATAAGTGGCCCACCATTCTTCCAGAGTGAAAAAAACAAACAAATAAAAAACACCCTCACTTCCCCATGATAAAGCAGGGACAGTTTTACTGCTGAGGTCCCACAACAGAATCTTCAAGCTAAGGATGCCCACATCCTTCATAAAAATCCCCAAACATTATTTATTTCTAGTACAAAAAGACCTACTTCCTGCATAGTCTCTGTAATTCTGGGGAATTAGGTCTTTTTGTACTAGAAATAAATAATGTTTGAGGATTTTTCTAAAGTTTTCCATATGCTGAAAAGCGTATAAAATCAGCCCTTTATTAAACTATGTCTGAACTTGGTAGCTAAAACAATTCTTTATAGCTAGCAGAAATATAAGAAATATAATAAAAGTCCTATGAGTTTTTTCATTAAACTAGCTTGTCCTTTTTTATACAGGGAAAGGGCATATTAAAAGGGGCTCCTATAAACATCCAAATTTTGTCCTAGAATTAAAATTACTATTAGTTTAAAACAGTGTTCTTCAAACTTGGCAGCTTTAAGATGTGTGTTTTCATTTTGGATGTGGAATTTGTTTTTTTTTTAAACATATATTTACAAATAGATGACTTTGATGATTTCTTATATCCAATTTGAGTTCCTTTTAAAGTGAAATTCGACTTAATTGCTGATATCATTTTATGATGTTCTATTAAGAGGAGAATCTCAGTAAACTTTTCTTTCCATTTCCTAGATACTACTACTACTGCTGCTCTAATGGGGAAATATTTTATATTACAATTTTGTAACATAAATATGTACACCTAGTAAAACATATTATTTGAGATAAACTGCTTAGGTAGTTAGTTAGTTTAGTTTAGTTTATTTGATTTGTATACCGCCCTACTCCCGAAGGACTCAGGGCGGTGAACAGCCAACAATAAAATACATAAATACACAAAATTTAAAAACCTGATAAAATCAAATTAAGCTTTTTGGCCCAGACAAATTAAATTTAAGGTAATTTCTGCACAAATTAAATTTAAGGTAATTTCTGCACTGTTACCAAAGTTCAATGCAAAGAAGTTGAAATAATTTGGCACAATATTACAAGTGGCATACCATGGTTTGTTTTCATGTGGCAAATTAGTATTGTAAATTATGGTTATAATTATAAAGTTAAGTAAGAGATTATAAAGTAAAAACTGTAATGATTCTGATTTGAAATTATGATTTAATGTAATAATTATAGCCGTTCCATTTCTGGAAGACACCGTATAATTAAGCAATTCTAGAAGTCTTAAAGGTAAAGGTAAAGGTTCCCCTTGCACATATGTGCTAGTCGTTCCCGACTCTACAGGGCGGTGCTCACCTGTGTTTCAAAGCCGAAGAGCCAGCGCTGTCTGAAGACGTCTCTGTGGTCATGTGGCCGGCATGACTAAACGCCAAAGGCGTACGGAACACTGTTACCTTCCCACCAAAGGTGGTCCCTATTTTTCTACTTGCATTTTATACGTGCTTTCAAACTGCTAGGTTGGCAGAAACTGGGACATGTAACGGGAGCTCACTCCATTACGCGGCACTAGGGATTCAGAAGTCTTACACTGTATTAATATCAATTCATTTTATTTGGATTGTCTCCAAGTAAAGGATTTGGAGACAATACACCTTCTGAAAGAGGTGGAGAAAAACTGTCTGAAAAAGGACAAAGGGACCGAGGCTTCTTAAGAGAAAATAAAATAGTTTTTCCTGCATATATTTTCTAAGAAAAATCAGTCCCTAAGAGTATTGTTTTGTTTACTCATGACTATAAACATCAGTATTACTCTAAGAACTGAAGGGCAGTGAAAACAAGGGGAGATTATTATTAGCAATTAAAGCCCACATAAAATGTTCTGACTGTTGGACAGAATTTCTGCAAGTTGCATTAATTAACGTGACCTCAGTATGTTCTAATAACCTGTAGAAAGTTCTATTTATTGATTTTGGAAATATGAATTTTTAATTGAATTATCTCCAAAGCAGCTTGTGAAAGCAAGTCATTAAAAAACACTCACAAACTCTAATACCCTATCCACTTTTGCAGCTCCAGAACAATTTGCGTAGAGCTTTCAAACTTAAAAAAAATCTGGAAAAAAAATAGCTCTTTCATATGATACAAGGTTCTTTATGATGTCTTCTGATACTTATCATGTATAGACAAGTTATATTGAAGAGTGCTACTGCCAATTCTCTACCACCCCAAAGTACAAGTAATTGTAACTGGTAAGTCAGGCCCATGGGGGAGTATTTGAAGACTGAATAAGGACTCATTGTAGATAAGGGCTGAATGTGGGGAAAAAAGCTTCTTTCAATAACAAGCTGTGTAAAATTAAAAGTTTTGGGGCAAGAATAGAATAGAGTAGAATAGAATAACAGAGTTGAAAAGGACCTTGGAGGTCTTCTAGTCTAACCCCCTGCTTAGGCAGGAAACCCTATACCACTTCAGACAAATGGTTATCCAATCTCTTCTTAAAAACTTCCAGTGTTGGAGCATTTTGTTGGAGCAATCATCTTTGTGGCTCTTCTCTGCACTCTTTCTCGAGTCTCAACATCTTTTTTACATCGTGGCAAACAAAACTGGATGCAGTATTCCAAGTGTGGTCTTAACAAGACATTATAAAGTGGTATTAACACTTCACATGATCTTGATTTTGCTCTGTTTATGCAGCCTAGAACTGTATTGGCTTTTTTGCACACTGCTGGATCATATTTAAGTGATTGTCCACTAGGACTCCAAGATCCCTCTCACAGTCACCACTATTGAGCAAGGTACCACATATACTGTACCTGTGCATTTTGTTTTTCTTGCCTAAGTGTAGAATTTTACTTTTTTCACCATTGAATTTCATTTTGTTAGATAGCGCCCATTGTTCAAGTCTGTCAAGATCCTTCTGTATCTTAAGCCTATCTTCCAGAGTGTTGGCTATTCCTGCTAGCTTGGTGTCATCTGCAAATTTGATGAGTTCCCCATCTATCCCTTTGTCCAAATCATTGATGAAGATGTTGAAGAGTACTGGGCCTAAAACAGAGCCCTGGGGCACCCCACTGCATACCTCCCTCCATGTAGATGTAGTTCCATTGAGGACTACACGTTGAGTGTGGTTGGTCAGCTAGTTACGAATCCATCTGGTGGTGATGCTATCTAACCTATATTTTTCTATTTTATCTATTTTGCCTATAATTTTTCATTATTAAATTCTTACTGTTTCTGTTTTTCTTGGGCAGAACCTTAAATAGTGTGCCTTAATGTTGAAGGAAGAAGGATAAGTGATATTCTTGATGCCATGTTATTACTGGCCATTTCCATGTAATTTATCATTTGTACATATGTTGTGGCATGTAATGATGTGTGGCTTCTGTAAGACTGCCTTGAGTTATTTATAAAAAATAATAAAGGAGGAATTAAAGAAATCTAAACATGTCAACTAAGAAGTAAAATCAGAAGTTCTGTTTTCAGATAAAAGGACAGCAACCATGACAATATCTTGATTCAAGCTATATATAATTAAATCTACTGTCACCTAATGACTCACCTGTACAATAATACATTCATCTTTAAATGTTCTATAAGATCATAGGAAGCAGGTTTTATTCCTGTGAAGAAGATCAATTCATAATCAGAGCTCTTTTTCAGATTCTAGCCTTGAAATACATGGTATTAATAACAAGTTATTATCTTGCAGGAAAGTGAGGCACAATGTTTATTGTTCCCTCCCACTTGTCATAATTTCAAATTCAATTAAGATGTTTAACTGTATATTAAACTACTTGATTTTTCATTCTAATACTTAATAAAATACTGTATGTAGTGAATATTACAGGAGAATTATTCCAACCTACGAATAAGAAATTGAGGTGAGGGGATTGGAACAATTGTGGTGTATTCTATGCATATAGAATACTATCTTATATTTTATGTGATTGTTATATATAAACTTGGTCTGTTGTGTGGATGTTTGGGTGGTTTAGGGGTGGGGAATTGTGGTGGGTGCGAGTGTGTTTGGGGATTGTTATGTGTGTTCAACCTGGTCTTTGGGTGTTAAGTGAATTTTGTTGTATGGGTATACTGTGTATACACATACAATGACAATAAAGTTACTATTATTAAATGCTTAGGTTTTATGAATTCAATAGGCAGAGAACTACTAACATTTTGTGCAAAAAAATCTAACAAGAAAACCTTATATTTTATTACAGAATGTCCAGCCTTTGCAAAATGAGCCAAATTAAAGGATTATTTTTTGTGCTTTGGAACTTGACAGTACTTTGCAAATTCTGCTTAAATGGTAAATTGAATCTTTTATGTGTTTCTTACCATTGGGTTGCAATGCTAAATAAATTTGCAGAAAACGATTACATTTAATTTTTATTTAATTTTTAGAACTGTTAGGATCAGGTAGTATAAAAGTTGGTGGTATTTCTTTCTAGCAATGATTGAGGCTAATAACACAGGTAGTCCTTGACTTATGACACAGTTGTGATTGGAATTTTAGTCATAAATCATTGCAGTCATAAGTCGAGGCATCACATGAGCAGACTCAACTTTTTCTACTGTTTTATGGCGGTCATAAGTGCAAGGTCCCTCTCCCAAATAGGCAGTTTTGCCATTAACCAACTGGTTGTAAGTCAAGGACTACCTGTATAGGTAGTCCTTGTATAGCCCTTGTGTTCCAAATGTTCAAAGCTGCAACAGTGCTGAGAAAAAATAATAATTTCACAACCAAGGCCTTAACAGTGTGACTTTCAGTCACATGTTCACCATTATAGTCACTCAGTGTGTTTTTGTCCTGTGCCTGATGTGGTCTTTTTCTCCCATCCTCACTCGCAGAGTGGCAAGATTGCTTAAACACTGATGGTTTCCTGAGTTGTTTTTCTTTAAAGCCCAGCACTTCCCCAAAAGTTTCCCCAAAAGTTGCAGATTAACAAGATCAACTCTGTGGCCTTAGTTAGCCCCAATTTACTTGTAATTGACAAGACTATTTGGTATCATACCATTTAGAAGGCTTTGTCTGCCTTCTAAGTGGCTTGGGAACATGCAGTAGATAGGCCAGGGGTCGGCAACCTTAAAAACTCAAAGAGCCACTAAGGTCCTAACCAGAAGCCCCTTTTCAATTCTGGAGCCGACTGGAAGTCTAGTTCCCCCATCATAGTCTCCTCCTAGTGCGGTGTCCTTTTTCTTCTGCTGACTGGAAGTTGGTTCCCCCACCATAGAGTCTCATCCTAGCGTGGCCTCCTTTTTCCTCTATCTGTCCTAACCGAAAAGCCCTATCAATTGTGGAGCCAACCAGCAACAAGGAGCCGCAGCAGAGGGATGAAAGAGCCACATGCGGCTCCAGAGCTGCAGGTTGCTGACCCCTGAGGTAGGCCAACAGCCGGCACTAGTGCATTCCTTTGGATGTGTATTTCTCATTGTGTGCCTGCTTATTTATTTATTTATTTATTTGTAACCCCTTCCTCTCAAATGAATGTAAATGCATTCATTAATTCCCCTCTGGCAAATTATCCCAGGACCCAAGTGAACATTTCAAAGGAGGGGGAAAGGAGAAAAGAAAGCCTAATTGGATGTCATGTGATTTTCCATTTAAGGATCAGATCACTTAACAACTGAGTTGCAGGTCCCATTTGAGGTTGCTAAACAAGGACTGCCTTAAACAGTTTAAATTTTGCAATTTTATTCAATTGAATCCCTGGTAAAGGCTAAGAATATTTTTGATATTTGGAATTTGTTTCTTGGAGCTAATTGGGGCAGAAGGAAGATTTTCATTGGCACAGTGAAAAATGTTTTTGTGTGTGTATCCTTTGTTCTGTATGTCATTTATCCTCTTTAACAGAATACAGATAAATCTTGATATCCAAAGATAATTCAAAGCTGATAGACGTGGAACAATATTATTTCCTAATAAAAACGGTGGGGTTATAGTAGGAGTTACAGTATAATGTAAAAGCTAGTCATATTTATTTTAAAAAGCTCTCCCTTTAGAAATGAAAGGTGCCAGTGTGAAATAATGGTTAAAAACTAGAACTGAAGAGGCTCCCCTCAGTCATGGAAACTAACTGAATGGCTTTGGGTCACTCCTTTTCTGTAGCTCAGGGCTGTCAAACTTGCGGCCCACAGGCCAAATGTATCACATGCTGGCCATGCCCATGCCTGGTTTAGCAAAGGGGAAAAAAGTCACGATATGTCACGTGACGCCATCGTGACGATGCAAGTTTGACACCCCTGCTCTAGCTGAACACACCTCACAGTATGGGGGAAATCTACTTACCTTCCTTACCGGTTTGGAAGCACATGCACATGCGCAGAAGGTAAAAAACACATTACTTCCTGGTTAAAACCAGGAAGTAATGACACCTGGGCGGGTGGGTGGAGCTTCGCTCTTCCATTGCTACCTGATCGCCGAACCACTGGCCAAGATTGCTACCGGATCGGGCGTTCCAGTCTGATCCGAGAGCATTTCACCCCTGCCTCACAGGTTATTATTTGAAAATAAAATGAGGAAAATAACTCAGGGAAATACTTGTGCTTTTAGCATTTAAAGGACCGTAAAGCAATTAAATAATGCCTGATGACAATTTTTCTTTTGTTCCACTTAATTACAGCTTTGCCACAGAAACCTGAAAACATTTCTTGCATTTATCATTACAATTACGATCTTAATTGTAGCTGGGCTTCTGGAAGAGAAATACCCAATGGTACAAACTGCAGTGTTACCATAGTCAAGTAAGTGGCAATTGGATGGTGGTCATGGGGTGGAATCAACTAATGACCATCATCTATACCAAGGGTTTCCAACCTTGGCAGCTTTAAGACTTGTGGACTTCAACTCCCAGAATTCCTCAGCCAGCGAAACTTCGCTGGCTGAGGAATTCTGGGAGTTGAAGTCCACGAGTCTTAAAGTTGCCAAGGTTGGAGACCCCTTATCTATACAGTGTAGAGATTATTCATTTGAGAATTTGCCTTTTCTCTGTTGCTGCTGCCTGTCCTGCAAACAGAATTGGCATGCTCCAGATCCCATTCATTAAACAATGTCATCTGATGAGACTCAGGAGGTGCATTTTCTGTCAGAGAGGCTGCTTTATGGAACATATCTTCCCAGATATGTGACGATTGAAAGCTTGCTGTCCATTAACTTTGCCTTGGAGACCTGATTCTTTTCCCAGACTTTGGGCTGGGCTGAATGTAGACTTCTTCTGGGAGGGCTTTACAAGTTATAGCAGATGTTTGGTCCCCTGGGATGTCCATCTTTTATTGGCTCTTATCCAGCCTACCACTGCAGCCAAACATTGCTTTAAAGTTTTGCACAGCCTATTACTGTATATAATATAATAGAGGTTTGCTTCTGTTAGAAAAATGTCAGGTGACAAGAACCTTCCACTCTTCACATGGAAATATTGGTGGGATCTTATTTACCTCTTAGGAAAGAAAATGCCAAAGGAGAAAAATTCCAGGGGTAACCAGGCAAAATGCCTAGTTAAGAAATAGAACTTCTTGTATGTAATGCTGCATTCAGGAACATATTTCTCATGAGTTAAACCAGTGGTGGGATTCACTTACCTTCCCTACCGGTTCGCAAATGTGAGCACATGTGCCTCATCTGCACATGCACATGGCCTTCTGCACATGCACAGTAGGCATGTATTACGTCTGGGCAGGTGGGCAGAGACTCGCACAGTCGCCGCTAGCGGTTTGCTCGATCCGGAGAGAACCGGCTGAATCCCACCACTGATAAATGTATCTGATAACCAAAAGATGAGTCTTGAAGTCTTTAGTTCCTGTTTGCTCAGTTAGCATCCTTGCTAACCTTCCATGCTGGTCTTGCTTTACTTTCTGCCTGCTACAGTGTTGGACACATAGTATTTGACTTTATTTAGAACTTATTTTAATTACCAATTGCAGTTCTGTTTTAAACAAGATGAAACGATCTTTAGTTAACACTTCTACTTTGACCTTAGCAGATTTGGGGGCATATTATTTTGTATGGAAGAAAAACTTATGCTTTATTTATTTAAAACCCATGGGGTTTCATCACATCTGTAAATGAAAGGCAAAATTTGCCTAATTTTTTTCCTAAATTGTGTCAGGTCTAAAAAACTCTATGATTGGTTCATGATAAAATTCTTGATCTTTGACTTTTTTAATTCAGATTTTTTTAATATAACAATCTACTTTTCTTTAGGTATTTCAGCAATGGGAGCAAAACAGCAAATGACAAAAATGGTACAATGAAAAATGGTTCATGTATAGCAAAATACATTCCATCTATGAGTTATGTTACACAAGTCAAAGTACAACTCTTTGGAGAAGAAGCATTCAGCTTGACTCCCCAGCGTGTGAACCACCTATGTAAGTCAACTCTTGACTTAATAAAAGATTTATTTATGAGGAGTCCTCAGTGCTCTCTGAGCTTGTTTTCTTGTAGACATTTCATTACTCAAACTAGATAACATCATCAGTGCTAGTATTGAGTGGCACTTGCTCTCAGTTTATATTCCAGTGGCTTACTCTGTCAGTATTGATAGGGGGGGTCTTGGATGTTCTTTGGTTGAGCTATTTATTGTTAGTGTGTTTGGCCATTCCTTGATTGGGGGTATTTTTGTTGGTCTGATATTAATCTTGGAGTTAATCTATGCTCATCTGGATGTTGATTGCTGGTGGGGGAAGTATTTTGGGTTTTTAGTTCCCTTTTTGGCTTGTTGATTGTCTCTTTTGCACAGTATGTAGAGATTGTTTATGTCTATTGATGCTTAATTTGTCAGAGTGCCAGGCTTCTAGAAATTCTCTAGAATTTCTCTTTTTTGGTCTTGGCTTGGTCTAGGATGGTCACAATTTCTCGGTTAAAATTATTGTTAAGTCAACAAGCCAAAAAGGGAACAAAAAGACCAAAATACTTCCCCACCAGCAATCAACATCCAGATGAGCATAGGACAGATTTACTCCAAGTTTAACATCAATCCAACAATCAACAAATAAACGATTTCCCAAACAGAACTGCCAAAAAAAGCTAATAGCCCCAAAAGACCCTCCAAGACCACTCCCACCAACATTGACCCAACACTGACAGGGCAAGCCACTAGAATATAAATTAAGAGCAAACTTACTAGCACTGATAATGTTATCTAGTTGGGTAATGAAACATCTGCAAGAAAACAGTCATTGTCAGAGAGCACCAAGGACCCCTCATTTCAAACCTGACTACAAATATTCTCCTTTATTAGACTTATTCATTCATTTAAAATATTTTTGTGTTCCCTCTTCTTAAACAGAACTTTGGTAACTCTTAACAACAAAAGCAATAATTATAAAATCAGAAACCATAAGAACAAAACTCAGCATCACAAACATCCCCTTGGGATGCCTTACAACCAGTTCCAGATATTCTCATTCTATCTCAGCATATGGATAAAAAGTCAGGACTTGATGTGAAAAGCTAAAATGTTGGGGGAGGTGGGTTTTCAAATCATTATGGGTTTCCATAAGGTAGTATATCCACAGAAAAAAATATGCTTCTGGAAGTTGGGGCTGTCACTGCGTTTTTATATTTACCAGCTGAGCTCATATTTCTGGACTGTCAGACTTTCCGTAGCTTGCCAAAATTTCTTATCAGTAACTGATACTACACATATCCGCATTCCTTTCTTTCTACTTCACACTTTTCTTTGTTCTCTTGCCAAGAGAAGTCCGGCTGCTGAGAAGTAGCTGGTAGGAACTTTACCATAATGTAACACTTTAATTATTTTAGATTAGTAAGATGTTTTATTTTCTTCTTTGCAATAAATATGAGTTTAATTAGAAGATGTATTCTGGTTTTATTTTTCAAGAGTATACACAAGGAAAATGCCACGATCCAGGCAATTACCCAGGAAGGTAACGGGGCTAATTGCCTCTGACAGGGGCAGATCCATGATCGGAGGTTTTCAAGAAGAGACTGGACAGCCATTTGTCCAGAACCGTATAGGATCTCCTGCCTTGGGCAGTGGGACGGTAGCACTAGAAGACTTTCCAATCTTATTATTCTATATTCGAATTTGCAGTGCTTCCGTTAAGTTTGTAATTTAGGGAATACATATGTGATGTTCAAAATATGTTAAATGTATTTTTTGTCCCCATAGAACAGAGGTCTCCTACCTTGGCAACTTTAAGAATTGTGTCTTAAACTCTGGGAGTTGAAGTCTACAAGTCTTAAAGTTGCCAAGCTTGGAGAGCCCTGCTATAGAGGGATTTGATAGTTTGTTGTTGTTACAATTGTGAAATGAAGGAGCTGATGCAACACTTCCTACAAAAGGAGTCTGTGATGCAAGATCTGTCTCTTGGGTATGGGCACCCATTTGCCCATTCAAATGGGACAGGGTTTATATTGCAACACTCCATCCACAGTCTTGCCAATTTTTACTTCATTGCATTCTCTAGTTGCTGTTGGGATGAAGTATGATAATTCATTCCTGGATATCTGTGCACCCTGGATATCTGTGCAATAAGATGATTTCTAAAACTCTTGAGTGGGATTTAACTATGGATTTGAATGGCATTTCTCTATGGATATCTGGAATACTAGGCAGAACACAGATAAAAATATTGCAGTCCTTCATTGATACAGCTTTGTACTAGGTGAATTTGGTCACTTTGTATAGTTCTTAGGAATGATTGCTACAGACCTGGGTTTCCCATCTAGTTGTTTCACCCTAAATTAAGATGTTTTCTATTTATTTATTTATTGATTGATTGATTGGTTTGTTGGTTCGATTTATATGCCGCCCTTCTCCAGAGACTCAGGGCGGCTTACAATGCTTTAAGCAATAGCATTCATACTTTTGTATATACCTGCTTAGTAGGGCTTTTGGCCCCCCCAAGCAGTGTTCTTTTTTATAAAAAGTCAGTTTATTGCCCCCACAATCCGGGTCCTCATTTTACCTACCTCAGAAGGATGGAAGGCTGAGCCAACCTTGAGCCTGGTGAGATTTGAACTCGCAGTAATTGCAGGCAGCTGGCAGCTAAGTGCTACTTAACAGCACTTTAGTCCGCTGCACCACCAAGGCTCCTTGCTGACTATAGTTAAATTGTAAAACTGTAAAACTGTTAAACTGTTGCTGACTATAGTTAAATTGTACATTAACCTCTGAAAGTTTACCACTCATTTCTCAATTCTAGTGAAACCTGATCCTCCTGAAATAGTGAAAGTAAAAGGGATGAAGGAAATGTTAAGAGTTGACCTGAGAAGAAACCCAGAAGAACCAAATTTTGATCCTTTTATGTGCCAGATTTGGTACCAAGCCACAACAAAAAATACTTCTGTAAGACAAATTTTAATTGATATAAGTTTTAACAAATCAATTAAAAATAGAGTAAGAAGTTTCTTGGATGATGGCAGAAGTAAGTAGTTCCTTAGATGATGGCATTGAGAATGAGGCTCCCAAGTATTTTAATTTCATCCCCAAGTGAGAATAAAGATAGTGGTGTCCCGAACAAGCTAAATGAGGTGATGTGTATATTTGCATCATTTTGCATCATAATATTTAACACAAGTATATCATGATGAAGATGTTCGTATTTCTCTCTTTCTCCCCTCTGGATGCTTTTGAATGAAGATCAACTCCACTCAAATATTAGATGAGGAGACATTCAGTGTTTAGCATTTGTGAAGTGATAATAGGCTTATGGTAGTAAGCTGGAAACTAGATTATCATAGAATGTAAAAGTAGGAACCACCTTGGAAATTATAAAGTCCACCTGTGTCAACTCTAGTGAAATCTATTGTGGATGTTTGACTGTGCTCCAATTTCTCTGTTGCCTGTTGAATCCCCAAATAATGTAGTCATTTCTTTCCACAGTTTTTAACCTTTACAACAGGGGTGAAATGCTCCTGGTTCAGACCCGATCTGGTAGCGATGGCGGCGGGTGGTTCGGAGAACCAGTAGCAAAAATCCCTGCCCCTCCCATTGCCCAGCTGAGCTGCGCAATCATCAGAGGCTTTTTTTTATTTTTAAAAGCATTTTTTCTACAACTTCTTTGACAGAAAAAATGCTTTTAAAAGTAAAAAAAAAGCCTCTGATGATCGCGCGGCTCAGCTGGGATCATCAGAGGCTTTTAAAAGCATTTTTTCTGCAACCTCTGAAGAGGTTGTAGAAAAAATGCTTTTAAAAGGAAAAAAAGCCTCTGCCGATCAGGCAACTCAGCTGGGGTCATCAGAGGCTTTTAATATGGAGAGGATAATTAAAAGATGGAATAAACAGAAAATAAGAATGAAATATTCGTGCTAAATGTTGTAAAATAAAGGAAAGTAATTGGAGTAATTGGAAATAGGAAAAAATAGTTTGAGGAATAAATAAATTTGGAGTAGAGTTTGAAAATAAATTAATGGGAATAATTAATTTGAATAGTCATCAGAAGACACCCAAGCCTGGATGTTGATGATTGTACAGCTCAAAAGTGTTTATGCCTCCAGCAGAAATCTGTCCATAGGCAAATCTATCAGTAATGTTTGTACAATGTGACAAATGGCAAGGAAGAGCTTCAGTTCTTATCATTCAGGATAAGAAAAAACCCCTCCTCCACTACCGGTCACTCTCAATTAGTGAAGTAAAAGCTTGTCTTATATAAATAGAGACCATATTTTCCATTCCCAACTGGACTGAGCTTTCATCGGCTGGAAAAAAAAAAAGCTGTGTCTAGGGAAATCAGGATGTATGACAATATTTATTCTTTTTTATCATGGTTATCGAAACAACAGTTTTGTTTATTATTAGGTATATATCCACATCCAGTTGAAAGAAGATAAAAGAAATCAAACTTTAACTCTCACTGACCTGTGGAATTTTACAAATTATACAGTAGTAGTTCGGTGTAAGCTTTTACCATGATAATTGAAACAACAATTCTATTTATTTTTAGGCCTATGCCGATGTCCAGCTTAAAAGAGTAGAGAAGGAAAAATCTTTAAATCTCACTGGCCTGTGGAATTTTACAAATTATACAGTTGCTGTTCGGTGTAAGGTTAATGGGTTTGGTCAATGGAGTGACTGGAGCAACAGAGTAACAAAGATAACGGAAGAACAAGGTAAGAAAAACAGAGCTAAGTTTGGCAAAGTGATTTCATTTGCAGATTTAAACATCTCTAGCCATAGTTAATAAAGGTTAAAGAACTATCAGTCACCTCCTATTTGAATTACTTTGGATTAAGATCACCCAGAAACTTTGACTAGTCTAGAATGGAGCAGCATACACAGTAATGCAGGCCCCTAAGGTTGCCCATGTAAAAAACTCAGTTGTGTGAACAGCATTGGATTCCAATTTCTTTCCAGGTGCAGGTCAAGGTGTTGGTCATCATCTTTAAAGCCTTATATGGCAAAAGAGCAGGTCTCCCTGTACTATCAAGTCAGAGAGTGTGGGCATGCTCCTTCTCCTAAATATTGACATTTGTTGGGAGCTGTCTGCCCCTGCCCTATGGAATAGTCTTCCCCTGGATGTTTGGCAGGCTCCTGTTGTGACCTAGGCTTACTGAATCATTACCATACACAATTAGTCCTAAGCAAACCTATTTTATTATAACAGCTGAGAATTACGTTCATTCCCAGCTGAGTCCCAATTAATTGCAAAACAAGTCCTTCGGAAGAAGTCCTTCGGGATAATCACCAACCTTTATCTTCTTTGACACCCTGCCAAAGGCCTTACTTGGCAAAACCCCATGAAGTTCAGAAACAAACAAGAGATGCCGACTAGAAACAGAGTTAGCAACATTGCTTTCCTACAAAAGGCCCAAGTGCCTTTGCTTCTCTTTTAAGCATTATGGGAGGTGCCAGTCATCTCCTGGCCTTACTCCCGAGTTGTCCCTTTTGCTTTAGCTGTTCTTGCCTTCTGGCAGCTCTTCTCATGCGTGCACTAGGAACAGGCTCCTCCTGTTCCTCTGCCCCTCTGCTGTCTGACTCTGGGGGCTTCAGAGTCCGCGCATCACTCCCAGATAGCCCTGGCTCCATCTCTGCCTCCGACGCAGAGCTCTTGTCCGGGCCTTCCCCAGACTCCAGGACTGACCCATGTTCCTCCCCAGCCTCCTCACTGTCCGACTGCTGCCAGCTCCACAGGCTGCTGGCAGACCACCACAGCTCCTAGCCTTCCATAAAGCTGTGAAGACCTGGCTTTTTCCTCATATGCTGGGCTAAGATCGGATAATTACAGATTAGATGTTTGACTTGAAGCCGGGGTCTTTATTTATTTATTTATTTTATTTTATTTTTATTAGTCATATTTCTATGCCGCCCACTCTCCGAGGACTCTGGGCGGCTTACACCAAAGACAGTATACTAAAGAGCATATTGCCCCCTAACAATCTGGGTCCTCATTTTACCCACCTCGGAAGAATGGAAGGCTGAGTCAACCTTGAGCCGGTGAGATTTGATCCGCTGATCTGCTGAACTAGCAGTCAGCTGAAGTAGCTGCAGTACTGCACTCTAACTACTGCGCCACCTCGGCTCTTTGTTGCTTTTAATATTTTAACATTGATTTTATAGTTTTAATATGGTTAAATATATTGTTTTAACTTTTCCTTGGGAGCCATCCAGAGTTGATTAGAAGACTGGTGGCTATATAAATGTTTTCAATAAATAGAAAAATAAACTATAAATTATTTAAAAACCTGCATGAATAATGGTATATATATTGTATATTTACAGCGAGCACAGCTTAATTGGGTCTTAGCTGAATAATACACCCACCCACACCCACACCCACACCCACACCCACACCCACCCCCACATATATATTCTTCAGCTAAAACCCAACTAAGCTGAGTTCACTGTATATATACAATATATACAAACGTACATACATACACACATACAAACGTGTGTGTGTGTGTGTGTGTGTGTGTTTATAGAGCACTTCTTCCCAACTGACTACCTTTAGAGCAACTTGTTTGGCAGATGAGATGTAGCTCTTTCGCAGAGAGGCACAGAAGTGACCTTGGAGAAAATATGCAAACGCCATTAAAAGAATATGGGCTCAGAATGGGGGGGGGGAACCCAGAAGAAATAGACCTAAAGTAGCTTTGCCTTGATTCTTTCTGGTATGAAAGGAAGTCAGGGAGAGATACCATTAGTTTTCAAGAGTTCTAGTATTTCTTCTGGTGTCACCTTGTCATCACCTTGAAGAGCTAACATGAATCTTGAAAGATCTCTTTTATTTGGATTAAGTATTTCCAGTTATTCAGTCATGATGGTCTGACATATCCAGTTACTAGAATAACTGGAATGGAGTGTCATTGTGTTCTTGTTAAGTGCAATGTCTGTTTGCTGTTAGAGAAGACTAAGCATTACTTAACCTACACAAGGAAATGATACCAATCCAAGGGATCAGAAAGAATCAGTTCTTTTCATATTTTACAATTCTGTTTCATTTGTTTTTAACAGCTCCTTTGAAAGTAGACTTATGGAGAGTAATTGAAACTTATCCTAATGGAACCAGAAATGTGCATCTTTTGTGGAAGGTAAACAAATATCAAGACATTTAAAGATCCAGTTTCTTTTCTATGAATATTCTGGTTTATTTCTCAGTAGACCTTTAAAACTATATATGTAGAAGTTTTAAACTCAAAGTCTAGTTTATCTCCTTGCTTGGATTAACTTTCCCAGTGAAAGCAAAATTCATATCCATTGACTTTGGAAAAGGAATGAATTTAAATGTCTTATTCTAAATTCCTTTCAACAAGTTATTGGTTTATTTTAAGAATCAAGAAGGGAAGAATTGAGAAGAATTATCTAAGAGGGTATTCATTTCTCATAGAAGCGTACAGCTTTTTTTTTTTTAAAAAAAATGAGAAACAGGAAAGATAAGGAAGATACAGATGGTATTCAAGGTTTATCAAAAGCAGAGAAATCCTGGTTATTGGGATTTCTTAAAATGAAATGATGATATTCACAGTATCATGCTTTAGGCTAAAAAGACTAAGATAACATTTTGTTTAAATAAAAATGGTTTAAAAAGATCCTACACTGATTAATGTTTTAGAGATTATGTAGTTTTTCTGCAATTGCTGATGAGAATATATAGCTACCGGTAGTAGCTACTAGTCCTGGAAGCTGGTGAAGGTGTGGTTGTATGTAATGTTGTAGATACAAATTGGCCTCATTGGAAAACCTGATGATGTTGATTCCTAAGATTCTGGTCCTTTGCATAATTCTTCCAAAGGAAGCTTTAATTTTTTTATTTTTTTTTAAATTAAGGTTTATTATAAAATACAAGGAAACAAAAATCAGAAAATAAAGGGAAAGGAAAAAAGGAAAAGAGCATAAGGATAAAGAAGGGGGAAAAAAGCACTGACCTGATTTTTTTTTCAGTGCAGTAGACTACAAAAAACGTTTCACTTTCAACTTTTTGTTTTACATTTCTAGTAGATACCATTTCTATAACAGCAAATTAATCAAAACCTACAATCAAAGTTTAATTTTTTTTTTCTGTTTCAAGCATAAAACCCAGAAGCGGTTTATCAATTGGAAACAAATTGTTCTCTTTAATTAACAAAGCTTTCACAGGATCTAAATTGACTTCCTAAAGACACCGGAGGGAAAAAAATCCAAATGTTTGTCTTTTAATTTATGTTGTTTAACGATTTAGGTTTTAACGGTTCTGTTTTTTTAAATGTTTAAATGAGTTTTAATCATTTGCACATTTGTACGGTACAAAATTACCTGGAACTGTGAATAACTATAATTCTGCACCTAACATGTGAATACTTTTCAAGTGCCTCTTTTACTATTGTGTGTATTATTCATGCATTATATCTTCAGGAGTCCAGTCCTATACACGTTTAATCGTTTATTCTTCTTAATTGCTACTATGTACTGACCAGATACATAAAGAATTCCCATCTTCAGGAATAATAACTGGCTATACAGTAAAATACATTGCAGAACGTGTCAACACTACTTTTGAAAAAAAATACAATCAGAATGAGCCTGTCATTCTCAGCCTGATGGAGGATGCCTATACTATCAGTTTTACTGCTCATAACAGTGCTGGAGATTCTCCTGAAGCTACTATTAGAATTCCATCAAAACATGAAGAAACTATAGGTATGTTTATGCAAATATACACAACACACACATATATACACAGACTCAGAAAGGGCTTTTTAAATACTGTATACTACATTACTACTTATGTGCTACTGGTGCTTTGTTGCAGTGCAGCAGAGAGAGGGGGGGAGACAGTGGTGGGTTGCCCCCGGTTCGGTTCGGTTCTATAGAACCGGTAGTAAAACTGGCGGGAGGCTCCGCCCACCCACCATGACATCATCACGGGTGATCTGCACATGTGCAGAAGTGTGCGCGCTCCCATTGCAAACCAGTAGTAAAAGTAAGTAGAACCCACCCCTGGGGGGAGAGGAGAGAGGGAGGGAGGGAGAGAGAGGGGAGGGGGGAGGGAGGGAGGGAGGGAGAGAGAAAAAGAGAAAGAGAGAGAAAGAGAGAGAATGCTTGCTAACTATATGGATTCTTATCAGAGAATGACAAACCACTTCTGAAAAAGCTTGCCAAGAAAACTATACAGACAGACTCCAGGAGTCAAAAAGTCAAAAATAAAATAGTAAACTGAAATATATGTATGTATCTCCCCTCCCCAAGCCTCTGTGCGCGCCCTGCACTTACCTGCATCCAAAACGGGCTGTGTGGGGAGGGGCAGGGCGGGATGGGTGTGGCCAGCCAGGACTGGGATTTGGGGGTTCTCCGAACTGCACAGAATCTTAGCTAGAAGTTCTCCCGAACCCCTGCAAACCCCCAGCAGTCCATCCTTGAATCTAGTATATCTTCTTGGCTAAATGAAGAGTAAAGACACCCCATTTGGTGGTCTCTGAGCTTGGTTTCTTGCAGATATTTCATTACCCAAACTAAGTAATATTATTATCTGAAAATAGCCAATGTCAGAGACCACTTAGGACCCCTCATTTCAACCCTGGGTTACAAATATTCTCCTTTATCATTGACCCATTTAGTTTTGCAAATCAGGTATACCCTTCAGTTGATGCTTCACCATGAGTATGACAGAGAGTGCATTCTCATTCAGTGAGGTCCCCTGGCTATTTTTCTATAACTGTGACTACATCACACAAGTTGGTTTCTTATCAGGAGCTAAAGTTCTTTTGATATTGTCTTACGCCTCTTCCTCAAGATATCAAGATCGTCGGTGTCCCTCTTGCTATCTTTTTAGTTGTTTCTTCCTATGTGGTTTAGAAAGAACTTGGCTCTCCTTGCAAAATTTGCAAAAGATACAACGTTTCATTTGGGAGGAAGTTGTTAACAAGTCTAATTCTCTGAACAATATTCAAGGAATATCTGTAGTAGTTTTGTGTGCCTCAGTGTTATTGACCCACAAAACCTCTAGGGAAAAAAGTCACTCGCAAAATTGTCTCTTTTCCTGCTTACTGGGGAACAATTGAATGACCAAACATTTTGCCTTAAGTATTACATTAGTAAAAAGGCTAAAAGAAATTTGTGACTTAAAAATCTGTGCCAAAGAGATATGCAATAGCTTAATATCCTCATCTGAGAGATCAGCTGAGTTGATTTTTTTTAATTTTAATTTTTGCATTTCCCATTCTTAACTTTGGGGTTGTTTTCACCATCAGGATTTGCATAGATTCTGTATGCATGTAAAATGTTTCCTTCCCATTAGATACGAGCAGTCTTGAGTATTTAGAGAAAGATCTCGGTGAAATGCTGTAATCACCTCACTGTTGTTCCGTAATTGGAACATTTTTCACTCTGTAATTGGAACATTTCACTCTATTTACTGTTTATTTTTGCATCCTGTAGTGATAATAAGTACAGGTAGTCCTCAACTTACAACAATTCATTTAATGACCATTCAAAGTTACAACGGCACAGAAAAAAAACGAGTTATGACCATTTTCCACACTTACAACCGTTGCAACATCCCCATGGTCACGTGATCAGAATTCAGACACTTGGCAACTGACTCATATTTATGACGGTTGTACTGTCCTGGGGTCATGGGATCCCCTTCTGACAAGCAAAGTCAATGGGGAAGCCAGATTCACTTAACAACTATGTGACTAGCTTAACAACTGCAGAGATTCACTTAACAACTGTGGCAAGAAAGGTTGTAAAATGGGGCAAAATTCACCTAGCAAATGTTTCACTTAGCAACATAAATTTTGGGCTGAATTGTGGTCCTAATTCGAGAATTACCTGTATTCCAATTTAAGTTGCCACATTTTCTGTAAGGAAACATGAAACCCTTTCTCAGTATTTTAAAATGTATATTATCACGCTATAGTTTTCTGTTTCTGTTTGCTGTAAATCACCCCTGCCATGCATTGCCAATTAACAATCATTGCTTAAATTGCTGTCATTTACTCTACCTAGTTAACTTTGGCAATTATTCTTGTAGAACAAAAAAGAATTACTCGTCTGAAGGCTTCTGCTTTACAAGACAAAATGTTTTTGACATGGGATTCAACAAATTCAGGAATAAACAGTTATATTATAGAATGGCATGATGCGTTGGAGAAAGGTGCAAACAAGCGATCTTGGCATAGGATAACAAATGTCACAGAATGGACTTCCCCCAAAGGTATGATTTTAAGGCTAATTGCGCATACTATGGGAGGTAGTGCTTCTAAATGTTGTCTTTATTTACAGTATGTTTTTTCAATTGTGTCCTATCTTCCCTTCTCATTTTTCTGATACTAAAAATTGTAAGACATTGAGATTTATTTGGGAATTAGCAATGCACAAACATATCCATTGTGCTACTTTTTTTTTTTAAGAGCAAGCAACCTCACCTCTGCCAAGTACAGAGAAGGAGTAAGAAATTAAGAAGTTAAAGGCATGAGATAGGAAAAATGAAAATAAATATAGTTAAGTCTAATTTAAACCAAGATCATCCACTATGCAACTCTATATTTGCAAACCATCCTTACTTTTGCCATGTCCTTCCTCTGCCTTATACCTTGCCTTTTGTTCCTTAAATTTCTTAATAAACTTGTCAATTGTAAACACACCTTTCTCTTGACCAGTGGTCAGATAAGTTAATTCTGCCTAATTGTAAACTTACATTAACAAATTTTGCAAATCTGAAAGTACAGTTCTTCCACTGTCACCTTTACAGCCTGATAACTTAGGGAGAATCCCCCAAGTTTCTTGCTATGCCCATTATGCTGCCTCTTATTTGACAATTCCCTAGACAGCATCTCATTGCTCCATCTCCCAAGGTCATTTTCACATTCCATTACGTTAAATGATTGTTCAGAAAAGAAAAACAAAGAGCAACAAAGATAGAGGGCTGGAGGCTAAAACATATGAAGAACGGTTTTAGGAATTGGGTACGTCAAGTCTAATGAAAAGAAGGACTAGGGGCGACATGAGGCTCTGATATTTCAGAGGCTTCCATCTCAATCTATTTTCCAAAGCACCAGAAGGCAAGACAAGGATCAGTGGATGGAAACTAATCAAGGAGAGAAGCAACCTAGAACTAAGGAGAAATTTCCTAAGAGTGAGAACAATTAACCTATGGAATGACTTGCCTTCAGGGATTGTGGGTGTTTCATCGCTGGAGGCTTTTAGGAAGAGACTGGACAGCCATTGTCTAGAGTGCTTGAGCAGGGGGTTGGATTAGAATATCTCCAAGGTCCCTTCCAACTCTGTTATTCTGAAGTATTCTGAAGATTGAGCAGATTGTCCTCCATTGCTGCTTAAATTAGGTTATGCCGTTCAGTAGACACACAATACTTTTGGCATAAATAAATGGCTGTTTTGAATGTATTGCTTCATGTAATTATATTCTGCTCCACTGCCAAGAGAGTTCAGCAGTTCCAAAAGTGTCTTAGATATCAATCAAAATGGGAAGGACTCTCTGAGTCTGTTGATAGTCTCTTTGGCTTGGGATTCACTTTCCACAGCAGGCATTGCTCTTACTTAGTTCCAGGGAAAAGATAAGGTAAACATCTTCCCAGGCTGTTGTCGATTCTTCAGAAGCTAATAATAGAAGCTTTTGACCTGGTTTTCTCTCAATTTTAAATGCTTTTGGCTTAATTGCAGCTACTTTTGTATTTAAGGATTTTAGCCTTCCATATATCATTTACGAGATTTCTGCTTATCTGCTGCTTGGGGCTGTGGGAACAGCAAGTTTTGGAAAATATGCCTGAAAATATGCGTAAATGCATACGCATATGAATAAAATTAGTAAGAATATAAAGTTAGTCCTAAATGTAGCAACCTAGTTTAGAAGATTTTTCTTGGAAATGGCTTGTTCATCTTGATTCACGCTGCATATTCTACTTCTACCATATTCAGCAGGGAAATGAATATTTGTAAATCATTTTTATGCTAGATTGGTATGTTAACTTATCTGTGTGGCAGATGTAATACAGAGGCAAATTGCATCGGGGGTGGGCAGGAGGGGTCAAAAATACCCTGGTGGTTGCAACTGCATGATTGCAGTTCCTCCACTTTTTACATGCTACGGCACATTTTATAGCATGTATAAAAAAAGCTGTGGCTTTAATTACACAGACATGGCTGCCATTTTGATTCCCCTCCTCCCTATGGATGCCCCCTGGATTTGGGAATACTTATTAGGTACAGTACAAGGGTAAAAGCTTTACTAATGATTTGAAGCTCTCACTCACATGTTTTATTTTTCTGCCTTTCTTGGCAGTGTAGTGTGAAAGTAGCAATTAATAGAATTCTTGCTAGCAACCTTGAAAGAAGGGTAACGTTCTCTTATGTCTGTTTTCTTCCAGGAATCTTTAAAGACTATAGATACTATACTTTTTCAGTATACCCTTTATGTAAAGATGAAATAAAAAAACCAACTTCCATCAGTATCTACTTCCATGAAAGTGGTACGTATAAACAGTGGTCCTGTCAGCCCTGGAGCCATCTTTAATGGAGTCTTCAGGGCTGCCACAGCGGTGGCTGGGCAAGCTGTGGGAATGGGAGGGAGGAAGTGGAGATAACATATGGTGTATAATCATAACCACATTCTTTCCCCTGGGAATCAAGGACGTCTTGCCAGCACCTGGGGAGGTGTGACTGGAAGTTGATCTTGTTATAGTGATCTTGCGAGACCCGGCCACAAATTGGAGTGTA
Organism: Pituophis catenifer annectens; assembly: GCF_029215685.1. Taxonomy (NCBI): domain Eukaryota; kingdom Metazoa; phylum Chordata; class Lepidosauria; order Squamata; family Colubridae; genus Pituophis; species Pituophis catenifer. The sequence continues at coordinate 269,311,378 of NW_027256882.1, read as the reverse complement.
TGTGTTTTAACGTTTTAATGTTTTAATGTCTTCTTTTAACTTTTGTATGGGATATTGTTGCATTGTTTTATTCTCTGTTGTAAGCCGCCCAGAGTCCCTTGGGAGTGGGGCGGCATAGAAATGCAACAAAATAAATAAATAAATAAATAAGTTAACAGAGTTGGAACACTGACCAGATTGGACCACTGGACACACATGTGGATTGAGGGGAAGGAACTTTGACTTTACTTTGGGTGGGGAAAATGTGGGGCTTTCAGATTCGGGTTTTTCCCAGATGTGCCAATATGACATCTCTAATAAATCTATACTTTGAGGAAGATGCCTGCCTCGGAGTTTTGATTTTGTTACTTGGAACCCTGACAGGTCCTGGGTTGATATGGTGTGAATTCGTAACAGCTTTAGCGAAGAAGCTTGCATGCATATGTTGTTCAGCAGAAATATCTTTTTCCTATTTTATAATAAGGGATTAACAAATACAAAGGAAGTCTGAACTTGCTTACCTCTGAAAATAGTGGAGGATCACTAGGCAATCAACGCCAAACTGAACTTCTGGTATGGCGCTGCTGCGGGACAGTCATAGTGAGCAGGGCTCTGCGAACCTAGGCTGAACCCTCCTCGTTTGGGGCCCCGTAAAGGGCTAAAGTCACCCTGAAGGGTGAAAAAGAAAGGAGGAGCGCCTTGTAGGTTGCAGAGAGTGGCAACTCTCCTGCTTGATCCAAGGCTTACCCTCCCATCCGACAGCAAAGAGGAGAGGTGGCCGTTATGGCCGCCTTGAAGCTGGGACAACTGAAGAAAGAAATGTGTTGGAGCAGTGTGTGAACAGTGGACTGTCATAACAGATAACACATAACAGATTAACAGAGTTGGAAGGGACCTTATAGGTCATCTAGTCTAACCCCCCGCTCAAGCAGGAGACCCAACACCATTTCTGATGTAGGCAGTCCAATTTCTGATATAGAAATGGCAGTCCAATATTTTCTTGAAGGTCTCAAGTAATGAAGCTCCCACAACTTCTGAAGACAAGCTGTTCCATTGGTTGATTGTTCTCACTGTCAGAAAGTTCCTCCTCATTTCTAGGTTGAATCTCTCCTTGATCAGTTTCCATCCATTATTCCTTGTCTGGCCTTCAGGTGCTTTGGAAAACAGCTTGACTAGATCTGAGTGAGGTGATTTTCAACTTCTATACTAGAGATTAACCCCAAAGAAAAGAAACTCCAAAAAGATAGACTCTTTAAAGTGGTAAAAAAGCAGCAAACAAATACTTAGAGAACGATTACAGACCCGAAAGAAAGTGAACCTAAGAGAGAATATAAAATTCTTTAACATACAGAAAGACTGAACTTGAATACTCTGTTGGCAATATTTTGAAAAGGCATTTTAAAATGCTGGAAACATTTGGTTGATTTTTGGGAAAAAATTGCTTGAACAAAAACAGAAATAGGTTTCTAGCTTTTAAATTGGATATAGCTTTGAAAAGGCGATGGTGCCATCTTTTGGTGAAAGAAAGAAACTACACTATATTTTTACAAGTCTGGAAATGTCCTTGAAGTAACATCTGGAAGATTGTTTTGCTTTCTTTTTTCTTTTTTCTCTTTGCATAATGTCTGATATCTATTTGCTTCATGGCTAAGAAGGAGAATATTTTTGAGACTTTTGAAGATTGCTAAGTAAAGTGGCTTACAAATACCTGGAATTATCATTGAAATCAAAGAGTTGACTACATGGCTTATGAAGACATGGCGAAACCTGTTGGATCATTTAGGACTATAAATGTTGTCTGATAACTGTATAAAGAGGTGAAAGAAGGAAAATTAAAGGAAAAAAAAGACTTATTGGGAAACTTGGAAGAAGTAAACTGACTGGTGGAGAACTACAAAGAACGATACATACTGTGTATCCTGAGGAATGATTTTGAAACTGAGAGAATTGTTTTAATACTGGCTTTTTGGTGTTACAGACAATGGAGAGTTTGTTAGATTCTTCAGTAACTTTGTGACTTAAAATAAGACAAAATGCTTCAACACGGAAAAATAAGTATATTTCAAAAAGAAATATTATTGATGTTTCAAAGTATTCATGAAACCATAACAAAGAACCACAGGGAGATAAAGGATTTGATGCATGATATAGTTGAGAGACAGAAAAAGCTCAGCAATTGAAAAAATGAACAGGTAACCCTGGAAATAGAGGAGAAAATAGAAAAAACAGAGGAAACGATAGAGCTGATAAAACAACAAATGAATCAAAAAGACAAGGAGAAGAAAGAGATAAACAAAATGGATGAAATAGACCAGGCAGATTACACATTAAGAGATCCAAAAATAGAATTGACTAAACAAAAAGACACTCCTGAAGTGAGGATAGAGACACTGATAGACATAGTGAAGGTTTGACAGCGAGAGATAGAGGTAGACACATAGGGAATACTTAGATTAAATATGAATGATGCATGGAGATACAAAATACCAAGGGAGGAGTATGGAAAGCAGGGCAAAAAAATCAACAAGAATTGAAATACTAAAATGAGCAAGAGATGATGGATAGAAATAGAATACCTATTAATATAATTTTTTTTTTTTAATTTGATTTATATGCCGCCCTTCTCCGGAGACTCAGGGCGGCTTACAATGTGCTCAGCAATAGCCTTCATACTTTTGTATATTTTATACAAAGTCAGCTTATTGCCCCCACAAACTGGGTCCTCATTTAACCTACCTTAGAAAGGATGGAAGGCTGAGTCAACCTTGAGCCTTGGAGAGATTCGAACCAGCAGTAAATTGCAGTAAATTGCAGGCAGCTGTGTTAATAACAGGGTGCTTTAAACCACTGTAGTACCAATTTCTGCTAATAAGATTTAAAATAGAGGTAGAAATTAAAAAGAGGGAAAAGATTGGTAAATATAATCTTATATAATATTTTAAAATCAGTAGGTATATGAATAGATTAGAAGTTGAAAGATGATAGTATTATGTATATTTAAATAATGTTATAGTTTTTGGTAATGTGTATTAAAATGTTGAATAATTAAATGATGGATTATATATATGGTGGAGCAAATACTACAATGCTAACAATTTTAATCGTAATATTTATAATGTTACTATAATGATATGAGTTTGATTAATGTAATTTATATAAAATCCCAAGGTGGAAATATGGAAAACATTCCAAAAGTCAACAAGAAATATTAAAACGGGCAAGAGATGATAGAAATAGAACACTTACTAATATAAGATTTGTGTTATTAAGATTTAGAATAGAGGAAGAAATTAGAAAGGGGGAATATTTTTATGCATATCTCTATATAATATTCTAAAATCAGTATGTAAAGGAAAGGATCAGAAGCTGAAAGACGAGTGTATTATATATAATGTTACTATAATGATGTGCGTATGATTAATGTAACTAAGATTACTAAAATTTGTTGGAAGAACTATTTCCTAACCAACTGCTAAGTTATTTTGAAATTGTTAAAGTTACTCTGTATGATTTAGTCCCATCTACAGGCCCTCAGGCTGAAGTGAAAAATACCGGTAAAGATTATGCTATCATAACATGGAAAGAAATTCCAGAAGCAGACAGAAATGGTGTGATTATTAACTATACTATAATTTATGAAGAAGGCAACAAACGTTTTGGTATGTATACAAACTGAAAAAAGAACAACTATTACCAGTGCTTTAACTTAAAATGTATGCTTCCTTACTCTGAGATAGCCTTTATTTAACTTGGTACTATTTTAAAATCATTTCTCGTAGTATCTTTGTCTCTGCCTCTGTCTCTTTGTCTCATCTAGCTATCTTTGTTCAAGTTAATCCTACTTAATCCTAAACCTGTTCTAAAGATACTGTATATTCTGCTTTCTCATCTCTACTTAACATAATGCAGAAAGGGCTGTACATGAACCCCCACTAAGACACATTATAGCCTGGAATAATTTGAGTCAGCTTCTTCTAATTCTTTTTGGTCTTATGTTCTTTGCTTCCATAGTATATTTTTTTGGTTTCCTAATTTTTTTCTAAAGCTTGTAGGAAAGGTGTTTGTGGTTACTCAAGGATGGTCCTGGGGATGTGGTGGCTCATTGGCTAAGACACTGAGCTTGTCGATCAGAGAGTCGGCAGTTAGGCGGTTTGAATCCCTAGTGCCGTATAATGGAGTGAGCTCCCGTTACTTGTCCCAACTTCTGCCAACCTAGCAGTTTAAAAGCATGTTAAAAATGCAAGTAGAAAAATAGGGACCACCTTTGGTGGGAAGGTAACAGCATTCTGTGTGCCTTTGGCATTTAGTCATGGCTGCCACATGACCACAGAGACATCTTTGGACAGCGCTGGCTCTTTGGCTTAGAAATGGAGATGAGCACCACCTCTAGAGCCGGAAATGACTAGCACGCATGTGCGAGGGAGCCTTTACCTTTACCTTTAAGGATGGTCCTAGTTTACACTAAATGACAAACTGAGAACCTCTGCTGAAAAAATATCTAGCTTTATATCCTCAAGGTGCTTTTTCAAAAGGCAAATGGACTTTGTTTTTTGGGACAACCATGACCTGGATTGTCAGATGTAAATGCCTTATTCTATAATGTGTAAATAATATATGAACGGGGTATCAGGGGTTAACTTATTCTTCACTTCTTAATGTATTCATGATTCACCACCCCTCCACATCTAGCTCCACCCATTGTATATATAAGGAGCTGTTTGCCCCCATTTACTTGCTTCTACCTATGAATATTCAGTGAATATAGAATGCCTATTGTAAATAAAAGGAGATATATTTAAACCTTTAACTCTTACTAAATTTATTGAGTCTGATCCTGAAAAATATTGCAACAAGCTGGTAGCAGAGGATGGTTGATTGACTCAATAAAAATTAAAAATGTCTAAGAAAGATAGGCCCAACACCAGGGCATACAGCAAAGAAATAGAAACAGAACAAGAAATAATCAAATGCGATTTCGAGAGAATCTAAAGAATACACCACTGAAGACGAAGAAATAATAGATGAAAATGATGATGAGGAGGAAATCGAAATAGAGAATAACGAACTCAGGTCAGAAATATTAAAACTATTGAAAAGCCAGAAGAATGATGAAAGCCTCATCGCGAACCTCCAAGATATGCTGAAGAACAGCGGAGCAGCGAGAGAGAAGCACATCACTAATGAAAAATCAAAAGACACCAAAATAGTGAGTGATATGACTACAGAAAATATTGTTGTGAAGAAGAAAACCGGTGATCCCGCGCGAAATTTTGAATGGCAGCCATCTTGGTTTCAACAGACCTCCAGGGTGAGCGAAGCAGAGCCAATCAGAAAGCTCAATTCAAAATTTCTGGCGCGAAAAACATCAGACAACGAAAATGAAAAAGAAGACTCTAACACCTCTGAAGAATCAGAATCGGAAAGTGAAGAGGATTCAACAAACAATCAAATAAAATCAGCAATGAAAACGCTTTTTGCTGCCTTTGGACCAAAACTAAAAATAACAAAAAAACTAACGAAGAAGCGAGCGGGCAAGCCAATGCCTCAAGACCTGCCCGCTCCCATTCTGACTACGAGAGCGACGACGCCCGAACCCAGAGAGCCCTGCCGATACCGTCCCACGCCACAGACCGAAGCAAGCACCAACGCCGTCAAAGGAAGAAGAAGAGCAGCCGCCATCGTCAAGACTCCCAAAATCGAGCCAGAGACCAATTCGTCTGAGGAGGAGCAGAACGAGCGAGCCGCAACGAGGAGAACCTCTCACGACGACTCCGTGGAAGAAATGAACAACGCGCATGCGCAAGACTACGCAGACGGTCCGGGAAGACATGAACTGGCGAGGAGACCGTGCAGGCTCGTTGCGAGCATCCCCACGCCGTTTTGTAACTTTCTGCATTTGCGAGACCACGGACTACCTCAGGTTGTAAGTAATGGACCTAATAATGTCGGAAATTTACCCAGTGACTTCCCAAAGCTAAGGGTAGATGGCATTAATTTGCAAGAATGGTATCAGCAGCTCCAGGTTGTCTTTATGAAGGAAAACTTACTGTTTTTTATCACTAGTCCCCCAAAAAGACCTTGGACTCTAAAAATAGACTGCTTACACCATAGAGCATTTTTCTTATTAATATCTAGCGTGTCTCCTGCAATGTATCATAGCATTAAGCAAAATATGACTGTGTCAGAAATTATTCAATGCATGTTCAATTTGTTTTACAGTGACAGTGTAGCTACCACCACAAGGATGTCTAAAGATTTCTTTTCATCTAGGATAAAACCAGGGGTTTCCATAAGTGAGCATTTAATATCTTTAAACAAAATAAGAGCTGAGCTGCATTTAAGGGGGGAGGTGATTTCAGATCAAACAATGAAAAGTGTTATTATCAACTCACTTGATCCATCATGGGACAATTATATGTCACATTTAGACACAATCAATCTAGGATACTTATCCATAGAAAGTCTATCCAATAAATTAATAGCAGAAGACAATTCAAGAAGGAATCGTTCTAACAATCACATAGAACACAAAACATATAGGAAAGTAGCTTTCCAAGAAAAATATAATGAAACATTTAAATGTCATAACTGTGGATCCAGGGAACACAATAGAAGGGATTGCCCCAAAATTTCAAAAGAAAGACATAGGTCAGAATATAGAAACAAATACAATTATAGACAGTCTTCCATGGATAGACATAGATACAGAAGCCCACCAAATTACAAAGACAATAGAGGGGGCAGAGATAATTCAAAGGATAGAAAATCTGGTTCATTGAATGGATTAAATAAACAAGACAACACTAACACACAGCAGAATGAAAATAGTAATTGGCTTATTGATTCTGGAGCAACTAATCACACCACTAATAACAAAGATATATTGTCTTCATTTATAGAAGATAAATTTGTAATAAAGGTAGCTAACCAAGAAAAGGTTCAAGTATTAGGCAGAGGGAATGTAATACTGCCAGGTCTAGGAAAAATAGAGGGGGTATTGCTAATACCTGAAATACCTCATAACATACTAAGTGCCATAAAACTAAGTAGAGATTCTGATATTAACATAGTTTTTTCTAAAGGAAAGGCAACTTTAGAGAAAAATAAAATAGATATAGGCACTGTAATAATTAAAGGAGGCCTACCTTATCTGATAACAAAGGAAAAATGGTTACACAACATTGATTCAAATATGGAAGATTGTATTGAAGTAGATGATGGAAACATTAGCAACAGTGACAATGATGAATGTAAAATATCTCATGATCACAAAGATGTACACAATAAAAAAAAACCAAAAATAGGTAAGCCAATTCATGATGAGTGTGCTCACATCTTACATAGGAAGTTAGGACATGCCAGTTTTCCTGTAGTACAAAAAATGACTGAACACGCAGAAGGTGTCAAAATAAAAAATTGTGAAAACTATTTGGAATGCTCAGTATGTAAATCTACAAAATTAAAGACTAGCCCCAGACCAAGAAAATCCATCAGATCAACCAACCAAATTTTTGATTTAGTACACATGGACTTAGTTGGTCCACTAACTCCATCAATCACTTATAGAAAACGTTACTTCTTAACCATAGTAGACGATTATAGCCGTTATGGATTTGTCTATACATTAAAACACAAAGACGAAACCTTCCAAAAATTTAAAGAATTTTATAAACGCATAGAAACACAACACAATATCAGAATAAAACAAATTATGACAGATAGGGGATGTGAATTCATGTCTAAAGAATTCTCCCAATGGTTAAAGGACAGAGGAATGTTACATTACACGTCTAGTCCATTTTCTGCGTTCCAGAACGGGATTGCAGAGAGGAAGAACTCAACATTACAAACCATGATTAGATGCACATTGGAAGATGCTGGCTTAAGCAAACAATTCTGGTCAGAAGCCTTACATTATTCCAATTACACACAGAATAGAACCTGGTCCAGCATTGTAAATAAAACACCATATGAAGTAATGTATAATAGAAAACCAAAATTGGCACACATGCACATATTTGGGGTCACTGCAGACGTACACATACCTAAGCAACTGAGAAGAAAGGGAGAAAACGTGTCCAGAAGACTCAGATTTATGGGATATGAGACAGGTACTAAAGGGTACAGATTCATTGATAGTAATAACAAATTTATAGTCTCCAGAACAGCTGTATTCCATGAACAGGCCAACTGGTCTAAAATACATCTTAATGAAATATTTCCAAGTGACAACAAAGATACAAAATCTCAAGAGAAAGGGACCATAGAAAAGCAAAACATCAACAAATATAAAAACAAAACCAAAACATGGACAAATAGCCAACACAAAATAAAGACAGACACACTAACTAAAAAGGAAGCAAGATATTTGCATGATAACAATAGTAAACCTGAAAAAACAATTAGAAACACCAGAAATCAGATGCCAAATAAATATAAAGACTATATAATGCATATGGATGATGAGTCAAAGACACCTAATACATATGAGGAAGTGTTAAAACTCCCTCGTGAAGAAAAAGAAAAATGGGAATTAGCAATGAAAAAAGAAATGGAAAGCTTACAAGGACTAAATGTATTTACACCTGCAATCGCACCAAAGGATAAAACAATTATTGGTACCAGGTGGATATATAAAATTAAGAACTTAGAGGGAGGCAATACCCTATACAAAGCTAGACTAGTTGCACAAGGTTATGCACAGAAATATCCGGAGGATTACACTGACACGTATTCCCCCACAGTAAGAACCGAGAGTGTCAAAACAGCTCTAGTGGTAGCATCAGCACTTAATCTCGATGTATTCCAATATGACATACAGACAGTGTACCTACACGCAAAACTAGATAAGGAAATATATGTAAGAGCACCCCACAGTCAATACACAAACAGAAATGAGACTTGGTTGTTAAACAAGAGTTTATACGGGTTAAAACAATCTGGTAAACGATGGTATGATTGCTTAGTAAAAGTACTTAAAACCATGGACTTCAATGCCACCACTGCTGATAACTGTTTTTTCGTTAAAAAGGGTGATGATTACATGGAATTTGTATTGATCTATGTGGATGACATTTTATACATAGGAAAACATAAAGAGAGAAGAGAAACCTTTGTAACTAAGCTAAATGAACATTTTTCATTGAAATCTTTAGGCAAAGTAAACAAATATCTTGGTGTTCAAATTAATAAAACAAAAAGAGGATTCAAACTTACTCAGAGAGATAAGATCATAGAGCTTTTAAATAAATGCAATCTAAGTAATGCCAAACCTTGTGATACTCCTATGCAAACTGACTTTCTAAGAAATACTGATGAATCATCCCCTGAATTCAAAGATAACACATTTTATAGATCAGTCATAGGTTCACTTCTTTATATATCTAATTGGACAAGACCAGATATCGCTTTACCCCTCAATTTATTATCCAGACATGTCAGCAAGCCAACAATGTACCACTGGGAAGCTGTTAAAAGAATATTAAGATATCTGAAAAGTACACTAGACTTTTGTTTAATGTTGGAACCTAACGATAATAAAGAACCAAAGCTTACATGTTATGCAGATGCAGACTGGGCTGGAGACACATCATGTAGAAAGAGTACATCTGGTTATATATTCCTCTTAAATGACTGTCCAGTTTACTGGTGTACTGGTAAACAAGAATTAGTGGCCACTTCAACGACAGAAGCAGAATATGTTTGTTTATCTAAAGCTGCAAATAACCTTGTATGGTTTAATGATTTGATTTCAGATGTTTGGAAAAAACCTGCTTTACCTTTTATTATGCGTGAAGATAATAAAGCAGCTATCGAAATATCCAGATCTGACGCCATTGGACAAAGGTCCAGACACATAGATATAAAATTTAAACATGTGAGACAATTATCTCAGGATGGATTTATTAAAGCTGTGCATTGTGAAACTTCAGAACAATTAGCTGACATATTGACAAAGCCTTTACCTGCCAAGCAGCATAAATACTTAACTTCTAAATTGTATGTTTTGTACTGTCCTGAATCTGAATGTAATTGGTGTTGTATAACGAATCGGCATTTAGAGGGGGATTTGTCAGATGTAAATGCCTTATTCTATAATGTGTAAATAATATATGAACGGGGTATCAGGGGTTAACTTATTCTTCACTTCTTAATGTATTCATGATTCACCACTCCCACATCTAGCTCCACCCATTGTATATATAAGGAGCTGTTTGCCCCCATTTACTTGCTTCTACCTATGAATATTCAGTGAATATAGAATGCCTATTGTAAATAAAAGGAGATATATTTAAACCTTTAACTCTTACTAAATTTATTGAGTCTGATCCTGAAAAATATTGCAACATGGATGACTGAGAATTTCCATAGAACCCTGGCTTTATAGTAATGTCATTATACAATGATGTGCTTTATAGTTTTGGCATTATTTTACCCTATGGGTTGGCTGCTTTTCCCAAGGAATGCCCAGTAAAAAATAATTATAGGAGGAGGCTGTCATTAGTCAAATCTGCAAGGTTAGACAAGGATACCCTTGTGTGTTTAAAATCAAAGGTTTTTGATGGCTCACAGTGTTTATAATAGATGCAATATGGTTGCATATTATTGCAATGACTTAAGCAGAGCAGAAAGGAAGCCTCATTCTAAACTATTTCTACAAACAGACATTCTATCACGAGCTTGGACCTTTCTCATTCTTGGCTACAGCAGATATTAGGTTAATTTTAAAGAACGGGGAGAAAAAAGGCTGTTTACTGATTCTAAAGAAGCCAAATTTCTATTTGACAGTTAGGATGGTAGATATTTTAAGTAGTTTTTGATTCTGTAGCATGTATCAGGAAAACCGCATCAGAAAAAGGACCTTTTGGATGCAACAACAAGCCACTCAATTTGCCACCACACAAAACAAACATAATTAGCAATCCCATCCATGAAACAGTTACTGCAGGGGAAAAAGCTAAGTAGTTTCAAAGGAGAAGGCAGTTTTATCCCAGCAACTTTTCTGTAGCTGAAAATTCTCTTCTCTTTGCTACTTGAAAATTACAGGGGTACACCAATGGATCAACTTGCAGATCTACAAATTGCACGGGCATAGAATAATAGAGTTGGAAAGGACCTTGGAGGTCTTCTAGTCCAACCCCCTGGTGTCCAGTCTCTTTTTGAAAGTCTCCTGTGATGGAGCACCCGTAGCTTCTGAAGGCAATTTTAGTTGTATTTTAAAGCAGAATCAGCAAGGTGAACTGGTTTTTGTCACATACTGTATAAAAATCAGAGAAGTTGTTTTAAAACATGGGTGTCAAGCTCGATTTCACTGAGGGCCGCATCAGGGTTGTGTTTGACCTTGGGGGGCCGGGGTGGGTGTGGCCAGAGTGGGCATGGCCAGCATGACATCACTCATGTTGGGGGTGCCTGTGGTGGCCCGAGCGCTCTGCCTGTGAAAACAGGTTCCCAAGCTCCGTTTTGGTTGTGATGGCCTCCTGCAACCTTCTGACAACAAAAATGGAGCTTGGGAGAGCCACCCGTGGCCCTTGCAAACTTCATTTTCGGCCACGATGGCCTCCTGCAACCCTCTGCCAGTGAAAATGGAGCTTGAGAGGGCCTCACACAGCCCACCTGAGCTCCATTTTCACTGGCAGAGGCACTGCGGGCCGGTCTTTCTCTGTTTGCAGGGCGGCCCTGCGGGCCAGATCTAAACACCTTGTGGGTCAGATGTGGCCCCCAGGCCTTGAGTTCCACACCCCTATTTTAAAAGAAGGTTCAAGGCATAAGGTTCCATATTAAGCACCTGTGAGTAGAATACTAGATCAGCTGAAGCTGAAAATGGACCACTTGAAAGATCTGCAAAGCTTCTGATTAGAATGAGGATTAGATATCATACTTAGATCAGAAAAAGATAAGCTAAATTGTCAAATTCAGGTAATGATGCAGAAATATAAAATTAATGCTGGAGTGCCTCAGTGCTATGTGAAAGTGTCTCAATTGTCACTTTGTTCAAACACACAATATTAGCATACCAATAACATCTCCACCTTTGCAATCAGCAAATTAACAAATCGTGTGGGCAATTGAATTTAATTTTCTGAATCTTTTTGCTCTATCTAACGGCTAACTAGATTTTTTTAGTCCAGCTCTTGAAGCCCAAATATGGCTGAATCCATTTTCCCAGGGATGCCACAATTAATAGGCATGATATCAATATTCCAGTGAAGATAATTGCAAGGACAGCATCTGTTATGCCTAGAGGAAGGGGCAAGAAGGGCAAGCAAAATAAATGTCAGATTCCAAATATTTTAGGACAAGATTCCTAGTGAGCCAACAGTTAAGTGACAAGAAGCTGACTAGTTCTAAGCCATGATTTTGTGAAACTATCTTATTTTGCAGATATCTATTGGGAAATAAAATAGCTCTGAAGGAGTCTGTAGGATTGGGGTATTTAAATTTATTGGGGTTTTAAATTTGAGCCATTTATTTAATTATTTTAAATTTTATATCATTGTTTTGTTTGTGATTTTAAATAGGCTGTACACTGCCCTGAGTCCTTCGGGAGAAGGACGGTATAGAAATAAAATTATTATTATTATTATTATTATTATTATTATTATTATTATTATTATTATTATTATTATTATTATTATTATTATTATTATCCAGGTCATGGTTATCCCAAAGGTGCTTTTTCATGAGGTAACTGGACTTCCTTGTTTTTTTGTTTTTGAAGATGTTTTGCTTCTCATCCAAGAAGCTTCTTCAGCTCTGACGGGATAGTGGAGAAGGGATATCCTTCCATTCCCCACTATCCTGTCAGAGCTGAAGAAGCTTCTTGGATGAGAAGCAAAACATCTTCAAAATAAAAAACAAGAAAGTCCAATTGCCTCCTGAAAAAGCACCTTTGGGACTCTGAAGGAGTCTTATCAGCCAGCCTGAGGGGGTGCTATTGATCATGCTCAATTTAGTGGAAAGGCAGGGTGTAAATAAAATCATTTTTTAAAACGTATGTGTGTTTGTGTGTGCGTGCACATGTGCATCTTCCAATTAAATATCATGGAAGAATGGCTGAAGCGATAGCAGTTGTAAATATCCTGCTCCAGTGTAAACTCAATAGGATATTACTTACAGCACTTAAGTGCTGACAATATGCTTTCCTAATCTGTCCTCTAAACAAATGCTCTTTTCAATAGCCGGGAAGCTGGAAGCTATGCTTCACACTACCTCCCTGTTGATTAGCTTTATACTCCAGAGCTGTTCAGATATGTTTCAGAGAGTGGTGGTTAAAAGGAAAGCAAAGTGAAAGGCAGAGCAAGGAAATGGCCTGTAGAAAGAGGTTTTAGGCATAATTGCTGAGGGAGTTTCCCGTGCCTTTTATTATAAATCACATAGATATGTGAAGTAGCATAAAAGCACTTGGAATGAATGAAGGATGAAAGAGGCTTGAACGGATGGCAGCTCTTCTACGCTGGGTGAGATGACCACTTAACCTTCCATTTATGTCTTAATAGAAGAAACTGTGGACAGCAGTATCCTGAAGTACAACCTGAAGTCTTTGCAGCCCAACACCAATTACAGAGCTTGGATTAAGGCAAACACCATCATTGGAGGAACAAAGGGAAATGAAATGTACTTTTTTACTAAGCTACTTAGTAAGTTATTCAAGGCAAATAGTTTTTCCTCTTCATATATCATTTTTACATAAGACGTGTTTGTGTTGTTTTTAACTAGAAAGAATCCAACGGCTTAAGATGAGTGAAAATGAGACAATGTTAATCTTCGTCTCCAATTGGAAAAGCTAGAAACATTAAACAGCCTGGTGTTTTTAATGTCTTGCTTTTACAGGTTAATGAGCGCTAAAGATTGTGTAGAATAGTTATATTTTAGTCACGATAACCAGCTGAACCAGTTCAAAGTAAGGAGAAGCCAGAGCCATATTCTTAGCTCAGTTATCTGCACAAATATGTATTTCTCTCTTGGATGTGACCTCAAGGGTTCAATCCCATTGGTTTCATTGATTCCTGTGTCTAAAATGTCTCTAGAAAGTTTTGACCTAAAATATTTGGAATTTTGACATTTTAATTTGATTGCCCACTCCTCTAGGTACAACAGACATTATTCTTGCAACTGTCTTCATTGGAATATTCATGACATGCTTTTTAAGTTTTGGACTATTATGGGCTCTAAAATATAAAACGTGAGTATATTTTTAAATGATTGAAAACAAAATGTGAAAAAAACAATAATATGGTCCAGGCCTCTACAAGTATTTATTTTGGCTATTATTTAATCTAATATATAATCTCAGTCTTCAATAGTTCAACGCTGTTTTTTTTTTGTTTTTTTTTTTACTTTTCTTTCATCTGTGAAAGTGCTGCAATTATTTTTCACTTATATCACTTTGTGAAGTGAGCACTGCTTAAATTACTAGGTTCAGATGAGGCTATGTGGCAAAGCTTGTTGCAAATCACAATCCAACTTCTTTGCCTTTTCCCCTTTCATTACTTACATGAAACTCCTTCTTAAACACAATCTAAAGTGTTCATTTTTCTCCAGATGGTTGCAGTTTTCAACTGAAGGAGCTTTGAATGATTCAATACTTTATATTTCCCAAACATAGCTTTCCCATATCCAACTTCCCATGTCCAAATATTGGGTTCCATGGGTTATATACAAAATAATTTTAGGAGCTAGCTTTAAGCAGGGACCAGGTGAAGTCTCCCCTTCCATATTTATTGATACAGTACCTTGAACGAATTGGAACTTCTTCAGAATGTTGGACGATTGTATACATGTCCTCCAAACACCAAGTGAAATATTATATTACATTAATTATATATTATATTACATTAATTTATTATATTATAATTTATTCTATTTATTATATTATCAAGAAGGGAATACCAGTACCCAAAGTTCCCTCAGAATAGTAACAATACCCCAAATATTTCAGTTTAGGAGGACCAAATAAAATCTTTATTTATTTATTAAAAAGATTTATATGGATACTCAACTCACAGTGACTCAGAGTGGCTTATAAAAATAAGATCTCAAAACCCCAAACAATCCCATCTCTCTCCCCTCCCCCCATGACAACATTCAGATAAGTTACTTGATGGGCTCCGTATCAGACTGGGATCTCCAGGCGCGCAGACAAATAGCCTTTCAAAAGACTAACAAGGTTAGGGCCACTCTTATCTCTGAAGAGATAATGTTCAACAGGGAGAGGACCGTTATGGAAAAGAATCTTCTTTTTGGTCCCACTAGATGGACCTCCTTAATGGGGGAACCCATGATAGATCCCGGCTCCTCAATTTGCTGGGAGGATGTAACTGGGAAGAGACAAATAACCTGGCCCCAAGCTCATAGGGCTTTAAAGATGATAACAAAAACCTTTAATTAGATCTGGAAGCAAATCAGCAACCAATGCAGCTTCCACAAGAGGGCAAAGGGTACAAATCTAGACTTGCATGCAGGCCATTGCATTTTAGACCAACTGAAACTTCCAGATACTTTTCAAGAGTAGCCCCATGTGAACCACATTACTCATCTTCATTTAGAGCGTCATGTAGATACAAGCAACCATCTGAGTAGTTACTCTTCTTTTTGTTGTTGCCATTTCCATGTGGACAGTAAGAGCAGTAGAAATATTTGTTTTTCCCTCCCCCCACCATCTACTATACATTCTGTTTGCTGATGGTTATTTCCATTTTCACTAGTAAAGGAAGCTTACATTCTTAGAATCTACATTTTTCCCATCTCCAACAGAAAGAGGTGACTAGGGTATGGATGAATGTGAGCAGGACTGTTGGTCCAGGAAAGGGTATAATTGATGACAATCTGCAATTGTGCAAAAGCCCTCCTAGCCACAAGTGCCACTTGCTTCTCTAGCAGGAGTTGTGAGTCCAAATTATGCACCAGGAACATCTGGGGCAGTGCAACTCCATCAAGGATCAAAGATGACAATTCCCTATAAACCAGAACCCAGTCCCCAAACCATTCTGTTTTGCCAGGGTTCAATTTCAGCTCATTGCTCCTCATCCAGACCTTAACAGCCTCCAGCCTAAAGAGGGAAGTTGTGGCATCACTTAATTCAACATGGTTCGAGATATTCAGCTGAATATCATCAGCATACTGATGATATGTCATCCAATGGTGACGGATGATCTTACCCAGAGGCTTCATGTAGACATCAAATAGAAATGGAGAAAGTACCAAACCATGTGAAAACCCATAAAGCAGGGGTTGAAGATCAAGCCTCTTGGTTCCATTCTTGAGACGTCATCAAATGCAAGTATTAGAGAGCTAAATCTGTTTGCTTTTGTTTTATCAGGATAAAACGAATATGCTGGCCTCAGATTCCACATCCTGTAATAGCAAGTTGTCCTGCTATATCTGAGGTAAGGATTGATTTTTGCTGGGCAAACAGGCTGTGAGAAAATGAGTGTGATGGCCCAGAATTTTCCCTAGTCCTAATGCAACGTGAATGTTGCAGCCAAGGATTTTACTTTGTCAAATCTTCTTCATCTCTACTATTGGAGATAATTGAAAAAAACATGTGCAATTTTGCATAGAAAAAATAGCTAAGTGTAATGTAAACTGTACAGCTAATAGCTAAATGTAATGTAAATCACTGTAAATGATGAGCCTCCAATTCATTTTTAGCCATAACTGTCACAGTCTATAAGCCACAACATGTCTCATGTCAGCCCTTGAGATGTGTAGCCATGAGATTGGATCAGGGGTGGGATTTAACAGGTTCTTACCAGTTCTGAAGAACTGGTAGCCGAAATTTTGAGTAGTTCGGAGAACCGGTAGTAAAAATTCTGACTGGCCCTGACCCCATCTATTCTCTGCCTCCCAAGTCCCAGCTGATTGGGAGGAAATGGGGCTTTTGCAATAACCTTCCCCTGGATTGGGGAGGGAATGGAGATTTTACAGTATCCTTCCCCTGCCATGCCCACTAAGCCATGCTCACCAAGCCATGCCCTGCCCACCAAGCCACGCCACAGAACCAGTAGGAAAAAAAATTGAAACCCATCACTGGATTGGATCAATTGAGGAAATAGCCTCTAACCATTGCATTGGTTGTCCTTGGTAATGCTGCCACCTCCCATTCTTCTTTCTCTACCTTGCCTTCCTTCTGTAAATACAACTTGCCTTGAGACCCAAAGAGTGAGCTTGCAGTATCTTCTGTTCTGGCCACATTAGCTAAATTGCATACTGAAGCTGGTGAACACATGAAGGAATGACCATATCATGTACAGTAAGTAATTAGAGGGCAGAAGGTTGCCTGGGGAACCTTCTTTGCTTGCCTGATGGAATGAAGAAGCAATGGCTCATAGGATACACAAGCAACCATCTGAGTAGTTACTCTTCTTTCTGTTGTTGCCACAACCATGTGGACAGTAACAGCAGTAGAACTATTTATGTTTCTTTTTGTTCTCCTATCTACATCCTCTTTGCTGATGTTTTTTTCCCCTTTTCACTAGTAAAGGAAGCTTAAATTCTTAGAATCTGCATTTTTCCTGTCTTCAACAGAAAATCATATTGGGGAACTCATCTTCTGAGGATGACATCAATATTTTGAAACTGGATACTTGCAGGGAGAATGAGTTGCCACTGCTGAATCCTGAAAACTGCTTCAAACAAGCAAATGTTACTGCAAAAATTGCCGTTGCTGGTCAAGAGACTTTCTACACTGGAGAATACAAAGCTCTAGACTGCTTTCCTCCAGGATCATCGTTGAACCATGACTTCAGCAATCAACCACTTCTAACTATGAAAAGGGATTCTGAAAGTTCCGCAAAAGAAGAAATGCAGTATCAGGAAAATTTTCAGGAGAAAAATGAATTTAATTCATATTTGAAAAACTCTGTTTGTTCAAGAGAGTTCCTGGATTGCGAGACTGTAGGACAAAATACGGAAGAACCTGAAACCAAAGCTTCTTCTTTGGCCTGTTGTAGTGCTGGGGGTCCTTATGTAGCACCAGATACAGTTAAATTACTCTCAAAGTGTTAATTACAAATTAAAAAAAAAACAACTTATGGGACATCCTGCTTGTAACTGCTGTTTTATTAAATAGTAAGCATGTAAGTCCTGCATGGTTTTTTAAAATTATTGCATAAATTTGTTTCAGACTTGATTATTAGGAGGTATAAAATATTCACAGCATGGGTCCATGTTTCACGTTTGCCCTGTTTCCTGATAAAATATAATGATGTTGAAAAGGAAAAAAATGGTCTAAGTAACTTTGGATATAGAGGAAAATGCTGTTAGGAGTTGAATAATATCCACACATCCTTACTTTCTGACCCAAAAAGCTAGTTAACCAATTGGTTAAGGAAACAGGCTAAAAGCTAAGAGACCATGAGTTCTAGTCCTGCCTTGGGGCCAGTCATTCTCTCTCAGCCCAGCCCATCTCAAAGGGTTGTTGTGGAGAAAATAGAAAGAAGGAATAATAATAGGTATGTTCACTGCCTTGTGTTATTTGTAAAGGAATAAAAGCAGAATAAAATCTAATAAAAAAATAAAATATATTTGTTGCATATGCTTTTGCTGCAAATACAGTCAAAGCTATGCCTTCTTACATTTATTTTGTTTCATTACTCTGATCTAGTAAAGAGCCTTGGTGGCGCAGCAGACTAAAAACTGCTGTTAAAGTAGTACTTAGCTGCCAGCTGCCTGCAATCCTGCGAGTTCAAATCTCACCAGGCTCAAAGTTGACTCAGCCTTCCATCCTTCCGAGGTAGGTAAAATGAGGACCCGGTTTGTGGGGGCAATAAGCTGTCTTTGTATAAAATAGAACACCGCTTAGGGGGGGGCCAAAAAGCCCTACTAAGCAGGTATATACAAAAGTATGAAGGCTATTGCTTAAAGCATTGTAAGCCGCCCTGAGTCTCCGGAGAAGGGCGGCATATAAATAGAACTAATAAATAAATAAATAATTGCAGATCTCAAATATGTCACACATGGAGGGGAAAATGAAGTCACACAATTGTCAACCAAAACTATTGAATGTGTTGTACAGATTGATATAAAGGTGATGTAGAAATAAAAATAAATGTATAAAGGCTTTGTATCATTTGTATTTGTATTCAGTGGTTGAAATATTTTTAACCTATCAAAACCTATCAAAAAAAATGTAAAACTAAAAAGGTCACTTTAAAGAGTTCATATTAAAGAAATACCGAGATGACACATGGAAGGACTGATGTATTATTATATGTTTGTTTGTCTTAAAAAATAAAAAAAAAACTTTTTATTAAAAAAAAAGAGTTCGTATTTCATATAATGTCAGAGTTCAAGATTTCTTGGGTAAACGTTGTTTCTAGTAATGCCATAATGCTTTTGCCTGAATAGGTGATTCTCAAAAGTGTCAGTCTCTCTGAATGTTAAACTACTACCCAGTATTGTAGTTTCTTGAAACAGAAAGATTAGAAGAAAAAAATGTCAAATGGTTGAAATGAAGTGATAAGGGTGTTTAGAAGCTCTGAAGTAGCTAAGAAGCCACTATCATATCTTGCTTGTTCTGTTTTTCACTTGACAAAACACTTCCTTATTTTGCATATTATTTACTGCACTGCTGGACACATCTAAATTGAAGAACTGTTAATAGCTTTCAAATCTATGGAATTGTGACCGTGAGATAAATATGACTTTCTTCCTGATAAGAGGAGAAAGGATAGGATCTGAATTCTCCATCTCACAGATGCTGAATGCACAAAGCATTGCAGAAATGTTCAGTGCGGCAAGTAAAAATATCCTTACTATCTGCCAAGGAACGATTCATGTATTTTAGATTACATATTTGTGCCAATTTTTGTTGAGCACAGAAATGCTGATTTTGACTAAATGTATTTAATCTTTTTTTCTCCTTTGGCTGACATTGAGGAACCCTTGTGTTTTCTGGGTAAGTGTTCTGTCCCCGTTGCATGCACACACACAAACAGACAGCCAGGAGTTAATGAATCAAACAGTCAGGAATTCCTTTAAGATAACAGTCTTGGCAGCGACCCATGAACTGCCTGCCAAGAGATTTTACTCACTAAGGGCGGTTTTTTCTCCTCAGTCCGATATACCACAAAGCAAAGAATTGTCAAAGTCCAGTCCGAAGAAATCCAAAAAGAGATTCTAACAGGGTTCTAGAAACACAATATGACTTCTGAGCTTTTCAATTTGTCTGTCACAAGGCCTGAATAGCCGACACACCCCCTTTTATCCCTTATGGGGTGTGGTCCAGTGACTCAGCTCAATCTCTGGCCCGCCCACGCCTCTTTCTCTGCTGCGCACACTTATCCTTCCGACGCTGTCTGGGATCCAGCCAAAACTCATACCGCTTGCTCTCTATCTGTGGCTGCTCCGAAGTGCCTTGCTCCTGGCATATCTCTTGGCCTTCGGAGGAAACCTGAGGCATTGCCAGAGAGGAGGGTCCTGGAGAGGGAGGCCTTGCCAAATCCTCTCCTTCACCTTCTGGGTCCTCTCCCTCTGTTAGGACAGGCTTGGAGTCACAACAGGAAGCAAAAGATGGGTTTGACACATACAAAACAGTATGTGAAGCGGTATATAAGTCTAAGTGCTATTGCTATATATTTGAAAATTATCTATTTATGAAGAAGTCTGGATTTATTAAGCTTGGGCTATGGTTAAATGTGGAATATAGTTCAGTGGAAGACTGCCATACTACCGTATTTTTCAGAGTATAAGACGCACCTTTTTACCCCTCAAAAGGGGGTGAAAATTTAGGTGCGTCTTATACACCAAATGTAGCCCTGCCCACCCACTGGCCCCCACCCTTTGGCCTGTTCCTCGCAGCACTTATCTCCTTGCAAGCAAACAGCAAGAAAAAACAGCCCCTTTCAGCTTCAGCATAGGTTAATTAGCACAAGTTGATTAGATCGGCCTCCCGACTCTCAGCTGATTTGCTCTCAGCTTTTTTGCGCAGGGCTCTCCTGCTTGCTGCAAAGAGTGCTGGAACAGATTTTTCCCCCTAGCTATGCTGAAAAAACGAAACTGAAAGTAAAGCAGGCTCTTTGTTGCAACATGATAAAATGAGGCAGAGAGAGATTTCTCTTTCTTTTTCCTCACCAAAAAAGGTAGGTGCAAACAATGGGAAATTTAGGGCAAAAGAGGAGAGTTCAAGATTTTAAAACACAAAAGAAAAAAAGCTCTATTTAACTAGGGAATTGTAATAATTGAGATACTATTAATTGTATATTGTGTTGAAAGCAGAAATGGTTAAGTTGTGGTTTGGAGGAATATATGGGGAAAATTATTTGATTTATTATTATTGGTAAATATAATTAATTGATTTGTAAGAAATTGGATTGCATGAAAATAATTGGAATATTCATGTTCATATTGATTAATATACAAAAAAAGATAGTTATATAACTAATTTATTTATATAAAAATGTTGAATTTGTATTAAACAACTGTAATATTACATAATTAAGCAATGTGAGGATGGATACAAAAATAGATGACAATGGGAAGGGTATAATATAGAGGGAGAAGGGAGAAGGGCGGTATATAAATTTAAATAAATAAATAAATAAAAATATAGAAGGGAAAAATGGAATTTGATTAAGATTAGAGATGAGAATGAAGGGTAATATTGGCTTTTTTAAAAAAATAGATGAGGAATAAATATGGCAAAAAGGAAATATAGAAATTGTAAATTTAATTGAAATGACTAAACACTGTTTAAATCTGAGAACCAGCCAAATACTCTGTTCAAAGAAAATACATTGTATGTTTGTATGTGTGTTTGGCTAAATAATAAAAAAAAAAACTTAAAAAAACAACAACCCAAAAAGGTAGGTGCGTCTTATACTCCGATGCGTCTTATACTCCGAAAAATACAGTAGTTTAAAATTTTGCATTGATGAAATGTTGCAGTTTCCACTTTTTAATTGTTTAAACTCACATTTTTCTTAAGTATATTACTTATACATGTATATTATTTTACTTTGTTAATTTTTTCTTTTTCAGTTTCCTTTTCTTGCTTTGAAGCAAAACAAAAATTTAAAAATACTTTAAATTTACCATTTTCCTTGGTAATCTCTTGACTATGGAATGTCTTCCTTGCTAGTTATGATAGGACTATGCCTGGTCTTTTTCATTCTCCCAGGCCTTTTGGTAATGTGCTAAATGTTGATTTTAAAAAATGCCGTTTTTTCTTTGATGCTGTTTTATTTTGTAAAACACTTTAGTATGCTTTAACCAACTGTTTAAACTGTAAACCTGTTCCTTAAATGGGAAGTAGTATCAAAATAATTTAAATAAAATAACATTTGTCATTTGGTATAGTAGCATTCAGTGCATGCTTTTGGATATTATAGAAAGAAGTTTTGTACATTGTTTAGAAGCTTTTCCAATGTATCTTGATACATGTATGCAGCCTTAATCCCACCCACTGATTTGCAAATGTATAATTATTATATTAGTAAAAGTAATTCTATTAGTGTAACAAAACATCTGAAAAGAAAGCAACAATAGAAAAATACATGGCATTAAATGACATTAATTTTTTATTATTTTAAAAGCAATAAAAACATAATAAAAAGGCCAACAATACAAACAACGTAATAGCTCTTTCTTCTAACAATTTTGTAATTGTTTATAGATGGATTTCAAAGAAATACGCAAATGGCAACTCAGGGAAAAGACTGAAAGCTATAAATTTAAATGCCAATAAGTGTTTTCACATTTATACAGTAACGAACATGCATTCACATTATGAGGAAGGGGTAATAGGACAGCTTTCTGGAAAGATCAAAGGCCTTGATTACTGGTATATTATTCAAAGTGAATTGGCTATAAAGACCAGACTCTCCAGATTTCTCAGATCAAATAATGAATAATGAATGTGTACATCTTCATTGCAACAGCAGCAGCCTGATTGCCTTATTCATACTTTTGAGATGTATTTTGGTTTCTTTTTAATTTAACTCTTAATTTCTTAGCTATCAGAAGACTACTTGTACAATAGTTAAACTTAGGTCACTTAGAACCGTTCTCTCCGATTCCCGGACAGAAATTCAATCAGCACCATATGTCCACTGAAATTGTTAAACAAGGTGAAGCAACAATGTCTGGCAATGGCAATGTGATCTCTTCCTGGTATAACCAGGTAGTAGCGGCACGTAAACAATATGTGCCAGATAAATGTACTGTAGGCTCTTTCACTTCTTGCAAAAGGAGTGCAAAGAGGATTTTGGCTGATGTAAATGTAAAATAAAGGTAACACACATTCTGTGAAAACATTATGGCTACTTTCAGTAAATTGCACTATTAGTAGATTAAACTGCAAATCAAATACAATACTTTTTAAAATGAGTAATTTCCTATTTCCTTAGTCTAAATCTAGGACTGAATGCTCTTTAACAATATTTGATAAATGCAAATAGTGTGGTTTATAAGCTTCTATGAAGTATGTCCTGAGTACTGCCCTTGTCCTTTCACATCAACCCAACCCCTCCTCATTTCTTGAAGGAAACAGATTTCTCTTCTGCCTTTGGCTTCTTTTGTTTGTTTTAAAACTATTTTTAAGAGAAATCTTTTCTTTTTGGTTTTATGCTTTTCAGTTAAGAGCTGCGTATAAAGGCATCTTCTTTTACAGTTCCATTGTCCATAGAGAAGGAATCTGTTACGTGGAAGGACCAAGAAATAAATCATAAAGATTAATCTAATCTTTCAGTTTACAATACCAGTTGGCTGGATATGTATCTAGTGGATAGAAACAATAGTATAGGAAGCAGGTCTGCGGAAGGTATATTGATCAAGATAGGTATCTACTGAATTAGTTTGCAAAAGTCTATAGTCCTAAATCAGCGCTTCTCAACCTTGGCAACTTTAAGCTGTGTGGACTTCAGCTCCCAGAATTCCCCAGCCAACATGGGTGTTGAAGCCTACACAGTTTAGTTGCCGAAGTTGAGAAGCACTGTTCTAAATGCTACTTTGTCATACAATGGACATTTCCTAATTCCTTTCATCTTAACAATTCCAGATTTTAGCAACATACATGGTCAATTATAATTTACAATTATCAAATCATTTTAAGTATTTTTTTTGTACAATTGGTAATTAGGCAAAAAGAAATAGAAAGTTATCAAGCAGCCATTTTAGGATTTAATACTAATCAAAAGCCCAATGCACCATTTTTAATGAGGCACAGTGATATTGGGATGATATCACAATGCCTCACGGCATGGTGGTGCAGTGGATAGAATGCAGTACTGCAAACTAACTCACTGCTCACTCCAGGTTCAATTCTCACCAGGTCAAAAGTTGACTCAGCCTTCCATCCTTCAGAGATAAAATGAGGACCCAGATTGTTGGGGACAATATAGTGACTCTGTAAACCGTTTAGAGAGGGCTGTAAAGCACTGTGAAGCAGTATATAAGTCTAAGTGCTATTCCTACTTCATGTCACAAATTAGCCTCTTATTTTTAATTAGTTATAGTCATCAATTATATAGGAAACCATGAGTAAATCCATAGTTGTCATCATTGGGTTGTCCACAGGGTGTGATCAAAAAAAGTCAAAATGATGGCCACAATACATATAAAAAAAAAGGCATTGCATTTGTTGTGGTCAACATCGTGTCTTTTTTGACCACATCCTGTGAATAGTCCTACCTGATAAAAGATTTTTTCAATTCTTAATGGATATTTCTGTAAGAAAGCAGACTCTACATTTATTAATAACTGCTTTGATATATACTAATATTTAAGTTAAATTGTTGGTTTCACCTGAGGAAAAGGTCACAACAAAAAAGCAGAAGACCCTTAAAAAGTCATCGTAACTTTTCTTGGATTTTCTTCCTTTCCTACTAATCTACCTTCAACCTTAAAGCATTAAGAGCAGCGTTCCGATTGACATGCAAGGAAGCTGTAATTATAAATCTCAAGACAAAATACTTTCCTAATCATATGAATTACTTTCAGATGTAATAAAAATAAACCTAGAATATTTGCTTCTTCATTGTATTTAAAAAAAAAGGTACAGAATTAAACTATTTTAATTAAAAATGTTATATATGTTATTCTGTACCTAATTTATTCAGTCACAGGCAATTAAGTGTTTTACAATCCAACATTCAATTTATTTGATGAATTTTATTAGCAGAACTGAATACCAAGTCGACTCGAGTGGATGTTCACAATAATGGTAAAACCAAGGGCTAGGTATCATGAGGATATAAATTGCTAGAAAAAGAATTGTTTTCCAGTTCCAACACTGGAGTCAATGCTCAATTTAAAAAATAATTGGCCTGATAGGTAGATTAATTTGTTTCATAGTAATGAAGAAATTGAGGCTTAAAATGTGACTAATAAATTGAATTTGTAAAAATATATTTATGCTGAAATATGTTCCGTGACAGCCTTTTCAATGTTTTTCCAGCTTGGCAACTAAGATGAGGGGACTTCAACCACAGAATTCCCCAGCCAGCATTCCATTCATCAGAAAGCTGCCAAGTTTGAAAAAAATTCTGTTCCAGCAGGAGTCATAGGGCTTATGAAGGGTTAGGGTTAGGGTAGACTGAAAACTTCCTCCTTGGAGATCAGAAAAAACTCCAATCTTGAAGGAACTGAGGCTGACTGTCTCAACTTCCATGATCAAATCTTTCCATCGGGTAATCCATCTTTAGAAAACAAAGTCCAATATTCTGAGCCTTGCTCAGATTGAAAACCTTTTTGGGGAAACTTGGTTTGATGGCCATTTAAAAAAAAAATTAAGCCAGCTTGAGAGCTGGTACTTAGAACCAGTCCTTTTTCCATCCCTTTGCTAGGGGGGATTTTTGAGACATTGTCATAATGTTCTACCCATTTTCCAGATTGAGGTAGTAATTGTGAATTTGAGAAAATGCTCTGCATGCTAGCAATTATATTATACTGTATACGCTAAGTGAGAATTAACAATGCAAAGATTTTCCATCTAAAAATCTATGAGATTAATTCAGGTGGTCAAAAGGTTGGAGAAATTATAAGGAAGTAATACAATTCTGAGCACCATTCTTATATATTTGAAGTTACATTGTTGGGATGTAATTTGTTTTTTGAGTAACACCTTGTCATATAGCATTCTCCAATTTAGATAATAGTGCTTTTGTATAATGTTAATGAACACTCTTGGTGCATTCCACAATTAGAATATAGGAATTATAAAATTAATTGGTGACTTTTAGCTGCTGTATTTAAGAGGAAACATGTTCAAAATGCTTTGTTTAAATGATAGACTGAAAACTTTCAAAAATATAAAGGTTCAGATATGTAGCTAAGAACTGCTATTACAAAAAAAATTGAAAGGGGTTTTCACCTAAAGCAATGATATTTAATTTGATGTATAGAAATATAAAATAATGGACTGGCTACTCCATACGATAGGGAGTCAAATTGCTCTATTATGCTTGGAAATTCTTCCTCCAAGATTTGAGGACAACTTGGCAAGAATTGTGGATTATGTTTACAATTCATTCCGTTTTCATCAATTAACAATTTCTGCTCATAGGATAATTTCAATGATAGGCATTAAACTGTTAACTTTCAAAAAATGATTTGAATTCCTGAGAAAGCAAAAACAAACTGAACAGCCAAATCATAATACATTTGTGATTAACTAGGTGTGCATTGACTTCATTTCCAAGCATGAAAATATTACAATGACAGATGCAGAAAAAGCAGAGTAAGATCAGGCCATTTAAGCAAGAATACATCCATGTTCCGAGCCAATTTCACACTTGAAAACTTTGAAAATGATTAAATGTATTTGTGGTTATATTTTGAGCTTGTGTTGTAAAACTTATCAGCTTGTCTACTGTATAAATGTCAGCTACTACTGATAATATGCTTCTGGAGAAAAAGAACATCATGAAAATGGTCATGGTGATGATTTATAAAGTTTCAATATATACACATACTGAAAATTATCTAAAAAAAAACAATCGAATATGCTTTAATTTTTATACAACTTTAGTGTTCCTGGACTGCATCAAAAGACATTCAAGCTATTAATGCATTGTGGAAATTATTTTTAATAAACTAGTATGACCCAAAAGAACTGAATAAATTTCTTCATAGGTAGGAGAGAACCGAACTGAAAAACAAAGACCACAGCTCAGCATGGTGTCTTCAATAACCCAGCTGCGTGGTTTCCAGCCTTCATAATTATGCACAGGATAGAATACCAGAACCTGGCATTTTAGCAGTTAACAAAAGAACGGTATATATTCCTCTTTAATAACAATTAACCCCTAATTATGATTATATGGTAATAAAAATAAGCATACACACAAATTTAACTTTAGAGGATTGAGTTCCAAATGTTGTATTTACATTTCTGCAGATATGGCTCAAAGTGCAAGATACAAAAGGCATGAAATACTGGTAGTCAAAAGTCAACATGAAATATTAGCAGTCAACTTTTGGACATAATCATGATTCAATTAGCTGATCATTCACTCAATTAATACAGTCCTTAGCTGACACAAATAACATGCTACAGTCAAGAGAAAGAGCCCAAGCAAACAAAACATTTTTAGTTAGTTAATTATGAGGCTGTCCTAGACCCATGTAATGTTTATATTCTGCCTGAAGCAATTACGTTTGGCCAGATAGGTAGTAAACTATTTGCTTCTGCATAATTCTCACAGTAGTTAAAACACTATTTTTGAAATGTCGGTGCTAGACAATCACAAATGGAGCATTCATAATGTACAATTTAACCTCTTATGGTCTTAACTGCAGAGAAGTATTTGCAATTACCAACTCCTGGCCTGTATGTCTTTATGAAAATGAATGTAGCTTTATATTCTATATTAAAAATAAAGTGGAATGCCCAGGACAAAACTGAAATGTAATATAACAAAGTTGAATATATGTAGTGCTTGAAGGAAACATTCAGTAGAAGTCTAAAGTCTTTCCTTTAAAAGTCTATTCAAATTTCCCAAATTCGATGTTGTCCAAATTAGCTTCCATAGATGACTCTGATTTTCACCTGAAGCATGGTTTTTAAAAACTATTTAACTTATCAAAGCAATGGCACAACAGTATTTTCTTTTCACTGGGGCATATAACCACCTTGCCGTACAGTCTGAGGAAGGTAGCTTTTGGGCATCTCTTCACTGGTTACCATATCTGTGTTGTTTTCAAGCTTCCCAGCCTGTTCCATTAGGTTAGGAGAAAATGCACCTATGAAGTCCATTCCCTGTTGATCTTTTTCTGGGCCAGATTCACCCATTTGTGATGCTGGAAGCCTGGTAGTATCTTCCTCACTTACTGGAAAAATCTGTTCCTCCTTTTCAAAATCTGTGGCTGTGTCATCCCAGCTACCATTTTGCTTGAAGTAGCGATGCTTGGGCATTGAACTGTCATTTCCAAGAATCTGTTGATCCTCTGGCCTCTCTTCTAAATCTAAGAGAGGTTGTGTAGATTCAGACCTGGAAAAGACTTGCACTGAAGGAGTTTGATCCCGGTAGCCACTGGGTATTACAGTTGAGTACTGCACGGTGCTGGAAGTGTTCTGAGCAGGTTCCCCTTCATCACTATCTGAAACACTTTGTCGAGGAGAAGACATGCAGGATGAGCCTCCTATACCACTGCTGTGACCTTCTGAGGCATTCTTCTCTTTTCTAAGCAAGTCAAAAGGCTTCAGATCTTGATCTGAAAGGGATTTCTTGTCCTCGGCTTCAATTTCTACAACACTGACATCAGTAAAACTGCCCTCTGGATATATTTCCTCTTTTGAATTAAAATGCTTTTTTAAAAAAAAGACAAAAATGTCATTATAATTATCTGTGATGCAATTTGATTTTAAATCAAAACTACATTCATCTGATTTTTTTGCTGTAAACTGCCGAGAGTCCCTTGGGAGTTGGGCGGCATAGAAATGCGATAAATTAAATTAAATTAAATTAAATTAAATTAAATTAAATTAAATTGTGATCTTTAGTCTGCCCTCATCATTTTCTTTCTGTCAGAAAATCAAGCTTCTTCGGTAGTAAATTAATGCAGTGCCTCCTTGGGCTTTCAGATTGGTCTGTATCTCACTTTAATCTGCATTACTAAAAGACATGATTTGAGAATGCAACTTTTCACATACAGATCATACCAGATGCTCTGCTGAATTTACATTATATTCCGTACATCCTATATATATTTGCATAATATATAGGATTTGTCCGTTTGATTTTTTAAAAATTAGGTTATTATATACTTCTAACATATTAGGATTGGTTTTTTTAAAAAATATATACCATTTAAGAAACTAATTACATTTTTGCATTTAGTTGAAGATTTGGCCTGGATTCCAGTCAAGTTCTTCATCAAGTACAACAGCCTCTTTTCTCCATGTAAACTCTAATTCAACATTAGGTTGACAGAGTGGAAAAGGAGGAGATATTTTGCTCTTTTTCAATTTCCCCAACCAACCCCAACTATGTAGCCTCCATAAATCAACCTCAGGGAATTATGAAAGGATGCCACATCTGGAAATTGCCATTGCCATTCCTTTGTTATGTTTTTGTTAATTATTTTATAATCTCATTTTGTTTTTTTTTGTTTTCCTTTTACCTTAGCTGGTGTCTGCGGTGACCATTGAGCAATTACGCTCTTTGAAGGATCAGGCACATTAGGCCAGATGTGTTTCTTAATCCTGGAGAAAAATAATAAAAAGACAAGTAAAAAAATAACAAGTGACATTCAGCTCAGAATTATTATATGTATAAGCACACACACACAATAGTACATTAGTGTCAATGCAGCGCTCCTTCCTTTGCTCAATCAAGAATGACACGCAGTGTGCTGAATATGTGGTGCTGTACAGGATAGTACCACTAAGGATACTTACATATCTCGTTTGCTGAAGCAAACTAATACACCAAATAAAGTAAATAGAAGAAATGCTATGCAGACAGGAACAACAATTGCTTCTATTTCTCCATCCTCTGAAAAGAAAATGCAAAAGGAAATCAGCACATTTTCTTCAAATGTTTATTAGTTTACCTCAAAATAATTTTAAAAACTCTAAAATCTATTAACTGATAATGAAAATAACAAATGAATCATACCTATCCTTTTGGATCATGCCTATCCTTAATCATTTTTAAATTCACATATTGTGTTAAACAAACAGACAAAAACAAACAAATCACCCGATTTGTGAATTATGCCACATTCCCAGGGTACCTAATACAGAACAAAGTAACGAAATCATCTATACAAGACTTTCAAGTGGTCTAAAAAAGGAGGAACTCTAATGGGTACTTGGGAAGTATCCCAAACTGATTCTTTTCAAAATTGGAATATTTACATACAAAACTTACCAAATCTATTTGTAGAAAATGTAAACTGAGAACCAGCTGTTCCTCCACTTTCTGTGTATGCTGTCATATGCACCATATACAAAGTGTTACTTAATAAGGATGATAGTAGGTACTCTGTTTTTGAAGGATCCACAGTCACAACTAGAAATTAAAAAATGAATTGACAATACTTTACATTAAATCTATCCAAACTAGTTTTTTCTAACCTTAATTCAAATAAGAGCATTTAGATCTGAACTCAGTATAGTCCAACCTTCATTTCTAATTTTATTAATTCTGTCAAAATATTCTGTATTAATATTATTGCATATCATAACACGTACATACTATATTGGATGAAATACAGTGGCACCTGGGCACCTGTTGATAATTTGTTCTGGAAGACGTGATGAACACTAAAACTAATGAGTACGAAGAAAACCTCATGACTTACCACATGATCTGCTATTTTGGTTGGAAGAAATAGCAAGTCATGGGGTAGCCGATGTCAGCAAATTCTCCCTTGCACGTTGACTACTGGGAGAAAGCCAAGTGCTGGGACAAGATTTCTGCTACAAAAATGCATCGAATACTGAAATAAATGAGTTTTGAAGCAATCGAGTACCGAGATATGACTGCGCATATTTACTACAATTACTTTGCGTTATTTCATTTATTTATTAAATTTATATAGCTGCACATCTCAATGCATAATTATGGGCAGGTTATGAAGTTTTTAAAAAAATATGAACACAGCAAAGCAATGGAATAATTTCAACAATAAAACCAATATTAAGCCATATAAAAACTGTATCAGGAAATCAAAGTTTTGAATCACACTTCCATCCTTACAGTCAATACAGCTACTGTGCAGGCTCTAGAACATTCCTGGGTTTCCATGCCCATCACAAAAACATGTTTTCAGGCCTTGCCAAAAGTTAACAGGATCACTATGGACTCTGAGGTGGGGGAGGGGGGCAGGAAAATGATGTTCCATACAGTTGAAACCACGACAGAGAAGGCTCTCCTTCTAGGCTCCACCCAAAATATATACTCCCTGGCTGACGGGACCTAAAACATGACACTGCTCCCAGATCTGACTGGATTACAGGTAATTGAAGAGAGGCCGTCCCTCAGATAACTCAGTCCAGTCCCATGGCATGAAAGGCTTTATAGATTATCACTAGCATTTTGTATTATACCCAGAATAAAATTGGCAACCAAGGCAGCCCACAGAATGGAGGTATAATATGTGCTGATTGAGAGGTGCATATAACTGCCACATTTGCAGCAGCTGAAGCTTCTAAATACTGTTCAAGGGCAGTCCCGGGTAGAGTAATCTATATGAAAGGTGAACAATGCATGAATGATAATGAGCCATGAATGCCACAACATAGTACAGGACTGTTTATGAACAAGGGTCTTTGTGTACAAGAAGCAACTAACAAGTAAGATTCACCCACAAAAATCTAGATGAATACTAGGTGGCAGCTAGAGTTAGTTTTCTATATCCTTTTGCTGCCATGTAGTGTTTTGTGTGTGTGTGTGTGTGTGTGTGTGTGTGTGTGTGTGTGTGGTGTTTTTTTTTGGAATTTCTGCCAGCCTGGATCTGGTAAAGCCTAAAGTAAAGTTAACTTGGAAACCTTGGGCTAGGATATCATTCAAATAACTAAAAATTAGCAACACACTTACCTCTTTCATCTCCAGTCGCTGTTTTATAAGAAATGGTATAGTTTTTGATAAACCCATTTTGTTCTTCCACTGAAAGAGGATCCCATTCTAAAATAGCTTCAAACTTTCCAAGTTTCTTTGTTCGAACATTGGGTCCTATAGCAGGCACTATAAACAAATAGTACTTTAAATGTTTTTTTTGCTAAAGATCAACAATTAGTTCTCTTATTTGGGGATTTGTCTGTAGCTGCAGTAGAGCAAAATGAAAGGCAGGGACATCCTGCTAGAACTATATTAACTTTTATGAAGGAGCAGCACTACTTGCCACTATACCATCAAGCAATTCCAAGTTCTTTTGGTAACTCATAAATTGCCTATATTTCAATTCGCCAAAAGCATTATAGTCTAATAACCTTGCTCAATCTTACCTGGAGCATCAATAGTTCACCTAGGCTTTTGTTTTGAATACATGTTATGGCATCCCATTTCTTTCTCTCATTACTGTCATATTTTATAATTGTAGCTAATATAGTTCCTATAGTTTTACTGTTTTGTACTCCACTTTCATATCAATTTATTATGAAAATTAGGCAATATTTTATGAATATCATAAACCAATTACTGCATTGTGGCATCCTCAAGAAAGCACTTGCAGTTGTAGTAAACTTACCATCTTGTTGAAGATAGGCCTGTGTTGATTCTCCTTCTCCTTGACCGTCACTATATAATGGATATACTGTTATTATGTAACGCTTGTATGGCTTTATGGTTCCTAAAAAAAGAATTTTACAAGTCCTATTTACATAAATTAAAAATGCTAACACTTGTGTTAAGAAACAAGAGATACCCTGTTACACACCTATTTCGTCATAGAAAGAAATTTGACTTAATTTTGTAGTAACTATTTTCAGAGACATTTGAAAACAATTGAGATATTGCTAGGTACAGTATCAAGAAGTTGCTGGTGCATTAGAAATGCTTGAAAACTTTCTACTTTTTTTGCAGTTGTTTAATATTGCTTACAAACTGCTTTAGGATTATTGCTATCCTGAAAGGCAAGCTATACTGTAAATACTTGTAATCAATGTACATAAAGCTTGAAGACAATTTGCATTTCTCCAAATTGTCAGAATTGGTGGTTCAGGTAGTCCTTGAGTTACGACAATAATGGTCATAACTGCCTTTTATTAGAACACCTGTTAATGAGTAGGTGATGTGACAACTTTTTTGCATGTTGTTAAGCATTGTTGTTAAGTGAATCTGCAGTCGTTAACTGAACAATGGTTTGCTATGAGCACAGTTTTCCTGAAAAACAGATGTAATTATTGATTTGGGTTTTTTTTTGGAAAAACTGTCATAAAATAGCATCATATAGCCATGGGACATTGCAAATAGCCATACATGAGGCTGTGTTGTTGAGCACCAAAAGTGCAGTCACACATGACTATAGGGTAGTGGTGTGGCTGCCCAATCCAAGTTCCCCTTTTTTGAGCCTGTCGTAACTTCTAATGGCTGTTAAACAATCGGTTGTAAGATGAGAACTACCTGCCTGTGCCCCATTATAATCCACCTACTAGACAAATATATTTTCATGCAATGCCCTTTTTCTGATAAAGAAGGAAGCATGATGGAAAGCAAATAGCAAGAGATTGTTCAGTGGAAATCATTGTTGGATTTTGATGAAATAGTGATCATAGAAATAAGCCATTAATACATAAATGAGTTTCATTTGTCTCTTTTCGTTGGGGAAACAGAAAATAAAACATGATCAGAACAGCAGGATTACTCTAACACAGGGGTGTCGAACTCAAGGCCCGGGGGCTGGATCTGGCCCGCAGGGTGCTTAGATCTGGCCTGCAGGGCTGCCCTGAAAACAAACAGCGAAAGACTGGCCCGTAGTGCCTCTGCCAGTGAAAATGGAGTTCCCTCCCGAGCTCTGTTTTCACTGCCAGAGGGTTGCAAGAGGCCGTCATAGCTGAAAATGGAGCTCGGGAGCCCGTTTTCGCTGGCAGAATGTTCGGCGACACGTGTACTCTCACATGAATGACATCAAGCTGTCCACGCCTACCCCGGTTATGCCCACCATGGCCCCCCGAGGTCAAATACTATGCTGATGTGGCCCTCAATGAAATCAAGTTTGACACCCCTGCTCTAACACATATATAAAAATATAGAGGTGGATTAAAAAGATGACAATAAAAAGATGCCTGATTAAAGTAGTAATGCCTTTACTTATAAAATCAACTTATAAACCTTTCAATTTATAAGTAATCTCTGATTACTTATCAGAGTTGCTAGAAGAAAGAAACTGCAGTTGATGGCATTCTGCTAATGCAGAAGTACAATTCTAGCTTCTGTCATACATATTTTAAGGCTCTCTCCTAATATTAAAAACAAAATTGTGGGATTGAACTACATCAACACATACACAACCACATTATCTTAGTTTGTCAAATATTTTGAATGTAGAAAATGTTCAAACATTTGGGATTTTCCCTACTTTTCCATTTTTACTTGTATTGGGCTAATGGTCTGTCAATAACTGATACCGTTCCTTTGTATAAAACAAAATCCAACAATATAAATTAATTGGAAATGTGGATTTCAAGGATTTATCACTTGGCAGTATCAGAGAAGGATACAGGAATATTCGTTAAAAAAAACGTCCACACGAAAGTCTCTCCTTTACCAGCTTCTTTACTTAAAAGCTAAAATAAAAGGAATGACATCCTTAAAACTAAAATCTATTCTGGCACCCTTCATGTATAACAAGCTTTAAATGACAGTCTGCTGAAAAAAAAAACCATATTTAATCTCTAAAATTCTAAATCAATTTCCAAATCTGCTCCACAAGAAGTTTCAAAATTCTAGGACACAACGTATTTTATTAGTTTGCCCCCAATATTATTTTCTGAGCACACTGCTGAGGTGGTATCTGCAGTAAACAATCAAAACAAAATGTCTTTTAGATTTGATGAACTGCAAAGTGATAGGGCAAACAGTGGGAATTTGAACAACAGGGGAACATATTACTTATGTCATAATTAAGTCACATCCTCTCAGGCAACAGAATAGCAATTTTAGTTGTTTTGTCAAAATGATGTCATTCAGGAATTATTGTATTGAGGAAAAAAGTATTTGTAGCATGAAAATTCTTGCTCCCCTGCTGCAATTTTATTTATTTATTAACTAAATTTTTATGCTGCTCATCTCCCCCTACAAGATGACTCTGGGCAGCTTTCAGGCTATGAAAAAAAGGAAAACACAAACCTTACTAATTTCCAACTCTAAAACAATATGATGGCTTGCAGGTTGTCTCCAGGTTAGAGCTTAGCTTACATGGAAAAGTGGTATATTGGTTCAAAAATGCTGAAATGTTAAAATTTACCTTTACTGTTAGTTAGGAATACTGCTTATGTATGACTAAGGCCAGTAACCTAAGAAGCATTAGATTTGATTTCTTTTTATAATACATCTTATAAATTTATTTATATTATTTATAAATGTATATTAGTTCTTATTCCTTTTTTGCACTTTGCATGTGTTTTACCTTAAAAGGTATAGCATAGTGAACAAAGCACATAAATAAGAAGAATTGGATTTATTTTTAAAGGAAATAAGAGCATCTAAAGAATTCTTCTCTTCATTGTATAAATAACAGATTATTCTTTACAGTTACCTTTTAAAAATGTTCTCCGTTTTGAGCCAAGTTCCTGCTGCCATTCAGTAGGGCAGCTTAAATTGCTACAAGCTTCTTGCCATTCAATTATGTATTTACTAACTGACTCTCTGGGAGGTGTCCAATTTACCCAGAGTTTGCCATCTTTAGGAAATGCAAGAATATTCTTCACAGGAGCTGAAATTAGGAAAAAAAAAACCTTAATTCTGCAAAAGATATAAAGTGAAAATTCTAGCGTTCTACAAAGTTCCTAATTTTAACACCAAAATTCAATTAAAGATTCTTGTTTGAAATATAACACCGCTGGTCATATGAACAATCGAATCCCAACGTATTTATGACTAAGCCAAAGTGGATGTCTACAGTCACAGATAAGAAAACATTAGAACTAGAATCACATTTCAAGGATTTTTTTAACACGCAAGAGATTTTTTAACGCAAGAGAGAGAATTCAGATATTAAAACACTTTTACTATTCTCATCTGACAGGCTATGTTAAATAGTTTAAAACATTTTTAAATTCTCATATCTGGCATTCCTATAGCAGCAAATGTATTTTAGGAAAAGAAAAGAAATTTTAATATGTATTGTACAGAATATCTACTGAAATTTTATTTATTAAATTTCTATGCCACCCATCTTACTGATAGAACAACTTTGGATGGCTTACAATGTAATAAAAAATAAAATGTACTAAAAACAATTAAAATTAGAAAAACGTAATTAAAAAAGCTAAAAACCAAGATGATGGGCAGTCTGGGGGGTAGAGATTTTCTCTAGCTGGACAGTCACCCCCAACGTAGCAGGTCTGTCAGGACCTTTGGCTAAACAGCAGAGGTAAGCTTTGAGACTCTTCTAGAAGGTCAGGAGTGTGGGGGCGAACCTTAGCTCCGACGGGAAAATATTCAATAGGGTGGGGGCCACAAAGGTCTTTTCTTGAACCCTGCCAGCTGGCATTCTTTGGCCAACAGGATCTGAAGGCCTTTTTCACTGGAACAAATGTGATGGACTAGTCAATGGAGGCGAGACGGTTCTTCAGATATCCTAGACCAGGAGTGTCAAACTGGTGG
This sequence comes from Pituophis catenifer annectens, assembly GCF_029215685.1. Classification (NCBI taxonomy): domain Eukaryota; kingdom Metazoa; phylum Chordata; class Lepidosauria; order Squamata; family Colubridae; genus Pituophis; species Pituophis catenifer. Next base: position 269,274,689 of record NW_027256882.1, on the reverse strand, counting down.
CCCACAGAGGCCTCACCCACCCCAGCTCCGTGAATGGGAAAAACATCATGAAATGTCACATGATGGCAATGTAACACGGCAAGTTTGACACCCGTGTCCTAGACCTACACTATATTACTATATCATAAGCCAGTTGTTCAACTGAAACATTAGAATCTAATTGAGATAATTGTATATGCAAGAAGCATATTTAAGATACCTTAATGGAATATTTTATCTATTCACTAACAGAACTAATCAAAGTAATTACTACAGCTATGTTGTTGCAAGAAAGATGAACTTTTTCCTTAAATGTATTTATCTTTAAAGAAAATTGAAGACAATTTTTTAAACAATCAATTCAAACAGAAGAAAAATCTTTTCTAAATTACAAATCAGTTTGAATAACTAAAAGTACCAAGTTCCTCCTCTTATTTTCCTTACAACAGCTACTCTGTCACAAGAACTGGGCTTAGAGTGAGCTTAGTTTAGCGTAACCCAAGGTCACCCATCTGACTTTCATAACTAAGACAGGACTTGAACTCACAATCTCTTGCTTTCTAGCCCGGTTCCTTAACCACTAGACCAAATTGGCTTCAATAAGAATGGATTGCTCTCCATAAGAAAAACAAAAGTGGTCTATTGTTAACATTAATATTTAGATTTTCCCCCCTTCATTAAATTATTTGAAAAACTTTACCTTTTGAATTAGTTGCTGGAATAAGCAAGTGTGATGTAGGAGATTTACCAATTTTGTTAAATGCTATAATGCTCACATTGTATGTCCCATTTTCTACATTTAAAATCAGTTTGGTTGTATTCAGAGTGTAATGTCTAGTTGGAAAAGAAAGTGGCGGTCTTCTTGAAATAGATACTTCATATTTCAAAATTACTCCATTTGCTTCAGAAGGACTCAACTCCTGTTGAAGAGATTTATTTTATTCAGAGATGATATATGAAGAAAAGAAAATGTTTTATACACATCGAGATGTTCATTCAACTAACCCAGCATTTCTGTTTCAAACTAGCAGTAGATTATAATAAATTAAGAAAGCCAATTCTCAAACTTTTTATCCCAAATCCTTGATAAGTGCATTTGTCAAGAAGAGAATACGGAACCTTACTGCATGAAAAATTAACTTAATTTATAGGAAATGCTCTCAAAGGCTTGTCGACTGGATCTAGGATTTTTATCTATTTTTCTATTTTAGGAAAGATCAAATTAGTTAAAAAAGAGAAAGAATGTCACCTAAGAAATCGAATGTATTGTTTATCAGAACGGAACTCAATGTATCAAATGGAGAGTGTACTACAGACTGAATGGGAATATGATAACAGGATATCCATCTTTGAGGTACTCAAGACAAGAAACTCACCCAGAAGTAATAGCTCTACTTTACTATAAAGTTATATTAACAGTATCTTGCAAGTCTGTTTTTCTTTTCAGTTGTTTTTGCAGTACAGAGGGTCCCTTCTGAGACATTTGCCATGCCCTCATTTCTTCTGTGGGCTAAGTTGCCTCTTAACCAACCTGTTCTACCTGTGCATCTTTGCCAAAAGTTTACATAACTTTTCCTATCTTTTCCTATCCTCCAAAGAGGGGTGTATATAAGTCTTGGAAAGCTTTTAGGGAAGGGATCTCCAACCCCTGGGCCACAGACCGGTATCGTGTCGTAACTTGTTGGAAACTGGGTCACAGAGGCAGCAGGAGAGGGCATGAAGGTTCATTTGCGCATGCGTGGGGTTTAGGTTGCGTGTGCTGCCATTCTCCTCAAGCTGCCAAAGCCAGTCCAGAGAACCAAAAGGGTTGGGGACCCCTGCTTTAGGGAGTTATTAAAGTTTCCCCACCCTCTCGCAAGTTCACTCATTTGTTAATTTTATAGTTAACTGAAGAAAATGATTAAATATATGGGAAGTAGTTAAATTAGATCAAAAAACTAATTGTCCTGACCTTAGCTACTTTTTTGAGCATAGTTTCATGTCATTTAAAAGCCAAGTATAGTCCTCAGATCAATGCAAAACCCTTATACCATGATATATAGTTTTTTCCTACCTTCCAAAGAAGGCCTAATGTCCAATTTCCTGTTGAGCCAGAAGTTTTAATGTTACGCCAAAGAACTGGTCCTTTAGATGGTTCTAACAGAGGATAAAAATTCAAACATCTAGATTTTAGAAAATCTCATTATTCATTTTATTTAATGCATATTTATCAAAATTAAAAAATCTGTTTTAAATTGTTTTAATCAATTGACACATGCTTCATTATAATAATGCTTAGTAATAATGTCAGATACAGATTACATATTTTAATCTTCTATTGGTATTAAATATCCTATAGTTGCACTCAAAAATGTTCTAGACTTCAACAATACTGTGCACTGAACAGCCATCACCCAAGAGTCCTTTTCTCTGCATAATTCGAGGATTATTTATTAGTATCAGTTTTCAAACTAAAAGAAAAAATGTTGTATAATTTATAGAAGGTGGAAAATCTCAGCCTCTATAATTTTTATCCATAATATCTGAAATATTATTATCCTGTAATATTGTAAGATTTTTTGTTATATGTCCTGCATTTTTCCTGTTTCTAAAAATCATTTTAATCCTTTATTCAGGCGGTCAGAACCCTCTTGAGCTCTGAATTTGAAACACATAATTCTCAAAGGAATATCATGATTAATGTTTTTTATATAACCAATGGAGATTGTTGAAGCAAAGATAATTACTAATTTCAGAGATATTAATAATTTTTAGTATCAGACTTCCCATGCTTGACAGTAGTTGATCATCCATTTTCAGGCTCTTTGCTCATGGAGTTATAGATCTCCTTTTATGTTCTTTTTAGGTTACAGGGTAACTTGTGTAGACATGTAACTATTTCATCTTTTGACATTGTGAGGCCAGATAAACAAACAAACAAACATTGCTTACTGTCTTCAGCAGTGAATCCAATTACTTCATTCCATTCACTCCAGTACTTTGATGAATGAATTGCACAACACAGTCTAATTTGATATGCTGTATTTGGCCTGAGTTCCTGGAGAGTAAAGGAAGTTCTCGACGAAGCTGTATCTACAGGTGGAATCTGAAAATAAAGCTTTCATAAGTGTTATGATACTCACTCACTATGATACTCATACAGATTTTAAAATTGCTGTGTATGTTTCTCTTTAAAGTCTTAAAAGGGCATTTACAGCCGTTTGTGCCATCTTGTAGCTTCACCATGTTTTAGGATGGTTATTTTGCCAGAAACAAGCATTTATTTCCAGTTTCTGGCAAAAAACATCCATTGGGGAAAATGGTTTCGCTTAACGTCTGCCACAAAAAGGCAATAAAATTGGGCAGTCAGATAATGACCCACTGACTGACCGCCACAATTTAGGACCATAATTCCAGGCTCAACTGCAGTCATAAGTCGAAGACTATCAGTACAGTCATGTGAAAAAGTAAATATACTGCATATAAACTTTTTAAAAAACATATCAATATTGGATATTAAGATTTTATTTTCATCCAAATAGTAAAACAAAAATAAAGATGATATAACTGAACATTTCTTTTTGAGCAAAAGGTAAATATACCTTGGTTCTAATATCTGGTAGAAGTAGGCATTTCTTATAACTGTCTACCAGCTTCTGATATTAGCCAGATTTTTTCCCCCAGACCTTCATGCAGAATTGTTTTTAGATGTGAAGTATTTGTGGAGTTTCTTTCATTCATAACTTGATTCTATGACCTTTTTTGAAACAGTCGTTAAGTGAACCAATTGTTCACTACAAGTTGGCTTTGCCAAAAACTGGAAGTAAATACAAGTTATCAACCAAAATATTGCCAAATATGGTCATGTGACCATGGGACACTGCAAACAGCCATAAATGTGGGTTGGTTGACGAGTGTCTCAAATGTGGTCATGTGACTGTGGGAACGGGAAGGATGGCCATCATAACTTCAGAATCATGTCACTAGTACCCCAGGAGGTCCACCATAACTTTGAACTGATCAGTTGTTAGTTGAGGGTTATCTGTACAGTAAAACAGAAATTGTCATAATAAAAAACAGCCATAGGATTACCTCAGTCCAATCATTGCTGTTCAAGATCTTATATTGAATTTTATATTTCAGTTCTTGAGGTTCATTAAATCTGTTTTCCCATGACAGCCTTAAGATACTAGGAAATTCTCCTGAATTTAGGGACAGCTTGTGTGGAGACAATGGTTTCACTAGGAACAAAGGAAGAAAAATGTTTTGTTTAACATACAGATTCAATTAATTTCAACCCCAACGTTTTGCATTTAGAGCTATATACTTCTTGACATTTTAAGATTTGGAGTATGCACCAAAGTGCTTAAGGACCCTGTTGGCAATTAATTTAATCAAATGATTTTTTTAAAAGATTAAATGAAGCTGCATGAGCCCAAGAAAAACATTCAGATACTGTAAGACATTGTACATAACATTTTTGACAAATGTTATGTACAAAAGGCTCATAAACTCTGATTAATATTCTTCTTCAAATCCAGACTATCAAGACTAATTCAGAGGAAGAGATTTCAAATATCAAGTGAAAAAATTAATGAGAGTCCTCTAACATTAGTTAATGGAAAGGAGCATAGTTACCACAAGATATGGGATCAAATTCAATGTGGTCAGATTCAGCTACTCCAAGTTCATTTTTGGCTTCTACCCACATTTCCACGGTAACAAAAAAGACGACAACAGGAATGGTACAAGAATTATTACTATCTTGAGGTATACAATCAGGAAGTGCTGCAGTTGGCCTACATAAAGAAAAGAAACATTAAATGTATTAATATCTTGATGTCATAGTAATATCTACAAGGGCACACTCACATAATCTGAGGCATAATTAATCACAAGTAAATATCACAGAACTAAATGAAATTTACTCTAAGAAGTAAGCTTAACATTGAATTAAGTACTCCTTTACTCAAATTGGAACACTTCTTGGAACAAACTGTTAGAACTGCTTACAGTTCACAGGGTAACTGACCCCACAATTTCTGGCTGCATAAAATATTTCAGGTTTGCGATATGAAAGTATTAATTTGAGAAGGTGAGGAGTTCCTTTAAAAGTAATCGAACACATTAAAAAATTAAGTGGTTCATTTTAAAATATATTTACCACCTATGCTTTAAAGTATAATTAGTGGTCAATAATGTATCTCTTCCAGGTTCCCAGGAACATCTTTGAATAAAGGATGTTGCTTGTGTCTGAATCACAATACAGCTCAAGTTTGTAGGTTTCTCGGGAGGAACTGGAAAAAAAAAAACATAGCAGAAACTAGTCCAAAATTTGTGACAACAAAAAGATACATGCAAATATATGTTCCATCCCTCTTCCTTCATTTACCCTTGTCAAGCTTCTGTGGAATGCTTAAAGTCACTTCTGTAAACAGCATGGGCTGGAATATTATGGATAATCTGCAATTGACAAGTCCCATTTCTTTCTTCTATATCAAAATCACAGCTGGGAACTTGATCCAATCCAAAAAGGAAATACTTTCCAGACTCCCTTCTTTATATTTTCATGCATGAGCATCTTTTCATTAATGTTAAGTCCAGCACATCCAATACCATAACTGAATTAGAGTAATTACAGCAAATCTATGGAAATTTTCCATGTGTTTAAAATATTAAATTACATACCCAAACCCTGAAGTAGTGATTTTTCATTAACAATTATAAAGAAAAAAAAATAATTACGTGCCCGTCTAACCACAAACGCTTTTGTACGTTACTAATATTTCAATCTTTTTCAGAAGCTTAAGATAACTTGAAAATTCCACCTTTTTAAAAATGTAAACACATTTTCTCAAAAAATACACTCAAATTGTGTAAATGGACAAACATTATATTTATATGTTTATATGGTACTTAAATAAGTGAAAAATTATTTAGACTTTGCCATTACATTTGCCAGAATATTTGTTATACTGATTTGTCCTCTTTTGAATTCAAGTATAACTAAAATTTTAAGAACATGCAAAGGGAAGATCTTAAAAAGATAAGTAATTTAATATATCCCAGCATTAGAATTTTCTCCAGCCAAAGAAAAATTAAAGGACATGACTTACAGCCCAGTTGAATTTGAATTCCATAGATGTTCTGTACCAAACCGCCAGGTACTAAAATGTTGCAAGTCAGAGGAGAAACCAATGTAGAAGTATCACTGAATGTTACACTAGAAACAGTTTCATTTATTATGCTATATTGTTCTTTAGGGACAACTGTTGTTTTTGTTTTCCAGATAACTTGCTCAGCACGAATTTTGCCATAAGAACAATTATTATCGAAAATGCAAAATGCTGTAAAATTGGAACCAATGGACAATACTACCGGTGACTCTGGGATGATATAGCCACACATGTTCATAAGCCCATCTGAAACTGAGAGAAATGATTACATTTACTTTTCCATTGGAGAACATATTTATTATTGCTATAAACAATAAATAAGATAGAAAACAACAACAGCCTTCTCAAAACTACACTAGAAAAGTCAACTTCTCTCTTGGGGAGGGGGGGGAGGAGAAGTGTGATGTCTGACATAAAACACTAGTCACTCTCAAAACATAAACGACCAGAAATTTTACATGGTCTTGAGGAGAAACAGAACATTCCCCTCCCAAATTATTGAGCTTTAAGCTTTTATTGATTTATTTTAGGCTTTAAACTCAAAGAGAAGCTTGATAATTGCTATTTGTATTGATGTCTATTTAAATTTTAGCATTATGCTAGGAATTAATGTTTTCTAGGAACAAGTTCTTCTAGAACTAGAATAGTACAGTTTTATTATTATAGAATTAGAATAGGACCAGTAATTAAACAGTGCATTGAACCAACTGAATAGAAGTGTTATATTTCCTTTGAGATAACTAGAGCAAACATCTTAAAAGGAGTAAACCTACTGACACTGAGGTAAGTGTAGCACAGAAAGACTAAGCTAAAACTTTACTCGATCAAATCTACCAAGGACAGATACAGATTTTCAGTGGTATTTTCTGCAAATGCCATCATATCACTGCTGTTGACAGCTCATCAAAACATGACAAGATTGTTCTTAATTTGGGGGACTCCAAATAAAATTAAGAACTACTAGAGTCTCATGGGCTTAAACCAACCTGTGTGGTTAGTCCCCCATCATTCTTGGATCACTAATTCTTTTATTGTTCCCTTGCTAAATCCAAGTCATAAATCAGTTAATGTCCTTTGAGTCAATTATTAGTCTGTTGCTGCTTCATGTTGTTACATTTTATGTTTCAATAAATTTGAATTAGTATCTATTCAAAAGATTTTAATCCACAAATAACCAGCACATCAGTAGAAAACTCTGAACCTATACAGAATTTTGTTAATACCTACATTCTTGTTCTATAACTTAAGTTTCAAACTAATACTCAAAATCACTAATGTAATTTAAACACAATATTAAATCAGTCTCATTCACCAGTACTGTAATTCATCATTACGACTTACCTCCAAAGTAGTAAATGCTCAGGAGAACGTAGACACCTTGCATTGACATGCCCCATTTTGAAAACATTTTGATCCAAGTCACTGTAAAACAGTTATGCAACCTCTTTTTAGAATGGTGAATCAGACATTTATTTTTATGCAGGTACTGTATCTCTAGTAGGTAAGTTCAGCTATCTTAAGCATGATAGAAAGTTCTGTCAAAATCAAACACCCATGGACAAATACAGGAAGCAGTTAGTTAACAACCACTCATTTAGTGACTGTTCAAAGTTACAATGAATGAGTGCCGGTTATGACCTGTATAACCGATAATTGTAAATATCTGAAAGTTAATACCAAAAAAAGGGGAAGATTTCCTTTTAAATCTAAAAGAAAAGTTAAATTTTCTTGAATCTCTGTTGTTAAAATTATGGCTTTTCTTGGACTTTAATTTTCCATAATGCTTTTTTTAAAATTCTAACCAACTGATTGGTTGGTACAATACATCAGAATATTGTAACAGGATTAAGCTTATTTATAGTGGATGTATTTTCACTGACATCTTGCTGACACTTGCCTGTACCTACAACTGTAAAGCTTTTGAGTTTTCTGAGGGGTCATTGGTGCTTTCTGAGCTTGCTTGTTTTCTTGCAGAAATTTGATTATCCAAACTGGGTAAAATCATCAGTGTTATTAAGGAATGTTGTTTGCTGTCAGTTTATATTCTGGTGGCTTGCCTTGTCAGTGTTGGTTGGTGGGAGTTGTTATCACCCATATTCCACCAGCAATCAGCACCCAGATCAGCATAGATTAACTCCAAGGTTAACAGCAGACCAACAATCAAGTAAACAATACCCCAATCAAGAAACTGCCAAAGAGCCAACAATAAACAGTTCAACCAAAGCATCTCTAAGCCTTCCCCCACTAACACTGACAGGAAAGCCACTAGAATATAAATTAACAGCAAACCCCCCTCCTTACTAACACTGATGGTGTTATCTAGCAAGCTCAGAGAGCACCAAGGACCCCTCATTTCAATCCTGAACTACAAATATTTGTAATAAATATCTCCTTTATTTGAGTTTTCTGCTTGCGATACAATAAGGCAGTCAATCGGAGTAGTCTCTAACTGCGAGAAGAGTATTTCAAATATGTTCTAGAAATGTAAACTTCAAGAAGGGACTTAGCATTTTTGGTAACTTGTAAAAAAACTAAAGAATTATGGATTGAACACATATATTCAGAAAATTAAAAAAAGATAAATGTACAGTCAAAACCAGAGATATTTCTGCAGGTTGACCAATAAAAATTGGAAAAATGATATAGTACTTTGTTCTTATGTATGATGGTTGGCAGAGATGGTGACAGCCTTGATTAGAGAAAAGACGCTAATTTTAGTGCTAACTGGAAGTCTCCTTTTGGACTTTTTGGGGAAAACAGAAAAAAAATGAAATTCCATATTTTTGCACAAATTCAAATCTCTGTGAATCAAAGCAGGGCAATAACCGAACAAGCCCATATCATATGAACAAATGTCCCTTATCCATTTTACTCTCCCAACATAATGAAGTTATGTTCAATAAGTAAATCTTTTACTGAATTAATAAGATCACAAGAAACAGTTAATATTATATCCTTAGCTACATGGATTTGTTAATCTAGGATATTTCAGCTACATTACTGCAAAATTTCAATTCAACAGACTTTGCAAGCAACAGACCATGGTTATATACACCATTTGCATCAATTATCTTGGCTGCTATATATGTTTCATTTGGATGTATTTCTATTTTTTGTTTTAAAATGTTTCTAGTATTTCAATATAATGTTATAATTTATAGTTTATAAAAACTATAATTTTTTAAACTGTAAGCCACACAGAGTCACTGACTGAGATGGGCTTGTTCTATTATTGCACCAGTTTGATTCAAAGATTTGAATGTATTTTTGAATTTGTGCCAAAATATGGAATTTCATTTTTTTCTGCAGAAATTGAATCTAGTCCTTGATTTACTATGGTTCATTTAATGACATTTAATTACCAATTGCACTGAAAAAAAGTAACATGACCATTTTTCACATATATGACCGTTGCAGCATCCCTATAGTCACATGATCAAAATTCAGATAACAGTACTTGCCAACTCATTCATATTTATGATGGTTGTAGTGTCCTGGGGTCATGTGATAACTTTTTGCAACCTTCTGACAAGCAAAGTCAATGGGGAAGCCAGATTCACTTACAACTATTCCTAAAATAACAATTGCAGTGATTTATTTAATAAGTGTGGCAAAAAAAATGGGGGGAAATTCATGTGTTTCACTTAGCAACATACATTTTTGGCTCAATTGCGGTTGTAAGTCAAAGACTATGCGTAAATTATATAAATGATGTAAGTTGGATAAGGTACCCTGTTTCCCCCAAAATAAGACATCCTCTGATAATAAGCCCAATCGGGCTTTTGAGCACATGGCAATAAGGCCAAGTGCTTATTTCAGGGTTAAAAAAAAATGAGACAGGGTCTTATTTTCAGGGAAACATGGTACTAACATATACAGTTTAATAAAAAATTGGAAATAACAGCAACTCATTCCCCAATTGCTGTTAATTCATGTTTTCAGTAGAGTACTTTTCTATAACAATAGGTATTTGATGCCACGTATCCCCTCTTCAGCCTTCCACTAAAGTACAGTAGAGTACTAAGTTTTCTCTGTCTTGTAGATTTGGCAGGAGTAATATTATGGTATAATTATAATTGTTAATTCTGAATCATAAAGTTTGGTGAAGTAGATTTATTCTCTACCGGTAATGAAATGCTTCCAAGAGATATGACACAGATCAGAATGTTTCAAGTATACAACTGAAATTTTTGCCATTATTTAAGAGGCATGACACATTCTCAATTCATGGGAAACTAGCATTTCCTGCAGTGTGAGTAGTTACAACCAGCAGAAGCTTCTTACATGCAAACCAAGTGTCTGTCTAGAGAAACGTTAAGACTGTTTTGCACATCACGGTAAACAAGCTTCCATAGATGTAATGACCAAGCATCATTGGCATGTTTGTTTCTCCTCAGCATGCCAAAATTGCTGAAAATTCTGATTTGCATATGAAAATGCTTCCATTGATTCATGGCCAACCTCAGCTCTGAAACTGATATTTTTATTTGACAATGTAAACATCTATTCCTTTTTTAAAGGGCATGAAAATCTCTTTCCAGGGGGAATAAATGAATATTTATCATCAATATTCAGATCAATATGTGAAGAATGTTTATTATAGTTAAAGAATTTTACATAGGTCTTATGGATACTTTATAGTAAATTATTACTAAAAATTCTTAAAAGAAACAAAAAAGGGCAATTAGGTTGTTAAGTTGCAAACATAATATAATTTCAAAAACCCAAATCCTAAGCAGAATTGGATGTATCTGAGCCATTTTTTCAATCCGGTTAGGCACAGCATTATATTTGCATAGGTATGCATATACACCTAGTCCCTTTCAGGGCCAGCAACTTTATCCAAAGCACAGAAAAGAATAGTAAGCAATTAAAATATAGCTAAATCTAGTTTGCATGAAAATTCTTCCTATCTACCTTTGCAAATCACAATTGCTTTCACCTACCAATGCTCATCCACCAATGCTGTCATTGCATTTTGTTCCTTAAATTTCTTACCTCTCTTCTGAGGATCTTCACACCATAATTCATATCTTCTCTTTACTCTTTCCCTTATAATTCTCCCCCCAATTTCCCAACTTCATTAAATATTGCAACCATAGACTTTTTTTTTTTTTTTAAAAAAAATGATTTATGCCGCCCTTCTCCGGAGACTCAGGGCGGCTTTCAAGGCGTTAAGCAATAGCCTTCATACTTTTGTATATTTTTATACAAAGTCAGCTTATTGCCCCCACAAACCAGGTCCTCATTTTACCTACCTTAGAAAGGATGGAAGGCTGAGTCAACCTTGAGCCTGGTGAGAATTGAACTTGCAGTAATTGCAGGCAGCTGGAAGCTAAATACTACCTTTAACAGTAGCATTAGTCTGTTGCACCACTCAGGCTCTTATATCTCCATAATGCATAATACAGTTGCATCTAAAATATTTCTCACGGCATTATATGGTTTAAAATATGCTGCAAATCATGTCAGCCAAGATTACATAATAATTATACAAAAGGTGCACATTCACATTCCTAACCTGAAAACCTCCAACTTCACAACAATTTCTTATACCTTTATCTATAAATACATTAAATGCGGGCTTGTTTGTTGGTTTATAAGGTTATCCTGAAGAGGGGCTACAAGGTTGTAAAAAGAGAGTACAGTATTGCTAAGTTAGATATCCTATCTTGCACAGAACAGACTGAATATTTATTTGTTAATTTTATTTGCTGCCAATCTCACCGTGGGGCTACTCTAGGCAGTTTACAACAATAAAAAGGAAGAAATGAACAAAAGATAATAGAACAATAAAATAAACAATGAAAAATAATACAACAAGAAATTCAACTATAGGATATGATTACCAAAAAAGAAAGATGGATGGATAGAGAGCAGAGAGTAATGGGAGGGGAAGTCGATCTGCCATCAATCTAGCAGTTACCACAGTGTGAAACTCTCCTATTTGGATCCTGGGCCAACCAGCAGAGCCAGGTCTTTAGGCTCTTGTGGAAGAATAGGAGGGTGGGGAGGGCAAAGGGTGGGCGCTGAGGCAGAGAAGGCTTTTCTTCTGGATCCCGGCAAATGGAATTCTTTGACTGATGGGATCCGAAGTAGGCCCTTCCTGTTGCAGGAGTATGCCAGGTTTGTGTAAAGCTGTTTTTTTAAATTTCATTTGTGGCATACTGGCTAAAATGTGCCAGCATTGACTGATGTTGTTCTTATAGTTAGCAGGGAATGCTGGGTGTGGCATGGGAATGGCTAAGACAGTAGTCTTAGCCAGTAGTCTAATCTTCTATACTGAAAAAAAAGCTACATGAAATTTATTCCATTTATTTTTAGAAGCCAATCCCATGTTGCAATGTTTGATTGCCAATACTTTTTTCCTTATATTGACTATAAGATACCTCTTTCCTAAATATTTACATTTGCAAGCATTCAAGTGGGAAAGGAGTGACTTTGCAAAAGATGCTTATTAGGTATTTTATAATTTCTGTGAAAAAGTAACAAGATGTTATATGACACAGGAAAACAATAACAACAAAGACTTCCTTGGTATGTGTTTGAGAGCAATTGAGGAATTTCCTTAAGAACATAGTTCTGGCTGCTGCTTCTTCTTTCTACTACTATTTATAGAAAAGTATTAACTTAAGAAGGTTAACGGGCATCAAAATGCTAGAATATGTTTTAAAGAGTACTCAACATACAACTCAAAGTTGCCAAGAAATATGCATGTAGGAAATTATGTTCACATATGTGACAACACTACATTCTTCTGCGGACTGGGCACACAAACTCTGCCCACATGATGCAGTTCAACTATTACATAAAATAAAAAGTACTGTTCAGTTATAATTTGTCAGCGTTTGTAGCAGCATTCACTTCCATAAAGCACACACAAGTAAATGATTCAGGATTCCATTTTACATATAAGAAACTTGTCTTTATATATAACACATGTATACTTACATGAAGTAAGTATACAATACACAAGCAGGTTCTCCAAGTACAAGCAAAGGAGTTAAGTTTCAGTTTCAGTTCAGAGCTAAGCAGACTTGTTTCAGTTTCAGAGCTGCAGAGCTAAGCCACGCCCAGACTCCAGACTGTTTCAGTCACCAATCAGCTCCCATTGACTGATCTGTTGCTATGTCTCTTTCAGTCTATGAACTCTCATACACTGACATTAGTGCTTCAAAGTTTATTAAAATTGGTAGATATTATATACAGTACTGCCAATTACCAATCTCTTTGTGAATTACAATACATAGTAGCTATTTACTTGTAACTTTTCCTATATTGATATAAAAAACAATACAGAATTTTTTATAAAGAATTTAATTGAGAGTGGGAGACAGAAAAAAAGGAGAGGAAGAAGAGAAACGAAGGTAAACAAAGATACAATTAAATGCAATTATAGGTATAGGATTGTAAATAGTGTGAAGTACAGATGATACAAACATTGTACAGAACTACATCATAACTTTATGATAAAGCTTATACAACTGGGAAGAATGAGCAGATGCTTCAGCACACACAGACATACACACACGCACAAAAACACTTCCTAAATATGGAACACTGAATAGTAATTGATAAGAATTCTAGACATCCTTTCTCTGACATCCAGACTTTATACATACAGATAGTCTTCAACTTACAACCATTCATTCAGTGACCATTCAAAGTTACAATGGCCCTGAAAGAAGTGATAACCAGTTTTCACCCTTACAACCAATGCAGCAACCCCATGGTCACAAGATCAAAATTTGGGTGCTTGGTAACTAGCATGTATTTATGACAGTTGCACTCTCCTGGGGTCATGTGATCACCATTTATAACTTTCCCAGCTGCTTCTGACTAGCAAAGTCAATGGAGGAAGCCAGATGCCATTAATGACTGTATGACTCATTGAATAACTGCAGTGATTCACTTAACTGTGGCAAAAAAAGTTGTAAAATGGGGCAAAACTCACTGAACTGCCTTATTTAACAATGGAAATTTTGAGTCAAATGGTCTTAAGTTGAGGACTACCTGTACCTTGCAGCGCGTATATCTAATTATATATTATTCCATGTGGTCCTATGAGATACAGTCCCAAGTCGAGGTTTCCATTTGTACAAGACCATACAGATACCAGAAAAGCAGATCACAATTCAGAGATTAGAATTTTAAAGCAGTTTAGGAGGACAGAAAGATAGGCAGAACTACAGACATATCAGAGTTCGTTGCAAAAAACAAATCCAGAAGCACACACGGATAAACTGATGCAGCAGGATTCAATAACTTCTTTATATACACAATAATACATGACGTTTACAATACAAACAGCAGATTCAGAGTTTCATTTCAGCTCAGATCAGCAGACAAGCTCACACACGCTGGTTTCAGTTTCTCCTTCTCAGACTCAGAGCTGAGCCATGCCCAGCCTCCAAAACTGTTTTAGCTCCCATTGGCTGACTTAGTTGCTATGCCTATTCATTGGCTGACCTTGTTACCATGTCTTCCCAGTCATGAATATTCTGACAAGATAGCCATAAATGAATTCATGCTATTTGGGACCATATGACTACAGGTAAATTTCAACTATCAATCACAATTGAGGCCAGAATTTATGTTGCTAAGCAGGGCAGTTAATTGAGCTGTGTTCAATTTTACAATCTTTTTTGCTATATGACCATGAATCACATTGGTTACTAAGCAAATCTTGCTTTCCCTATTGGGAAATCAGCTAGGAAGGTCACAAATGGCAATCTCGCAACCCAGGGGCACTGCAACCATTGTAAACACATGCTGATTGCCAAGCACCTAAGTGCAAGGAAGGGTTGCAAGCCACTTCTTTCAGCACTGTTTTAACTTCCAGCCAAAAGGTTGTAAATCATCAAACACCTATACTTTATTTTGCAGAACAGATGTTGAAAGGATGTCAAGAAAGGAGAAATGAACTGAGGATAACTTAAATATTCAGAATAAATATTAAGAATAAGAGGAGCCTGGATAGGTCAGCAGACTAATGCATTGTAATTTAACTCCAGCTGTCTGCAATTAGTAAGTTCGAATCTTGCCAGGCTCAAGGTGGGATTCACTTTGTGCGGGCAATAAACTGACTTTGTAAAAAATATACAAAAGTATGAAGGCTATTGCTTAACGCATTGTAACCTGCCCTGAGTCTCCGGAGAAGGGTGGCATATAAATCAAATTAAAAAAAAAAAAGTTATTCCTTCCAAGCCTGTCGCACATCAAATCTAGAGTGGCCCCAGGTAGATAAAGGACAGCCTTTTATTTCAGAAGCCTTCCTTTAGATTTTTTTCAAAAATTTTCTTTCCTCCTTTATTTTAGTCATTTATCTTTTACTGTACCCAACAGTGCCTTTTAATGCAGATTGCAGAAACGCTTTTTACTATTTGCTTCTTGTGACTTCGAACCTTGTCACACTTTTCAGACATTATTAGAATACCCTTTTGTCAAGTTTTCCTGTCCTTCCTGAGCTCTCGAATTTCCTTTGGCAGAGTTATCAACCTAAACGATTACCGTTTTTAATCTTTATGAACCAACCAACCCCCCCCCCCCCCCCCAAATCTGCCTGCGTTTCAGGCTTGTCCTTTTATTTCATTTGTATTTCAGGAAAATATGATCACCGCAATCGTACCCAGGACTCGGGCTTGTTTATTTAAGTCCAGATCCAGGGTCATTGCCCGACTCTGTTCCGAACACAAGATAAAAAAAATAAAGAGTGTGGGGTGAATAATCCCACTCCCCCAACACCTCTCCCACACACACACACACACACGTACACATCAGAAAAGCACACGGGCGAACAAAAAGCGCTGGGAAATTCCCCTCTCCCCTCCCCGCCCCCAGCCCCACATTTTTGCTCACAAGGCTGCAATCAGAAGCGGATGGCGCCAGCCTGATCCGGAGAGCGGAAAATGGGCTCCGCTCTTGGACCGACTGACAGAAGAGGTCTATATCAGGGGTCTCCAACCCTTGGCAACTTTAAGACTTGTGGACTTCAACTCCCAGGATTCCACAGCCCACAATTCCACAGCCAGCAAAGCAAAGCTGGCTGTGGAATTCTGGGAATTAAAGTCCACAAGTCTTGAAGCTGTCAAGGTTGGTCTATATAAAATACAGCAGAGGCTGCTCCAAGGCCGGCGGTCCTCGTGGACGTCGAGGGCGATTTTATGGACTTCCTTTGGGCCCTGCGGCGGCCCCGAAGGAAGTTTCTCATCTCCAAGGGCCGAAGGAGAAGGACCAGAGTCGAGGAAGGATGGGCAGCTGCCAAATCCTCCTCCTTCTTTCGGCCTGGCTCGGCGGCTGAGCTTCTTCTTGCGCCTCCCCCCCCCCCGCCCCGCTCCGCTCTTCCCAACGGGTTAAAAGGAGCGGGGGTCGAGCTCGTAACGCCCTCCTCCCCACTCCACTCCATTCCACTCACCGCTTCGCCTCTCGTCTCGTCCCGGCTACTTGCGCAACCTCGGCAGGCCGCGAACCATCGCCCTGGAGCCCAGCGGCGGAGACTCCTTCGCTACCGACTTCTCGGCTGTAACTGCAGCGAGGCGGCCCAAAGGGAAGGAGCCATTCGGGCCGCCATTGGCGGACCCGGTGGTCACGTGGGGGTTATGGGCGTGGCAAACGGGGAGGAGGCGCTTCCCGTAACGGGTTTTTTTGGCTGCCTGATGCCGGGCAGTTGGTCCCAAAAGGGAGGAGGAGGCGAAGGAGCGAGGGGGGGGGGGCGAGGGGACGGGCGGTTGAGGGGATTGACCGTAGAGGAAAGAGGCCCCGGAGTGGGGTCTGAGGAGATCGAAGCGTCCCTTCGGTGCGGCTACTTTATAGTTAATATGATGGGCTGTAGTAATATACACGGTTGTACGTGCGTAAAGAGAGTGCGTTCCCTTCATCCGGCGCTATATGGGAAGAAACAGCCTCCTTGAGCCCCATTGTTAATGTCCAATTAACGGTATGATTATTTGCACAGGACTGGCTTGGTGCAGCTAACAAATTGGCTGCAAATAAAAATAGCATTCGAAGGGAATAAATTGCTTTATTTAAATAAAAGAGAAATTTTCTGACGAAACAATCAACGGCTTACCTTCAGAAGTTGTGGGAGCTTCATGGCTGGATGCTTTCAAGAAGAGATCTGTCAGAAATGGTATAAGTTTTTCCTGCTTGGCCAGGGGGTTGGACTAGATGACCTACTGCGAGGTCCTTTCCAACTCTGTTATCCTATTCTATTCTGCTTTATCAATGTCCTAAAAGGAATCTGGCTATCTTCAGAACAGAGAGAAAGTGGGCAAAGGAGGTTCATAGGTGCAAAAGAAAAGAAAAAGCATGTGTTTGGTAAGGGATTTGTGGCAAATCAAGGAGGAAGCATTTGATCTGCAATTAAATTTTATGGCATTAATAAATCTCAGTATTTGGGAGGAGGGGCTTACTGCAACTAATAGTGTACCACTAATTAACACCTTAATTAAGGCTTTATATTACACTATATTTTCACAGAAACAAGTGACAAATGGAGCAAAGAGCAAAAGGTTTTACAAATAAAGGAAGGTACCGAAAGAGGGAACAGATGTTTTCAGCTGTCATCCTCCTTACAAAAAAGGACAATGTGGGGGAAGAGAGAAATAACCTCATAGAGGTTTAGTGTGTTTCCTGCAGTACATTCTGGAGCCAACAGATTTTATCCTTGCTAAACAGCAGGCAGGCCCAAGGGATATTTACAGACTCAGACCACACAAATTCTGGGCTAGTTGGTCCTTGCTGCGTGGGGAAGAACAGGCAGCTTGAAAGAATTGGAGGCTACTGTACTACCTTCCTACTTGAGCCTCACATAACAGAGAAATCTGCCTTTTATTTTCTTACTGGTTTCCAAGGAATCCTAAAAAACATTGCTAGAAGTTAAAAGGTCTCTGATTTGCTCCCCCCCCTCCTTTTAGCACCTCACTGGCTTCATGGGGAGGCAGGAATCCCCTTATGATAAAGGGAGATGCCAGAGGGGGAATCTACATATCAGAGGGTAAGCTTCCTTTTTGGATTTTACACGCACCTCAGGATCAAAGCTCAGGAAAGAGCATCCCAATTTGTACATCTTCCTCCCCCCCACCCCAGTTCACACCAAGGACCAGTTCTCCTATAAAACCTTGTCTCTGGACTCCCATTTCCTCTGTAGCTACCCCTAAAACAATCTTTTTGTTCTTAGAATAACATGAATCTCCTTTCTTACAGTATGTCTGGATTTCATTTTTGATTTGTTCTTATGCATCCCAGCTCATGGAACCCCAAATTATTCTTCAAACAATGTAGTTGTATTTTCAAATAATTGTTCAGATAGGATTTATCAGGGGAAAAGGGGTTCACGGGTTCCTGGTTCTGTTTTGAATGTGTTGCTGAAGTATTGTTTCACTTGCAACTCCGGCTAAATAGCAGTTGAGAAGGCTTTATCCATTCAGAAGATGGCTCTCATGGAGAAGATGGCTCTAACCAGTTATAAAGTTTATATTTACCAACATGTTTCCTGATATTCTTCCTAGGCTACTTCTACTGGACTCTTCTCATTTCTACATTGACTTTCCTTCTTACAGCCATAGTTACGTTTTAAGAAACTTGGGAGCAGGAAAGTACTCCTGGAAGTGAAATGTAATTCAGGGTGAAGATTCATTCACAGAGCTTGTGTGTTGTTTTCCAAATGTTTCGTTTCCAGGCTAGGTAACATCTTCAGCGGAGTTTAGGGGATATCAGTGTCAAAGTTCTTCTGTTTAAGGGCTTCAGGTGTGGGTGTGTCAAGTGAGGTTCTTGTGATGGGTCTTGTATGAGTCACAAGAACTTCACTTGACACACCACACCTGAAGCCCTTATAAACAGAAGAACATTGACATTGACATCCCCTAATCTCCACTGAAGATGTTAACTAGCCTGGTAATGAAATGTGTAGAAACCAACCCACAAGCTCGGAGAACGAACCTTCACCCTTATCCTACACCAGAGCTACAAATATTCGCCACAATTGAAAGGTAATTCTCAATGTTTTATTTTCAGCATAACAGCTTCCCAATTTTTCAACATTTCAAAAATAGAAATTAATGGGAGCAGATCCCCTTCTGGAAATGTTTGGCACCTCAATCTGCCTTGTTGGGGGCCCCCAGTTGTTTTTTAAGATTTTGTTTGCTGCAAGCATCTGTTATGTTTTAGCAAAAGTAAACTAATCGAAATAAATTCCTAAATTACTTTTCCAGGTACATTAAACCTGGAGATGTATAGGCTGCCTGTGCTTCTCTAATCTTGCATCCTTCTGAAGATTTTGACTGAATTACCATTTTGCTTGGTTTATTTTATGTATATCCTATCTATTTGGAAATACTAAGGGCAGGTAACAAAACTTACTTTTTAACATGACCAAAATTCATTAAATTCTTGGAAACAATTAATTTACATGCAACAACATTTAGATTAAAATGAAAATAAAACAACTCTATTATTTTGGGAGTATGATCTTTGGCATGCCACTCAGCCAATATAATCAACATAATCTATCTCAAAAAAGGCTATGAAGTTTTAATTTAAATGCATTTCCTCAGTTCCACCTGAACTTGAGATCTTTAGTCATCTCTATGTATGTAACATGGTGCTTCTTTTCTTGCTGCTTTGAAAGAAACATACTAGGAACTGGCTAAATTTCTTGGAGAGAGTAGCCTTCCCTCTACTCTAAGGATATATATACATAAGGACTAGGTTTCATTTCTCCCTTTTTGATGCTTCTCTAGAAGCAATCTAGAAGCTGACTGCAACTTTGTGTAAGAAGCCAGAGCAAATAGTTATAACATGAGCTAACTGAAAACTGAAGATTGCGTGTCTTGCCAGTACTTTTTCAGCTTTTTGCTAGATTTTCATAATTCTATAGCTAACATTATCTATTAGGCTTCTCAGGTTGGTTCCTCTAAGCATGGTGAAGTACAGCTCCCTCAGTCAGCATCATGGGAGCTGAGGCACTTCTGGAAAAGGCAAGGTTTGGGAAGGCTGCACTAAAGCTGCAACTGGGATGACTGAATTCAACTGAGGACCTTCCTTTGTAGTTTCACTTGTTGCACAGCTACAATGCTTGAAGTTCCCTCTTTTGCATAGCTTCCAAAGGTTGTTGCCACCTACATTGCCTATAAGTCACTTCAGCTAGCATACTGTAATGTAACTTTAATCCTGTTGGTTACACACAGAAGGTGCTACAAACTCCTTATGATTTTTGTATTTTTTTCCTGTTTTCCTTGTTCAGTCCCAATACTATAGCAGTTACCCTCACTTGACTAAAAAAAATAGCCCACTGTTATTCCAGTAAGGTATCCATTTCCTGCCTCCTTTACTGGATGCTCCTGGCAGCATACATTCTCTTTGTTTTTGTACCATTTTGAGTCCTATTTGTTGTATTTGGATCTTTCCTATTCTTGGTCAGAATATGCCTTCCATCTCATGTCTACCCTACATGGTGTGATACTCTGATTTCCAATTTGTTTATTAAGTTCTGGTCATGGATTCCCAAAGAAGCAACTATTGTCTGGAATCTGTCATTGCTCTAATTCCCTTAAATCTATTTTTGTCATCATTGCTTAGGGGTTTCTAGTGTATGTAACAAGCTTTATAAATATCAACTGTCTCCAAACTAATTGGGAAATCATTGTTTTTGAGAACACAGAATTGGGCAGAACATTTTTAAAGCTTTAGAGATAGTGATGATAATACAGATACATGGACAATCCACATGTGGTCATTCCTATCCTGATTGTTTCCCATCCATCTGCCAATAGAAAGTATCCAACAGTCACAGAAATCATTTCATTAGAAATCCAGGAGTATGATTTTGATTCTAGTTCATGATATCCAATTATTAAGGTTTTCCTAGGATAGTGTGCCTCCCTAGTCAGCCTTTGGAGGGATTTGGCAGAAAGTTTAGAAGGATGAAGGAGAGCAGCAGATAATGAGGAATGAAGCATGAGCTAGAAATGAGCAATTCCATCAAAGTTGATTCTTCCTGCTTTGATCCCTTACCTGCCAAAGAAACCAAATAGTACCTAATTTAGAAAGAAGCAAGAGCAGCTTGAAACAATAATTAAAAAGTCAACATGTGTAATTTAATCAGTTTAAATTCTAATTGCAATTGTGTGCTTTTATAACAAGAAATGGTGGTCTATTATTCGCAGCTATAATCTGTGCTTCACTGCTATCTCACTGAGCCACTGAATTTTAGTAGACTCCAGGTTTTAGGAAGTACTGGGAGAGGAACAAGCTGCTGTAGTGGCCACATAGACAATTGCAACAAAACTGACTCTTGTTCCCATGGTATGGTGTGCTTTGATTTGTTCCTTATGTGACTTCTTAGAAACGCTAACCTTTGCCTGAGTCTAGGAACATTGTGGTGTTCTAAGTTCTGGACCGGACTTAGTCTAGAACTTGGTTTGTCTTGGCCTGGATCTGGCTATGCCTTTGCCTAACAATTTCACTGTAACACCTTCTTGTACTATAGACCTTGGACCTTTTGGCTATTCATAATCAAATAATCAAATGCTACTCTTGCGTCAACTCCATTTACAAGAATTCTTCAGGGTCCCATATATTCCACAGGCAACTCTTAGAAAATGTCCCCTCTTCCCCCCTATTTGGCAGACATGCCCATTATAAAAATTACTTTATGTGCAAGCAAATTTTTTACACTAGTCATTTTGTAGCTTTTTACATGTTACAAACAAAAACTTGTTAAAAAGTCCCATAAGTGTCCACTTAAAATTATGTTTATTCTTGTTTTATAGTGTGACAGCTCTGAAGTCTCCAGTCTGTACATAACAAATTGTAGGACATAACATCATGTGCAAAAGGCACTTCTTTGGAAGTGAAATGGGTGGATGTTGTTGACTCAGAGGCAGTGGTTGTCTTCTGCTTATAAAGCACAGTATGAGTTCTAAGTTAAATGTGATAAGTGAACATATTAATATGTATGAAGGTGAATTGTACTAGCATTAATTAATGCAGACTTCATTGTCAATAGTAAGGAAATAAGCATTTGACTCTTCTTCCTATTTAGTGTTAAATACCATGCTAAAGATAGATTATGCCCACTTAGCAATTCAACTTCCTTCTAAGAGAAGTTTAAAACTGAATGTGTATGTTATATAGCAAACATTCCACATACAGTACATATTGTAAGATGTTTATTTTGCATCAAAAGGACAGTTTTTATGTACTGTTATTACTATTAGAAATCAGATTTTTTGCCAAGCTTTGGAGTGATTAAACCTGGCCCAGTTAAAGTTACATAAGGCACAAGATTTTTATGGCTATGCAGGGGTTTCATGATATTTCAAGAGGAAAAGAGAAACTACCTGGAAGTATAGGTAATCCTTGATTTATGACCATAATTGGGGCCAGGACTTCTGTTGCTAACTGATGAGGTTAAGTGAGCCGTGCTCAATTTTATGACCCTTTTTCCATGGTCATTAAGTGAATTTGGCTTCTCCCATTGACTTTTTTGTCAGAAGGCCAAAAAAGAAAGGTTGCAAATTATAATTGTGACCATGGAAAGCTGCAACTATCACAAATACATGCTGGTTGCCAAGCGCCCAAATTTTTATCACAGGATTATGGGCAAGTTGTGCCAATCATAAGTGCAAGGATTTGTGTTAAATGATTTATTTTCAGCACTCTTGTAACTTTGAACAGTTGCTAAACAAATGATTGTAAGTTGAGGATTGCCATTAAGGCAAAGCTACAACTCATGAACAATAGGCAGACTTGCTCTTGCAAATGTAAACTAAGCACTTAATTTTCCCCAGTATCCCAAATTCTATGCATCTTTGTACACGTAAAAACTAAAAACCATATCTGAGAGAGAAATGAGAAGATAGAGTTACGTATGAGGATCTCCTAGCAGAACCAAGAGTGTGAATTCATCCATTTGATGTGTCCTAGAGTTGATAAGTGTGATTTAGTTAGTAGTTTTTCTTTGGTGGTTCTTATGTTTTCCCCAGCTATTGCCCACCTGAAAGGAAGGCAAAGACTGTAGCTCCATCAGAAAGTTTTGCCCCATCAGAATGTCGTCAGCAACATTTTCATATACAGTTGGAAGGAGTCCCAGTTGCTCAACAACAATCCCTGCATTACCGAAGAGTTTCTGTTCCTTTTGATTATCAGTCCTTACACATGCTAGTCTATACCTTGTAACTTTGAATTAATAAACTGGACAAGGCCCAGGCCTAGAAAAAGAATCGTATCTCTTTTTTAGACAGTTTCAATATTTTGTAGGATCTGCTGAACTATTTCCATCAGCCAGGAAAAAAAAAACAGTCCCATGATCCAAAGCATGTCTTTTATAATCTGACTGTCCTCAACAGTTAAATTAGATAGTTTCACACACACCAGTACACCAGTCCTCAATTATTTCCCAAAGCAATAACCTTGGGTTTAATAGTGGTCAGAGGTAGTATGTGTATAGAAATAACATTATATGCAGAGAATTGTGATCTGTAGGCCCACTTCTTTGTACTGGAAATTGAGAACATTGATCAACTGAATTGGATCCTTTTGTTGCTTTTCCAACTTTTCCAAGGTCATTTTGGCTAGAGAAAAAGATGCCATCCATGGCCTCCATTCTGCTGTTTAGCACTACTTTCTGGATTTTGGATAAATTAATTTAGAAGTTCTCTCATTTCCTTCCATAATACCAGAAGTTTTAGATTACTTTTGGTTAACCAGAAACTTGATAATTTCTGATAGGGAGTAGAAAGGCAGAGCTTACAAAATGTATCCCTAGTTCTTGTTTCTAAAATTATATTGACCGTATTAACAGGAAAATAAACACTTATAATAGAAGATTAACCAGAAAGATATTTATCTCTTCACATAACCATAGCCTTTTCCAGTAAATAAACTCCCTCCTGCCCTCCATCTTTTCCCCTTAGTAGAAGCTCAATTTCTGGTTTATAAATTTAATAGGCTCAACACATTTCCAGTATCCGCACTTTTGCAGATTTAGGACCAAACAAAATATTTTCCCTCCACTGACTATCCTTCAAGTATTATCACATTAACTTCATAATGGAAACAAGATGAAAATCCTTTATATTTTCATCATAGGACTCGCCCTGTCAGAAATCATGGTGAGCAACTGGAGGCTGAAGCCATACATTGGAGATACTATTGAAACTAAGAAAGGGAGAAGTCTGAACTGTTTCTCCAGAGTTCCTAAAATATTGCATGCTATGGGAAAGAGTAGCATCTATTCCCGTCACATTTTGCTCCCCTATTGCCATGCTGTTTTATCATCTATCAGGCCAGTTAGCATCTGCATACGGAACAGAGAGAAGATGTTTCCTAAGCTTGTTTTTGCCAGCTAAATATCTTGAGCTGGTTGTGCTTTGTAACTCTAACCCTATCCCTTTGTATCATTTATCAGTGCCAAAATCAAGCGCTTAGTTGGGAAAATGCAGTTGTGTTTCACGGAAAGGAGCATTCAGAAAAATGTTATAATGCTTCCGAAGAAACTTTTTAAAAACAATAAAATCTACTGACCAATAGAATCACATATTCACAGCAATATTTTCTCATCTGACCTTCCAGATAACCCCCTTTCAATTGACAAGCCAAACTTGTCTATATTTATGTCATCATTTCTCAGCAAGGCTGATGAGAAGGTCATGGATCTTGGCAACAAAGCGCTTGCACTTCCTAGGAAATTAATCTCTACTGGAACTGAGGACCACAATCAGCAGAGTAAAGCCACATAGCAGTCTACGGTTTGTTAGTTTACCACAGCTCAAAACATCAAGATTGGTTTTAAGAACTTTGCCTTACGGGCCAAATATTTGAATGCTGTATTCTGGAGGGTGAGGGTGAAGACTCTAACTAACAGACCTCAAATAAGTTTTCAAAGCCAGTTTTTCTACCAGGACTGTCATTTTAAAATATTTTATTTTTAACCTATATTAGGTGTCCAAGGGTGGGAGAATAATTCAAGATAAAATGCATGTTCGGTCTATAGAAGGTCCCAGATTGAACCTCCAGATGTCAAGAAAAGCATTTAAAAGGCTGTTTCTTATGATCTAATAGAGAACCACCACTTCAGTGCCATCTGTATTAGAAAAAATGGCCTACATTAGTGTCAAGGATTCATGTTTAGGTATAAAATTTGAAATTACAACAGCCCTGAAAAAAATGACTTAAGTC
Source organism: Pituophis catenifer annectens (assembly GCF_029215685.1). Taxonomy (NCBI): domain Eukaryota; kingdom Metazoa; phylum Chordata; class Lepidosauria; order Squamata; family Colubridae; genus Pituophis; species Pituophis catenifer. The sequence goes on along the minus strand of NW_027256882.1, from coordinate 269,249,376 downwards.
TGGGTCTCCTACTTACAACTGGTGCAATGTCCCCACAGTGACATGAACAAAATTCTGGTGTATGTATTTAGAATGGTTGCAGCATCCCAGGGCCTTTGTGACCTTCACAGGGGGCTTCTGACGAGCAAAAACAATGGGGGGGGGAGCTGGATTTCTTTAATGACCATGTGATTCACTTAACTACACCAATTCATTTAAAGGCTGTGGCAAGAAGTCATAAAATGAGTATGATTCACTTAACTATATTGCTTAGCAACTGAGGTTCTTCTCTCTCTCTCTCTCTCTCTCTCTCTCTCTCTCTTTGTGTGTGTGTGTGTGTGTGTGTGTGTGTGTGAAAGGAGGGAGCCCATGTTTTTTGGAGAGCAAGCCATCATGGATAATAGTGGTCTGATTTGTGCTGCCCTATGGAAGATATGTTTGGGAAATGATACTATTTAAAAAGACATTTTCCAGCAGAAAAGGCCAGCAACATATCCTTATATTTGATCTTGAGGTTCATCTAGCATGGAATGCAGCAATCAGATTAATACATTTAATACATTTAACATAGAACATATGTAGCTCAGGGTTGAATCATGGAGGCCTTGATGCTCTCTGAGCTTGGCTTTTTGCTTGCAGATATTTAGTACCTAACTAGGCAACATCATTAGTACTTATGAATGGGGGTTTGCCCCCTGTTTATGTATAGTAGCTTGCCCTGTTATTTGTATGTGTGTGTTAGTATGGTTTTCTCCTTGACAGCTATTAGGTTATTGTTTTCTGCTGGATTATTTACTGTTAATCTCTGCTTATCTGGGTGTTGGCTGATTGAAGGGATGTGATCTCTATAACTTTATCTTCTGCTGCTTTTAGATCTTTGATTTTCTGGAGGCACTGTAGTAGATAATTGATAGAATATCTGCTCTTCTCTGAGATATCCAAGCTTTTTTGTAAGATCTTTGTCTATATTGTAAATTTGGGAAACACCATTTAAAAAAAGATGACAAAAAGTTAAGAAAGAAACAGAAAAGATCAGAATACATCTCGTTCGGTAGCCAACATTATCTGTATAGGGGTTTTTGCAGGGGAGGGTGGAACAGCCTTTAAATCAGTGTTGACTCCTATTGTCTGAACAAATATAATAGATGACCTTGGGGGCTGAGGGGAAGAGATGCTGCCTAGGAAACAAACAAGACAGGCGGGAAAGATCCACTCTAATAGATGAAGCAGATAAACGTGGCGGCAGGAAGCTTGTACTTTCAGACTTGCAAGATTCTGTTAAGGTAGCTTTACAATAAAATAAAATTAGTTTATCTAGCTGTGTTTCCAATCTGGTTGACCTGATAAGGTTGACAACTGTCCTTGCAATTTTCTTGGCAATGTTTTTTTCAGAAGTGGATTACCATTATATGCACCAAGACAAATTCCTTGTGTGTCCAATCACATTTGGCCAATAAAAAATTCTATTCTATTTTATTCCATTGCCTCCCTCCTAGGACTGAGAGAGAGTGATTGGCTCAAAGTCATCCAGCTGGCTTTCTGCCTAAGATAGGACTAGAACTGACAGTTTCTGTTTTTAACCTGATGCCTTAACTACTAAACAAAACCGGTGGTTATATATGTAGAATTTCATAAATTATACATACTATATCTATTACAGAGATATATGTAGGGAAATTATCCTGGTCATTCTTTTGGCTTATTATTTATATATCCCTTGAATTATTAAAACATCAGCAGGATTCTTTTCTATGTCCAATGTAAGATCTTTTTCCATGTGATTCTTATAGCCTGTCATTATTAAATCCACTTTCAAATCAGTCTCAAACATGTTATGTAATAATTGTTCCTCTTAGCATTTTTTAAACACAGATTATAGAAGCAGACACGGTTAAAATTAACTTCTCGGTCAGTTGTTCAAAAATATCCTTCAATATATCCAATGTTAATTTTGTTTACAGAAGTTTGGTTTATTGTGTATTAGAAAGTGTGAATGTTCTTCTCCTTTAACTGTAATCTTTAATTCCTTCTAATTCTCTCTAGTGTCTAATTTTTAAAGTCTCACCTTATGATGATTTTTTTGAAAGAATTAAAAACAAAGACATTTTCTCATGGGAAGAATTTTTTATATTACAAAACCTTATTTCAAATTTATTGGCACCTTAGTCCATTTATAAAGCTTTAAAATTCTAACGACCTTTTTGCTGTTTATTCCAGAATTTATTTTAAGTCCTTAAACTTCTTTTTAAAACTTCTTTCAATAAGGATTGAAAGAAACTCATCTGGTACTGTAAAATGTACCAATCCAAAGCTTTCTAATAACTGAAAAGTAGTTAGCAAGCAATTTCTGAAAGTGATTAGGAGCTGTGGTGGCACAGTGGTTAGAATGTAGTATAGCAAGTTAACTCTGCTCACTGCCAGTAGTTTGATCATGACTGGTTCAAGGTTGACTCAGACTTAGATCCTTCTGAGTTTGGTAAAAAGAGGATCCAGATTGTTGGGGGCAATATGTTGACTCTGTAAACTGCTTAGAGTGTGTAAAGCACTATGAAGCAGTATATAAGTCTAAGTGCTATTGCTATTGCTATTGCTATTAGAAGCTGAAGCTTCTTGCCAATCATGGCAGGAACAACCCAAAATGTGCATGATCAACTTGAAGTCAACAAGCCTGGGGTGGCAGATAATCTAAGACTGAAGCAGGGCCAGTCCTACTGTGATTATTGTGTACTGATTTTCATGCATACTTCCTTAAAAAATGGGAAACTGACAAAAATAACAGAAGTTTGGAAAAATGAGGAACTAATTGTAACTAGACCTGAATGAATCTAGTTTTTTAAGATCCCTGCAAACTAAAACTCTTTTATGCACAGATTATTTTCTCACTTTTTGTGATCATCAGATCTATTTTCAGTTGAAAGTCTGCTGACAAGACTTCTCTTTTTATGAATTGAATATTGTTGTATAAATTACATATGTAGTTGATGTTACTTTAAAATGATTATATGGAAAATCCTTAAATTGATAGATATATGCATTTGTTGATTTCTGTATTTCGTTTCTTTGCAGTTAAAATTACTGAAAGAAGAATGCTGTTATTTGTTTTCATGTCACCAATGTTTTCAACTCATCGCTGCCACAATAGAGCCTGAGTGGCGCAGCAGACTAATGCTACTGCTAAAGGTAGTATTTAGCATCCAGCTGCCTGCAGTTATTGCGAGTTCAATTCTCACCAGGCTCAAGGTTGACTCAGCCTTCCATCCTTTCTAAGGTAGGTAAAATAAGGACCCGGTTTGTGGGGGCAATAAGCTGACTTTGTATAAAATATACAAAAGTATGAAGGCTATTGCTTAATGCCTTGTAAACCATCCTGAGTCTTCAGAGAAGGGCGGCATATAAATAAATAAATAATTAATAATAAAAAAAAACAATAGCGAACAGTTCCAAGCAGAAGAATTAAAACATCAAGTCATGTTGAAGTTGGGGCTTATTTGGAATTGAGGAAATAGCTATATTCATTCTCATTATGTCCCAGCACTTATTTATTCAGGTTGTAATGAAAAGAAAATAAAGTTTAACTTCTATTGAAATCAACAACACTTTAGAGGTATAAGGCTTTTAATTGACAAGAAATATGGGAATATTATATTTAGAAACTTCTTGGGCTTTGTCAAGTCCAAACTTTCTTGGACTTGTATTGTTTGATTACTTGGCAGTTAGAGCAAAATTTAAGTAGCAAAATGAAGTTGCATTTCCTTTCCTTTGTTTCTTCCTCTATTTGCATAATGCTAGCATGTTCCCAATACAGGATAAAATTAAATGGATCAATAAATTGCAGTAGTAAATGTCTGCTTTTTAAAATATCAGTTTATCAGCCTTCCAGCAGTGGATTAGAAAGAAAACATTTAGTATTTTTAGTGCTTTTTATTCATTTTCACCATATGGGGCTTCTGGGCTAATGGTGACTGAATGAGTCACAACGTGATTGATCAAGCATTTCACTCATGTAGCTGGATCTTTTCTGGCTTGGAATGGCTGGCAGGACTTTGCTTGTTCCCAGAGGCTCAGTTGATTGCAGTGATAAGAATGAGAATGGAAAATAAATCTGGGAAAGTCCTTCTTTTGTGGACTTGGTAGCAAACATTGGTGGCAAAACAGACGTGTCAGTTCTCAGTGAATTTAAGGACAGTAACTTCATCTCTCTGGCACCTTGATTGGTTGATAGCTGGTCTGAAAGAAAGTGCAAAGGGAGACATCAGAAACAAATATTAGATAATACAGGCTATGTAAAATGAAGTAAATAATGTTGAAGGCAAGAAAAAGGTAGATTTTTTACTAAATACATATAACAATCTTAGCTGCATCGCTTGCAACACAGAATCACAAGTCAGAGGAACCTATTTAGGCCACCAAATCCAACCAACAAATTAAAGCCCCTCCATGACACTTCTGCTTTAATGCAAGTAAAGAAGCCCTCCCCCTTATTAGATAAGTGGTTCCCATCAGAAGTGGGCTTCACATAATTTAACAACTGGTTTGACTAGTGCAGAACCAAAAATGTGAGAGCGTGTACGCAGCTTCAAACACACAACGATTTCCTGCATGCGGCTTCCAGCACACCTTCTCGGGCAGCTGTGGTGAGTAGAGCGGGTGAGTAGAGAGTGAGATATATAGGACGGGATAGCGCCAGGGCAGGTGGGCAAGCCCAGCCGGTGGTTGGAACTACTGCTTCGTCCGAACCGGCAGTAGCCCACCTCTGGTTCCCATATTTTTATCCGCAAGAATACTGCATATTACATACAGGTAGTCCTTGACTTACCACAGTTGGTTTAGTGACTGTTCAAAATTACAACGGCATCACTTAAGATTCTTGCATCTTAAATATGTTGCCAATTTTGGGGGGTCATACTATGCAGAGCCCATGAGATGGTTATGCTGGTGTTGGACATTTATCTATAATTTTATCCTGGTTGCCTATTGATTGTATGCTGCTGTTTGGTTATATTTTTTAAAATTAAATGCTGATGAGCTGGGCAGCCCTATAAATGAGATAAATAAATATGCCTAACAATTGAGAACATGCAAAATTATTACATTTTATTTGCTGAAATGGCAAAGGGTAGCCTAGGAATAAATAACTTCATTTATTTTCTCTTAAAAAAAGTACATTTATGTACTCTTAAAAACTGCTGATCCCTTCATTATTCTTATCTAAGTCAGGTGGCATTAACTGCATGTTATTATATAAATAGCAGTAATAGCAACTGTAGGCTATGCAGAGTAAAAAGGATAATTTTAATTTCATGATATTTGATACTTTCAAATAAAATCACTTTGAAGCTGCTATTTGCATTTAAAGGGCTACTTTATTTGGCATCTATGTAGGCTTTCCTTGAAACGGAGTGAGAAAGTTTAAAGAATTATTATTTTGTTCTCTCTCTAACCGATAATCAGCTGAGATAAGAAGCTGAGCATTGTGGCCCCCCAAGCTCAAATTCTGTTAAATTCAGTTCCTCTGAACTAAGAAAGGAAGGTCAGGAGAAGATAAATAAACAACAATGAGAAGCTGATGATATAGTCTTTCACACTCTTTCTCCAAGTGGGAAAAAAAAAGAAATGTTGTAGAAACTGGAGATATTAAAAAAAATATGCTGCCAGTAGCTTCTTCTATCATAGAATCAAAGCTGCAAAAAGTGAAGAGGAACAAGTGAATTTTTAATTAATCAAACTCCATGGTTTGTGATTTTAATATTAATATTAATCAAGATTTATACAGTGAGACCTTTGCATTGTGGTTTGGCACTGTATTATTAATCTTTGCTACTAGATGCCCTTCATATTGGATATTTTGTAGGTTTATTATTGGAATGCCTCAGATATTTATTATTTTTGTTATTAAATAAAATGTTACCCTACGGTATATATAAAATATAAAGGTTTTTTTAAAATAAAATGTTGCATTCTTGTACATTGCAATTACTATTAGATTAGTAAAATGTCTAAGACGGTGGTTCTTAAACTGAGGGGGTAGTTAACCCAATGGAGGTAATTTGAGCATATTCTGGGTGTAATAGAGAAATTTATAATCGTTTATTTGTAAGTTGAGGATCCAGATTGGAACTACCATTTCCAAAACCCTTGTGCAAAACAACAGAATCTTTTTTTGGGGGAGGGTGGAGGAGCTAGCAGTATTATTTGAAATGGGGGAGAAGAGAAATAATTTCACAATCACTGTTATAGAATATGCATGAAGGACATACTGTATATTGCAACAGTCTCTGCAGAGCTTTCATTGCCCTTGTATGAATGATAAACTATTGGTAGCTGATACAAATGATGTAAACAAAAGCAAAAGGCAGGTAATGAATAAAATTGTTGACAACACCTTGAACAAATCCAAGAACAAATAATTGAAAAAAAGGCTGACAAGAGTCAAATGTTGAAATGACTGGGTCAGAGTCAGAAGTATTAATTAGACCAACCCAGATTGGATCCTGCAGAGTCAGAAGTGACTGAATCAACAACAATAATTTTCTGCACGTGTGGTATGCACAAATCTCTGTACCCTGTACTTTGGTTCCTCTTGAAAGTACCAGTTCATAATGATAGACTTGAGATGGTCAGTTACTGCAAGTGATAAATGCAGAAGACCTGTCCTGTCTTAGACCATTTTTAATAGTCAAAAAAGATATAATATTTTGTATCGTCTATATCCTATATTTTATGCATTAAGAGAAAACTTAGAAGCCTTAAAAAGAAAAGATCTTGTATCATAGTTCTTACCTTTTTGATCACCGTGTTTTACTATGGGGGCCAAGTTGTTTCTTACAGCTGTTAGGTCTTTTACTCTGGGAAGTTCTAAAGTGGTATGCTGAAAGGTTTTCCCTAAAAAAGGAAAAGGTAGTAAATATTATATACACATAGACACACTTAAATAAGTTTCCTTTGAAAAGACATAGAAAACAATATATGAATGGGACTGAGAAAAGATTGGAGAATCTGTATTCATTCTGTACTTCCACAGAGTATATGATTAGTGCAAAATATGATCACCCTGCATAAAGAATATATACTTAATAGAGGCTGGGACAAAACATTACTTTCCTAGCACTTGCAAAGGTTTATTTAACCTGCCTTTAATTCTTAGAATAGTAAAATACAGGGCTGGTTTCAGAAGCTGAAATTACTGGGTACCTCCTAAAGATAATTTTTGTTTTTGTTTTAAATTAAGCTCAATAATTCATGCTGTACTCCATACAAACTAAGGAATCATATGGACAATAGAACAATCAAAGTTACTGTACAACAAAAGATACTAAAAATCTGAGAAAATTGTTCAACCTTTTAAGCTTGAAATTTAGGGAGATCTTGAGTTATGACCACAATTGGGCCCAAAATTTATGTTGCTAAGTGAAACATTTGTTAAGTGAATTTTGCCCCATTTTATGACTTTTTTGCCACAGTTGTTAAGTGAATCATTGTATTTGTTAAGTTAGTAACATGGTTGTTAAATGAATCTGGCTTCCCTACTGACTTTGCTTGTCAGGCGGTTGCAAAAGCTGATCACATGACCCCAGAACATTGCAACCGTCATAAATATGAATCAGTTGCCAAGCATCTGAATTTTGATCATGTGACCATGGGGATGTGGCAATGATTGTAAGTGTAAATTTCAGTGCCATTGTAACTTTCAACGGTCACTAAATGAACTATCGTAAGTGGAGGACTTTCTGTATAATAATACTAAAGTTAGTTCACTTTTCTAAATGGAGTAGGAAAAGTTTGCCCACTTCTTTTCAAACAAACCTAAGCATCCTATTTCTTATTAACAGACATAAATGAGTTTATCTGAATTTCATGTGAAACCAACCTGTTCTCATTTTAATTCTATTCTGAGAGCATTAAAGAGATGGCTAATTTGTATATACTACTAACCTCTACTGTAATTTATTTAGTTCAATGTGTTCTTTATAATTTATAAACCAATATGATTGTTATTGAATAAACCATGGTTTCTTGGTGGCAGTGCATTGTCTGGGCAGGTATATGTGCTTTTAAGGACCAAAACGGACCATGGTTGATAGTTACCTGAAAAAAATACTGCATAAGCCCCTTTGGAAACTGAGTTCATTCCTATTTCTTAAGGGAACAATCACTCTTCTGCATAAAAGATTTGGATATTTCAATCTGGAAACTGCTATCTATTATGATACAATTATTTTCAGGATACCCAGAATTCATTTTGCTCACACTAAATAAACATAGTGTGGAAAAAAATTACCTGGTGACAAATTAGGCAGATGGGGAAGATGGGGAGGACATATCACATGATGGGATCTGTTTGGGAACAATCCATCTATCAGTTTATTATCAGAAGGCACAGTCGTCCAGAGTCTATATGTGGGTGTTTGATTTTTGTCCATTTTCCAAGGGCTGTCCGATGCTTGTCGGCTGGTTCTTTGACTTGACAAATCATGTTCACTTCTGCTTTTTTGAGACCAAGTTGCAAAATCATTATCCATATTCATGCTGGAGACTGTAGTGTGAGAAGTTGTTAAAAAAGAATGATTCACAGTTATGGGTGGGAGACTTTGTGTTCTGATTGGTGGAAAGCCATTGCAATCTGGTGTATTGTTTTCTGAAATGAGGTACTTCTTGAGGTCTACATTTCTTTTCTTAAGGTCAGTAGCTTTCATATACTCTTTGGATGAGCCGTCAAAGCTGGAATCCATTATGCAATCAAATGTGGTGATAATCTGATCTACTTCTGAGGTCTCTTCTTTCTGGGATCTGTCTCTACTCTTCTCCTTCAAACTGACTTTCCAATCCCCTGTTTTCTTTTTAGAGGAGAAGATTTGGTTAAGCATGCTGAATCTCCCTTCCTTCTTTGATAATTTATTGTTCTGGGAAGAAATGTGATGAAGTACCTCAGGTCTTTAAAAAAAGAAAAGCAGATTGTATGAACATTGGGATGTTATTGTTAGGACCACAGATTAATATTTGGGGTTATTAGAAATGAAATGTCTTCTCTAGAGGTGTGTGTGTGTGTGTGTGTGTCTGCGTGTATACTCACTACTTTACATTGTAGCCACGTGTCATTTCTTCAGTGTTGTCACATGAAAAGATATAATTAAATATTTACAAAATGTGAGGGGGTGTACTCACTTCTGTGATATACTCGTGTGTGTGTGTGTGTGTGTGTGTGTGTGTGTGTGTGTGTAAAATCACACATACACAGTATGAACTGGGCACTATAAAAATGTTTTTAAATCAATAAATTTCTTACAAAGCTCGTGTTAATTAAATATATGTTTATATACCACTTACTGGACAAAAGCATCCTGAAGCACTTTACAAAATATAAAATAACTTATAAAAATAACAAAATCAGAGGCAAATTTCTTTCATCTAATGTTCAGAAAATGTAGGCAAATAAGTTTTTCATGTAAAGAAAACCTGGATTTGATTCAATAGCTAAGGGGTTACCAGATAAACATAAAACTCCACCAACATAGCAAAAGGATATTATGATTCTGAATAGAGAATTACAACAACATTATAAATTGCATAGTACCCATATAATGCTTGCAAGGGATTCTTGTTTTAACTTTTTTTTGAAGTAACCTCATTCTAAGTAATGTATTTTAGCTTAATTAATTAATTAATTAATTAATTAATTAATTAATATTGTGTCTTTTCACCATAAGCTGAAGGTATCATACATATAACAGTGTTTACTCCATTTTTTTTCCACAACAACCTTTAATGTAAGTTGAAGTGAGAGAACATAACTGTTCCAAAGTCACTCTGTGAGTTCCCATGGCTGAAGAGGAACATGAACAATCTAGCATTTAAGCTCAATTACACCCTGTTGAGCCTGTGCAGTATTTTTGGAAAATGGCTTAAATAGAAGGAAGAAGGTGTGTTGGGTGCTGCCTTGAGATATTTCTAAAAACAATATAAATGGGATACAAATTAAACAAATAAATCAAATAAATAAGTATTTTCACTGTTGAATTTAACCACCCAGAAAATAATGCTGATTATACTTATCAACTGGAGGAAGATACATTTAACATTCAGAAAATTAGAGAAAATTAATTTAATATTTTTTTTTCTTGGATGACTGTATATTCAAATTAGACTACTTACTTTCATTTGCACAAAATGACCAGAGTATATATCAAGTGCATTGACTTTTAATAGAACAATTACGTTATTGTGGTTGATTTAATATAAAACAAATTTCTTGTCCATTATAAAGTGAGTTATTAATCTCATTATGTTTAGCAAATTAAATCTGAACATTCGTTAATGTGGACATTATAGCTTTCCAGAGAACTAGTTCTGATAGAGCATAAAGGTAGATATTATTGCCTAGCTGTGCCATTCAATTGCCAGTTAAATAAATTTTGCAAATCTTTTGAAGTCTTACTAAAAGCTGATAAATCTATTTGATCAGGTACCACAAGGAAGAAAAATGGTTATATGTACTGTATGTGTATGCATGTAAGTGTTTGTATACCAGCAAATACTGATATATTAATTCTTTAAAAAGTGCTTTCTTCTAAACTGCAATTTATTATATTTGTTCTGAATCCAATTTACAATGTGCAGTAAACAGCTATGAAACATAATGATCAATTGATGCCAGTTTCATATTCCTATTTAGAATCATTGATAGTATTCACTATAACAGGGTTTTTCAAACTGTTCTGAAGAACTTTGATGTGGATACCTGGATACCTTTGATGTGGAACCTGGATACCTTCGAGACTGTCTTCTGCCACCAGTAGCCTCCCACCGGCCAGTCCGCTCCCACAGAGAGGGTCTCCTCAGGGTGCCATTGGTCAAATTATGTCGGCTGGTGACACCCAGGGGGAGGCCCTTCTCTGTGGAAGCCCCTGCCCTTTGGAATGAGCTGCCCCCAGAAATTTGTAAAATCTCTGATCTCCGTGTGTTTCGCTGTGCCCTCAAAACCTTGTTGTTCCGCCAGGCTGGGCTATCGAGGTAAAGATTTTAATTGGGTTTTAAAAATGGGATTTTAAATTTGGGGTTTTAAATTGAGCCTATCATTTAATAATTTTAATAATTTTAAATTTTTGTCTGTCTTTGTGCTTTTAATCAGGCTGTACACTGCCCCGAGTCCTCCGGGAGAAGGGCGGTATAGAAAGAAAATTAATAAAATAATAATAATAAATAATGTGGTTTTCTGAGAGAATAAGGGCTGCGGGTGGGGAACTGCCAGTTTTTTTTTTTTAGCACTAAAGCTTTTTTTAAAAACTATAGGTTCTGCGGCCCAAAAAAGTTTGGATACTTCTGCTATATTGTACCTTGACACTCAAAACTGTAAAAAAGTGATGGTATCAACAGTGGAATACAGAATAGAAGAAGCAAACCAAGGAAGGTAGTATTTTAAAAAGGATGTATAGTTTCCAACTTTCTGCACAAAATACTTAACAGAACCTCTTCCCAAGATATGATAACTGGAAGTTCTGTTCATGAGTTATAGAATTTTCCTTCTGAAAGAAGCTTCCGAAAGAAAATTCATTTGGGCCAGGCAGTAAAATATTTTGGTATAGCTGTGATGGATTAAGATGTAGCCTGGGATAGTAAACTTTGAATACATAAATAGGAAAACATTTAATATGCATAGATATTACATTGTATGGTAACTTTCAATGCTCCTCAATGAAATGCATAATCAGTCATCTGATAAATTGCAGAATGTCCATATATTCAGTAGTATGAATATATTCATATTCAGCAATATGCTCATATTCAGCAATATGAATATGAAAAGAACCGCAGGATTTGGGTATGGTTAATCTAGAGAAAAGAAGGACTAGAGGTGACATGCTAGCAGTATTCCAGTATTTGGGGGGCTGCCACAAAGAAGAGGGGGTCAACTTATTTTCCAAAGCATCAGGACAAGAAACGATAGATCGAAACTAATCAAGAAGAGAAGCAACCTGGAATTAAGGAGAAACTTCCTAACAGTGAGAGCAATTAACCAGTGGAACTGCTTGCTTTCAGTTGTGGGTGCTTCATCACTGGAAGGAAGTTTTAAGAAGAGACTGGACAGCCACTTGTCTGAAATGATATAGGTCTCCGGCTTGTGCAGGGGGTTGGACTAGAAGACCTCCAAGGTCCCTTCCAGCTATATTCTGAATTGAAAAATTTGAATTTTGTTTGTTACAAGAGAAAGACTCTACCTGTTTGCTTGAGAGAGTAGTGCAATGCATGCTGAGTGTCCACAATAGATGGCATACGATAGGGGTGTATTCTCATTGAGATCCCTGGGGCTGCTTTCCACTCCCAACTGTAGCAGAGTCTTAACACAGTCAGTTTTTCCTGCTGCTGCAGCCCAATGCAAAGGTGTCCTAACAAAAAAACAAGTAAAGAAAAATCCATAGAGTAGTGGTAAGACAATTGGTATTGTTTTCATAACATGCATAGTAGTTACCGTGTCATGAGAATTTTTAAAAAGGGTTAATTGACCATGTAAAATCCAAGGGGATTAATATTAGCCCTTAGCAGACCTGGCTCCTACATTTAACTCACTCTTCCGTTCTGCCATATCAGTTACTATATGGAACTTCTGACAGCTGTGATTAATTAACCTTTTCATGATTTAGAGACAAAAAGATCTGTAGAGGTCTTTCATATATTTACATAATCAGGGCTCAATTATTTAAGTGTTAAATTGATCAGTTGAGATGATTAAATTCTTTCAAAGTTTGATCTTGGAGCATGTTATCAGTTCCTTTCAATGCACAGGCATGTCAGAGACAGATGGCAACAATACAGCTTACCACAACTATAAAACAGGTTTCATTGGTAGCAGTGAGGTAAAAATCTTTTTAACAATTGCATATGAGTTGCCTCATTATTTTTCTCTGATAGCCTCCATGTAGTTGTTCTGATTCAAAAGAATTAAATTAAGCATTCTTTGAAACCTCAAGTTTAATACAACTTATGTTGAGAGGCTTTCCATTCTGATATAATTTGGTACTGATCAGTAGAATTTTGTATTAGTATTAATATTTTTCCGCATATGCCACTATTTGAACTTTGAATTCCCAGGATGAACTGAGTGTAAATTCTCATTCTGATAATTTAAATAAAAATATTTCCTTTACTGTATCATAAACTATTTTGGGCTTGCAGTATTTTCTATCCAAGTAAATGGCCAGACCTATACTAGCTTAGCTTCTCAGTTTCCAAACAATTCATATTACAAATTTGAACTTTATTATTTTGAAAATAAAAAATTAAATCGTCCTACATTGTGATGATCCAAATATTCACCTTCCTCACAAAAATCCTGAATTGTTTTTTCTGTGATTTTTCACTTAAAAACACAAATAAAATTCACTGTTGGTTTTAGTACTGCAATCCTTCAATTGATAACAAGAGTGAATTTCTAAAATGAAAATGCTGGAACTGAAGATCACCTAGATAGATGCCCTTCTTTGCAGCATTTTTGCAGCAATTTCTTTGCAGCATTAAGGACTCTTTTCCTTGGGGAGAAAGATTGCACAAAAGGTAAAGCTAACACCCACAGGGAGTAGGACTGGAGTGAAAATTTGATGGAGATAACCCCTTCCTTCTAACAAAGGGCTCCTTTGTTCTCTTTTTCACATTACTTTTCCACTCTATATTTTCTGACAACCAACAGGATGCAGGAAAGGAAAACTTCCAATAGTTGAACTTAGCAGGGTTCTTGAAAAGGGGCTGCCAGTTGCTCACCATGTTTTAGACCAGGGCTGTCAAACTCCCGGCCTGGGGGCCAGATGCGTCATGAGCTGGCCACGCCCACATTCGGTTTAGCAAAGGGGGAAAAAGTCCCAATATGTCATGTGATGCCACAGTGACGATGTGAGTTTGACACCCCTGTTTTAGACCATGTTTACAAGTTCTTCCCATTCCCTGCAATCCCAGTATTGCAAGAGAAGCCTCCTGCTTTATCTGACTTAATATGACATGAATAATATGTGCATTCATTAAAAACATGTGACTATTTAGCTGAAGACAGACTAGAGGTCCCACTGACTAGTTGCTTGTTTAACAAAGAAAAGACCCAGGAGAAATATTAGGACCCCTGTTGCACTCAAAAGCTGTCAACCCTCTTTCAACCATGGGTTAGGCAAGCAAAGCCCCAGTCAGCTCTTCTCTTTGTTTCCATGGCCACCTGTCATCCACATCCAGCGCCTGCAGGTTGCATTCTGGGATCTTAGCCAGCTCACTAATAACATCACTGTATCCTGCCGCAGCTGCAACATGAATGCAAGTCTTCCCATTCTCATCATCGTAGTTTATTATTGATGGGCCTTGATGGTGGTTCAGGATAATAGAACAGAGGATCCGGTTTCCACTCTGAAAACCAATCATGCACATAGAGAATATGTTATTATCAACATTGCTAAGAACAAATTTTAGATCTACCAGTATAAGCATTTTTGGCTTTCTTATCCAAGAAAGTACACATGCTGCTTTATTTATAAATGTTCTGTTAGGGATTTCCAAACTGAATTATTACTCATCAAGTTCTTGGTTTTTAACCAGCTCAATTTGTTTAATTTAAATCAGACTTCAACTGCCACCACATTATTTTTCTAAAAATGACTTTGGGCCCTGACATAATACCTGGGGAATATTACCTTGAAAATTGGCTAAGAATTTTATGGATGGCATCAGACATTTCTTTTTCTAGTGCTGGATCCTAATTTATTAATAACATTTTTAAAAAGGTGGAAAGGGAGGTTAGTGCCTTTGTTAGCTTCCCTACACCATCTGGAGCCCTAGTGTGCTAACATTTGCCTGAAAACACCATGCGGAAATGTAACTTCAGCCTTACCCAAGACCATGGTTGCAATTTGGTTCTCAACTGTAGTGGTTTTAGGCAAAGCTATGATTAGGTTCCCTTTTTTTGTAACCAGAAGCCAACATTTTTACATTTCTTGAATTTAAACAGCCTTATAGTAAAGCAATTCTTACAAAGGTAAATCACCTTTTTTGCATGCTAAAGTTAGCTTTGAAGATATGAATGTAACTGATCTTTTTTACATTTCTAAAAAAAATGTAATGATGTCTTGTTTTTCTACTGTACCCTATGGTGCCATCCTCAGTGTGAGGAGTATGAGACACAGCTAGATTAGTCATTGCATATGTTCCCCCCATAGATTTGGTTAAGTTTCAGATTCTGCTGTGAGTAGGATTATAGTTCTTTTTCATTCCCCTTTCAAGATGCAATATGGAGACAAAAGGGGCACTGCATGGTTAGCTATTATTCCATACCTGAACTGCCCAGTGAAGGACTGTTTTAAAATCTTTGTCCACCAAAGTTAGATCAGATCCTTTATGCAACAATGTCTGAACATGCTGAGGTTGATTGTGGAATGCAGCCCAGTGAAGTGATGTCATTCCCTGAAAATCACAACAAAATCATTAGAGCTTTAGTTAACATATCCTTTTTGTAGATTATTATGTAGAAGTATTTCAATCTTGAAGATATGTGGACTTGAACTCCTAGGAATTCCCCAGCCAACAAAGCTGGCTGGGGATTTCTGGCAATTGAAGTCCATTTATCTTTAAGCTGCCAGGGTGAAAAACACTGCTTTGGAAGGTAGAATTGGTCATAAATTGAGCGACCAACCAATGATGGCATCAACTACCAGTTGACTCACATGACCTCCAGCCAGGCTGACCTCACCACCAGATGACTCTCACATGGCATGACCAATTGGTCACATAACCAACTGACCACATGACCTATAAAAGCAAAAGAGAACTGAAACAAGACACTTCAACCGAAGTTCTGCTGATGATGTTACTTAGCCTGGTCATGAAATGTTCCAAATGAACAACAAGCTCAGAGAACAAACCACCACCAACATTTACCACTCAAGTGGTAATATTTTCCAATATTACAAATATTTTCCACCATTTCTAATGGGTCATAAAGAAAAAGAGCTTTTCTTCTCTAGAATAAAATAGATATAACCTAATAAGAATAATATGCCTTGGCATAGAAGTTACTTTGTGAAAAATTGTTCCATTTTTCTATTCTTTTAAATAGCTCTAATGGGGTAAGAATAAAAATATGCACAATGTAGACTTTCTCATACCTTCTGTAGTTACTCTAACTTCAGCACACTATAATTTTCACACTATGGTTTCCATGTTTCCTGCTTAAAAGTGGTAGGAAACGCCTATCAGTTTTTAGCAATTTCAGTCAGAAGATTCTATTGTCTAGAAAAAGATGCATAATCTAGAAAAAGATGCATAATTTCCTCCTCCTTTCCCACTGTTCCATTTCTTTTGCTATTGCTGTTGTCATTCATTTAGTTATCAAATTCTTTTTTTAAATAGTTTTTTATTTTTTTATTCTTTTTAATAAAAATGTCAAATCAATGAGTGAATAGTGTGGCACCTGGGCACCATACATTCCAATACAAATGAAATTGATCAGATTAAACATAATTATTACACTCCATCAATCTAATAACAATACACATCTATGTTAGGTTGCAGTCTATCATTATTCAGTTATTCCACATTTTCTCATTATTACTTTCATTTTATAAAATAAAAATGTATACATTAATATTCCCCTTATTTCTATCACTTATTCTAGCTTTTAATCATGTCACCCTTTATTAAAAAGCTTTTTCTTTCTTTCCTGCCTAACTTCTAATCTTAATCACTTTTATATTGTATGTTATTTTAATTTTCGGCTGTTCACCGCCCTGAGTCCCTTCGGGGAGAAGGGCGGGATATAAATTTAATAAATAATAATAATAATAATAATAATAATAATAATAATAATAATAATAATAATAATAATATCACCTGCCTAACAAAAAAAAAAGAAAGAAAAAAAAAGAAGGGGGGTTTTTAAAAGCAACTCAGGACAACAACAACAAAAAAGGAATCATCCATCCATCATCTCTTGCCCGCTTCATGCTTTAATTGCTATGCTTTAAAAAATTTGATTTACCTATCAAATTCTGCTTAGGAGGAACTGAAAGACACACTGCAAACAGGGCAACTTGCCAGGTTTTTTGCCTTCATGATGTACTTTGGTGCAGAAAATTATACTCACCAGAATGCTAAATAGTATGAGTTGATTTTAGATCTTTTAGCATGAATCATTATCTCGGGGACCACATTTTAAAATCTATCTTAATTCTACATTATGGAATATATTTGGGTGGCGATTTGATTGCTTACCTCATTATCCTGATGATTAATTTCACTTAGATCTGACTGTTGAAGCAAGACAGATAAAAGCCTATGGAGAACAAAACTATATTCAGTACATTAGAGGTAGTCCTTGACTTACTATCAACAAGTTACAATGGTGCTGAAAAAAGTAATTTGAAAACTGTCTTCACACTTAACAATTGTCACAATTCCCACACTCATGTGATCAAAATTTGGGTGATGTGTATTATGACATTTGCAACATCCTAAGGTTATGTGATTATCATTTACAGCTTACCGGGGAGCTTCCAACAAGCTAAGTCAATTCACACCAAGCTGGATTCACTCAAATACCATGTGATTCATTTAACAACTGCCTGAGTCACTTAAGCATAGCAAAAAAGGTTGTAAAATTGGGTGTGTCTCACTAAATGACTGCATTGCATAACAACAGATGTTCCAATCTCAATTGTGGTCCTAAATCAAAGACTATCCATATAATACATTATAGTCCAATACATCATAAACAAAAGTTCCCTGAGGATGGGCTCCAGCAAGAGTCCAAAAGCTCGGAAGACTAAACCTCTGGCCCTAGTGACTGACCCAGATACTGCTGCATCATAAACAAAATTCAAAGTCATTTAAATAGTTTTAATTTGATTCTTTTTTGCCACATCCGGTTCATAGATATATGACCACATAGATGATAAGAATAATTTTTTTAAAAGCAAGATGTTTGAATAGTTCCATTGCAAGCTTTCCCTCATTTGTTTTTTATTACCCTAAAAGCTAACACTTATTGCATGATTTTTCATGGCTTACATTCACTATATTAGGAAATAGAATAGAATAGAATAGAATAGAATAGAATAGAATAGAATAGAATAGAATAGAATAGAATTTTTTATTGGCGAAGTGTGATTGGACACACAAGGAATTTGTCTTGGTGCATATGCTCTCAGTGTACATAAAAGAAAAGATATGTTCATCAAGAATCATAAGGTACAAAACTTAATGATAGTCATAGGGTACAAATAAGCAATCAGGAAACAATCAATATCAATATAAATCATAAGGATACAAGCAGGGGTGAAATGCTCCCAGTTCAGACCGGATTGTCTGATCCAGTAGCAATGGCGGCGGGTGGTTTGGAGAACCGATAGCAAAAATCCTTGCGCCCTCCCCCATGCCCAGCTGAGCCGCGCAAACATCAGAGGCTGTTTTTTTTACTTTTAAAAGCATTTTTTCTACAACCTCTTCAGCCAAAAAAATGCTTTTAAAAGTAAAAAAAAAGCCTCTGATGATCGCGTGGCTCAGCTGGGATCCTCAGAGGCTTTTAAAAGCATTTTTTCTACAACCTCTTCGGCCGAAGAGTCTGTAGGAAAAAAAAATACCTTTAAAAGCCTCTGGCGATCCCAGCTGAGCGCCTGATCGTCAGAGGCTTCTAAAAGCATTTGTTTCTGCAACCGAAGAGGTTGTAGAAAAAATGCTTTTAAAAGTAAAAAAAAAAAAAAGTTGGCCACGCCCACCCAGTCACATTACCCCCCAGCAAGCCACGCCCACAGAACCAGTAGTAACAAATTTTAGATTTCACCCCTGGATACAAGCAACAAAGTTACAGTCATACAGTCATAAGTGGAATGAGATGGGTGATGGGAACAATGAGAAGATTAATAGTAGTTCAGAATTAGTAAATTGTTTGACAGTGTTGAGGGATGATGATGAATTATACAAGTATTTATGTATTCATGTATTTCTGTGTGTGCATGAGCATCTATTAAAACTGCACAGATCTGTTCAGACTTACATGCTAGGTGGTCATGTCTTAAGGCAGTGACTAAGATCACATCTAGCTTACCTGAGGTAAGTGGGAATCTATGAGTCCAAAGAAAGTGGAAAAAAGTTCTCTGAGACATTGGTTGCATCACCTGTAATCTGAACCTCTGTCCCTCTGAATTATGAACGTGTCAGGGAGGTGACTGTGGGCTGGGTGATAAATGAACAGTGATAAATGCACCCTTGAGAGAAAGAGAGAAAGACTATGACTGTCTGCCTTGAAGACAGTGATTGTGCACGGCCTCCTCAAGAAGCTGTAAATCTAGAAGTTCTAGATTCTGATAATTATTGACCAGTCTTCAACTTTATCTTTCTGGACATGAGTTTTTATCAATGGTACAATCAACCATCTGCAAAGAAAATACCAGCATTGTTCAAACTGTTCTTATTTGTTAGTTGTCCACAATGATGTATATGAGATAGGCAGCTATATAAATTAAATAAATAAATAGTATTTCTTTAAGATGCAAGTAAAAAAAAAATCCTGCCTCAAATCTGATTTAATTTGTAGAAGCTGAGGGAGGCCAAATAAGATTTCTAATACAGGTTATAGGTTTTCTGTCTTCTTTATGGATCTCTATGATTATATAAAACAAAATAAGCATTACAAAGTAAATATAAATAAATATATTTACTTCAACTGCAGCATTAACATCAAAGATCAGTGTTTCTTGGCATTTAATCTGGATGATTTTTTTAAAAAAATTGCTATTGGTATTATGATTACTATCAATCTCCTCATCAGTGTTATCACTGGCATACTGTTCTTGTTATTGCCTTCTGCAGTGAGTTTTCCTGTTTTACTCAACTTGTAATGGTCAGGTTGAGTAAAAATAAAGAGAAAAACGAATATATGCATTGAGGAACCATGGCACTTCAACAGTACCTTCCAGTAAGAGAGTGATTGGATTCAGAAGTACTAATTTTGTTGACTTGGGTTGATAGAAAATGAAGTGAGCAGCTGGCCTACTTCCGTTCTGACCAAAGGTTTACCTGTTGCCATGGGGATTGTAGAAATTTTATTTTGCAGGGATCCCAGGGTTGTGCTGTTAAAGCAAATCACGATTTCTTTTCTAAATATCACTGGTTCATTTTCTGTGGACTTTTTATTTAATAATAGTGTTATTGTGATTGTGTTGAAAACTTCAAAGCGTACTGTTCAACTGATACAGAAAGAAAAATGAAAATGACAGGAAATTAACAAAATGCCGATGACACTAAGAAAAACTGAGATGTAGGTGCAAACAGTGAATTAAGCATCATGTATGGCTGCACATGTAATTTTCATCCATTCCTCTATCATCTATCTTTTATCAAACATTTCTTCTAAATTTTATTTTTGGCATATCTCTCAAAATTTGATGTATACAGTATGTATGTAAAATAAAAGTGCACAGATTAAATTTAAGTCCTAATGTGCATAGAATTAAATAAATAATACCAGGCAAATGGAACATATTGGTCAGTAACTTCTACATCTTTTGCTCTTAATCATGCTGGCTGGAACTGAAGAGAGTTCAGGTCCAAAAGATCTGGATGGTACCAAGTTTTTATCTCTGGTTAATACTGGTTAATTCCTTTCCTACTTATAGTTTGTAGCTGTGCTTGTCCCAGCTAGATTGGCATTGACAAAGTTTCTCTCATTCATCAAGTGATAGGATCATAGCAGTGATGGGATTCAAATTTTTTTACTATTGGTTCTGTGGGCGTGGCTTGGTAGGCGTGGCATGGCTTGGTAGGCGTGGCTTGGTGGGCGTGGCAGGGGAAGGATACTGTAAAATCTCCAGTCCCTCCCCACTCCAAGGGAAGGAAATCCGCATTTCCTCCTGATCAGCTGGGACTTGGGAGGCAGAGAATAGATGGGGGCAGGGCCAGTCAGAGGTAGTATTTACCGGTTCTCTGAACTACTCAAAATTTCCGCTACCGGTTCTCCAGAATTGGTCAGAACCTGCTGAATACCATCTCTGGATCATAGTTGTAGTTAGGACAATTGCAAACTTTTGCAGAAGTTTGCCGATGGTTGCTGGTAATGTTGCTAGCCATATGGGTGTATTTAAAAACTGCTTTTTAAAAAAATGTATATCTAAATTAAGCTTGGATAACATTACCCTTTAAAAACAGAACTATAAAGTTATATAATCACTTCTGTGGCAGTGCTGAAAATTTATATTTAATGGGGGGAGTGCTTTTTGATCCTCTCTCACATAATCTTTCTTTAACTGGAGAAAATAAGGCATTTAAAATGTATTTGTATTTGTGCTTTTGCAAGAACCGTCTGACTTGTGCATTTAGGCAGTATGTTGATGTTGATTGCACACATTGCAGATGTGGAGTAGCACTAGCAATAGCAGTTAGACATATATACCGCTTCACAGTGCTTTACAGCCTCTCTAAGTGGTTTACAGTGTCAGCATATTGCCCCCAACAATTTTACTCACTAAGGATGGAAGGTTGAGTCAACCTTGAGCCTGGTCTGATTTGAATTGCCAAATTGCAGTCAGTCGGCAGTCAGCAGAAGTAGCCTGCAGCACTGCACTCTAACCACTGTGCCACCAAGGAGTAACAGTTAAAATAAAATGGGGGTTACACATGGATGTCTCTTGGCCATACCCTGATTAACAGCCTCACAGATTTCTCTGAACAAAAAGAAAGGGAGGATAAATGCCTGAGATCAATTGCTCCAAACTCCTAGTACATTAACAGCCAGATAGCTATGAAATTCTGCAATTCTTTATCTGTTTAATTGATATCCCAGGATGCTTAAGACTAATAGAAAAGCTGATTAATATTTTGATTGGGTAGAATCTAATGGAATTCTCATCTTACTCTACTGTATGGATTGCCTAGGGGAGGTAATGTTACTGATGCAATACAAAAACTTGTATTAGGGAACACTATTAAAAAAATTATCTCTGAGTAGCTTCAAGAAGGATACCTGATGTTGGGATCAGCAGTGGCAGCATGTAAGGGTAATCTTCCATTTTTATCTGGGATGTTCTGTCTGGCTCCATTTCTTAGCAGGCTAACACAACCCTCAAGCCATCCCTGAAAATAGAACGAAGTTTCATTTACTTAGAAAATCTTGGGGACTGAGTAAAGATTCTGCATTGAATTTCTATCCTTCTTCCCCAAATTAGTGGGCACATTCATGTTACCCCATGGCCAATGTGGTACCACATAGAGCAAGTTAACTAATGCATTGTCTAGTGTTAGATAACTCCACAAACCAAGGCCGTATCCTGTTTACTGGATAATTGTTATCGTAGTCTGATACCTTAAATACCATTGTGGTGACTGACTGGCTGATCTTTCTCATATTTTGTTCACTGTTGTTTTTACTGTAGGATTAAAAATAAATCCTATGCAATCTGACTGGTCAGAGCTACTGCAGTAAGTTGAGGGAGGCTTTGTCCTTTTCTTCCCATGTAGATTTATTTGACTGGTCTACAGAAGGACATTTTTGGGGCACTGGAGTATTGGGAGAATAGACATTTCAGTCTATAGGTAGTCAGTGCTGTTGACAATAGAGTGTGGATAGAAAAGATCTGAATTACTTCTGCACTCCACCCAAGAGAAAGAAACGGAATGTATTTCCAGTGAAGCTCCGTGACTAAAATAATACATTATACATATTTTGAGAAACTATTTCTCTCTGTTTTTGTCTCTTTCACTTTCTCTCATAGAAGAGGCAATTAAACTAAATATAGGGTTGTCTTTATTGGACAAAATAAATATTTTACTTCAAAAATAATATGTGGTTCATATTTTTTAAAAAAGATTATAATCTTTATTGCCATTTTTTTTACTGTGAACACACTGGCATATATTAAAAATGAAATTTTGTCGCCCACTCTCGAAATAAAATATATAAGTACCCATAAACATACATAGACACACATATATACACATATACACTATATACTGTATATACACTATATATATACAAAATATAACCTGGCTAAAACAAAAACAAATACACACACACACACACACACACACACACATTCTTTTCTTTTCGTAGGCCTTTATGTGTATTTCTCTTTAGCCAGGTTCTTCCTACGTAAACCAAGATTTTTATGCAGCCCTAGTTCAGTGAAATCACAATCCACTAGTTTCTAGGCTTTTTTTCAGGCAGCCAGCAAGCACCCTGCTGCCCATTGGGAGATTAATATATACATATATATATCAAATTTAGATTTGCTGATAAAGAAATAAAACTTAATAAAACACTTTATATGTGTTTTATATATATATGTGTGTGTGTGTGTGTGTGTGTGTGTGTGTGTGTATCTCACACACACACACACACACACACACACACACACACACACATATATAAACTGAGATAAAATTGAGCAACATTTTCTAAGTCTTATTTAACTAGTAACTTCTTTTGTTAGGCCTAACTACTGGCTCTAGAAAAGAATATTCATTTCTCTATTTTAGCTCAACACTTCCCCAAAACAATGTGTAAGACAAGAAAATTCTGTACCAGATAGGTTGCCAAAGATAAACTACTGCGCCCTCGGGCATCTTGAGTGTTAATATTGGCTCCCATCTTTAGCAACAATTTCACTGTATCAAGTTGGCGCCCTGAAATGGCATGCATCAAAGGGGTAGAGCCTTGGAAAGAAAATAAAATGACATAAACATGAAACATTTTCATAGTACAAAAAGTACAGTATTGTGTAGTCACCTTGTCCCTTGTCTACATTTGGGGTTCCGTTTCAGCAAGTGTTTGTCGGGGATTTAGCTAGCAAAGTTGTTTCTATTCCTCTTTATGTATGAACAATTAGCCAACTTCAATGCAACAATAGCTGTGCCCACATGAAGGTCAAAGAGGCCAAAGTTAAGAGAGGGTCTTATAATACAGGATCTTCTGACCTTTACTTTAATTGATATATCAAGCACTTCTTTTTTAAATAAGAATTTATATTAATAATAAGTCTGTTACTTACCCAGAAACTCCAATACCACTTATTATCTGGATTAATTTTATTATAATGGTGTTTCCAAATCTCCCTTGCAGTTTTTCAATTTACTCCAACTCCAACTTACTCCAATTTGCTCTACCTTTACTCCAATCCTTTCATTAAAGGAGATCCAGTTTCAACTTCATCTTTTCACATTCAACCACAGAAATTCATGGGGTGACTTGATTCAACCTACCCTCCTTCTGAGGGCCGTTGTTGGGAGAGATTAAGTGGAGAAGGAAGTATGCCACACTGAATCCCCAAAGGAAAGGTGGGATACATATAAAATGAATGAACAGTTAAATATTCAATAAATTAAGTAAACCACAGTTAAGCATATGTTCAGATATGCAGACTATGGAATGTGGGAGAATTTGGCTTTAATTCTTGTTTGGAATCCCTACTTTCTTACTCTTGATGAGAAGTATTCATTGATTAAAACAGATTAAAACAGGCTATATGAACTCATATATTGTATATTTATTTATTTATTTATTTATTTATTTATTTATTTATTTATTTATTTATTTATTTATTAAATTTATATTGCCGCCTATTTGCCCATGGCAACTCAAGGCGGCTTACAGAATATAAAAACCACATTTAAAAACAATAAAACCAATTAAAAATCAAATAAATTAATATAGTAACAAAATCATAATAAAATTACTCTTCACCCCCCACCCTGAGTCCCGGCGCCAGCAGATCACATGAGCCATTTAATGGGCTCCATCCGACTCTGGGTTCCCCAGTCCTGCTTCAGCCCCTTCCGGAAGAGAATTAAAGTGGGAGCCATTCTAATCTCTGGGGAGAATGATGTTCCAGAGGGAGGGAGCCACCACAGAAAAGGCCCTTCTTCTGGTTCCCACCAGGTGTACCTCCCTATATACAGCGTAGTCCTTAACTAATGGCCATAATTAGGACCAGAATTTCCATTGTTAAGCAAGGTAATAATTCAGTGAATTGTACTTGACCATCTTCTTTGCCACAGTTGTTGAATCACTGCAGCTGTTAAGCAAATGACACAGTTATGAGGTGAATCCAACTTCCCTCATTGATTGCTTGACGGAAGCTGGCTGGAAGAGTTGCAAATAGCGATTACATGATGCTGCCACCATTGTAAATACTTACTGGTTGCCAAGTGCCTGAATTTTGATCATGTGACCATGGGGATGTTACAACAATCTTACATGCTGGGACCAGTTGTAAATCACTTTTTTAGTGCCATTATAACTTTGTATAGTTGCTAAACAAATAGTTGTCAGATGTACAGTATATCAGTAGTGGGTTGCCCCCGGTTCATACCTGTTCTATAGAACCGGTAGTAAAACCGGCAGGAGGCTCCGCCCACCAACCACAATGTCATCAAAACGCATGTGTAGAAGAGCGCGTGTGCACGGCCCCACTGCGAACCGGTAGTAAAGGTAAGTAGAACCCACCCCTGCAGTATATGTACCTACAGCCAGCTTTTAGGCTGGGGTATAACCCTGAGATGACATTGATTGTTTTCTGGTAGGTTAGGTATACAGTGGTGTATCTGTGCTAGTCCTTTGAAGGTATCAAAGTGGTCTCTTCCCTGTTTGCCTTAAGAGGATAAGAAAGAGAGATTATTTTAGGTTAGTTCTTTTCTTTAATCTTAGGCTGACTCCAGATGCTTGTGAAGGGATATGTCTAGCTCCAAGATTCTGTTTTATAGGGTTCTCGGGCAGTGGTGAAATTCAAAATTTTTAACCACCGGTTCTGTGGGCGTGGCTTGGTGAGCGTGGTGTGACTTGGTGGGCGTGGCAGGGGAAGGATACTGCAAAATCCCCATTCCCTCACCACTCCTGGGGGAAGGATATTGCAAAATCTCCATTCCCATCTCACTCTGGGGCCAGCCAGAGATGGCATTTGCCGGTTCTCCGAACAACTCAAAATTTCCGCTACCGGTTCTCTAGAACCTGTCAGAACCTGCTGGATTTCACCCTTGTTCTTGGGGTTCAACACTCTTCCCATTGTTAGTTAAAGTCTACATGTAGCCTCCTGGTGAGAATATTCATAAACACATAGAATCTGGTACACCATTTTCTGTTTCTCTAGGGAGTGGATGATGGCCATTATTTTTCCACTCTAGAATCTCATATACCATCGATTTGTCCTGGGCAGCATCTTCCTTTTAATCTATTGCTTATTGATTGCTAATCTCTTGTCGGTCACATCTACCCAACCCACTAGAGTGGGGAGGCAAGGAATGTTGCACGTCCCAGCCCCATCTGGTGGGACATCCCAGAAAAAGGGACTTCCCCATGGTGGCTCTCTCTCTCTGGAACATCACCCCGCCAGAGATTAGACTGGCCCCCACTCTAACACTCTTCCAGAAGGCACTGAAGATGTGGTTCTGTCAGCGGCCCTGGGGAACTCAGAGCAGGTTTGCCTGCAAGGATCGCTGTGAGCAAACAGAACAAATCAACAGCAAAACTTTGAAATGCGAGGCAGAGTCATGTTTATTTATGTTCTTCTAATTGGTTTCTGTTTCAGGCAGGGCTTTTAAACATGCTGACAAATCTCACACAGATTTTGTGGGCAAGGAGAGTTACTTATTTCCGTGCTTAGATTTTTGAGCTGTCTCAGACAAGGGGAAGTAATAAACTTGTTTACTTCCCTTTTTTTAAAATCTTCAGTTTTCATGTATATACTAGGCAAGTCCATATTGTGACCCAGAAGTTCAAAAGGACTCGAGTGTGCACAGGGTGTGGTTAAAAGAAAAAAGAAAACCACAGTCAAGATAGCAGTTGCAATGTTGCAATCAAAACCACTGGTTTTAATGGGTGCTATGTATGTGGCCTACATAAAGAACAGGTGTAGCTTTAATTTCCCATTTTCTGCTTTTCTTAAATGACCTCAGATTGGTAGTATGAAAAAAGAGCCAGAGAATCTTCCACTTTCTCCTTTTTCTTCCTAAATTATTTTTGCATCAAGAAGACCCAGATATTTATTTGTTTACTTCATACTGGAGAGTCGCTTCCCCTGTTAATAAGTGTAATATTTGGCTTACCACAAAACTCTGATACGTATCTTTTCCTCAATGGTCTTTTGGCCACCTTAACTGATTAGTGTTTTTCAGCAAGCTGTGATTCAGTTGTATATGATCTCCAAACTGGATATTTGCTGCCCCTTGAAACAGGCCACCTTAAAAATAGAGGTGTGAATTCAGACTTAATGTGCCTGAACACCACAATTCAGGGGTGGGTTCTAAATTTTTTTACTACTGGTTCTGTGGGCATGGCTTATTTTGTGGGCGTGGCTTGATGGTCATGTGACAATTCTTTAGGATTTAGCAGAGGTACTGGTCTACCAGGTTTTTAACTATTTGCAGGCACTGGTCTAATCATGTATTTTTGCAGGCACTGGTCTACCCATTTATTTTTGCAGGCACTGGTCTACTCATTTGTTTTTGGAGGCACCGGTCTACCGGTCTGCCTTTTACCACTGATCAGCTGTAGGGTGGCCCTTTGAAGCCCCGCGGCAAGACGTTAAACAGTTTTTTTCCTTCTAGCCCATCAGCTGGGACTCAGGAGGCAGCAATAGATTTGGGGTGGGGCCAAATAAAAGGTAAGAATAACGTGAGGTGGGGAGGTGGGGGGTGGGGGGGCGGGAGAGGCAGGGGGCACCAGAACCGGTTCGGTGATGTCATATCGTCACCGCTACCGGCTCGGCGGAACCCGGCGGAACCCACCACTGCCTCAATTCCTCAATTTCAAATGCCTCAAACACTCTGGAAATCTTGGCTCCACATTGGCATGGAATTGTATATTACCACTTGGCTACTGTGGCTACAATGTTCAATGTAATTACATATTTTCAATTGTGCCATTTGGAATTATTGAAATTAAATACCATTAAATATTTGGACATAAATATTAGACATTGGGCATAAAAAAGGCTAAATGCTTTCTAGCCCTGTTTTATAATATGCTCATTACCAATTTTTACCCCATTAGCTTTGGGTAATCAAAAGCATTTTTGTATCCATTCTCTGGAAGCAGCTGATGCTAACTAAATGCTTCCTAGCATTTATTATGACTACTATGGCTGCTGCAATTCCTGCTTTGGTCAAAGCCTCTTCTGTCCCTTAACATCATTAGACTAATCAGGAATGGAGTTATTTGGTGTCATATGTTCGCAGTTTGATAGGTATCATTGCTATCACTGCTACTATGTAATCACAGGTGAACATATTCTACAAATGAGCAGCCAATCAGGATGGGCCGCCCCATTTGTGATGCAAAATATAGACCATGGGTGTTCAACTCGAGCGCATCATGTGACATCATGTGATGGATCGTGACTTTTTTGCCTTTGCAGAGCCGGGGTAATGCATCTGGCCTGTGGGCCGCCAGTGTGACACCCCTGATATAGACAAATAAGCACCTGCATTCCTAAAGGTTCAAAAAGAATGCATAGCTACTCCTATACCCGTGATGCAAATCTATGGCATGCATGCCAGAGGTGGCACGCAGAGCCCTCTCTGTAGGCACACGCGCTGTCGCCAGCTGGTCTTATGGTTTCTGATCTTTGCGTGTGCTCAGGGGTGAAATGTAAAATCTGTTACTACCGGTTCTGTGGGCGTGGCTTGGTGGGGGGGTAATGTGACTGGGTGGGTGTGGCCAACTTTTTTTAAAAGAAAACTTTTCAAAGCATTTTTTCTAATGCTTTGAAAAGCCTCTCTGCCGATCAGGGAACTCATCTGGGGTCGTCAGAGAGGCTCTTTAAAAATGCCTCTCTGATCAGGGAACTCAGCTGGGATTGTCAGAGACTTTTCAAAGGATTTTTTTTACCACCTCTTCGGCCAAGAGGATGCAGAAAAAAATGCTTTGAAAAGCCTCTGGTGATCCCAGCTGAGCCGCGTGATCATCAGAGGCTTTTTTTTTTACTTTTAAAAGCATTTTTTCATCAGAAGAGGTTGTAGAAAAAATGCTTTTAAAAGTAAAAAAAGAAGAAGCCTCTGATGATCACGCGGCTCAGCTGGGCATGGGGGGGGCAGGGATTTTTGCTACCGGTTCTCCAAACCACCCGCCGCCATCGCTACCGGATCAGGTGATCCGGTCCGAACCGGCAGGAGGCCTCACCCACTGACCCTGACAGCATGAAAACGCTTCTGCCCTTGTGCAGAAGAGCGTGCATGCATGTGAGCAAAGCAAGCACGCATGCGCAGCCCTGTTGCGAACCAGTAGTAAAGGTAAGTAGAACCTACCCCTGGTGCTGGAGCCCAAAACCCGAAGACTAGCTGATCTTCGGGTTTCCGGGGCTCTGGTGCACGCAAAGACCAGCTGGCCAGTGTGCATGCATGTGCTAGAAATCAGAAGACCAGGTCTTTGGGTTTGTGGGGGTTTGGCGCACACGTGTGCATGCACACATGTTCCGGTTTGGGCACTCGATGCCAAAAAGGTTCGCCATCACTGTCCTATACCTTTTCAAGAATGGGGAGCCATTGCAGCATGGTGATTAGAGTGTTGGAATGGGATTGGTGCAGTGGTGGGTTCCTCCCGGTTCCGCCGAGCCTGTAGCGGTGATGATATGACATCACCGAACCAATTCTGGCCCCCTCGCCCCCCGCCCCCACCCGTCACATTATTCTCACCTTTTATTTGGCCCCACCCCCAATCTATTGCTGCCTCCTGAGTCCCAGCTGATGGCTAGAGGGAAAAAACCTGTTTAAACTCTTTCCGCGGGGCTTCAAAGGGCCACCCTACAGCCAATCAGTGTTAAAAGAAAACAAATGAGTAGACCGGTGTCTGCAAAAATACATGAGTAGACCAGTGCCTGCAAAAATAAATGGGTAGATTGGTACAGCCTGGTAGACCAGTACCTCTGCTAAATCCTAAATAATTGTCACGTGACCATCAAGCCATGCCCACAAAATAAGCCACGCCCACAGAACCTGTAGTAAAAATTTTTAGAAACCACCCCTGGATTGATGGGAACTAGGTTATGGAGCTCACTAGGTGATTTTGGCCCAAACCCTTTCTCTAGCTGAATCTGAGTTGTGATTGTGATGTTAAAGACAGGCTATACATGTCTAAATGCAAGCCATCATCAAACGTTTGGGTCCCCCCTCCCCCCCGAGTTGTAAAGAAAACTTACAACGAGCAGCTGAAGTAAATATGGAAATCCATATTGCCAATGGAGAGTGTTGGCTTTCAAGACATATGATTTCTGATAAACGCCTTGTTATTTCACATATTTTAGACACTTTTGATTTCAAGTCTGTTATACTGATGACACATTTTACTAGACAGGAACTATAGTAAATGATTGTGCAATGAAGTTGTAAATAAAAGTGTTTTTAAAATATCCCATGACTTTTCTTCTGTAACATAGAAGATAGTCATATCAAAACTTGTGCTACAACAATAAAACCATAGGAATCAGTTACCTTACCCTCATTATCACAGCATTCTAATATTGAAGGATCTTCACGGATGACAGTAGTTAAAGTATTAATATCTCCATTAGCTGCTGCTTGATACACCAGAGTTAGGTCAATTTCTTCTGCTGAATCGCCTGTGAAAATTAATGTTTGCATTAGAATGAAGACTTCTGTCTCTTAGAAAGAAGTAAATAACCATGTTTAATAGTGAAACAAGAAGAGCCATCTTTGAAGATCTGTGGAACCAAATAATCTTCATGGATTCTCCTTCCTCATACTTCTCTCTACTGTTAGCACAATTTCCTTCTGAGTCTAGGAACCTATATTGCATGATCTAAATATAGGAGAGAAAGGGACTTCTAAATGAAAAGGTACCTTAGCACCACTTATAGCGTAAAGCAGGAAATCTAACTTGGATCTTAGCACTCTGTGCTGTAGTAAAATCTGAACCAATTTGGAACCTCCTGCTTTTCCACAAACAGAAATATTTCAGTTCTGCCTGTTTGAGTCTTTCAGAGAAATCTCATTTTTAGCCAAAGGCTGTCTGGCTAAACAGGTTTTTTTAAAAAAAAAATAAATTAATTTTAAATTTAAATTACATTTAAATTAAATTTGTCTCTGTTGTCTTTTTGAGCTGTTTTACTGGTCTTTGAAAAAGAAGAAGCGTAGAGAGTTAGAAGGACAGTAAACAATAGTTTGTTCCTTCTGTTTCTTTTTACTTGAAATATTCCCAAATTCTATAGCAGCCGCATAGGGAAAACCCACAACAAGATTGCTGAACTCAAGTTTAGGACAACCCTTTTTAGAACCAAGTGAAAGGTATACTTTCCTTGCAGTTAAATCAAAAGGTAACCTAGCAACTAATGTTGTTTCATTTTAGAGAAATCCAGTCCTATGTACTCTGGTCTTTGAACAGTATTCATATTCAGAGTGCACTGTGTGATTATCTCTTTTCCACTTGAAAGATAAACACATGGAAAAGAAAAGAAACGGTCTACACAATTGGTAGCATTCACTGAATATGCATTTTCAGGATGGCATCTGCAAAGGATAGTTTGCTTGTGCAAAGTAGCTCCATGCACATTGGTGCTTTATGGGATTGGAATACTAGTTTTATAGTTTTGACTGCAGGAAGCACCTTATGTACATTGGCTTCTCTCATTATGTTTACACTTTAAAAGCATAAGCAATGAGATGGAACCTCATGGCATAGCATAGACCAGTGATCACTGAATGGAACAGAAGATACCCAAGACCATATTCTGAGGCTATTTTCTTCACCCACTTTAACAATTGTAGATGCCTATGACATGGAACATAAGCCCATTCACATTAAAAGGAACGTTGAGTCATTTCCCCTGCTTTTTCTATGGTTTGATATTATCCATTCTTTAAACCAGATTTGAACCGGATAGAGGATACTTAAATAGATTTGCCTTTGAATGAAGGCAAATATACGTGTCTCAGGATAATGTTGCACTTGTTGCAGGATCCAGTCTGGGTTGGTCACCAGAACTAGAGGTTTAGTCTTCTGAGCTTTTGGACTCATGCTGGAGCCCCCCTTCAAGGAACTTCTCTTTAGCAGAATAAATTGTTTTTCTTTGGAAATACGTATGAAAACATCACCTATGTTTGCTGTTTCAGCATCGTGGACATACTGTAATTAGCTTCTATCACTTCAATTAACTGGCAGGGGCTTTCATTAATCAGGCACCAAGAGCATGACTGTATACAAATATCCAGCTAGGCCTGGCTCTCTACCGGTTGGGCAACAAGTAACAATTTATTCCATCTAGAGAAATGAGGGAATTATACAGGAATTTATTATCACTCTCTGCTGCGAGTGGACTTTATTTATTCTTTGTTTTAATTAATTCAGCTCAAAATAATTTTTCATATAGTTTTATTTTAGTGTACTTTACAATGGAAATGATAATGACTCATTGTGTACATGCCAGGAAATCAGGACCAACTTTTAATGGCCATATGGATGGATTTTCTAGAAATGACTATTACGATACAATAATAAAACATATTCCTTAACAAAGGAGAAGGAAATCAGAACAAGCAAAATCATTCATGCATAACACTCTCCCAGAATGTCCATGTAACTCTATCCTGTTTTGCTGTTTTTCTTCCCATAACACAATTCTGGCCAGTGTAACAATTCAAAAGAAAAAGGGTGTGAGCCAGGGGTGGGTTCTACTTACCTTTACTACCGGTTCACAATGGGAGCGTGCACTTCCGTTTGCTTCACTTGCTCCTGCTTCTGCGCATGCGCAGAAGCTTTTGCGCATGCACAGAATGTCAATTATGATGTCCGGGCGGGTGGGTGGAGCCTCCTGCCGCTTTTACTACTGGTTCTAAAGAACCAGACAGAACCGGGAGCAACCCACCACTGGTGCGAGCAGAAAGCTTAAATCAACCTAACAGGAGGTTCTTTAAAAATCTCCCTTTTAAAAAAGTGGGGAGTGGGCAGGATATATTAACATTAGTTATTGGCCTTTTAAAAATAGATATGAAGGTTAGCAGAATCACAGGTAAAACATGAGGTTGTTTGAACAAGGTATATATTTCCTATGAAAACCATCTCCTTTTGTGCATTATAGGGAAAGGGGAGCAGGAACATCTATAGTAATGGCCAAAATTGTGGAAAACTTTTGGGAAAAGTTTATTTTTGAGGTTTGATGGCTAATAACACCACTTTTTTTTTGGAGTTTCAAGATAATCATATTCCACTGCTGGATTGGCCTGGGAATAGCCCAGACCTTAACCCAATTGAAAATCTATGGAGCCGACCAAAGAAACTTGTTAGTCAGAAGCGACTCAGCAATAAAACCCAGTTAATAGAAGCAATCATTCAATCTGTGTTTCACATAATAACAGCTGCAGAACTAAAAGACTTGGTTCACTCCATGGGAAGACGTTGTAAGGCCGTAATTCATGCTAAAGGTTACCCAACTAAGTATTAACTGACATGGTGATAATTTTTGTATATCTCATTTTTTCTACAGTGATAATTTTTGTACGGCTAGATTTTTCTACAGTGATAATTTTGTACATCTCGTTTTTTCTACGTGTTTCACTTTTCTTCTTTATACTGTAATTGCTATTCTAATAGCAAATCTTTCATAAAAGTTATTGCATTACATTCTTGATTAAATTATCTTTCCATTGATATATAATGTTATGGTAACTACTCAGAAAAAAAGTGGTGTTATTACGGTAGCTAGTTTTAGAAAATACACTTTTCTGAAAAGGTTTCCACAATTTTGGCCACTACTGTATGAGTTATCTGATTTGACCAGCATTAACATTTAGCATTCTTGGACACCTACAATGATGTGAGTCACCAAAAATCACTGTTGAAGACAGTTTTAGCCTTCCCACTTTCTCAAAGATCTGATATTTATATTTTCCATAAGGACTTGGAATTATCCTCCAAGAAAAGTATAGCTCATGGTTTTAACCTGTTGGCACTCTGTTCAAAGCATTATTGTTACTTTTCTTTGATACTCTGCTAGTAAGTCTACCAGGTCCTGTAAGAGGGTTCTATTGCCATGCCTTTCTCCAATGCCTTTCTGTTCTTGCTGCTCTTGTGCATAAGAAGGTCCAGTGAACCCCCTCAACATGTGCATAACTGTTTATTCAATGGTCATGAATCTGGATTGTATAAATAGCCTTACACATGTTTTGCATGCATGGGAAGGGGGGAGGTTTAATATGAAAGTATGAAAATCAGATGCGTAAGATCCTAACTGTTAGTCACACCCCTGCCACTGCCTTTCCATTATTCACATATTGTAACAACAGGCATGGGGCTTCAGGATTGTGTTTGGTAAGGTTGAGGATTTGGATGGAGCATGAAAATACGTTGCTTGAGTAATATAAATGCTTATATTTCTAACCGTATGTTTCTTGGATAGATATAAGCCACTGGGAACCTCAGGAAGTGAGCCACAGAAAAAACAAATAATAAAACAAAGTAGGAGTGATATTTGGTGCAATAAAATGCATGCAAACTGCATGGTTGTCACATATTTTTATTTTGTACAAACTAACTTTATTATATGTACTGTAATATGCAAGTACTGGTGAATCATAAAAAAGCACCAGCATAAAACAATGCAATGAAGAAAATACTGAAGTCAGTGATGGACTGCCGGACAATGGACCATAAAAAAAGATTGGGTTCTCTAATTTGCCTTTCTCTTTTAATACCCAAGAGAGAAGATTTATGCTTAAAAACAAACAACAATAACATTTACAGATATTAATCCATGTGTCCAATTCTGTTGTATGAAGTTTTTGTTGAGTAGTTGGAGGAAATTTATAAAATGATATTGGCCCAAGAATCCCTTTTCCACATTTCAATGGTGTAGCAGTTGCATTTGATTACTCAGTGGGAGTATTGGGTACACAGTTCTGCATATGGTCTACTTTGCAGAGAATGGGGACTCTCAGCTTTCTGGAACTGGGAGTAGAGAAATCCTTTTCATGTTCGTCAATTCCCTTTTAGTGCGTGACAGTCTGTATCTGGAGATAGAGTCCTAAATGGCAAAGATTGTAGTCTATGTAATTACCTTGGTGTGATTCAGTGATTTGTATGTACACTTGCTCTTTACTCTTAGCCATGTCATGACAAATCCAAAACCTTGAATGAAATTGCCCTTTGGACAGAATTAAATGGAGAAACTGAAGGAACCCTGATGGCTCATATTAGCAACTACATTAATAGAGTCTACAAGAAGTAGCACCAAAAACAACAATATAGATAACAAATACAAAAAAATGTTGAAATGACAGGGTGAAGGGGGAAGTATAAAGATAGTTAAAGCAGTATCAATCTGTAATGTTATTTCACAGTAGAAATTTAATCCTTTGATTAATTATATGAAAAGTTAGATAAGAAATAGAATCGAGCACGTAGTATAAAGATCTTAAACACAAAACTGAAACAAAATTATCACCTCCCATCCCCAAGAGATCATTACTACATCCATCTTAATTGTTCCAGAAAAAAGTATGCTTATTTTAAGACTCAGCAAACTTAATTATGTATTTTAACTCAAATATACCCAAACAGCCAAATTAAATAATTCGAAGAAAATAATGACTCCAGCCACAAATTTTTCTATTACTTTCATTTTGTAGTCTCAGAATAATTTATTACGATCAGGAAACACAACTGATTACTAACGACAAAACATAGGAGGCTGGTTTTGAATGGCACAGAAAATAATAAATCAAAGATAAGAACAAATGGCAGACACAGCCAGGTTTCCTCCCCACTCCAACAATACACCCGTTTCAATTAACAATTTAGGCAGCAGACGTAAATGGCTGATTTCAAACCATACTGCAGAAAAAAAAATGCTTTAAAAATCAACAAGTTCAGAAAACCAAATCGGACAATTTAACTTGAAATTCATGTTACCCCAGATTTCCCTATACAACGTAGAGCTTTTTCATGTTCATGAAATACAACTATAGGATAGGAGATATATATTCATGAATGAATCCTAGCATGAAAAAACAACTATCTTACCTTTCTGATGACCGAACACCGATGAAGTGCTAAAATCCATGACTGATTCTGAAATCCCTACAGCTGGAGCCTCTATTTTATTAGTAAACAATGCATGTCTAGCAATTGCTGTCACCTGTCTCCTTTGATTTAAATCTGCCTTCTTAAAAAAAGACAAAGAATAGGAGTGTCAGTTATCTTCACCTGCCAATAGATCCAATGGAAAACAAGCCTTGCAAATAGATTACAGTTTCATTGGGGGGGAAGGGGAAATCAAGCATTTTTACTCCTTTGCTTAGGAAGGGAGCTGCTGGTAGTGCAGCATCAGCTTTCAAAATGCTGTACTTAAACTGCAATCTCTCTGGATGAATGAGAATCCACAATATCAGACAGAGCATGTGCAAAAGCTTGCAATGCTATTTAAATACTAATGTGGTTATTTCAGAGATAATAAGGTGACGACAAAAAGAATAAAACCTTCACTGGAGATTGCAAACACATACCCACTGCTCATTACTATATAGTTTATTTCAGGAACAGACAATCTTTTACAGGATGGACAAGTATTTGTCTTTTCTTGTTTTGTGGGGAGGGGAGAGCAGAGGAGGCTACAGCAAGCAAGGGGTGATGTTGTGAAATTGACTAGGTCGTGTCTTGTAAATGGATGGGGATGGGACAATCCACCTAGCAAGAAATGCAGAAGCACTGCAATGGTATAAACAGTAATAAAATAGCTGCTTCCCAATAGCTGCGCTATGGAACCAGACTTCATATATATGTTGCTCTGAGATTGTGAGGGTAGAGAGGGTAGCACAAATTCCACGGGGCTTCCAAAAGCCATGAATTATAAACTTGCTTTCTTCTCTAGTGGGAAGCATTTGAAGACAGTTACACATGTCTCTCATGGATCAGACTGCCAAATTTGGTAGTTCCTTCTGTAAATTAAATAAAGGTAAAGGTAATGAAGTCCCTGCGGATTTTACTTTGCCCACAACTTTGTTGCCAGCTATAGGGGCGCTGCTCATTTCTGTTTCAAGGTGATTGAGTCTGAAGACATTTCCGCCAGCATGTGGCCAGCATAATGTCATGGAGTGCTGTTACCTTCTCACCAAAGAGGTACCTATTTATCTACTTGCATTTGAATGCTTTTGAACTGTTAGCTTTGCAGGAGCTGTGGTGAGAATGGGAGCTTACTCCATGTTTTCCTAAGTAATGGTTCCCCAGTAGCAAGTATTGTTACAGTAGATAAAATCTCAAATCTTTTTCATATTAATCATAGTCTTTTCTCCAGTATTTTACATTAGAGATAATAGTTATAATCATGATAAAAATATACCCTCTTTCCAGTGGTGGGTTTCAAATTTTTTTACTACCGGTTCTGTGGGTGTGGTTTGGTGGGCATGACATGGCTTGGTGGGCATGGCTTGGTGGGTGTGGCAGGGGAAGGACACTGTAAAATCTCCATTCCCTCTCCAATCAAGGGGAAGATTACTGCAAAATCCCCATTTCCTCCTGGGATTTGGGAGGCAGAGAATAGATGGGGGCGGGGCCAGTCAGAATTTTTACTACCAGTTCTCCAAACTACTTAAAATTTCCACTACCGGTTCTCCAGAACTGGTCAGAACCTGCTGAAACCCATCTCTGCCTCTTTCTTAAAAGAAGAAATCATTTCTAAATCTGTTCCATTTTAATGCGATAAAGTTTTAGCACCTAAAAGTAGGACTGAAGTATTACTCTGAACAGTTCAAGGACAATTTAAAATTTAATATGATTCATTTACATAATTGATCTACAGAAATAATATTGCATTACACTACTATACTTGACGAAAATCTATGTTGTTGCTAAGAAGCGATACTGACTGGATGTCTCACACTCATCTATCAGTCAATAATTCTACACTGAAGATTGGATTACTACTAGTTTCCCTAACTAACACAGAGGGTGAATATTTACATGAAGAGTAAAACACCAGATTAAACACATTACAAAGATTAGATATCGGCAACTTGGTCAAAATTATTTTATTTCATTCCTCCACAATTTCAGATTATTTTATTTTCCCTTTAAAAGTTCAGTTTCTGCCATTCCCATACTAGTTAGAAAATTTCTTTTTAAAAAACAGTACAAAAATTTATCTGCTTTTTGTGAATGTCTTTTTCCAAGAAAAGAATGAAGATGGAATTTGCAAACAAATTGCCTTGATATAACATATTATTATTTTTCATGAATGTGTGTATATTCTTATATATTTAATATAAATGTGTACTTATATTAAATATGTGTACACACACACACACACATATTTAAAAACATATTTAATGTAAATGAATTATATTGTAAAATTGAGAAAAGCATAAATGTTGAAGGCTAACTATTTTTTATGTACTGTGATTAATGGAGCCAAGATACCTTTTTATTTTTTCACATGATTGGTTAGGTTATCTTACTACCAGAAATACCAAATATCAAGTACCAAATTCTACTACTCAAGAACCTGACAGTTGTGTTGCCCTCTCCATCCTTCTCCTCTCCCCTTCCCCCCAAAACGGTCAAGGATGGTATTCTCTGCACTTGGCAGATCTTAAAAATGCTCCAGTGGCCCTTGCCAGTTCTTCCTGCTTTCCTATTAAATCTTTTTTGCCGATTTGCAGCATCCCCTGGAAAGAAACAAAGAAAAATGCTGTTACTCAACTGTGAAACTTCCGTTGCTTGCCTCTCGTTATTTGATTGTTTCAAGATGCAAACATCCATGGAGGTGGGGAATGGAGTGAGAAAAGGGATGGGCTTCAATCAACATGCTTGCAGCCACAATTGTGACATTTTGAGCCCCCTCCCTTTCTCCCCCTTCCCAGTAGATGCTCTGTTCTGGGAAGATAATCTTTTAGGAAACTTCTTCTGCCAGGAAAAGGTCTCCCAAAAAAAAATCTCCCAACCTGACTGAAATTTTTCAGTGCTGCAATCCCAAGACATCTGGAGGTGCCATATTAGGAATGGCTTTAGCAATGTATAAATATGCAGTTTTGATTGCCTTAAGCAGTTACAGTAAAATATTATTTTTTTTTACATACAACTTTAGCATTGGTTTAGTTCTCTAATGAATGATCTCATGATATAAAAAAGGGATGGAGTATATCCAGTGGTGGAATTCAATTTTTTTTTTACTACCGGTTCTGTGGGCGTGGCTTGGTGGGTGTGGTGGGTGTGGCAGGGGAAGGATACCGCAAAATCTCCATTCCCACCCCACTCCAGAGGAAGGATACTGCAAAATCCCCATTCCCTCGCCACTTCTTGGGGAAGGATATTATAAAATCTCCACTCCTCTGGGACCAGCTAGAGGTATAGTTTGCCAGTTCTCTGAACTACTCAAAATTTCCAGTACCGGTTCTCCAGAACCTGTCAGAACCTGCTGAATAGCACCCCTGAGTATATCTCATGTTTATTCCTGAAATTTTAAACATGACTTTAGGTTTTGCTGAAGAATGCCAAAAGTATGCGTGTTTTTCTTTATCTCACTATGCATATTAACTTCAACATATGGATATTTCTGTTAAAATTCAGATGTAATCAATCCATTCAGATTTTATGCACCTATAGAAGAAACTCTCAGCTTGGTCTCAATTTACCATGTGTTTGCTACCAGCATATAACAAACTGGGACCAGAATTTCTGTTGCTAAGTAAGATGGTTGTTGAGTGAGTCATGCCCAATTTCATAACATTTTTGCGATAGTTGTTAAGCAAATCCTGCAGCTTGTAGGAAGCTGGACATTGCGAACAGTGATTGTAATGACGCTGGGATGTTGCAGGTATTGTAAATACATGCTGGCTGTCTAGTGCCCAAATTTTGATCATGTGACCATGGGGTACTATAACCATTGCAAGTGTGAGGACTGGTCATAAATCACATTTTTTGGTGTACTGTAACTTCAGACAATAGTTAAATGAATGGTTGCAAGTTGAAGTATAGTATCCCCCGTCTCACTCCATTTGCAGAGGCTGATGAAGCTGATGATACCTTCAGAAGTTGTGGATGCCCCATCGCTGCCACTGGTCTGAAATAGTATAGTGCAAGGGTGTTAAACTCGCGGCCCACGGGCCGGATGTATCACGCTTTGGCCATGGCCACCTCCATTTTAGCGAAGGGGAAAAAAGTTGTGATACGTTACGTGATGACAATGTGTCGTCGCGAGTTTGACACCCCTGGTATATGGTCTCCTGCTCGAGCAGGGGACCTCCAAGGTCCCTTCCAACTCTTGTTATTCTATGTTCTATGTTCTATATGAGATTGGTGCTTATTCTGTATGAGATTGGTGCTTATATGAGCCACGGTGACGCAATGGTTAGAGTGCAGTACTGCAAGCTACTTCTGCTGCCTGCCGTCTGCCTGCAATTTGGCAGTTCGAATCTCACCAGGCTCAAGGTTGACTCAGTCTTCTATCCTTCTGAGATGGGTAAAATGAGAATCCAAATTGTTGGGAGCTATATGCTGACTCAGTAAACTGCTTAGAGAGGGCTGTAAAGCACTGTTAAAGTGATATATAAGTCTAAGTGCTAGTGCTATTCCAGAATTCGCCTGAAGAGCAAATTTTGAGAATACTACTTTTGAGAATGAGCAAGGGAAGCACACCTGGCTGTTTTCCATTACCTCCCACTATCCTTGCTTCCAGTATCTACGGTCTGAAGCAGCTTCTTTATTCCAGCTAAGGATAGGACAAACCCCTACTGATTTTTCATCTGTAGTGAGAAGAGCATCAGATCCTTTTTTTCTATTTCACTTCCTGATTTTTCAACATGGTTTTGAAAGGATGCATCTGTACTGCTGAATTTCTAACATTTTGCAAGAGTTCAGATTTCATTGCAATATTGTCTTCACTGGATTTCATCACTTGTCCCAAGTACATTGATAACTCTTGAAAAAAAAACTCTCCCTCCCAAAAATTTCTGAAAGTGCACAAAATGGACTAAGCTTATGGCAAAGATAATGGAGATGATTTCAGGTGATTCTGTCAAAATCCCCTGGCAGGATTTTGCGGACCACAGATATGCATACACATCCAACCTGCAATGTTGATCTAATCATCACCAAGACACTGATATCATATGATACCCATCTTTAAAGAACTACATGGCTTGTCACTTGCTTTGCAGGCAGAAATTAAGGCCTTAACAACTGTAAACATCTGAAATGCTTAAGGGTCTGCTTGTCTTTTTTTTTTTTAATTTGATTTATATGCCGCCCTTCTCCGGAGACTCAGGGCGGCTTACAATGCGTTAAGCAATAGCCTTCATCCTTTTGTATATTTATACAAAGTCACCTTATTGCCCCCACAATCCGGGTCCTCATTTTACCTACCTTAGAAAGGATGGAAGGCTGAGTCAACCTTGAGCCTGGCAAGATTCGAACTTGCAGTAATTGCAGGCAGCTGATGTTAATAACAGTGCTTTAGTCTGCTGTGCCACCAGGGCTCTTACGGCCTGCCATCCTCTTTATGATTCTTGTCATAGGTGAGAGTATTTTGATGCTTCCAATTCTGGAAACCCATACATTGGGCAGCCTGGACTATGTCTTTTTTCCTGACACAACAGAGAAAACAAGTTTAAAATAGGCTATGCAGGCTTGTTCTGTAGACGCTCCTCAGATTTTATCTGGGGAACACTTGTGTGCACACTCCTGACTGACTGATTGAACAGTCATGCTGTCAACAACTCAAATTTTTGATGCTTTATTGTAAAACCTGGTCATATGAAAGTAAAAATTTACATCAAAATTAAATTGATCATTAGTCAAAATCCTATTTTAGAAGACACGTTCTTCTGAATCTTTTGAAAATCTGACAAATAGTTTAAGACACTTCAATTCTGTAGGAGTGTATTCCTGATTGCAGAAGGAGATTTCCAGGAACCTACAAAACCATAAATGAATCTCTCCCAAAGATTTCAGTGTTGGGGTGGACAAGGGAATAGAAACTATCCAGAAGAATGTTTATAGGATTGTGCCAAGAAAACAAAATGGCAGCAAATATAATTCAGAAGAAGGATGCTTTGGTTTTCTTGATATCATCCTGACTGTGCTGTGCTTTGTATTAGTTGAAGACTAGATTGCAATAATTCCAGGTAAAGCACTCCAAGCAATGTAACTGATCCTTCTGGGAAAATTTTGCAAGGCCCAAAAAGCTCAATTTTGTGCCCAAGCTTGAGGTTCCAGAAAAGTGCCCCTCTCTTTATTTTGTTGATGGTTATTTTATGATGTTTGGCTGCTATGGATTTTTATTTTATATTAAGCATTTTGTTTTATCTATTTTATTATAAGCTGCCCATTTTAGGCATGAAAAACCAACTGGGTGACTTTAGGCCAATTACCAGGATATTGATGTGACATGGGCAGCTATATAAATCAAATAAATCAGATGAAAATGTCATCCCATTCAGCATTAGTTGAATTTAATACTCTCATTTAACATCAACTTAATAGTACATCATGAGAACTGTAGGAATCAGAAGGTCCAATGAAGCTTATCAGAAAAAACCTGCTCCAAAGTTTAATACTCTAAACTTGAGACAATATCTACATCAGTGGTGTCAAACTCAAGGCCAGGGCCTCCCGTGGGGCCACCCTGGAAACAGCAAAGGACCGGCCCGCAATGCCTCTGCCAGTGAAAACAGAGCTGTCCTCATGAGCTTCATTTTCGCTCACAGAGGGTTGCATGAGGCCGTCACAGCCGAAAATGGAGCTCGGGAGCCTGTTTTCACTGACAGAACGCTTAGGCCACCACACGTGCCCCCAACACGAGTGATGTCGAACTGGCCATGCCCACCCTGGCCCACACACCTCCTCTCCCCTGGGTCAAACACAACCCTGATGCGGCCTTCAATGAAATTGTGTTTGACACCCCTGATCTACATTGTATGAGTTA
Source organism: Pituophis catenifer annectens (assembly GCF_029215685.1). Lineage (NCBI taxonomy): Eukaryota > Metazoa > Chordata > Lepidosauria > Squamata > Colubridae > Pituophis > Pituophis catenifer. Next base: position 269,206,531 of record NW_027256882.1, on the reverse strand, counting down.
CAGCTTTCAGGACGTGAATAGATTACTTAGGGTAAGTCAGTAGAATATAACCCTACAAAATTTAGTGATAAATGAAATCCAGATTTCTTCAGAAATATTGTGGCCCATGGGCTGTCTGATCTCATATAATAAGAGGCCCTTCATGCTTAATTGCCAAGTATCCCTTATTTGTAAGCAGTTCATGTAAAATCTTTCAAGAGCTGGGTGTAGTTATCTTAAATTTCCAATAGATGGCAGAATTCAATCAGCACAAGATTTCAGACTTCAGGAGAAATAAGGGTGACTCACATGTACTGCTCAGAATAATTTTACTACATTAGAATTTCAAGATTTCAGAGCTGAAGTTGCTTTACTGACTACTTTAGTAAACACCTAGCATAATATCATTTTGTATACTGAGAAAAGTGAAACATAGGATTAGGAAAACACCATTCTGTAAATTTAGGTTATTGCAAGAAATATATACACATAAAAGTATACTCTTTATATAGGTATAACTGTATATTTGCAATAGCTTTAAACCCTGAAAAGGTGCAGTTCTTAGATGTGACAATTTTCAAGTTTCTTAAGCCTCAAATATCTTGAATAATAATAAACGAGGTTTTTATTTACTATTTGTTACATTGATAACCTGCTCATGCACAGAAAAGCCAGCCTCCAGAAGTATTGAGGATAAATAATCCATATATGAATTGGGTTTTGCCAGATATCTTCTCAGCAAACTAGATTTGCTTCTGATATGAAGCATGACTTGGCCACCTGAAGTCCCAGGCCAAAACAGCTTCTAACTGTATCAGCAAATGCAGATTTTCTGCAGGGGTGAAATTCAAAATTTTCCCCTACCGGTTCTGTGGGTGTGGCTTGGTGGGCGTGGCAGGGGAAGGATACTGCAAAATCTCCATTCTTACCCCACTCCAGGGGAAGGCTATGGCAAAATCCCCATTCCCTCCCCACTCTGGGGCCAGCCAGAGGTGGTATTTGCCGGTTCTCCGAACTGCTCAAAATTTCCACTACCGGTTCTCCAGAACCTGTCAGAACCTGCTGAATTTCACCCCTGATTTTCTGCCATTTTCAATACCAACACCCCCTTTATCTCTATCCTCAGATAAAATTCCTTTGCTTTGAAAACTCTCTCCCACATGACTGCATCATTTCAATTTCTTACCATTTTGAAAGGCAAAGCATGATAGCTTTGTATAAGCCTAAAATAAGCTTATTATAGTTTAAAAGGCAAAGAAAAAAATTACTTCCTCTTCTAACCCAATATAATTGTTATTGTTAGAAGAGAATATTTGGAGTTCAGAACTGAAATGAGGGGTCCTTCGTGCTCTCTGAGCTTGATGATGTTACCTAGTTTGGGTAATAAAATGTCTGCAAGAAAATAACTAAGTTCAAACAGCACCAAGGACCCCTCATAATCGCTATTTACACTATACGGCAGGTTGAATTGACACCTGATAGTGATGGGACTGAAGCTATGCATGTATTTATCCTATGTATCTATCCTATATATCCTATCCTATGTATCCTATCCTATATATCTATCCTATGTAGCTATCAAAACTCTGGGACTATCCATTTGCCAACAAGAATTGTGTTGCTTGTTCAGCTGAATTTATGGATGTATACCAGTTCACAAATGTGAGTGTGCATGCGTCCATGCATGCACATGGCCTTCTGCGCATGCGCTTTGCTCATGTGCGTGGCTTGCATGCATGCGCATGGCTAAAAAATGATTTCCGCTACCAGTTCGGGTGAACCGATTTGAACCGACTGAATACCACCTCTGGATGTATATAATATGCATGTCCACTATCCAATGCAGTTGACAAAACACATTGCGGACTCCAAGATCATGGATAGGGTTAGTGCATACAATTCCATCCTCCTCACCCACACTAATTCCATAATTTTTTGCCGTCTGTTTTTCTCCTAGGAAACAAACATATGCAAAATTGATATATTTAAACATTACTTAGATAATGATTTGTAACATAGAAATAATTGTTCCATTTTGGATTGGATTGTTTGTTGAAATACAAAAGGAGAAAGGGGTACACATTGTTTCTCAGGATTGCATGGGGCTTCTGTTTTTTTTTTTTTTAATGTGTTGCATCCATTTGGATCCTTTGCAAAATTCAGTTGTTGAAAATTGGAAGTGGGATTTCTTAACTTTTGAGAAAGTGTAGTGTAAACCTCAACATAAACTTGATACATTTTAAAACAAGATAATAGAAAACATTACCTATCTGTTGCTTTGAACAGTCAGTGGAAAGAAATGAAAAAAAACAACAACAACCATGCTGGCTACATATATGACAAGGTCACATCTATTTTGCATTAACATCCCACCAAATGTGATGTTCACTTCCATTAAAACTCTAAGTAGAATCCCTGAGCCGTCAAATCGTTGGCCATCCAAATGTCTTGAAGTACGAGAGTATTATGCAAAACCACAATGATGCTTCTTTTTCATTTAGCATGGTATGTGAAGCATGGTTTGTCATTTGTTTTATAGGAAGCTAGTGACTTGTGGTTTATTTTTTTTTAAAAAAATTATGGTTCAAGAAACAATGTCTTACTGTTGTGTGAGAGTTATGGGATAGATTAACATTGTCCATTGCAGGATACTACAGTGACCAGATGATGTCAGAGAAAGCCTACTTTTGACCAAGAATTCTCATTCTCTGAAGCACTTTCTCTGATTTGTGATCGAGTTTAGAAATCTGAAGTTCTTTTGTCAGCAAAATATCTAATGGATATTCCCAATTTCCCACTGATTGTTATGTACACTATTAGGCAGGAAGATTAACAAATGGGGTTGAGTGATATATAGTGAAACAGTGCATGATCTTTAATAATAGTCATAAAAAGATCAGAATTGCTATTAAAATTAGTCTGATGCTGACTTTGGCTGTTTACAAAAAAGAAAAAGCACTCTGTAACTGAATCAATATTCATGCAATTTACTTAAAGCATAGCTATGAAACCAGATTTGGAAATGAGTGGGTTATACTATATTTATTACTAATTAGGTTGTTCTGATATGGTTGGGGTTGATTTAACTTTCTTAGATTCAGATTACATTTCTACAAGCATTTCTGAATTGAATTTGCTGTTTAAAAAAATGATTAAACAGAAGGTTAAGACGTTTGCGAATATTCTAAATAAAATTATATTACTCAAATATGTATTGTTGCTTTGTTCCTATATCTATGTATCATCGGTATCTCCATTTATATCATTGATGGTTTGTATACATATCTATCTTGTTAGATTTATTGATGCAACTTCTTGTTATTCAATTAAACATTCAAGGAAGGTTATACTAAGAATGTAAGTACTGTGCTAGCTTTCTTCAAATTGATCTTCTCTAGATGTATTGAGATTATGATTCCTAGAATTTGCAGCTCAAAAATCTACTGAGATCATGAATTCTCAGCAATCATAACTAGAAGCAGAACATATATGGATGGATGCCCATAAATAACATTTAACAATGCCAAGCATGTCACAAGTCTTTGACTATGATGAATGAAAAATGATAAAACACTTGTTTGCTCCCAAATAACATACACTAAACATCTGGTATTTGAGGCAATCTTACTTAATGCAGTTCTTAATTTCACATCTGCTAGGATTTTCTGCAGCAATATAATAACTGGGGGTGGGGAAATCACTGAATGTTTAGGCCTTTCTTGTCAAGAGACAGAATAATGACAGTTTTTTCCTCTGACTGTCCAGCACTATCTATCAATTATACACTGTCTAGGCATGGAATTCTCAGGAAGTCTGCATTTTTACATATCAAGCCTTTGGTCCCCCTTAGTGACATTAGCTGAGTGAAAAACTTCATGGAATAGTTGCTTTTGAAAGAAGAATTGAAAGAATTGCCAAGGCATTCCTAGTTCTCTGGAAACATGAGGTTCCTCAGGGAAATGTCCTTTTTCGGGTACCAGGAATGCTCTGGCAACATCATTCTAAAAATTAATAGATCCTTCAAAAGCAACTATTCCATGGATTTTTTCACTCAGCTAATGTCACTAAGGGGGCTCAAAGACTTAATATGTAAAAATGCAGACTTCCTAGGAATTCCCTGCATATCATGGAAGATGATGCTAGTGGACTTCTCTCATTCTTATAGCTGGGTTAATATGTCTTGGTGGTAAGCTATGATGGCAGAGCCTTTTGGGGCTCAGGCCATAGCTATTGGCTCTGTGTATGAAGGGTATCTTTTCCAAAAGATGGTTCAATATTTAAAATGACTATATGGAACAGAATGCTCCATTCAATGCAGTAAAACTGGTCAATAATAATATACTTTACTACTTTGAATTTCTCCACACACTTTTATTTACTGGATAACACTTGCAAAAATTACACTTAAAAATGTGTAGTGCAGTGGTAAGAGAGTTGTGGGATGCCTCTTTCTGTACCTGGGAGCCTGCAAAGGGGAGGAAATGATGAATGTACACCACAATGCAAACTCTGTCCTGTTTGTACTTGGTTTTGATCTTGGTTTAGTGTGCTGTGAGAGCTAAAGCTACAGAGAAGTCTTGGATGCCACTTCATTGCCAAACTTAAAACAAGCCTAGCAAGTGGTGAAATGTAAAATTTGTTACTACCGGTTCTGTGGGCATGGCTTGGTGGAGGGGGGGTAATGTGACTGGGTGGGCGTGGCTTGGTGGAGGGGGGGTAATGTGACTGGGTGGGTGTGGCCAACTTTTTTTTTTTTTACTTTTAAAACCATTTTTTCTACAACCTCTTCAGCCGAAGAGGTTGTAGAAAAAATGCTTTGAAAAGCCTCTGACGATCCCAGCTGAGCCGCGCGATCATCAGAGGCTTTTTTTAAAAAACTTTTAAAAGCATTTTTTCGGCCAAAGAGGTTGTATGATTGCGCGGCTCAGCTGGACATGGGGGGAGGGGCCGCAGGAATTTTTGCTACCGATTCTCTGAACCACCCGCCTCCATTGTTACCGGATCGGGTGATCCGGTCCGAACCGGGAGCATTTCACACCTGAAGCCTAGTAGCGCCAGGTGCAGAGTAGTTGGGGTCGCCGACTTACTGACACTGCATTTTAAGTGGGTAATGGTACTCCACAGGAGTAACTATACATAATTGATGTGAATTCAACCCTCCTCTAATAATAAATAAGGATGACTAGATCTCAATGTTTGCCTAAGACTGCTTAATCTTTTTTTTCAAGTATACATTTGTTCCATTCTATTTCTGCAGCTAAAAGCAAATGACAGGAAACGTATATGAAAAACAGTCAAGAAGGTCACCATAACAATATGACCAGAGCTCTGCTTGTCTATTATTTGTATCTCCACCTGACTTTATTTCCTCATACTCTGTGGACCCTCCTAAACAGAGCAGAGGAAAACTGTGTACTTGAGCACACACCCCGAATATGGCTATAATTAGGATAGTTTGAGATAGTTTGAAAGAAAAAAAGCATTTGATAAAATACTTAGAAACCACTGAGGAAAATATATTTATTTTAAACAGGCAGGGACACGTGGCCAATAAATATACTGTGAAGAAATTTCACAAATCAACAACACAGACTTGGCCTTCCCCCAGATTTTCTGCAATTTACACAATAACTCACAGAGGGAAATATATCCAAGAAGGGCTATATACTCTGAAGTAAAAACACTGGGAACATGAAGTTTAGATTAAAGTTCAAGCAGTGGGTAATTGCCAAGCACTCAGCATCTAAGTGCTGACTAAGTCAGGGTCCAACAGCTGGAAAATTTATAAATACGTATCCAGAAGCCAGGAAATCAGGGCAGCCTGGTATTGCAGGCTAGTTGAATAACAAAGGAGAGAAATCAGGTACAAAGATAACTTCATATAGAGTGGCAGACAGGTAGGAAAGAATAGAAAGCTAGTGGCCAGTGGATTAAACTGAAGCCAGTTCCAAACAGGTATTTTGCTTGTCCCAGAAGCAACTTCAGGCCTCTGTGTTCTCATCATGGACAACCATTTGACCAGGATGGTATAAGGCAGGGGTGTCAAACTCACGTCATCAAGGCAGCGTCACGTGATGTATCGGGACTTTTTTCTCTTTCGCTAAACCGGGTGTGGGCGTGGCCAGCACGTGACACATCGGGCCTGCAGGCCAGGAGTTTGACAGCCCTGATATAAGGTCTCCTGCCTTGAGCAGGGAGTTGGACTAGAAAACCTATGAGGTCCCTTCCAGCCCTATGACTATGTTTTATGTTATATGTTGACCTCCGAGGTATCTTCCAGTCCTGTAGTATGGGATATATTGGATTCCTGAGTTGATTTGTTAATTAGCTGAGGTGTAATACAAATCAAGGGAAAAAAAAACATTTTTTTTTCTTGCAAAGCCCTTGGTTTGCAGAGTTTCTGTGCATTTGAACTTTGCTTCAAGAGTCCTTCCAGTTGAGTTTCAGCTGGTCACACCACAATTCACAAGTCTTTGAAGGAAAAAGAGGCTTGAGAGATAACCTTCACTGCAAGATCTCCAGATTTTGGGAAATAAAATCAGACCAATGCACCATACCTTGTAGAAGTCATCTCAAAATACAACCATCCAGCATTCATGTGGGCAGTTGGAACTATTTGGGAGATCTTACAACTATTTTCACAGGCACAGGAATACTCACACTAACAAAGAGAACTTACTCTTTCCCTTTCTTTCAGCAGGAAGCAAACTGGTATTGGGTTGTCTGCTGCTGGTTTTTGAATGTCTGCTTCATGGGGAAGGGGCAGCTTCAAGGACAGGGTCTAATAATTTATTTTCTTTTTCTTCTAGGGTAAAGAGAAGAGAAGATTCGTGTTTGGAATATTTTTATGGTGTCCAAGTTCAGAATTATTCACGTTTTTTTTTCTTTTTACGACCCTTTAATCCCTTTATTCGGGGTGGTGTTGGGGCGACTGAGTGGAACTGAGCGTTTCCTGGCTGGATGCCCTTCCTGATACCTACACGGAATTTGCAGCAAAAATTTTCTCTTTGTGCCCTAATAGAGAAACATCTGCCACTCCTAGGATTGAATTTTCAACCTTCTGAGTGGGAGGTGAGTGTCTTCACCTCTAGGCCACTGCGCTGCTCAATATTCAGATTGAGTCTCCTCAGGTCTTCCTCTCCTTCCAGCATCTATACATACAGCTACTAGGAAAATCCCTATTTACAAAGCTGATGGTGGGATATCTGGTCATAATTCCAACTTGAAAGACCTTTTAAATACAAATAGTATAAATGCCATTTTTACTAGGAGGGGATTCCTCCTGGAAACAATTTGGAAGTTTTCCTATTTTCATATGACCTATTTAACAGAATTGGAAGAGACTTTGGAGGTCTTCTAGGCCAACTACCTGCTTAGGCAGGAGACCCTATACCATTCCAGATAAATGGTTGTCCAATCTCTTCTTAAGAACCTCCAGTGATGGAGCACCTACAACTTCTGGAGCCAAGTTGTTCTACTGATTAATTATTCTAACTGTCAGGAAATTTCTCCTTATTTTTAGATTGGATCTCTTCTTGCTTCATTTCCCATCGTTGCTTCTTGTTCCACCTTCAGATGCTTTGTGGTAGCCCCTCAAATATTGGAATACTTAGATATTGGAAGATATTTGGTTGACCTAAGAGGAGACAGAGAATGGGAGAGAGGAGCAAAGATTAGTACTAGTCCCTGCCCTACATGGCATGTGGGAAAACAAAACAAACCACTCTTGTTGCCATATATAGCAAGCATCCTGATTCTTGCAGCTCAGAAATGATACTGTTAAACATGGTCATTGTTTTTTAATGAACCATTTAGATGTTAATAACACAATAGCCATCATTTCTTGATTTTTTTTTTTTACAGTAACTTCATATCTTGTGGTAAGCAATGTTCATGGTTTGTCGGTTTTATCTTAGTATGTTGTGTAAAACCGCTTAGGGGTGGTTTATTTATGCAACCAAGATTAAATGAATCGGGGTATAGCATGGTATGTGAATTTCCGCACTGTCTTCCTGACATCTAAGAATTAGGGTTGTCTATCATGTCAAATTTATTACTGTGAGCTGCTTTGGATTTTATTTTATTTTTTACTAAAGAGGAAAGATAGAAATTTATACCTTTTTTTTTTAAAAAAGGAGTAAGTGTTATCTTTGATGTGATCCCTTTTTTCAATCCATCATTGCTTAAAGTTACTATTGAATCTCTCCACCCTCCCACTACTCTTCACTGAATTGCGACAGAAGCTATTTTGACTGAGTTACAGCAAATCCAGATGGTGTTATAATACCCATCACCTGCTGCAATTCCTTTAGGTCTTGTTATCTCTGAAACAGCTTTACATGCTTTTTAGCAGTTTGTTCAGCATAAAGTGGCTGAGGAGACAATTTTCTGACCAGCTTTATGCACACATTTGCCGAGCAAGGAATGTTTGGAGACTATAAATATTTTACAATTACACTGATATTCCATTTTGGCCATTTCTCTTGAGAGCCCAGTCAAGACCACTTCAAGACTATCCCTGCTTGTCCTCATTTTTCCCAATTGAAAATTTCATCACACACTAGATGGAAAGACAGACAAATCTTTTGCTATAAGACCTGCTGATTTTGTTAGGGTTACCAAAAGCTACAAAGCTGACAATTTATGATTTCCCTTCTTCGACCAGAAACTCAGCTGCCAGAAAGGAGAAGTGAAGCAAATTTCCTTTATGAAAGTGTGTGCCATTGTATACCAACCCAAACCCAAACCCAAAATTGCTCCGACAGCTAATCCAAAAATAAATTGGCACAACTTTCAAATATTGTTGTCATCAATATTTGATGAGGTCCGCTTTCAGATGAGTATATAATTTTCATACAAGTGCCCTAAAATAAAATTCAAGTTCATGCAATTCATTCCACTCCTCGGCACTGGTAAAAGTTCTTGCTAGCAGTTGCTAGTCAGAGAACAAAGTGAATTGATCAAAGGAATCTTGAAGTACCATGAGTTACATCAGGGGTGTCAAGCTCGAAGCCTGGGGGCCGGATCTGGCCCATGGGGTGCTTAGATCTGGTCCACAGGACCATCCTGGAAAGAGCAAAGGACCGGTCCGCGGTGCTTCTGCCAGTGAAAACAGAGCTCGGGAGGACTGCCCGCGGGTCTCTCAAGCTCCATTTTTCCTGGCAGAGGATTGCAGGGTGCTGTCCCAGCTGAAAACGGAGCTCAGGAGCCCATTTTCACTGGCAGAGCTCTCGGACCACCACAGGCGCCCTCGACATGAGTGATGTTGAGCTGGACATGCCCCCCCTACCGATGCCCCCCCTGCCCCTCCGAGGTCAAATACAACCCTGATGCGGCCCTCAGTGAAATCAAGTTTGACACCCCTGATTTACATTATTTTAATTCTGAGCTATATTCATTCATAAATTCAATCCATACTGTTTTCCACATAACATTGAGGTTTTTTTGTGTGTTTAATATGTACAAGAAAAGTCATATTTACATATGAAGTTATTTAATAGTTCCTAAACTCTGCATATATTTATATAAGTTGCATGTAATAAAAAGGCAAAAGTGTTTGGCTATACTTTTTGAGTTGCACAATTTGGGGGAAAAATGGAGTTTGCAGAATAACTGGGTTGCAGTCCAGTAGTACTTTGAGCAGCATGAATGAGAACGTTTTTTTGAAGGATATAATCCTACTAAGATCTTGGCCCATCCCAAACTGCTAATGCTTTGCTATTGCAGGATCTCGAAGTTCTCAAAGTATTTGGATTAATTTCTTGGATAGTTAGCCAGTTCATGAGTTCATCATCATCATTCTACCTGCAACATTCTGCCTGCAATGGTTCACTGGTGCCTTCCTTGAATTAAAATTTTATTCACTCTCTTCCATTGTATGGTGTACTTAATTTGCCTCATGTACTATTGCACGACCAAAATATAATAAGCAATATAAGGAGCAGACAGTCTTCAGATTCTTGTATGTGTTGACAAAGAGCATTGCCACCACCAATCTCTCTCTCTCTCTCTCTTCCTCCCCCCTCCCCCCTCTTTCCCCCTCTCCCCCTCTTTCTCAGAGAGAGAGAAGCATCAAGAGGTTAGCATAGAAAAATATTCTTCCAATGCATCTCTGACACTTTCAGGATATATGGTCAAAAATCTGCTTACCTAACCAAACTAAATGCTAGTTACTTGATATAGCATGGCAGATTTAATGAATAAATACAGAATTCATTATCAGAGCACTTGACATAAATATGTTTTAGAAAAAGGGACAATCCCTTGGGTTTTTTTTTTTAAATTCCTCAGCATAAAAACCTTTCTTTGGATGACTGCCTACCACTTAAATTCAGGCTTATACCCGCAGATTTCCACATGTCACTAAATTATAATTTGGGACAGCCAAAGTCAGCTTCGTCAATAGTGAGGAACATTGTAGAGTTAGCATTTAGCAACATCTGGAAGGCCACAGATGTTCCTGATCTGAGAGAGGGCATGTTGCTGATTTCCCCACTTGCTATTCAAATGAAGGAGAAGCTGCCAAGTGGCACTAGACAAAAGTTCTTCCCAAAAAGAGAAGTGATTTCAAATGTTTCATATTTTTCTAGTTTTTACAATTTCAGCAGTAATTAAAGTTTTGTTTAAAATGGGCAAAGGGTTTTGAAAAGGATTTTGTTTTTTTTTTTGAAAAGGACTATAGAGAAGAAAACATGCAATAAATACAGGTAGTCCTGGACTTACAAAAATTTATTTAGTGATGGTTCAAAGTTACAGCGGCACAGAGAAAAAGGACTTATGACCATTTTTCACACTTAACGACCTTTGTAGCATCCCCATGGTCATGTGATCAAAATTCAGATGCTTGACAACCAGTTCATACTTATGATGGTTGCTGTGTCCCAAGGTGCGATCACCTTTTGCAAACTTTTGACAAGCAACATCAATGGGGAAGCTGGATTCACTTAACAACCATGTTACCAACTTATCAACTGCAATGATTCACTTAACAACTGTAGCATGAAAGATCGTAAAATGGAGTAAATTGTTTCACTTAACAAATGTCTCACCTAACAACAGAAATGTTGGGCTCAATTGTGGTCATAAGTCGAGGACTACCTATACACACTTTTCAGAGTTCAAAGAACTTGGCCAAAGTTCTTTGAACTTTGAGGACCTAGTTTGTGGGGGCAATAAGCTGACTTTGTATAAATATACAAAAGTATGAAGGCTATTGCTTAACGCATTGTAAGCCGCCCTGAGTCTCCGGAGAAGGGCGGCATATAAATCAAATTAAAAAAAAAAAAGTTCTTTTCCAGTTCCTTCTTTCCTCTTCAGGTCAAAGCACTTGTTACAACTCACTATTTGTTTAAAAAGAGTTTAGTAGAACTGCTTTTTTTTTTTTAAAGCTAAACTCTTTTTGTCTTGAGGTTGTCATAAATCATGGAAGTACTGATCTAGCTGTTCCAGTGGTGGGTTGCTCCCGGTTCGGTCTGGTTCTTGCAAACCAGTAGTAATGGCGGCGGGAGCAGTGGTGGGTTTCAAAATTTTTTATTACCGGTTCTGTGGGTGTGGCTTGGTGGGTGTGGCTTGGTGGGCGTGGCAGGGGAAGGATACTGTAAAATCTCCATTCCCTCCCCACTCCAGGGGAAGGTTACTGCAAAATCCCAATTTCCTCCCAATCAGCTGGAACTTGGGAGGCATAGAATAGATGGGGGCGGGGCCAGTCAGAATTTTTACTACCGGTTCTCCAGAACTGGTCAGAATCTGAAACCCACCTCTGGGTGGGAGGCTCCGCCCACCCGGTCGGATGTCATCACGGACGATCTGTGCATGTGCAGAAGCTTATGCACCCGTTGCGAACCGGTAGTGGAGGTAAGTAGAACCTACCCCTTAGCTGTTCTATCTGTAAATTTTAAGAGTTTTTTAAAACATCACCTTTGACATAATCTAGCTGCCATATTTTAACCAAAGGTCCATTTGATATAATTCTTTATTTTTAGTCCTGTTAGTATAGGCATAAAACTCTATGGCTTAAAAACAGAGAACATTTCTTTGAAAAATACTTTACATTTTGTTGTGCTTGTAACCTTTTCCCCATAATACAAATTAAAGTCTGTTTTCAGGAGAAGCTCATCATTGCAAGATTAATATTTCTGCTGTTGTTTTATGCAAGATTTTGCTAGATGTCTAATTACGATGCAGAGAATTTCAACTTTTGGGTATTTTCAGTTTGTATTTCTTAAACCAGGGGACCAAGGATGGACAACCTGTTGCTCTCATAATGTTTTTGAACTTTAGATCCTTAATGGTGAGAGATATTAGGCGCATAGGTTTCTGTTATAAGTCATGATTCCATAATATCTATCATGATATCGTTGTTTACTTCGTGCAAAATATAAAATAATTGGGCCCTAGGCTGCATCAACAGAGGGATAACATCAAGATCATGAGAAGTGATAGTACTCCTCTATGCTACACTAGTGTTTGGAACTGCATGCAATTCTGGTTCCATGATTCAAAAAAGATGCTGAAGCCCTCAAATTAAAATGAAAAACCTCCTCAAAATAGAAGTAGGAGGGATGCAGAAAGATTGGAAAAAATATAAAAAGAAAGCAAGAATGGAAGATTAACCTTTTTTTTTGGCTTTGTAGTTGTTCTACTCATGGTTAAAAATGATTATGTTGTAGGTATTATAACTACTGAGGGGGGGAAAAGTATAAAGTTAAATACTGATTTTTAAATATGATGTACTAATGGTTGATTAATCCTTTTTGGTTTTTTAGTTTATGTATTAATGGTTAATTATGTTGTTGATTATCTTTCAAATTTTAAAAGTTGGAGGGAGGAATAATGAAGGGGGGAAATTTAGAAACTTAAAAAATGTAGAAATTTAATTAGTGAATATCTAAGGTTTATTTTTTGTTATGAGATTTCAAAATAAGAAAGCAAGAATGGAAGATTAATTTTTTTTTTTTGGCTTTGCAGTTGTTCTACTCATGGTTTAAATTGATTATGTTTTAGGTGTTATAACTACTGAGGGGGAAAAAGTATAAAGTTGAATATTGATTTTTAAATATGATGTATTAATGGTTGATTAATCTTTTTTGGTTTTCTAGTTAATGTACTAATGGTTAATTATAAAAATGTAGAAATTTAATTAGTGAATATCTAAGGTTTATTTTTTGTTATGAGATTTCAAAATATCTGAACTTTGAGAAAAGTAGGAGGGGGAAAAATGTTTTTAGGTTTGAATGTTTAAGATTTGTTAATGGTTTTAAAATTCTTAGAGTTATTGGATTACATGTTACTTTGTGTTTATATAAAGGGAGGTTGATGAAATTGTAAAAGGGGAGTTAAGGGGTCTTGGGAGTTATTAAATCTTGCAGTTAGCTAGTTTATTTTAGCGAATGTTTGGTGAAATCTATGCCCTGTTTTTGTTCTGGGAAGTCGGGGGTGGGGGGTGGTGAGGAGGGGTTGAAGATTGAGTTTACCAAATTGATTTTTTTTCTTTTTTTCTGATGATAGTTTGAATGATTGTTTATATTGTATACTTGTTTGATCAGAAAATAAAAACTTTTTTATATATATATAAAAAAAAGATGCTGAAGCCCTAGAAAGAGTGAGGAGAAGAGCAACAAATATGATAAGGGGTCTGGAGCCTAGACTGTATGACAGGGGTGTCAAACTGGCAGCCTGTAGGCTGGATGCGTCACACGCAGGCCATACACACCCCAACTCCACAAAGGGGAAAAACATTGTGAAATGTCACATGATGGCAGTGTGATGCTGGAAGTTTGACACCTGCACTGCGAGTTTGACACCTATGAGGAATGGATAAAGGGAACTAGGTATGTCTAGCCTAACAAAGGGGTGACATGATAACTGTCTTCCGATTCTTTGAGGGGCAGTCACAGGGATGAGGGCGTCAACTTATTCTCCAAAGCACCTGAGGGCAAGACATGAAGCAATGAGTGGAAGCTTGTTAAAGAGAGATCCAGTCTGGAATTACAGAGATGTTTCCTGACAATAAGAAAAGAACACATAATCAATGGAATAGCTTACCTCCTGTTGATGTAGATGCTCTAGCGCTGGAAGTTTTCAAGAAAAGATTGGATCTCTCTCTTTTTATCTGGGATATACAATAAGATCTTCTGCCTTGGGCAGAGGGTTGATCTAGAAGAACATGAAGGTCCCTTCCATTTCTATTATTCTATGTATGTGTGACATAAACGGAAGTTTGATTACTGCATTTTGCCAACTCTCTTTCGGCCAGTTGCTTTTCCTTTATGCATTTTCTCTTGATTATGTCAAGTTTTCACTGCCAGAATCTCTATCTGTTTTTAACTTGGCTTATCTTGGATTTGAGCCTAGTCTAAGCAAGTTTTTCCTTTTAAAACAAACTTCAGATATATCTGACACTTGTTCTGTATTGGACTCAGCTGATGTTAGAATAAATGTTCCCATTGTATTTAACCACACATAAATGTATTTCAATCACTTCTTAAGCATGAGGCCTTAGCGAAAACAATGCTTTCTGGAAAAGGTATTATCAGAGAACATTGACAATGAGTATATGTCAAATGAAGTACCATGTGAAATGGAGATGGTCATGGGACTGTTTTCATGATGATGTTCATATGCATCTTCAGAAAAGTGCATATAGATGGCAAGATATTTCCTTGCATAAGACCTTTTGAGGACAAGCATAATGCATTTTTTAAAATGACAAATATAACAATCAATTCAGATGTTGCAGGCAGAATTGAATCCATAACACAAAGGCATCAGTCAACATTAATGACCAAACCCTTCATTTACTGTTTGGCCTCAACTTCAAATCTTCTAAAATGTGCAGTTTATTTTAGAGATCTTTTCTCAACCTTCAACATTTTCTTTCATAAGTACACACAAAGTAGACACACACAAATGCTGCCAATTCAGGATTTCTCTGTGGGGCTATATAAATCCCATTTTGTAAGAGACAATGCACACTGCTGGAAAGGAAATTCCCACACAATAATGCAGAACTCTAAATTGGTATATAGTTCTAAAAATAATGTTATGTGGTTTGGGTAGTTGTTTTAATTAAACAATTAAATGCATTGTACTTCATTAATTTACAAGGCAATAAATCTGAGCTCTAAATTAAGCTAACCAAAAGGCAAAGGTATACGTTATGTTCTAACCTACACCTTTGCCATGTGTAGGTTATGTTCTAATACATAGGTTACCTTGTCCTGAGATCAGGGTAACAGAAACTTTTATTACCTTGATGTCTTCCCATCCAGTCCCCAAATCCTTTGATACCCTTTTCCCTTCTTATCCAGCCCATCTTTCTCATTCTGTTCAGTATCTCCTTTCCACTCCTACCTAGTTTTCCTCATGACACAGTGCTAAGCTACAAATTACACGACATCTTTATCCTACTTGACTTCTTAGCAATTTCACTTAGGCAAAAGTGATGCTGACTAGGAATGATGGTAGCTGCAGTTTAGCATCTCTGGAGTGCACAAGATTAGAGAAAAGTGGGCAATACTTTTCCCAGGAGCAACCAAAATACATAAAAGAATGCCAGTCTGTGATGTCTCCAAAAGAAGGTTGATGCAACCATGAGGTCTTCATTTTGGGCCAGTTTCAAGATAGAGACTTGAGCATAGTCCATGCTAATCAATACTAGCTTTACAGATATTAGATTATACCCAAAGTTCTGGTTCAAAGCACCGAAAAGTGTGATGCATTTCAGATACCGGTATGTTACCTGCCTTAAGAAACATCACAAACCTGGATATTTTGCTTTAGACCAGAGATAGTAGATATAAAGCCATATCATGAAGAGCTGCAGTGGCGCAGTGGTTAGAATGCAGTAGTGCAGGGTATTTCTGCTGTCTGCTGGCTTTGCCAGTTTGAATCTCACCAGGCTCAAGGTTGACTCAGCCTTCCATCCTTCTGAGGTCGGTAAAATGAGGACCCAGATTGTTGGGGGCAATATGCTGACTCTAAGTGCTGACCACTTAGAAAAGCACTGTAAAGCATTGTGAAGCGGTATATAAGTAAGTGCTGTTGTTTTTGCTAGCATTCACTCAAATTTAAAGCGTCATCACCTCTTATGACCCACAGATATCCAAAATACAACTATTGTATAAAATATAAGATTGTGGGGATTCAATAGACTTCATAAAGGAAGCAGGAAAAAAAGTATGCTTCAAGGTGTTGAGATGTTGATATCAATCCTATCAACGTGTCTAAATTATAAACTCGCTGCCATTTCTTCTAATTAAAAGCAGTAGTAATAACTCTTGATTCTCAAAATAGCAGCCATCATGCATTAGCCTCCGTAGTAAAAGAGTGTAAAAAACCCCTTGCATTCTAATCATTCCAGTACATAGGAAAACTACATTCCATTAGATCCACTGAGGAGCACTGCAGAGTTCATGGTCCGTAATTTTACTTCCTAAAATAAACCATGTTTACGTTAAATGCAAGGCATTCCCATGCCAGAAAAAGAGACCATTAAAATATTTTGTTATTGCCAAATTATATATCAACTGTCGTATTTCATTCTATACTACTTTCCATATTTAGTCAGCTCTATAAAAGAAATAGTCCATTTAATTTCCATTTGTTTTCTCAAATTTTTTGGGATACCTTTTAAGGAGTAAATTATTCCAGTCTGCCACCACTTGATTTTCTTCAAATGTGTTAGATTAAAATCCACATCCAGCAAATCCACACCCTGCAGAAATTCCAACCTCCAGAGAATATTAGGTTAAGGAAGACACAGTTATATAGCTCTGAATGTCCCAAATTTATTCTACAGTAATGTCATAATGATTCTCTCTTTAGGAACTGCATAATTACAGGCGATATACTTTTACTAAGAAATAGTTTATAAAGAAATAAAAAGGCTTTGGGGAGTGTTGGTATTTAATACAGGTATATAAGGACCACACAGTTGTTCCATAAGATATTGTCAGGAAAAGACTCTTAAATTCCTATGAGTCCTTGGTGCTCTCAGATCTTGGTTGTTTTCTTGCAGACATTTCATTTCCCAATTAGGGTAATGCTGGAAGGGACTGGGATTTGCTCTCTGTTTATACATAAGTGGTTTGCTCTGTTATTGTTGGTGGGAGTGTTCTTGATAGTTCCTTGATTAGGCTGTTGTTTACTGTTTGTTTGTCTGAGTTACCATATTTTTCAGAGTATAAAACGCACCTGAGTATAAGACGCACCTTAGTTTTGGAGGAGGAAAATAAGAAAAAAGCTGATTGGCAGGACTCCCAGAATACCCCCAATCAGGTGTTCCCAGAGGTGAATTTTAGCAACAGGTTCTTGGTTGTGAGCTCTGTGCCTTGCTTTTTTTTTTTTTTTGCTTTTCTTTCCTGCCTCTGAAATTTCTGACACTCCGTTTCAGAAAAAACTTTTTTTCCTGCCTCTGAAAGCCTCTGAAACAGAGCTTCAGAAAAAAAGCCTCTGAAGCTCTGTTTGGGCTTCTTTTCTGAAGCTCTGCTTGGCGGTTTCTTTTCTGAAGCTCTGTTTGGGGGCTTCTTTTCTGAAGCTCTGCTTGGCGGTTTCTTTTCTGAAGCTCTGTTTGGGGGCTTCTTTTCTGAAGCTTCGTTTCTGATGCTTTTTTCAGCCTCTGAAACCTCCATTTGAGAAGCTGAGCAGGGCTACATTCGGAGTATAAGATGCACCCAGATTTTCACCCTCTTTTTTGGGGGAAAAAGGTGCGTCTTATACTCTGAAAAATACAGTAGTGGTTCCCTACTAGTCCCCTACCAAAAAAGACTTTTGGTCTTTTTTGTTTCCTTTTTAGCTTTATTATTGTCTCTTTTGAATGGTAAGTAGATATTGTTTATCTCTATGTGCCTGTTGATGGCTGATTTTTCTGAGTGCCAGGCTTCCAGGAACTTTTTGGGCTTGGCTTTGTCTAGGATGCTCATAGTTTCCCAATTTGAAACTATGGCTAAGTCTGTCCATATGTTGTGCAATGTGTTGCAGGTAATTGGTAAATCTGTCTAAGGCAGTATTTTTCAATATGGCAGCTTTAAGATGTGTGGACCCCAACTCTGAGAGTTCCCCAGCCAGCTGTTCTTGTCTTGATTATACTTGACAACTTGTCTCCCATTAAAATACAATGGAACTATAAAATCTTGCTTTTTTATAAGCCAGTTACAATTACTTTGTTTGATATTCTATTATCCTGGCTGGGCTTTTAGGACTATCAATGTGCAATGTCCTCAATTATAACGGGAATTGAGCTCAGAAACAAATCTAGTCTTTCAGACCCACATATTTGGATTTCAGTCCCCATTTTTCAGAAGGCAAATGTACATGACTCGTGAAAGAATGAAGAAAATGAGTACAGGACACAGGCAGAATCTGCATTTCCAAGGGCAGTGCCATGTAGTGGTTAAGGTGTTTGTTTAAGACCTGGAAGATTCAGATTTGAGGTCCCCCTCAGTCAGAGAAAATCACTGGGTGCATTTGAACTAGCCATTCTCTATCAGTGCATCCTCTTTCAGAATGTCACTATGGTTTGGGGGAGAAAATGATATAAACTAATCTGAACTCTTGAAGAAAGGCAGGATGTAAATGTAACAAATTAATAAATCATGTTTGAATCTACAAAGCACAACAAATTACCTCATTCATAGAATTCAAGTATGCAACATGCAGGGAAACATCCATAGCAAGAAAGAATGAAACTCATGGCTGGCTGCACACATGAGTTATGGTATGCATATGAACCTACCTGTAAATACAGAGACATCCAAGAGTAGGCCTTAAAGCATTTGCATGTCCAGACTAAAAAGAAAAGAAAGAAGTAAACATACATGTATCCAAGGACAGCATTGAAAGCTTTGAGTTATACTGTTCCTAGGTTTTTAAAATATTAACAATATAAATAGATAATTAAACAATCAAAAGGAGGTCTAAGCAAAGAATATGAGAAGTTGGAAGTTCCATTTGTTCTCTGTGTAACAATATGCACCTGGAACAGGATTTAGGCAGTATAGTATAGAGCAGGGGTCACCAACTTTTTGAATCTCAGGGACCACTAAATTCATAATTGTAAATCCTGTGGACCACTAATATGATCTGCCTAATGACTGGCTGGGTGGGCATGGCTAGGTAGTCATGTGGCTGGGTGGGCGTGGCCAACTCAGTGTCACTCACATCGAGGGGCACCTCGCCAGCCTCTACTCACCCCTCCCCTCCCAGCCACTCCTCGTCTCCCTGCCCGGGCTCCTTAGGGCCCCAACAGGAAGCAGTTGTTGGAGCTAAGCAGCCACTATGAGAAAGAATTGGCAAAATAGCTCAGTTCAAATTGGATCTGACTGAGAAGGAGGCTCAGTAGAAACACCACACTGAGGACTACGAGCATAGGCTTTCCAAGCAGAGGAAAGACCTGCAGGAGTGCAAGGCCAGGTACTGATGCCTAGAGGCTCAGCGGGCTGAGATGGTCAGCCAGTTCCAGGCCATGATGCAGTCCCAGTGGAACAAGGTCCTCCGGCTCTTTGCCACCAGAGGCACTTCCCTCCAGCCTTTGTCCAAAGCACTGACCAGGAGGCCGAAGCAGACCCCAAGTCAGAATTTCTATCTCCCTCCAAACCACACAAAAAGATCCCAAAGGGGGACACACTCTGCAGCAACACAAACATTCATTGCACGTATCTATCCCAGGGGCCGTAGTTTGAGGACCCCTGATTTAGTGCAATATAAAAAATGCAAATAATTTTTCTATGGACCACGAAAATTTTCTCATAGACCACCAGTGGTCCACGGACCGCTAGTTGGTGACCTCTAGTATAGAGCTAATACAGGTCTTTAGTTCTAAAGGCCATGTTTTTCCTAGGCTGATATTCTTACACAGCTCCTGACAAGTTATGACAGATTAGAGAAGAGTCTTATCTCTATAGAACATTTTACACTGAGCAAAGTTTAACTTGGATTTCTTCCAACCTGTTGACTATTATTTATCTACCAGCACCTTGTTTACTGAGATAGAAAAACTGCAGGTGACAATGACAAAATGAAAGTAATTGATTTTCCTGCAGGAAAGGTCTGTAGATCACTGTGACAGCAGATACGAAGTAGGCAGATGGTCCAAGCTTCTCTTCATGGCATTGTCTGATAAATTTGTGAAGGACCTTTGCCTGGAACTCTGGAGAATTGTTATTGGTAAGTGAACATCAGCCTTCTCCAAACTTTTAGCAATTACGTTGGATTATAACATCTACCCTTTCCAGGTTCATGCTGAGAATCTGGAAATAAGAGTTTGGGTTGGCTAGAATAAGGAATAGGAAATAAGATTGATTATCTAACCAGCCTGAGGCAGCTTATAGCTCCCTAGACATTGCAATATCACCCCATCAGAGCTGTGGCTTACATGCTTGCATAAGATGTGTGGATGCAAATATGTGATGGCAGCATTTGATAAATGACATCATAATAAAATAAATAAATAAATAAAATACATGCCATCATTTTGGCATCACTGTGGTTTGCTAAGGTGCCATCAATTGTATCCTCATACGATAAATGTCATCATATATATTATATCCTGTAACCTGATAGGTTGAGGATCTTAAATTAATCAGGACTTTTCTGCTTTATATTTAAAAAAAAAGAATATACTGCATCCACATTCAACTGCATCAGAATTTAACATATGCAACCAAAAATGAAAAAGGTACTATTCTATCAGATCTGTTGTGATTTCTCCAAAATCTGACCTATATAACGGTCTCAGTCCTTCCGCTAAGACAGAGGCTCACTGGTTTTTTGATCCAGAGTAAAACGATCTACATCATTTAATGCTTTTGTTTGATGTTTAAAACACTTTTCATTGGGGAAGGGGAAGTAAAGGACTGTATAATTTATGTATTCTTTCGTTGTATTCTTTGCTACGTTCTGTGATTTTAAACATAGAGAGCAGGAGACTCCCAAAATGTCAGACCTGCCCCTATTCAGGCCACTGTATAGAAACCACAATTCTGTTGCTGATGGACAAAGACCTTTGAAAAGATTGAGATGTGTTTATGCTGGCTACTTTCAAAGAGTCTTTCATCTCCACAAAGCAAATTATTAACACATTCCATTGAAGATGTGGGTGTGGAGGCTAGCCTTGGAAGAAATAATAATAATAATAAAAAATGAAGCTCCCCCCCCCTCCACAATGAACTTTAAAAAACCCTCGGTTCTTAATGATAGTAAGTGGATCCTAGCCAAGATCTTATGCCCAGCAGATTGTTTGTCTGGAAAAGTCCCGTGGGCTGCAGCTTTTATGCCATAGAATTTCCAGCATGAAAGCTCTGGTGGTGTGGGAGACCAGGCCATGCCCAGGTTCACGGAGTTAAAGGCATGCTTCTGAGCCTTAGCTTCTCCCTCTGGGTCTTCACATGAGTGAACGTGAGCCTTTGTTCCCGGTTGTAAATCTTTACTTTTCAAAACCAAGGAGGGGGAGAACAGTAGAATATGAAAAGTAGTTAATAAATTACTCTGCATTCTTTACCTCTTTTGAGATACACATAAGTCTTGTCTCTGTGTTCTTCAGCATCAGGGGTGGGTTCTACTTACCTTTACTACTGGTTCACAATGGAGCCCACGTGGGCTACTGCGCATGTGCAGATTGTCAATTATGATGTCCGGGCGGGTGGGTGGAGCCTCCCGCCGCTTTTACTACCAATTCTAAAGTACCGGACAGAACTGGGAGCAACCCACCACTGTTCAGCATGTATTTATAACCCCGGGAAAGAAAGACCATATCCCTATTGAAAGACTCTGCCTTGTCCGCTCATATACATCAGGGCTGCAAAAATCCAGATGATCATCAGATGGCATTAAAGATATTTTTGAAAAGTTAACTCTTGGCCGTTTAATGGAGGTCTAGATTTTTACAGCCCTGAAATTTTAGTCTTATTGGTGTTCTTACACATGATCTAAAAAGGAACCTGGTTTAACAGTGACAGAGTTGAAAAGGATCTTGGAGGTCATCTAGTCATCTACGCCTGCTCACGCAGGAGACCTGTACTAGGGATTCGAACCGCCAAACTACCGAGCTTTCTAATCAACAAGCTCAGTGTCTTAGCCAATGAGCCACCTAGTCAGGCTTGACTTGACTTGACTTTTTACTTGACTTGACTTTTTTACTTGACTTTACTCTCATCTTGTACAGTTTAATAACCCCAGGTTCTGCACTACATTCAGTGTTCCTTAAGCTGCTGTAAATCTTCTATATGTTGGACTACAGTTCTCAAAATTCTCAGCCAGCATATGATATATGATGAAAATGAATGCTCACATGGGGCAATGGGTTTTCCAAAATAAGAAATAAAGTTGAAAAGAGAACAGGTACTAGGTCTAAGATCCTTCTTATTGGCTCTCCAGAGATATTACCAATAATTATTTTTTAATTGTTCAGACCTGTCTGCTGTTTCAAGCAGCAAGGAAAGATATAGAATCAAACAGTCTAGTTAGCCAAAGGTATCTGTGAAAATATACAACAAACTTAGTATACAAACTTGTGGTCAAGGTCTGATCCAGAGGTTGAAGCAGAGTTGCAAGTCTAAGCAACCAAGGCAAAACATAAACAGGTCCAGAAAAGAAGAGAGTTCCCAGGAAGTCAACAAAGAGCCGCATCTGGGAATGATAGTATATTCTCACAAAATTTATTTCAATGTTTGACAGCTCTCATATAGAAGATGATATGAAGCTCCCGGTCTTCACCAAACACAGCTGGTACAGATCAGAACTAACCACAGAAACCTACTGTTAAGTAGACCATAACGTCCAATTAGACCATTGTTCTCAAGGCACTTTTCCAAATGCTCTGCCTGTCCTAGATTTGGAGGCGGTATCACTAAGAAGAACTTAAAATTGCAGAGGAAATACTTCCACCAACCCCTCTTGGCATATACCAAATCCCTAGGCTCCATGCCTGGCTTCTGCTCCTCAAAAGAAAAGGGGAACAATACTAACTGAGACCATTCATGAAAACAATGGATTTTTCTTCCCAAAAATTCAACTGGGCTCCATGCTAGCAATTATTATTTTCAACAGAAGCAATTTCATGCCATATGATAGAAGCAGACCTGAATATGTGTACTGAATGAAACATGGAACAATATTATAAAAATTATACTGAGTGAATTGGAATGAACTTTTCTAAATCTAAGTTCATAGTCATCTTCTGTCCTCATAAACAGCAGCAGAAAAGCATGCAAAAAGGTAATAGATCTATGCCAAGAAATTCCACCCTACCATGTGTACATGATGTGCTTGCAACAGACATAATCATGCTATTTACATGATTGTCACTGCAAGGTATCATCACCATTGTGGGGTTATTGAAGTTTGCTCTGGATCCAAACAGATGCATCCAGGAAACTCAGAGTATGGCAAGGAGGACAGCGTCCCTCTTTAAAACTAAGTTTGTGGACATCATCATGATGGCAGCATATTCCAAATATATTGTCCCCAAAACTCACATGTATTAGCCAAAATAAGACCTTTGGGCTAAGCATGGCAAACATTTTGCTCATCTATTAATAAAAAAAGAAAAAGTGGGAGGCATTTATAAAGAAATGAAGTGATGCAGGATTAAGGTGACCAGATTTTAACATTGGTAAAGAGGGACATTGTGGGCGTGGCTTATTTTGTGGGCGTGGCTAGCTGGTCATGTGACTGGGTGGGCGTGGCTAGCTGGTCATGTGACCGGGTGGCCATGGCTATGTCTATAGGGTAAGGTGAACAGATTTTAACATTGGTAAGAAGGACACCATTGTGGGCGTGGCTTATTGTGTGGGCGTGGCTTATTGTGTGGGCGTGGCTTGGAGGCCATGTGACTGGGTGGGCGTGGCTACCTGGTCATGTGACCGGGTGGCCATGGCTATGTGTATAGGGACTACTCAGAGGGCTGAAAAGTCATTTCTGACAGGTCCTCACACTTTTGACTGGTCCTCACACTTATGACCATCCTCACATTTATGCCCGTGCAGCATTCTTAACAACCATGTCACTCATTTCACAACTGCTTCTCTTCAACAAGGTGACAAGATAGGGCAAAAATGTAAAATGTGAGGACAGTCGTAAGTTCGAGGACTGGTCAAAAGTGTGAGGACCAGTCAAAAATAACTTTTTCAGCCCTCTGAGTAGTCCATATGCACAAAAGGACTAACCAGAGGGCTGAAAAAAGTCATTTCTGACAGGTCCTCGCACTTTTGACTGGTCCTCACACTTATGACCATCCTCACATTTATGCCCGTGCAGCATTCTTAACAACCATGTCACTCATTTCACAACTGCTTCTCTTCAACATGGTGACAAGATAGGGCAAAAATGTAAAATGTGAGGACAGTCGTAAGTTCGAGGACTGGTCAAAAGTGTGAGGACCAGTCAAAAATAACTTTTTCAGCCCTCTGAGTAGTCCATATGCATTAAAGGATTACAGCAATAGAGAGGGATGAAGGAATGGAAATTAGAGTAGGAGTGAGGGTAAGAGAGGGAGGAAGAGAGGAGGAGAAGGAGAAAGAAAGAGGAAGTAGGGAGGAGAAAAAGAGGGTGGGGGGAAGAGAAAGTAAGAAGGAAAGAAAAGAGAGAGGTGGTAGGTTTGAGGAGAAAGATTGCTGTACAATAAAAAAGATGAAAGGGAAGAAAGCCAACCCCAAGCAAATATAAAGATATTAAGATAAAGAATGAATTGTTAAACTTTAAAGAATAAAAGAGAACAAATATGAATAAATAGCAATAATTAGAAACACACATACAAACATACAATGTATTTTCTTTGAACAGAATATTTGGCTGGTTCACAAATTTAAACAGTGTTTAGTCATTTCAATTAAATTTACAATTTCTATATTTCCTTTTTGCCATATTTATTCCTCATCTATTTTTTAAAAAAACCAATATTACCCTTCATCCTCATCTCTAATCTTAATCAAATTCAATTTTTCCCTTCTATTCTATATTATACCCCTTCCCATTGTCATCTATTTTTATATCCATCCTCACATTGTTTAATTATGTAATTATGAAATACAGTTGTTTAATACAAATTCAACATTTTAATATAAATCAATTAGTTATAAAACTATCTTTTTTGTATATTAATCAATATGAACATGAATATTCCAATTATTTCCATGCAATCCAATTTCTTACAAATCAATTAATTATATTTACCAATAATAATAAACCAAATAATTTCTCCCATATATTCCTCCGAACCACAACTTAACCATTTCTGCTTTCAACACAATATACAATTAATAGTATCTCAATTATTACGATTCCCTAGTTAAATACAGCTTTTTTTCCTTTGTGTTTTAAAATCTTGAACTCTCCTCCTAAATTTCCCATTGTTTGCAGTTTTTCACCTACCTTTTTTGGGGAGGAAAAATAAAAATAAAAATAAATCTCTCTCTGCCTCATTTTGTCACGCTGCACCAAAGACCCTGGTTTCGTTTTCGTTTCTGAAGCTTAGCTAGGGGGAAAAAAAACTGCTTTACACTGATTGCCTGTAGGGCGGCCCTTTGAAGCCCCGGGCAAGAGTTTAAACAGTTTTTTTTTCTTCTAGCCATCAGCTGGGGCTCAAGAAAAATCGGGACTTTTTTGAAACGCCGCGGGACGCGGGACAAATTGCTCAAAAGCGGGACTGTCCCGCCAAAAGCGGGACGTCTGGTCACCTTATGCAGGATCCAATCTGGGTCGGTCACCAGGACCAGAGCTTTAGTCTTTCAGATTTGCGCTGGAGCCCATTTCCTCAGGGAAATTCTATCAGAATGTGTGGCCTATTCTGTGTGTAGTATTTATGTGGTGCCGGGTTGTGTCTGGATTTTTATTTGTTGCTGATGGTCAACTATTAAGTCATTGGCTGATGTTTGAAGTGATCCTTCAGACCCAAATAGATTTCTATTTATATTAAATACCATTTTGGCTGCAAAGCTCCCCCCCTTTTATATATGAAAACAGCCAGAGTTTTCTATTTCTTGTCTGATCAAAAGACCCCTTCTTTAACTTCTGAGCACAATATTTGCTTAATCCAGACATGAGTATTATCAGTATTTCCTTGGCAGATGTTTATTGGGAAAGTAAAGTTAAAAATTCCAGTTTTTATCAATGTAAAGAATTTAGGATTTCTAAACTGCCTTCTTGCTTTGTTAGATTTTCAATCCACGATAGCCAGATTTCAGTTAATGAATCACATGCCTGCCTCATTGCATTTGTTCATTTTTATTGCTTCCCTGTGTAACAGTTTTACAAGCTGTTCCCATATCTCTGTTGCTATATTCAGTATAACCCTGCAGGGTATTTCTCTTATTGGGAGGCACAGTCACATATCAGATTTTTCTAAGTTGTTTACATCATAATAGCTGTAAAAGCTGTTGACCCCTAAAGTCTTCAGAAATGCATAGGCTATCCTTTCTCCCAGAGAATGGCTGCTAATAGTCACCAATTGGTTCAAATGTCACTTTTTCCTATCAAGACTGATGCCATTAGGCCTGACAGGCCAGTTTCAGTCTTCCTGGTAACGAGCATTTCTGGGGCACCTTAGCCATTATGGCTTGCTACTTCAGCAATTGCTCCTTTTAGAATCCACTCAGGCTAAAAGAACCATTAAGAACTGAGAATCCTAGACCTAGAAACTCAGAATGAGGTCAGCTGTAATCCAGAACTCACAAAACTTCTTCCAGATGGAAATGGGCAGATGTTTAACTGGTTTAGTCCTCCTTGCCCAACAAAAGATCCTTTCTCAGAGAGAAGCTGAATGTTTTAGCTTTCTCAGTTCATAATGGGAGATTCACTAAGACCCCATCTATACGAGAACCTGTCATGATGCTTAAGTGCTGTTGAAACTGTTAGATCAGGCGCAGGAAATGAAGACGTGACCAGCTCGATACATTAAGTAACTTTATTAGCTACAAAGTATAAGACAAGACTGGGGGTGCGCTGCCGGAGCTCTCCTTATATTCGCTCCGGCAGTCGCACCGCCCCTGACAGAGATTCAAACTTTCCCGCCCGATGGCTGGCAGCCAATCCGGGCGGATGTCCTTATAAGGACATAACACTCCTCCCCTCTTAGTCTGGGAACTGTCAATCCTCGTTAATAAAAGTCACGTAATCACGCAGGTACGTAGGACGCCTCGGCACCCTAGTTGACCTGGGCAGTCTCACTTCTTCCTCGTCCCCGACCTGGACGGACGGGGCTCCTGTGTCTCCTGGTTCCCTCCCCGGAACCGGGCTCGGTTCGGCTGGCGAGTGTGCGGGGTCACCCTCAGCGCCTCCGGCCGGACCGCAGACCTTGGATGGCTGGTTCTGGTGGTTTTCCTCCTGGCCTGTGGATCTATAGTCTCGTCGCGGTTGCTCGGTTCCGACCCGGGAAGAGCGTCTGAGTCTCGGTAAGTCCCAGGCTGTCACCTGCTCCTCCTGGGTCTCCCGGGCACTGCGGTTCGGCTGCGGTTCGGCTTGCTGTCGTTTGGGGGGTGGTTCGGATCAGTGCCCTCGGGTCTGGTCTGCCAGCTGTGGATGGTGTTGGCTCGTGTCGTGTTGTCCGACCTCGCAGGGGTGGCGCAGGTCCCCTTGGTTGGGCTGGTGTCGGCCTACCCCGTCGGGTCGGCGGCGGTCAACCTGGTCGGGATGTTGTTGAGGGGCTACCTCTGCGGATCGGCGGAGGTCTCCCCTGCCGGGATGGTGCAGGTCTCCCTGGCTGGGTTGTTGTCGGCTTTCCCTTCGCCCTAGTCCCTGGTTTACCGCCGGTTGGTGACTGGGGTCATCTGGGTTGGGTTGTTGTTGCCGGGCTGTCTTTTGTGTTGGGCGGGGGTCCCCCTCGCTGGGGAGTCGTATGCCACCCTCACCCATGGGTAGTGGGGTGCCCGTCTTGGCTGGGTCCCAGTCTACTCGCCTGGAGCGGAGGTCTCCCTGGCCGGGCTGGCGTCGGCTGTCTTCACTGGTGGGGTGCAATGCTTCCCCTCTGGATAGGTCCCGGTCTACTTGGGGGCTGGGTTGGAAGTCCCTTGCCCTGTCGTGCCGGGTGCCCACCTCCCTGGGTTGGTGTTGCCATCCCCTATGCGGCTGGCCCCGGTCTACCTCGTCGGACTGTCGACGTGACAGTGCCTGGTAGTGTGCTTGGCCGGCCTCGTTGGGATGGCGGTGGTCTGCCTCGCAGGGGTGTGGTAAGCCTACCTCATCGGGGTGTTGTAGGCCTACCTCGCTGGGGTGTTGTAGACCTTCCTCGTCGGGGTGTTGTAGGCCTACCTCGTCTGGGTGTTGTAGGCCTACCTCGCCGGGGTGTTGTAGGCCTACCTTGTTGGGGTGTTGTAGGCCTCCCTCGTCAGGCTGGTTTTCGTGTGCTCCCCCCACCTTTTCCAGAGCTGGTCGATGTGACGTCTACAGACCTGTCCATCTTCCAGCTCCACAGTGTAGGACTTCGGGCCGGTTGTGCTGTCTATCTTTCCCTTCAGCCACTTAGGAGAGCCGTTGAAATTCAGCGCAAAAACTGAATCTCCTTTGCTGAAGGTGCGAAGCGGGCGGCTGGCGGTTGCGGTCACTTCTGGGCTGTATTAGGGGTGCAGCCGGTCCAAGGGTGACCTCAACCTTCTGCCCATCAGCAGTTCGGCCGGGCTCTTGTGGGTGGTGGCATGCGGCGTGATGTGCTGGGTGAGGAGGAAGTTGTCTATCCGTTCCTGCCAGTCTCCCGTGCCCATCTTGGTGAGTGCCTCCTTGGTGAGTCTCACCATCCGTTCCGCTTGTCCGTTCCCAGCCGGCCTGTACGGGGCAGACAGGGCATGGCGGATGCCCAGTCCTGCCAGGAATGATTCCATGGCCAGGGACGTGAGTTGGGGGCCGTTGTCAGAGACCAGCACATCCGGTAGTCCATGTGTGGCGAAAAGGCGGCGCAGGGCCCGGATCGTTGCTTCTGTTGTGGTAGATGCCATGGGTACCACCTCGAGCCACTTGGAGAAGGCATCTACCATGATGAGGAGGTGTCGCCCTTGCATCGGACCCGCGAAGTCGATGTGGATCCACGACCAGGGGTTGCTGGGGGTCTCCCACTTCGCTGTCTCGGTTTGTGGCGGCGCTGGGCGTACTTCTTGGCACGGGTCACATCTGGAGACCCACTCTTCGATGTCTCTGTCCAGTGAGAGCCACCAGACGTAACTCCGTGCCAGGGCCTTCATGCAGACGATGCCCGGATGCCCTTTATGCAAAGTCTCTAGCGTCCGCCATTGCAGAGTGCTTGGGATCAGCACCCTGTCTCCCCATAGCAAATAGCCCTTCATGGTGGACAGCTCCTTCTGCTTCCTGGCGAACGGGCTGAACCTTTCCTCCGTCTTCTCAGATGGCCACCCCCTGAGGATCCAGGACTTCACTTGGCGGAGTGTGGGGTCCTTTTGGGTGTAGACGGCCACATCTGCGGATGAGACTGGACAGCTGGCATCATCATCTATGTGGAATAGATGGAGCGTGGGGGCTGGGTCTTCTACGGGATCCTTCAATGGGCATCTGCTCAGTGCGTCGGCGTTTTCTATGGCTGTGCCTGGCTGGTGCACGAGCCTATAGGAGTAGCCGGCTAGGAAGATGGCCATCTCGTCATCCGCGGGGACATGAAGGTCGGGGTGGGTTGGTCGCCTGCGAGGAGCCCCAGGAGTGGCTTGTGATCGGTGACTATGATGAAACTCCTCCCGTAGAGATACTCGTGGAATCGTTTCACTCCTGCAACGATGGCCAGGGCTTCTTTGTCCAGCTGGCTGTAGTTGCGTTCCGCGCCGGACATGGTTTTTGAAAAATATGCGATTGGGGCTTCAGCGCCGTTGGGCAGTTCGTGGCTGAGGACTGCCCTCACCCCGTAAGGCGACGCATCGCAAGTCAGTTTGATGGGGAGTGTCTCGTTGTACTGTATGAGGACGCTTTTGGAAGTTAACAGTCCTTTTATGGCTAGGAATGCTGCTTCCTCTTCCTGGCCCCACTTCCAGGAAGCCGATTTCCCCAGCAGGCGGTGGAGTGGCTCAGCAACTGTGGCTTTCTGTTTAAGAAAGATGGCATAGAAGTTAAGCAACCCAAGGAATGCCTGAAGTTCTGTTTTGTTTTTTGGGCTTGGAGCTTCATGGATTGCTTTCACTTTTGATTTGGTGGGGTGGATGCCAGTACTATCTATGAGATAGCCCAGGAACTCGACTTCCTGTACTCCTAGGATGCACTTATCACGCCTGACCCTCAAGCCCTTAGCCTTGAATCGCTGCAGGACAAGCCTGAGCCTTTCAAGGAGTTGTGCTTGTGAGTCTCTGGAGATAAGCACATCGTCAAAGTAAGGCACCACCCCTGGAACGCCTTGGAGAAGGCGTTCCATCATAGATTGGAAAATGCCGGGGGCAGCGCTGACTCCAAATTGGAGACGGTTGCATTTGAATGCCCCCATGTGCGTGACAATTGTTTGTGCCTCCGCCGGTTTTTCATCCACTGGCAGTTGCTGGTAAGCCTGGGCCAGGTCCAGTTTCGCAAAAATTGAGCCAGATCCCAGGGAATGCAGCAGATATTGCACTACTGGGACTGGGTATGTGCTCTGTGCCAATGCCTTGTTGATGGTACAACGGTAGTCGGCGCAGATGCGCACAGACCCATCATGCTTCAGTGGGGTCACAATGGGGGTCTCCCATGAAGCATGATTGATCGGTTCCAGGACGCCCTGGGCGATCAGCTTATCCAGCTGCTCGTCTACTTTCGGCCGTAGGGCAAACGGAACCCGGCGGGGCTTAAGCCTAATTGGGGTGATTCCCTTGTCCAGATTAAAGGAGATTGGCCTTCCCACAAATTTTCCCAGTTTACCATCGAAGACTTCTTTGAACTCTTCGATGAGGTTGTCGAGTTCATCCCTGTGAATTTGGTGGATGCCTTCGATGGATAGCCCCAGTGGCTTAAACCACTCCACTCCTAGCAGGTTCGGTTGGCTGTTCTCCACGATTGTGATGGGAAGCTCACCTTGGAAGTCCTTGAATTGGATGTGGATGGTGGTTCTGCCCAGGACTCCGATGGGGTTTCCGCTGAAGTCCACAAGCCTCGACTTCGGGGGTTTCAGCTGGGTCTTTTTGCAGGATGGCGTCAGATGCTGCAGATGCTGCCAGTCCATGATGGAGTAGGCGGACCCAGAGTCTACTTCCATCTTGCACAGTGACCCCTCTGCCAACAGAGTCACGTGGAACTTGGTGGCACCCTCGTCGCTCGTGTGGGCGATGGTGGTCTGGTGCACTGCTCTGTTGTGGGGATATTCTTCTCCGCGCCGGGACTGGTTCGAGGACCATTTGGATGTCCTCTGGGTTTCTCTGCGATTCTCTCGGAATCTTGGCCTGGGCGGTTCCGGGGCTGGATCTGCTGCTCTGCAGGCCTCGGCGATGTGTCCCCTCTTCAGGCATCGGCGGCAGGTTGCGTCTCTCCATCTGCAGGTTGCCCTGGGGTGGTCGCCTTTGCAACTGCCGCAACATTCTCCCCGGTCGCCATGCTGAGGGTTTTCCCGCCTGGGAGGGCGGGAAACCTTGTGGATGGCCATTTCCTCATCAGACTCTGATGGTGTGGTCGAGTCATCAGATGAGTTCAGGCCGGACTTGTGGATCTTGTGGATCCCTCTTGCCTTCACCATCGCGGCGGCTGCCTTTTCGGACGTTTCGGCAGCTGTGGCTTCGTCGAGGACTTCCTTGAGTGGGATCCTCTTTCGGCTCAGAAATTTCTTCTGCAGACCCACATCCCGCATTCCGAAAACAACGCAGTCTCGGATGGCATTATCCACGTTGTCGAATTCGCAATTGGCAGCGATTTGGCGGAGCACTGCCACGAATTCTTTGATGGATTCACCTTCCCGTTGGTTTCTCTGTTGGAAGGTGAACCTGTTGGCGATCGGGG
The DNA here is from genome assembly GCF_029215685.1 of Pituophis catenifer annectens. Taxonomy (NCBI): domain Eukaryota; kingdom Metazoa; phylum Chordata; class Lepidosauria; order Squamata; family Colubridae; genus Pituophis; species Pituophis catenifer. The sequence continues at coordinate 269,174,677 of NW_027256882.1, read as the reverse complement.
TGCCTGTGGGTGCGTAGTGCTCCTGTAAGACTTCCTGCAGGTCGTTCCAGGACATCTCCTCAATGTCCCTGGGCGCCACGAGGTCAATTGCCATCTCTAGGACACCGGACCCGCAGTGAGCCAGGAAGAGGGCTCTTTTCCGCTCGTCGTCGAGGTTCTGGTAGCCATTCCCTCGCAGGAATTGCCGGAATCGGACCATGTACGACCTCCATTTCTCTCGTGCCGGGTCGAATGGGTTCAGCGAGGCAATCGGAGCTTGCGGGGTTGCCATTCTGAAGGTCGCTGTGGTTTAGTGACTTCAGCTCGGTTGGCGATCGTGCCACGAGTCTTGCTCAGGTTCTCTTCTCTAGTCCTTCGTCGCCAGTGTTAGATCAGGCGCAGGAAATGAAGACGTGACCAGCTCGATACATTAAGTAACTTTATTAGCTACAAAGTATAAGACAAGACTGGGGGCGCGCTGCCGGAGCTCTCCTTATATTCGCTCCGGCAGTCGCACCGCCCCTGACAGAGATTCAAATTTTCCCGCCCGATGGCTGGCAGCCAATCCGGGCAGATGTCCTTATAAGGACATAACACCATCACAGCTGCCTGTATTACCAGTCTAGTTGAGAAACTTTCAATTTTCCTTACTGTCATGTGTTATAGGTCATAATGAAAATTTTCTTTGTGATTTTCTCCTCTCAGATTGTTAAGTGTGGGTCAAGAATGAGGCAGGACTCCCAGCTCGATAACAACTTGTTTACTTCAGGCTTGTTCAGTAACAGACAAAGACTGAGCCATTTGGCAGCTTCCTTTAAAGGGGAGCTATCTGACAGCTCAGCCACTCAGCTCCCTTGAATTTCCCTCCAAATCATGGGAGCCAATCAATTTAAACTTCTGGTCCTCCCGCTATTCGGATGGACCAGAGGCAGGGGTGAAATCCAGCAGGTTCTGACAGGTTCTGGAGAACCGGTAGCGGAAATTTTGAATAGTTCGGAGAACCGGAAGCGGAAATTTTGAGTAGTTTAGAGAACCGGCAAATACCACTTCTGGCTGACCTCAGAGTGGGGTGGGAATGGAGGTTTTGCAATATCCTTCCCTCAGGAGTGGCGAGGGAATGGGAATTTTGCAGTATTCTTCCTCTGGAATGTGGTGGGAATGGAGATTTTGCAGTATCCTTCCCCTGCCATGCCCACCAAGCCACGCCCACCAAGCTACGGCCACAGAACCAGTAGTAAAAAAATTTGGATTTCACCATTGACCAGAGGGAAACTTTAGCTTCAGGTTTCCCTCTTCATTTCCTTATTTAACACAGATAAAGAACGATTTATCACATATAATGTTGCCAGATTTTGCATGGCAGCAATTAAAAGCCATAAACAGATAACTAAGAGCTGTGAGTAAAATTACATGTGGAGAATCCCTTGTTCTTTAAGTTTTCTTTTTATCTATTTTTAATTGTAGTCTCTGCTCAAAGTAGAGACTACCAGTAATTAAACTCTATCTGACTTTTACTAAGCATACTTAAATTGTTCCTTCCACCCATTGATAGATTTTTCCTGATTTTTATGGTAAATGACTTTTATTTCTAATTTCATGGAAAGTTATGATTTATAAAGTATTTCTTAACATACATTTATTTTGGAGGTTCTTAATTTAGCTCTTAATGCTAAGGCACTTATATGCTATTATTAACATCTTATTTCCTTTTAATAGAAAAATATACTCTTTTCAGCATCTAAACTCTTTTTTCATATGTCACATATCTATTTTGCTTTTTCCTTTGGCTTTGATAATTCCTTGGTGCTTTATAATTTTAGATTTGTATAAAACATTGTTTTATACTGTTTATAAGGTTTGTATAAAACTTTGGTGAATGCTTGTACAGTAAGAAAACTGAAGTGAGCTAGCCTTTCCCAAAATGCTATCTTTCATACAATTTAAAATTACAGTCCCCGAAATTCCCAGCTGCTGGCTGTGCAGATTAGGAAAACTAAGAGCTTTACTGCAAAATATGTGAAAGGCACACTGTTGAAGATTAATCTAAGCTTTTAAATTGACTTCAGCCACTCCCTTTTTTAGTTGAAATGATTGACAAGACCTAATCCCATCCCAGTATGTGGGAACTATAACCTCCGGAAATCATCAACAAACTTGGAGGAAATATTTTCAGCTAAATTACTAATATCACTAGCTTCAACTAAAAAAAAGAAAGAAAAAAGAACAGGAATCTAAAGCCTCCTTTTGTCCTTATTTTGGGTCTTGCCAATCTAGAAGGGTCATCATGACTGCAGTTCACAGAGGTTTCATCATACAGTGCAATTTTCTTTCATATTTTCAGCAGAATCGAAGCTGAAGCCATTTCCTGCTGCACTGGGCCTGCTTCCCAGGAGACTGTCATGACAAGGAAGGGGCTGATTTGGCCAGAGAAGCAATGACTGCCTTGGTGCTCCTGCCAGATAGACTGCTGAGCCCTGAATGATGGTTGTCCTGGACCAGGAAAGCAGAACAGAAGCACATTTTAGCTTTGTCTATTAGCTGGGGGAATAATCAGCTACCAATGTTCTGTTCAAGGATACATGAGAAAGAAAACTAGGCTGACCTATTCTATACACCTTCCTACTTTAGCTTTTACAGACAATGTGTGTGTGGCTTGTACCCTGTTTCCCCAAGAATAAGACATTCCCTGATAATAAGCCCAATCAAGTTTTTGAGCATATGCGCTAAAATAAGCCCCCACCCAAAATAAGTCCCCCCGAAAATAAGCCCTCCCCAAAAATATTTAAACGCATGTGCAGCCAGTCCCTGCCATTTCCTCTGGTTAGGGTTAGGGAGACAGAGCTGGAAGTCAGGTAAGATGGCAAGAGGATCCCCGTCTCGCTCCACCCGCCCCAAAATAATAAGACCTCCCCAAAAATAAGGCCAAGCACTTATTTCGGGGTTCAAAAAAATATAAGACAGGGTCTCATTTTCGGGGAAACACGGTTCAACATATACTGTAAATGCATGCTGTATCTCTCTTGTATTGCATACTTTTGGGGAGGCACTGTGTTTTGCAAAATAAATGTGATCTTTTCTTTTAAAATCAGAGGAAAGTTAACCCACACCCATTTCACAAAGGAGTTATTTCACAAGGTTGGCACCCAATCTCTATGTGTTAACCTATATTTGTGTTAACATCTCTTTATGTTAACCAGGTATTTCTGGACTACAAATATCATTATTCCCCATCAGTAGCTCTGGTAGACATTATACCAAGGTAGGAGGGAAAAGTACAAGCAGCTGATTGTCCAATTAAACAATAGCTCTTCTATTGCCACTGTCTTCTGTTTCTTCATCCTTCTCTATTTCCTCCCTTTTCTTTCTTATGATAGTCCATATTTTGACTGAAAACAAAAGCAAGAAAAAAATGATAAAAGATAAATGATAAAAGCTCCTTGATGTCTTTCCATACTTTTTGTTGTGAAGACTAATACTATAAAGAACTGAGGAAAGAGATAATTGAAACAATGTGTTAGCACTGTTAAAGCAATGGAAAGAAAGTGCCAATTTACATGTTATCAACTAACTATGACAGTAAAGTATACCTCTCAGCTTCATGGTGAGCTGATTAGCTTAATTAAGTTCATGCCTACAAGTGCAGTAATTAGCATTGTCAGCTGCATAGCAACACAGAAACAATATGAAATAAGTTAGAGTTATAATTAGATATTCTGGAATCTGTAGCAGATCACACTTTTAAAAAACCAGGATTTTACGGGACTTCTTGTGCTTTGAATGTTGAAACAAGTAATAGACGAAACCAACTTTAACTTAATCCCACATATGTTTATTCAGAAATATGTTCCATAGAATTCAATGGAACTTACTGTCAAGGAATATATATTTATTATTTACAAGTTGTCCATTCAAAATAACTCTTGAGAGAGAAATATATATACATGCATATAGGTGATATGTGTACATATGATATATGAAAAATGACACATGCATTTTTATTGGAAAATAAAAATATTAATTTCCCACAGACTAGAGGTATCAGTGCAATTGACGTTATTGTTTGCACCAGACAGAGGGACAAGTGAAATTCTGAGAATAAGATGTTTATTCTATAGTTGGCAAAATACTGGTTGGAAACATTGGTTTAGAGCAGAGAGAATAGCTGATGACTTCCAAGAGGTCATTATATTACATCTTCCATTAAATTGGATTATTGGTTTTACTGGCTGGAGTTGAGAGAAACTAGAGTCCAACAATGTTTGGTGGGCCATGTATTTCCTATGTTTGTTTAGAGAACTATTAATAGGCATTTCTTTGATCTCAGAAAGTGGCCTCACAATGGGATCATCTTTCCATGTGCCTCATGTAAGGAAGGCATCAAGGAGCAGGAACATGTCCAGAACAATCTTTGATCTCCTATCTATTAAATTGCAGCCATATTCACTCTAACGTGAGCTGGACTGTTATTCAAGCAATTCTGTATCCAACATAAGGTATCTATAAAGTCCATAAAGCCCAATTAAATGTAAGACATAGTCAGTAAATTTAGAGACATGAAGAAACTGACGGGTTTAGCATATTTCTTTCTTCAGTAGGAATTCAGGGCCATCTCAAATAGCATGAAAAAATGGTAACATAGTGGAGGGATCATTTCTATGTTTAAAAATTGTGAAAGATCATCTTCCAATTGGCTAGTTAACAAGCACAGAAGAACAATGCTAAGGAACTGCAAAATTTTATGGAAGGACCACATCTGTTTATCATAATGAAGGAATGAAGCTCAATAAGAACTTCTATTTCAATCCATCCACATAATTACTTTAGCTAGCTAAACATAGCTAAACAAAAAGAGGACAGAATACTTGTTTCAGAGAGAAGGGTTGAGGGTGGGGTAAGGACAGAGGGGCAGACAGAGATCTAAGCAATGATATAAAGCAGAGAAGAAGACGCTACTTGTGGGAACATCCTGGCCAGTACACTAATAAAATTTCCTTTTCTTCTCTCTTGACAAAAGCTACATTTTATTGAACTGTGCTCTCCAGACAGCTGTGTGAATACAGTTACATGTTGCTGAGAAACTAATCGAAGAAATGTCTTGAAATCATGTTGCTCCTCTGATTTATAAATGCCAAGATGGAAACAAAGACGAAGATTCATCATTTTAAGGGTGGAAGCTTCTCCCATTGAGCAGGCTCAAAAGAGGGTGATAAATCAAAGGCCAATAACTATAGTAGAGTTTTAGAGGAAACCTATAACTATGTTATATTTTACACGGCATTTATATATACTTATGTTTACATTCTGCTTTGCATTTTAACACAGAAATTGGCATCTTTATGTTACAGCAGTAATTTAGCAATTTTAAAAGCTTGGCATATAGAATAACTGATGCCAATTTTATACCTCAGGGTGTTCAGACATCAGGTACAGAATCAAGTATGTTGTAAAATCTCAGCAAGGTGGCAGCAGTTAAGCACTTCTGACACTAAGAATTTAGATGAAATGGGACTATAATTCATAACAGAAAAGATAAAATTTAATGGCCAATTTTTTATCTCTGAAGATTTCAACTTGTAAATATCTGAAAACAGAAAGAGAAAATGCATTGATATTGGGATGTTTTATATAATATGGGGGTGCTTCTTACAAACCTGGATTTTAAGGAAGTTATCTATTCACTGGAAAAAAAAGATGCATCAAAAAAGCAAATATGAGATGATAGATATTTGCACAACACTGACATATTGATATATACAAATGATGGCAAATATAAAAAAAATGAAACAAGAAGGAAATACAACACTTTCCATAGAATGTGGAAAATTGTGTCTGTGTCATTCACATCTGTTCAATCTACAGTAAGAGGTGCATTTGATGGACACCTTCAAGACATCATATAAAATGCTACTGGTTTACCGAACCAGTAGTAAAAAATGTAAAAAAAAAAAGTTCCGACGATCACAGCTGTGCCGTGCGATCGTCGGAACCTTTTTTTAACCTTTTAAAAGCATTTTTTACTACCAACTTGGGCGAATAGGTAGTAAAAAAATGTCTAAAAAGTAAAAAAAAAGTTCCGACGATCGCACGTCACTCAGCTGCTCGTTGGAACTTTTAAAAAAAAGTTTTTTAGCATTTTTTTACTACCGGTTCTCCGGAACCAGTAGTTAAAAATGGTCATGTGACTGGGTGGGCATGGCCAACTTGACATCACTCACTGTTAGAGCCAGGAGCTGCACATTTTGATCGTGCATCGCTCAGCTGATTGTGGGAACTTTTTTTTTTTACATTTTTTACTACTGGTTTGGCGAACCAGTAGCATTTTTTACAGGATTTCACCCCTGATGGAATCCTTCCCTAGCTCTCTCTAAGTTTATTGAAATTAGCTCCCTTAAAGTCTAAGACACTAGTTTGACTTTGTTCTATTGCTTGTGCTTGCATAATGTTTTTTTTTGTTTTTTTTTTTAATTTGATTTATATGCCGCCCTTCTCCGGAGACTCAGGGCGGCTTACAGTGCGTTAAGCAATAGCCTTCATACTTTTGTATATTTATACAAAGTCAGCTTATTGCCCCCACAAACTGGGTCCTCAATTTACCTACCTTAGAAAGGATGGAAGGCTGAGTCAACCTTGAGCCTGGCGAGATTCGATCTTGCTTTAATTGCAGACAGCTGGTGTTAAATTACAGTGCTTCTGTCTGTTGAGCTAAACCAGGCTCCTGTTGAATTCTAATATTGCATGATCACTCGCTCCCAAGGTTCCTGTAGCTTCAATACCTTCTATCATTTCATCTTTGTTTGTGAGAATTAAGTCCAATATGGCTGATCCCTTTGTTCCCTTCTCTACCTTTTGGAAAACAAAAGTTGTCTGCTAGGTTTGTCAGGAACCTGTTGGATCTTCCACTTGGTGCAGAGTTTATCTCCTAGTTGATGTCAGGGTAGTTAGAACTCCCCATTACTATTGTGATGTGTTTCCTACATACCTTAGTTAGCTGAGAAGCAAAAAGTTCATCTATTTCCTCTGTTTGGTTGGGTGGCCTATAGTATACATCTATGGCAATGTCATTCCTCCGCGCTTTAATATTGACCCAAATGCATTCAAGATTATTTTCATCATTGTTATGCTCTATTTCTGTAGAGATGTAGCTATTTCTTATATATCGTGCAACTCCACCTCCTCTTTTATTTGGTCTATTTTTAAAAAAATATTTTAAATCTCTCTAGCTGTATGTTCCAGTGTGGGTTTCATCCCACCAAGTTTCCATAATGGCAACAATATCATATCTGCACTCATTTACTTGAATTTCTAATTCACCCTGTTTATTTCTCATACTCTGTACATTGCGTATAGACATTTGAGTCCATTTTGATTGAACCTGTGTTTACTGTCTACACAACCTGTGTTGTGTCTGACTGCCCCTACTTTCTTGCCACCTGTTTGATTAGTGCACATGGTATGGCACTCATTATTAAATGCTTGGTTTTGCTTGACAGCAAGGTTGATAAACTTACCCGCACAAACATCTATGTTACATGCACTGATAACCATATTAATTTTAGATTGCTGGGGACAGAAATGTTCTGTATCAATTAATTATCTGTCCTTGCTGTTCAGTTTAAATGTTTATCCAGAAAATAAGGGGGCAGGGCTTCTATTGCATCTTCATAGTTACCATCCTGACTTTTTTGAGTCAAGTTTAAGGCCTCTCTGTATTTTGACACTGTACAGAAAATGTCTGTAATTGGACTATATAGAAATAAAATACTTGAACAAAACAAATAAACAACCCCTCCCTACCCAATTCTCACACAAAAAAGTATAACAGTCCTGCTCTCTTCACTAACTACAACATTATATTATGGTCCAGCCTATTGTAGTATTCAGCTACGAGGGACAGCATTATGTCCAAATCTGGCAATTAAAATGATTTCCTATCTATTCCCCCAGGTGACTGTACATTGAGGGGCTCTGAAGTCTTAAGCTGTGCCAAAAGCAAAACCATTTCCTTTTAAGGTCTCTCTTCCAGCTGAGAAGCTTTTAGCCACTCCACTGTATTTTAGACACAAAGCTCAATCAGGTCTTAATCAAGAAGTATTGTAAGTACCCAACCACAATTTCTCTCTACACTTATACTATGGACCACGTGCCTCTGAGTTCCTTGTCTGTTTTGAAAAATTGGAGGATTGATGAAGGTACTTTAAACCAATAGAACAAAAAGAAGATAAAACATCATCTTCCTGGCTCTCACTTTTTATATTTATAGCCTGACACAAGAGTATGTCATATACGCATGTTTGTTATACATCTTGAATTCACTGACAAATGAGTTTGAAACATGTTTTCCTATCCTTAGGACCTACTTTAACTTCTGCTATGAATCATAGAAACAAAAGACCTAGCAGTTAATTTGCTTATGCATGTATATTTTTCGGCCTGGAAGTCTCCTCAGCAAAGGTTATGATCACATCCTGTGGGTGACTTGGCTGGTTTTAGGCTCAGCCCTGCCCTGGCGTGAGAAGGTAGGTGTCAGGCTGGCAAACAAATTCATAACACCTTCGTTGCAGATGACATGGTTCAGCCTCCAAGCATTTCACCAAATAGAGTTAGAAAAGCCCTCTCAATGCATGGCATGCTGTGGTGCCATCTTAAAGGGGATTATCTAGGTCAGTCTTAATAAATCATTACAAATCACTATGGTTTATGCCAAACGAAGGCCAGACCTGTGCTTGATGCAATTAGGGCTTCAGAGTCCAGTGCCTGTTGTGCTAATTGGTGAGAGATTGGACCAGGATTCTACTATAGGGTCTGAGCCAGTGGTGGGTTCCTCCCAGTTCGGCCCGGTTCTCCTGAGCTGGTAGTGGTGACGATATGACGTCACCGAACCGGTTCTGCCCCCCTGCGCCCCCCGCATCCCCCATGCCCCCGCGTTATTCTTACCTTTTATTTGGCCCCACCCCCAATCTATTGCTGCCTTCTGAGTCCCAGCTGATGGGCTATAAGGAAAAAAAACTGTTTAAATTCTTGCCGTGGGGCTTCAAAGGGCCGCCCTACAGCTGATCAGTGGTAAAAGGCAGTTTGGTGGTAGACCGGTGCCTCCAAAAACAAATGAGTAGACCAGTGCCTGGAAAAATAAATGGGTAGACCAGTGCCTGTAAAAATACATGAGTAGATCAGTGCCTGGAAAAATAAATGGGTAGACCAGTGCCTGCAAAAAATAAATGGGTAGATCGGTACAGCTCTGCAAGCAGTTAAAAGCCTGGTAGACAAGTACCTCTGCTAAATCCTAAAGAATTCTCACATGACCATCAAGCCATGCCCACAAAATAAGCCACGCCCACAGAACCGGTAGTAAAAAAAATTAGAACCCATCCCTGGTCTGAGCTTATTGTATGCAGAATCCAAGCCTCGTAGACTTCAGTCTTCTTCAAAAGGAAACCCACAACCACTGTATTAGGCTTGGTCCTTATATTCCTATGGTGTCCCCAAAGAAATCCCAGAGACCATGCGTGCCATGCCATTTGGAATGAAACATTACCCTGAAATTGAAAGACATCTGAATCAATCAAATGCTACCGTATTAATGTGTAACCAATGAGGCCACTGGACTAACAAGAAGCATCTCCCATTGCCACTCCAGAATCCTCATTGGCTAAGTATTCCCAAAGAAATTATCTATTTCAGTGGTTCTCAATCTTTTCTTCACCACACACCCTTAAATATCTTTTGTGGCCACGGACCCCCCAAATTTAACTCAAGATTTAAATCATAACATTGGAAGGAGGGAGGGGAACCACATTCAAACTTGTAAGATTCTTTAAGTGTAGCTGTTCTAATACAAGTAGTCCTCTTTTACCAACTACAATAGGGACCAACAACTCTGCACTAATCAATGCAATTGTAAAGTGAAATATCACATGACTGATTTACGACGGCTGTAAATCATTTCAGTCTTACATTTGTCAAGTGTAACATCACGTGACTGTGACTTGTGATTGGCAACTTCCTGCTAGCTTCTCATTGACTTTGCTTGCCAGAAACTGTCTGTGAAGGTCACAGATGGAGATCGTGTAACTATGGGATGCTGTGATCATTGTAAAGTTGCCAAGTTCCAGAATGGAGATCACATGACTGCGGGATGTTCTGACAACCACACATTTGAGTATCCGTCATGAAGCCTACTTGTTCTGTGCTATTTTAACTTTGAATGGTGTTGTAGTCTGCCAGCAGTCTGTGGAGCTGGCAGCAGAGTCGGACAGCGATGAGGCTGAGGAAGAACATGGGCCAGTCCTGGAGGCTGGGGAAGGCCCAGATGAGGGGTCTGCATCGGAGGTAGAGATGGGGCCAGGGCCATTGGGGAGTGATGCATGTACTTCGGAGCCTCCAGAGGCTGACAGTAGAGAGGCAGAGGAACAAGAGGAGCCTATTCCTAGTGCACGTATGAGAAGAAGGCAGGAGCAGCTAAAGCAGAGAGGATGACTCGGGAGTAGGGCCAAGAGATGATTGGCCCCTCAGCAATGGCTCTTGGCCTCTTTGCCGGAAAACAACTGTTGAGAGATTTGCTTCGTGTTTGGATGTATTTCTTTCTTGTCAGCATCTTCTGTTCCTGGAGTGTTGCCAAGAAAAGCCTTTGGCAGTTTGCCTAATTATCCCAAGGTCAGAGATAAACTGAAGAATGGTATTATGAGGACTTTGCTTTCATTTAATTTGGAATACACTGAGAATGAGTTAATTCTCAGCTGTTTTAATAAAATCTGTTTGTTTTTTGGAACTGTTTTGCATTTAATATTAACTAAGTGGGCCTGGGTCACAACAAATGGTTGCTGAACAAGCAGTTGGTAAGTGAGAACTAAGTGTAAAGTTATAGACTTATATGGTATCGGTTGCTTAGTCTGATGTACATTGTAGGGCTGAGAAGAAGATAGCATGTTTTTTTTAATGCATGTAGCTGGACTGATGATGTTACAGATAAGTGTTTATATTCTACTAGGATTAAATTGTTGTGGTGCTTTTGTTAATTTATGGAAAAAGAAAAGAAAAAGGCAAAGGAGGGTTTTCTAAACAGATTTCTGAAGCATATACCAAATATCTCTGTGCTTTACCTCCATCCATGTCTATGCTAAGGACAGGATGATCAGAAGGATTTAATTATTAGATACTTTTAAGGTTGGAGAAGAACTGATATTGTCTTAGTGAAACTATATTCATTTCCAATCTTCTTTAAATTAACTTCAATTCCTAAACCACCCTTTTGGGAGCAAAACAAAGCAAATGAAATCAAAGCAAAGCCAGACCTTAAATAACTGGCATTATTATAACATTTTTCAGCCTTGTTTTGCTTCATTTTAAGAGAAGAATTGGCATATTTCCTGTTTTATGTTTCCAATTTCTGTTTTCACAGGTGGTTTCTTGAAAGTGTGAGATAAACGGAAGAGTTATTTATTTTTCTTTTGACAAATGTTGTTTTCTCTCTGAAAGTCTGCATAACATTTCATATAATTCACTTCTAAGAGTTTTGAGGGAGGAGAACTGTAATATTTGCTTAGTTTGCCAATAGATCCACACATATAAATTGCTCTCAAAAATGTTTATTAGCCTATTTGTTATTTATACTCCTACTCCTTCTCCTTTAAAACCAGTTTCTGCAAAGTTATATTGGATGAAGAACTAGAGGTAAATTGCAATAATAGTTATTCTTAGTTATAGAAATTATCTTTCTTTTAATGTAAATCAATTAATCACTAGATCTTGAAGCTGGATTTGGACTGAATAGGCCTTGTAAAAAACAATTATTTAGCAAAAAAACAAGAGCACCCTGACATCTGTAAAACAGAACTAATCACCGTTTATCACAATCTTTTAGGAGCCATCAAATCCTTAACCATTTCACAACGTATCTACTTACTTGAGAACAGTGGTGAAATCCAAATTTTTTTACTACCGGTTCTGTGGGCATGGCTTGCTGGGCGTGATGTGGCTTGGTGGGTTGGCTTGGTGGGCAGGGGAAGGATACTGCAAAATTTTTCTATGTCTTCATGAACTAGAAAATTATTAGAAAAAGTACTTTAATCGATTTAGAGCAATTAAAAAAAGTATTTAAGCAAAAGTCAAAATTGCAACTGGCTTTTTCATAAAAATATGAATAATTGTAAAAAAGAAAAAGAAGATATGGTACAAAAACAATTCTTTATCATTATATGTTGAATCCTTAGATAACTTTCAGTGGGATTCATGCATTCATGCTAATTTTGAACATCAAATATCTTTGCTGAATTATTCTTGGGTGCTGATATACTTTTTAACAACATTTTCCTTTAAAAGAAAAGGAACGGCAATTAAATGAACTGAATAGGTGGTCTGAAAGTGTGACATGAAAATAAGTGGGTGTATTTTTGCATAGAGTTACTTCCTCTCCAACCCCTTTTACTGCATTGTATGTTTCTATCTATAGAAACATTTATTTATTCATGTAAAATTCTATACTTAGAGTATAATTCAGATAATCATCATCACTGTCATCGTCATCATCATCATCATTGTCATGATAAATATCTAATTTATAGCTGAGCTTTCTGCTTTCAACAGGATCAGTCCAATTTATAACTATAAATAGAAGAGAATTGTATAGATCAGGCTTGAACTATAGAGTCGTTGGTGCTCTCTGAGCTTGCATTCACTTCGCCACACGAATAGGTAACATCATCAATGCATATAACTATAAAATCAAGGCAATTAAAACCAGTTTAACAATTAAAGTTTGGTGAAAAAGATGCAGATCTGTCATTTTGCTAAATATTAGAATGATGGTGGCAAAATATAGACTTCCTAGGAAGGAGTACTCCATAACCTGTGAATCAGATTTAAGCATTGGCCCTATCCAACAAGACACAGTTTAGTGGTGAGAAAAATAAGGTCTTGCACATAGGTGAGAAAAACCAAATGCACAGCTATAGAATAAGCAATACCAGATGCAACAGTAATGCCTGTGACAGAGATCTTGATCTCCTAAGGGACCAACACTTAAGTATGAGCCAGCAGTGTGTTGCAGGTACCAAAAAAGCCAACACAGTCCTAGGCGGCATCAACAGAGGGATAACATCAAGATCATGAGAAGTGATAGTGCTGCTCTATACTGCACTAGTGAGGCCACATTTGGAATACAGTGTCCAGTTTTGGTCACCATGATACAAAAATGATGCTGAAGCCCTAGAATAAGTACAGAGAAGGGCAACAAAAGTGATAAAGGATTTGAAGGCTAAATCATATGATAGATCAAGACTGTCAAACTCCCAGCCCGCTGACTGGATGTGTCATGCGCTGGCCATACTCATGCCCAGTTTAGTGAAGAGGAAAAAAGTCCCGATATGTCACGTGATGCTACCGTGATGACTTGAGTTTGACACCCCTGTGATAGATGGTTAAGGGAACTAAGCTCTGCAGACTAAACACTGTAATTTAACACCAGCTGTCTGCAATTAAAGTAAGTTCGAATCGTGCCAGGCTCAAGGTTGACTCAGCCTTCCATCCTGTCTAAGGTAGGTAAATTGAGGACCCAGTTTGTGGGGGCAATAAGCTGACTTTGTATAAAATATACAAAAGTATGAAAGCTATTGCTTAATGCACTGTAAGCCGCCTTGAGTCTCCGGAGAAGGGCGGCATATAAATCAAATTTTTTTAAAAAAGTATGTTTAGCCTAACAAATAGAAGAATTAGGGGTTCTTCTCAGTGGTGAAATCCAACATTTTTTACTACCAGTTCTGTGGGTGTGGCTTGGTGGGCGTGGTGTGACTTGGTGGGCGTGGCAGGGGAAGGATATGCAAAATCTCCATTCCCACCCCACTCCAGGGGAAGGCTATTGCAAAATCTCCATTCCCACCCCACTCCAGGGGAAGGCTATTGCAAAATCTCCATTCCCACCCCACTCTGGGGCCAGCCAGAGGTGGTATTTGCCGGGTCTCTGAACTGCTCAAAATTCCTGCCACTGGTTCTCCAGAACCTATCAGAACCTGCTGGATTTCACCCCTGGTTCTTCTAATATTTGAAGGGCTGTCAGAGGGAAGCAGGAGTTGATTTATTCTCCATAGGACCTGAGGGCAGAACAAGAAGCAATGGGTGGAAGCTTGTCAAGGGAGATTCAATCTGAACTCGCCTGCTGGACTTGTGGGTGCTTCATCACTAGAGGTTCTGAAGAAAAGATTGGGTAACCATTTGTCCAAGATGGTATAAAGACTCCTGCCTTGGGCAGTGGGTTGGATTAGAAGACCTCCAAAGTCCCTTTCAGCCCTGTGATACTATGATACCTTTGGCAGGGAAGGAGAATATAATAGGCTTACATTTGTCATCTTAGTGTTTGCTCTTGCTTTTTAGCTCTCTACATCCTGCTTTACTTATTACCTTCAACCCTGAAAGTTATGCCGGCATCTCTTTAAGTGTGTGGAATCTTCTTTATAGGAACCTGAGATCCACCAGTCAGAACCAGCTGTAAAATGTTAGTTTATAGGGAGGAAAGAGACTCAAAGCAAGGTAGAGGGAAGAGAAGAGAAGGAGTGTCTCTGCCATTCATGCAGCTGAGAAAATTGTTTTGCAAACAAAGCTCCTTCAAAAACAACAAAAAAGGAAGTCTTTTGGCTGCTGCTCCTGAGAAATAATAGAGGCTCAGAAATGCCTGTAAAGCTAAGTGCAAACCATTCAAATGTACCAGTAGATTTGGAATTGCCTTCTGCCTGCTTTAACCAGAACATATGGTGTGAGCTCTACCCTCACTATCTCAAAAAGAAAATAGTATAACAATAAAATCTGTGTAAGAAGGCAACCCAAATTTCATGCCTAGAAAAGCCAACATCTGTGAGCTGTATAAATTATGCAAATTCATGCATTTTCTCATTTGCATCATTGCTAGTCATGGGGAGAGCCACTGAGCACGATAGCGCATGATAATATTCTGTGCATCTGAGAGATCTAGCAGTGCTCATACGATATGAAGCTGTAGGCGCTTTGTTTATTCAGCCCAGTTGAATGTCCTGTTTTTGAGACATATTTGGTTCAAATTAAAATCATCAGAGATATGATTTCAGGGCAGTTTCACAGACTGGATAATACACTAACCTCTAAACTAGCTAATAACAAAGTTTCAAATTACTATATCAGTCCAGCAAAGATGATAGGGGAAAACCATTGACATTCCCCAATCTCTGAACATTTTTATTGAATGACTTCTAGTTCTCTCCCAATAGCTTCCATTTTTAACTTAGGCATTCTGGAGGTTTTTCAGACTCTAGCATGAAGACTTCTCTGACAACTTTCTCCACTTAATTACTTCATGATTCTACATAGGAAGCTGTAAAAATATTCTGGTTTCTGCATTTATGGATGGGTGGGTTTTCTTGCAAACTTCATCTCTAGCAGGGGTGAAATGTAAAATGTGTTACTACCGGTTCTGTGGGCGTGGCTTGGTGGTGTGGGGTAATGTGACTGGATGGGGATGGCCAACTTTTTTTTTTTAACTTTTCAAAGCATTTTTTCTAATGCTTTGAAAAGCCTCTCTGCCAATTAGACAACTCAGCTGGGATCGTCAGAGAGGTTTTTTTAAAAATGCCTCTCTGCCATCAGGCAACTCAGCTGGGATCATCAGAGAGGCATTTTTAAAAATGCTTTGAAAAGCCTCTCTGACCATCAGGCAACTCAGCTGGGATCATCAGAGAGGCATTTTTAAAAATGCTTTGAAAAGCCTCTCTGACCATCAGGCAACTCAGCTGAGATCATCAGAGACTTTTCAAAGCATTTTTTTTTACCACTCTTCGGCCAAGAGGTTGCAGAAAAAAATGCTTTGAAAAGCCTCTGAGGATCCCAGCTGAGCCATGCGATCATCAGAGGCTTTTTTTTTTACTTTTAAAAGCATTTTTTCGTTGGAAGAGGTTGTAGAAAAAATGCTTTTAAAAGTAAAAAAAAAAGCCTCTGATGATCGTGCAACTCAGCTGAGCATGATGGGGGGGGGGGGTGCAGGGATTTTTGCTACCGGTTCTCCGAACCACAGGCCGCCATTGCTATCGGACCGGGCGATCCGGTCCGAACCGGGAGCATTTCACCCCTGATCTCTAGCCAATAATGAATAAAACACTTTGCATTTCTCATGAATAACCAGGTAGACTGAAGCAATGACCTGCCAACAGCTACCAAGTTAAGCTTGGCAATCCAAACTGAGCCTTGAACCCAGATTCTCATGATGCCAAATACAGACTTCCAGTTAAAGCTGTTAGCACAGCAAAAGTTAATTTGGCTCCCTGCTGTGGAATGCAGAACCTGAAAAGTTGTCAGGGGCCTGTCAAGCCACAACATATGGCTAGCTATAAATAGGATTGGTAGCCACCAGCCATCTGCTTGGAGGCAGAACATTGAAGTCAGCTTCCCATGAAGCGTGCTGCCCATGATGTCATTGACAGTATGGAAAGTATCGGGGAGGAAGGCATGCTATTCCACCATCCTGCCTTCTCAATGCTAAATGCAGATGAGAGCAGATGCTGTAACAAGTCACAATGGTGACAAAATGAAATGTATGCCATGACAACATTCAAATGATGCAACATAGCACTTACATACTTGCATCAGGCATCATGATGGAAGTCATGCCATTTGGTGATGATATCATTTGTTTCCTTTGCTTGCCACAGATGCCTGTGGATGGTGGAGCTATGAGAGTTGCATCTCCACTCTCTTCTCTCATCCACGACTCTTTCAGCATTTAGAGAATAGCATGCAAATGCTATTCTCATGAGAAAGTCTCATGCAAGTTTTCTGTAAGCACTGATTGCACCTACAAGTACCTATATTTAGAAATGTTACCATTTCTTTAATCCCCAATTTTACTGTTTTTAATGGCTGGTTCTCTTGTTTGTTTGTTTTTTGCTTCATTCGTTCATATATTCATTCATTTTATATGGCGCAAGTGTTTTTTAGCCATCTGAATTATTCATTGACTTAGCAAATGTTTCCTATGTCACTTTCTTTTGGCTTCTTTTATGTTAAATTTTGTCTGATCTGTTGTCAGCTATGGTCAGGCAATGGAGCGTAATGGTTCAGATATCAGTCTGGGAAATGAGAGAATCAGGTCCAAACTTACACCCAGCCATGGTGACTTTGGGCAAGAAACTCAACTTACCACACAGGATTGTTGTGAAAATAAAACTGAAAGGGTTATAGAGGCCACTATATACTCCTGAAATAAAAGTGAGGAAGAAATCTAATGAATAAATAAATAATGGATTTTTTTTTATAAAGATGCATAAATATTTCCACAAGTAATCAAAGATAGAGTGACATAGATCATGTGATAAGAAAACCATGATTTTGAGTAGGATAATATTATTCTTATTGTTGAATAAGGAATGAAAAGTAGATATATTTGCAAATTAGAATGAAAGACATACCTGTTTTCCCAGTTATTTGCCTTATTTTCCTGATTGTCTATAATCACATACTCTGTTTTTTATTTTATTTCTTTTATCAATATGTTTTTTATTTTAATATTTTGCATGAGTGATTATTTTGCATGAGTGATTATTTTATAGTAAACTGTTTTGTGATTTGGGGAAATGAAAATACACTGTACATACAGTACATAAAGCTAAAGTTTAGTCAGCCTCTAAAACTTTTTTCAGCATCAATATTTGAGATCTCACCTTTCACTCTATATACTTGTCTGAGCTTAAAAGCTGTAAATCTGAGCATATGATCTATGAAGAAGTTTCTTTTCTATGATCCACCAGTCGGAAGGTCCCTTCCAACTCTCTTATGCTGTATTCTCTGTGAATTATACATTTTGTGGAAAAGTAGAAGGCGGTCTATTCAGTTGGGCTCCTCAGATTAGGAAATGCTTCTCTGGGCTGAGGAACAGGTCAACTCTAAAATTGCCTTTATTTCCTTTGTCCCATTGGTTGTTGTTGTTGTTTTTTTAGATTTCTATCCTGTCTTTTTTTCCTTTATACAACTCAAGATGGCAAACATACCAATACTTCCTCCTCCTATTTTCCTACAACAACTCTGTCTCTAGTCAATGGAATTTCTAAAATAGAATAGAATAGAATAGAATACAGCAGAGCAGAGCAGAGCAGAGCAGAGCAATAACAGAGTTGAAAAGGACCTTGGAAGTCTTCTAGTTCAACCCCCTGCTCAGCCAGGAAACCCTAAACCATTTCAAACAAATGGTTGTCCAATCTCTTCTTAAAAACTTGTTGGAGAATTCACAACTTCTGGAGGCAAGTTTTCCACTAGTTAATTAATTGTATGAACATTTGATTTTTTTTTAATTGAAGCTAGATCTTGTCAAATTGGGCAGTCTCTGATTCACTCTAATTTTAATTCGGAGTTCTGCATTGCTGAATGAATGCCCACACCAAATCTCGGGATCAGTACAATCAAGTAAAACAGTGTTTCTCAACCTTGGAGACTTTAAGATAGAGGGACTTCAACTCCCAGAATTCTGGAAGTTGAAGTTCCCCCATTTTAAATTCTTCAAGGTTGAGAAACACTACAAGTAAAACATTATATTTAAGACTGAGCTGATGAAGATACATTGGAAAGAAAACAACTTCAGACACTGTAAACTTTTTATTTTACTTCTGTATTTGGATGGCAGTCCACTTTAAAGACAAAGACGCATAAGAAGGGAAATCAGAGACTTTGATGTTGTCCATCAAATGGGATAAACCAGGACCCTTGGTAAAATTTGCCCCATTAGAGTGAGATATATTCTCTTTGTAGTAATATAATGTCTCTCTATATGTGTTTAAGTGTTTAATACAATATAAGACATGTATATCTAGATATACCTATTATCTCTTCTGGAACAGATTGGTAAGAGCAACTCTAGATACAAAAACATGAAAGCAGAAATAACTTTGAAGTTAGCATAGAAAAAGCTTTTCAGAGCATGCTGCTTGCGTGAGATCTATGTGCTATTTTCTATACAAACGCTCCCGTCCTTCCCCTACTAAATTTAAACACATTTGTGAAACTTGTTGTGGGTTTTCTTAAATATGCACCTGGTCATTGCTAAAAAAAAAAGTCCTCCTCTATTTGCATTCTGGGAAATTAACACTAATGTTCTCCTTAATTTCTAAGCAGCACTTATTATTTGCTTGTGAATTGATACGCCACATTGCCTCTTGCAACAACAGCTACATTATGCTTCCTTGCACAAAACCAGCTGTCAGCTTAAATTTCCTTAATCCTGTCAGGTTCCAACTTGGCCAACCGACAGTCATTATCTGTAGGGAAACCATCTGTGAAACAAAGCAATGTCTCTGGTAAAATGACACACCATAAAAAAGTCAGTTGGGGCATGATAATAAGAGGAAAATTTTGCCCATTACAGTTTCCTGTTATTTCTCAGAGTAAAATTAACATAAAGATATGACTGCTTAATTTATATTCCAGTCTGTGTCCTATCTTAAATCCTGCATAGGTATACTTAGCACTTAATATTATTGCTATTTCAGTACAGATCTTATCTGGTGGGCCAGGGAAGCAAACAGTAATAAAAATAAGGTATAGCATAAAACAGCCCTATAGAATAATATGAAATAGCTAGGCAAACTAATAAAAAAATCAGTTAAGAATAAAAACTCCAAGACTCTACTAACAGAGAAGGCTTTGGGTTACCAAACTGGGAATTATACTACCAGGCAGCTGCCCTTACTT
This sequence comes from Pituophis catenifer annectens, assembly GCF_029215685.1. Classification (NCBI taxonomy): domain Eukaryota; kingdom Metazoa; phylum Chordata; class Lepidosauria; order Squamata; family Colubridae; genus Pituophis; species Pituophis catenifer. The sequence continues at coordinate 269,155,009 of NW_027256882.1, read as the reverse complement.
GGTTAAAAGAATGGATAACTCTGAGACATAGATGACTATTAACATTGGAGGGACATGATTTGCACCTGGGGTGGCATGCCTTCCTATGGTATGGAAAAAATAAAACACACAAGTATTTTCAAGGACATTATATTAGAAACGCTTTGTTTCCAGTATGGGCAAATATCAAGAAGAAACACTATTTGAAAATACCAGGCTGGCTCTCCATGATGGAGGCATTGACATACCCAAATGTGATGGATATGGGAAAAACCTTAAGATATAAAGACATTTCGAATGAGAAGGGAGAACTGAAAAACAGGAATTGAATAGACAAGGGAGAGACTTAACATGGTGGCCATATGTAGAAATACAATCTAGAATTGCTTAACGCATTGTAAGCCGCCCTGAGTCTTCGGAGAAGGGCGGCATATAAAACAAATTAAAATAAATAAAATAAAAAATAAAAAAATAGAATAGAATAGAATAGAATAGAATAGAATAGAATAGAATAGAATAGAATAGAATAGAATAGAATAGAATAGAATAGAATTCTTTATTGGCCAAGTGTGATTGGACACACAAGGAATTTGTCTTTGGTGCTCTCAGTGTACATAAAAAGACAAGATACACTTGTCAAGAATCACAGGGCACAACACCCAGTGACAGTCATACGGTACAATAAGCAATCAAATCATACTAGGAAACAATCAATATCAATATAAATCACAAGGATACAAGCAACAAAGTTACAGACATGCAGTCACAAGTGGGAGGAGATGGACAACAGGAACGATGAGAAGACCAGTAGCAATAGTAATGCAGCCTAATGTGAATAGTTTGACAGTGTTGAGGGAATTATTTGTTTAGCAGAGTGATGGCGTTTGGGAAAAAACTGTTCTTGTGTCTAGTTCTGGTGTGCAGTGCTCTATAGCGTCGTTTTGAGGGTAAGAGTTGAAACAGTTTATGTCCAGGATGCAAGGGGTCTGTAAATATTTTCACAGCCCCCTTTTTGACTCGTGCAGTATACAGGTCCTCAGTGGAAGGCAGGTTGATAGTAATTGTTTTTTCTGCAGTTCTAATTATCCTCTGAAGTCTGGGTCTGTCTTGTTGGGTTGAAGAACCAAACCAATAGTTATAGAGGTGCAGATTACAGACTCAATAGTTCCTCTGTAGTTCCTCTTTTGATCTAGATATCAAAAAGATGCTAAAATATATGGTTTTTATAAAGAACCAACAGAACTGGATCAAATTTTAATAGAACTGGAGGGGAAGCTTCTATAATTATTTATTGAGTATTAGAATGGAAAAAGAGCAAGTAAAGGAAACCATGATAGCGTGGGCCAAAAACTTTGGGCACTCTATAGAATTGGATAAATGACAAAAATTGTGGGATAGAAACCATAAATTAACAATGTTCACTGCATAAAAAGAAAATTTATATAAAATGTTTTATAGATGGCACTTCCCTCCAGCAAGATTAGCTAGGATGTTTAAAGACATTTCCGCCAAATGTTGGAAGTGCAACCAGATCCCGGATTCGTACTACCACGTGTGGTGGACATGTCCAAAAGCAAAAAAATATTGGACAAAAATACATACCTGGATAGAAAAAATGGTAAAAGGAACATATAGATTTAAAACCGGAAATATTTCTGGTATTATACCAGAAAAATACAGCAAAAGGAATGTGTATTTAATAGTACAGAATGTGTATTAATTAGTAGCAGAATCATGTTTGCACAACATTGGAAGGGGCGAGGAGATCCCTACAGAAGAGAAAATAATAATAAATAATAATAATAATAAAATTATTAATAAATAAATAATAATAATAATAATAATAATAAAATAATAATAATAATAAAAATCTTAGAATGTGCAGAAATGAGTAGACTAACTCTTGAAATTAAAGAAAAGGAAGACACTAAATATTTTGACATATGGGACTTGTTCTATTGATGGTTAAATAAGAGAAGCAGAAGTTAGAACTTTTAAAACTATAAGAGAAAGATTAATTTTATCATTATGGTTGATTACTGTAAGCTATTATTAATTCTAATTAGTAATAATTAATATATATTAATATTATGAAGGAAAAGCACTGTTACTATAAGATTATTGCTAGAGAATATCATCACTATCATGATGTGGAGTATTGTTTAAAGGAATTGTAACCAGACAGCACACTGTTTATATGGATATTGAATATCCATATAATATTGAATATCGCTATTATTATTATTATCATTATTAATAATAATGATAATGATAATGATAATAATAATAATAATAATAATAATAATAATAAAAAGAATAAAAACTCCAGTAAGTATACGATACAAAAAAAAAACTTTTATAACACAAATTTTATAAAAATATAAAATGCAGGCATTTAAAACTTAGATATTTAGCATGTACCAGTCTACACAATATGCAAGGCTATTTAAATAAAAAAATACACTTGGCTTCTGAACAGCAGGCTGAGGGCACATCTCCCAACAGTGAAAGTGCCATAAAAAAAAAATCCTTAATTTTATTTTAAAAATAAACATTACATTAAATATGCTTTGTGTCATTCCAATGCATTTTTTCTTCTACCATATTAAAAATCACAAAATGTTAAAGGAATTTAGAGTTAGACCAAAGCCTTTGAAAGAAGACAAAGGTTGTACCCTGCTGTTTTAAAGGAAATTTAGTTGATTCCCAAAGGATATTTGCAAAAGACTAGCAAACATTTGGCTCTGGATGGAGCCAGGATGAGGTAAAATAGTTCATTGCCTGAACAATCATTTGCAAGAAGGTGGTTCTTGCTTCAATCCCAGTCAATTTGTCAGCAGGTGATCAGACTGGCTGAAATTTCAGACAATGAGTAGAGCATGATGTGCTCAATATTGGATGTGTGAAGAAATTGAAGAAATTATTCAGCTTTAACCAGCAATCACTTTGTATTACTGTATGTATTAGGAAATGAAAGAAACTGAAACAAATAACTAGAAAGAGATTTAATAAGACGAACTTAAAACAATCAATTCAACATCAGTTGTGTGTATGCTTTATGTAACAAAATATCATTGGGATAAACCAGGATTAAGAAACTCCACGTTCAGAAGCATCAACGCAAATGGTGCTGCTTTTTCCTTATACAGTAAATATGGGAACTGGCTCTATGGGCCAAGTCTGCTCAGAGGATATAATAACCACATGAAATCAGAATTCCAGTATTTGCTGTCTGAAAAGTTAGTGCAGCTGAGTTGATGAGAGAGAGAGAGAGAAACACCATCCCTGTTCTTGGGCAGGACCAGTTTCACACACCTTCAGCCACTCCTAATTGCATCCTGTCTCATTTAAACAATGAGTTACTTCCCTTAACTTATTTATTAAATCTGTTTTAGGAATACAGTTTTCTTCAAATTTTACATGTTATAGGCCAGTGATGGTTAACCTTTTCAGCACTGAGTGCCGAAACTGGTGCGCGTGCTCACTGGTCAGCTGCTCTCTTCCAGGTTCCGCCATACGACAGAACCCAGAAGAGAGCAGCTGGCTGATGTGCATGCGTGCTGGACCAGCTGTCCAATGTGTATGCGCATGACAGAAACTGGAAGAGCAGCTGGCGACGGCGTGCGTGCCCATAGAGAGGGCTCTGTGTGCCACTTCTGGCACGTGTGCCATAGGTTCGCCATCATGGTTATAGGCTTTCTGTGCCTTTAAGGGGAAAAAAATGAGCATTGATCAAACACAGGGAGCTATAACTTCTAAATGGTAACTAGCCTTCAATCCATCAATAAGATGAACTACTGATGATAGGAAAATGAATGCCTCAAAATGCTGCCAGAGAATGAGGAAGAGGAGAGTAAAGGGGAAGGCAAACACTGTGGGGTCTTTGTCCACCTGAGGTGTCTCACCTGCAATGAGCTGGGATTAGATCAAAGAATCATTAGGTTGGAAGGAATATTAGATGACTTCTGGACCTAACCCTGCCCTAAGAAGAAGGGGGCAGTTCATTGAGAGCTGGCCCAGGGAACAAAACAGGGACAATGAAGTCTTCAGGCAATAGCTCCTGAGACCTAGGTGGGTAAATCAATGGTGCAACTGCACTGGGAATATGGTGTACTGTTCTCTCACTGCACTTCAAAAAAAAAAAAAAAAAGGATATAGTAGACCTAGGGAAGTTGCAGAAGAGAACAATTAAGAAGATCAAAAGGCTGGTGCTGCTTCCTTATGAGGATAAAATCATCCAATAAAATTGATACCTGAAAACCCAAAATGGATTTTTAAAAATACAATGTATAATTGTACTTTGAAATGTGCTACCTTGAGAGGTAGTACTAGCAACCTTATTGGCTAGCTTCAAAAAAAGGGATGGATTACTTTATGGAAGTTATGGAGGATCAATGGCTATTAGCCTTGATGGCAGTGGAACTGGCTCTGAAGGCCACCTGCTGGGAGACTTCCTTGTGCAGATGTTTGGCCAGAGATCCAATCCAGGAGGGCATCACTTATATTCCTATTGTAAGGGCTAGTAGGTGGCACAAACACTACTAGGGAAGCTGTTGATGCATGGATGTTACTTAGGGTGATTCCTTCTACAAGCACCATAGAATCAAACCCAATTTGATTGCTGGGTGTAGTTTTGTTACCCTGAGCAGAGAAAAGGAAAGGAAAGGAAAGGAAAGGAAAGGAAAGGAAAGGAAAAGGAAGGAAGGAAGGAAGGAAGGAAGGAAGGAAGGAAGGAAGGAAGGAAGGAAGGAAGGAAGACCAAGGCAGAGTTATGCTGTTGGAGCCGGATGGTTCTCAGCAGGCCAGTTGGAACTCAGCAGGTCACCAGCCTTCCAAAGCCTCTTTCTCCATCATGTAACATACAGAGCTTGCATGGGGTTCCATATTCTGAAGGGAAACACCACTTCCCTACTCTATTACCTTGACCCCCCAACAGCAGAGTTATCACAAGATGGAAACTCCAGTGTGAGGATCTGTCTCAGCAAATGGTAAGTAGTTTGCCTTGGAACCAGGACAAGGAGGTTGTGTGAATGAGTCTTCCACATATACTTTTCATGATTAGAAAAGAAAAGGATTTCGTTATGAGGGCTCTGCTTCCTGCTGAAATGGTTTCTGTGTAATGACAAAATCGGTCTGCAATTGAAACACACATCCTTGTTTTTGTTGTTTCACTGAGAATTCTTAGAATTTGAGGGAAAATTGCTGCTCTTGCTTTAAAAAAAAACAGAATGAATTTTCAGGCAGCACAAAAGCTATTCTGCAAACACACATTTATTTATAAAACACTATATACAAGACATTTTTCAGCTCCAAAAGGTTTTCAAAGGAGCTTTCAGTTTAAAACTAAAACACTTAAAAATAAATAGATTAAGGACAATAAAGATATTTTAAAACAGAGCAGAATTAATTACACCTAAATTGGAACAAAGGAGGCTTTTAAAGATTTGAGCATTCTACTTAAAACTGAACAAAGATGAAATTTTGTAGGATTATATTACAAAATTATACTACAAAAAAAGAAAAGAAGAGAAATGTTTACAAGGATTGTCAAAATAGTTTTGACAAAGTCAAAATAGAAATTGTACAAATTGTCTCCTTGCAACCATTTCTGAACTCACAGACACATGAAGAGCTTTGCTAACTATTTAAAAGAAGTCCTAATGGACAGAAGTAAATAGTGTGGTATAGAAAGTTATTACAGTAATATAATAACTAAAAGTAACAAAAAGTTAAAGTGCAAAGGGTATTAAATTTATTTTGATGAATGAATTATCCTCGGTACAAACTGTCATCCAGGAACTGGATGCATATTTGGAGAGGACATTGTATTTCTTTTTATTTACTTTTTAAAATTCATATCTTATCTTGTGTTCATAAGGCATTGTAAAGTACCCATGTCAAAAGCTAGAAAAAGCACATAAAGATTAGCAGTGTAGGCAAATATTACATATATTTAGGCTCATGTCTTATTGAATACTTGCTTGCCACAAGTATTCTTCCAAGAATCTTTTCAGAAATGCTGTCCTAGGTTTTTCTGATCCTATGAGCCTCTGTTCAGTTCCTGGGGGCAGGGAGGGAGAGGGGGGTTGCCATAAGAATTTAGAAAAGTGCAAGTAGAGAAATTAAAAATTTCAGGCAAGAATTCCTGAATGTGTTTCCAGTCTTTTGTCCCTGCAGAGCCAAAGTATATACCATACGTATTTCTTTGAAAGTGCTGGGCTCAGGCAAAATTGCCAATTTCTCAGTTCTATTTAGGGAGCATGGCTACTGTTTTGCAATCCAGTTGTGTTTGGGGAAGCAGTTATGATTATGCACACAGGAAAGAAAACCTCTGAGATTTGTGTTGCTCAACAAGGACCATCAGATGGTTCTGTTGTGAAATCTGCGAAATTAAATTCCACACAAGAATTTCCCTATAATTTTGAACATCTAAGAACATCAGCACCATTAATGTTGTAGAACAAGAGTTCCTGAGGTAGAATATCTTTAAAGCCAGGCCTAACCCAGCTAAAGTGGTAGTCCCAAGTTTTTCAGTTCTGTCAGTATTTATACTATCGCTAAAAGCCTTTGCAGACTGCCTTGTGAGTCAAAAGTGCAAAAAGAATTAGTCTACTTGGATGGCCTACAGAAGTGCCATCATTTACATTCAAAGATAATGTATTACATGAAGATGCTGGTGATTGTATACAGAATAATATCATACTGTATCAACTAAGAGGTACATGAGAGAGGTATTGCACTGATAGCATTGTTTCCTTTCCTTTCCATAGACCTCAGGATTTTCTAACCATGACCACTGTCATCATGGTTGCTACCAGCCAGAGATGGACTTCACATACTGTAACAACTGGTTCTCCCAGCACTGGAAATGTGAGCATGCATGCGGCATCACAAAGCACGGCAATTCGCTCGCACGTGCCATCCACACATATGTGCATTGGCAAACAACATGGCAATTTGCTCATGTGTGCCATCCGCACATGTGTGTGGCATAAAAAACACAACAATATAGGATGGGATTGCACGTGGGGGTGGGGGGTCGGGGGGGGATGGGCCCACCCGGGCCCACCCACAGGTCGCCACTACCAGTTCACATGAAACGGTCCAAACCGGATGAATCCCATCTCTGCTGCCAGCCTTTCTCAGTCTGCAGTTTCTACTCGCCAATCCATAGATCTAGGCCACGGAGAGCCTAAAACTGGGGAAGTCACCTGCAGAGCTGGTTTACTACTGCACTTAAAGGGAATTGCATTTTATATTAGCTGACTCGACAAGTTTTGCTTTTCCAATGACACTGAGAGGCGGTTGAGTGAACTTTGCCTTATCAACACATGGCATAGAAAAGAGGAGCAATTGAAGTGCTATTATTCCCGTAGAAGAGGAGATAGCTCTGGGGAATAGGACTTTTTTTTATTTCTAAACTATCCAGATGTCCTTTATTATAATAAATGAGGGTGGGAAGAAGTTGCATATTGCAAAAACATCACAAAAGGAAAAAAACCAACAACACTGCTTGCATTTCCTAACATTTCCATAGATAGCAAAAAGAGTTGAAACTACAACAAATACGCTTCTCCCAACTCAAGAGAGAAAATATAAGACATCACCAGGGGTGGGCTGCTGGGGGTTCGGGAGAACCTCTAGCTAAGATTCTGGACAGTTCAGAGAACCCCCACCCATGCTGCCCAGCCCCTCCCAGGAGTCCCCACACGGCCCATTTTGAATGCAGGTAAGTGCAGGCATGTGCGGAGGCTCAGTTAGGGCGAAAAATGGGCCAAATGGAAGTTCGGGAAGGCTGGAAATGGGCCCGTTTCCAGCCTCCAGAGGGCCTCTGGAGCATGGGGAGGTTGTTTTCACCCTCCCAGAGACTCAAGGAAAGCCTCTGGAGCCCGGGGAGGGAAAAAAATGCCCCCTCTGCCATGGTGCAGGAGGCCGACAAGGCCACGCCCATCATGGCCGTGCCAACCCAGCAACTGGGCAGAGAACCCCTTGCTAAAAATTTTGAAGCCCACCCCTGGGCATCACAAGATATTAAACTGATGTTTAAATGAAAGCAATACAGAAATAAAATATCACAGAACAAACTGAAAGAAACTGTTGAGATATATCTACTGAGCAAAGTTTTAAAACCTGTTTGTCCAGTGACACTCATCCTTCCCATTGTTTTCAGAACACTAATTGCCTACATAGTAGGGAGAAAAAGTTACAGTCTGTTCAAGTTGCTAGTAAGCCTCATTGCCATTCTCCTTATCCTAAACAAACCAAAAACTTTAATATAAGCATACCTGCTGGGTTTTCCTATACCTATTTATTTAGAAGTAGTGATTTGATGCTTAGGTATATCAGCAAAATACTGCCTCTGGTTGTGCAATAAAACTCCGTTACCATTTGTTTTGGCTATTTGTTTTCTTAAATGTTATTATATTTGCAGAAAATTTATAATGAAATATGTAGAAATTAAAACGGAGTCTGGGGAAGTCATTTATGCATGAACAGCTGTTGAATCCTCTGAAAAAAAAAGTTAGCAATTAAATTTTAGATGACTACCAAAAGCATCCAGGCCAGACTGAAGGTAGCTCCATATATGAAGCTACCCAGTCCTTTCTTCAATTGAAAGTGTATATTATACCATAATGCCCAACCACTTTCAATGTTCCTGTTCCTGTTTTTAAAAATCTTTTGCGAATCTCTCAAGATCTGGAAAATAACCAGTTCTTCCTCCTTAATGTTCGTAGAGTTGAAATGTGTGGATTTTATTCTGCTTCACTCTTCTTCTGCAAACAGGCTCATATAAGCAACCCAGATTTGATCAATAGGGGAGACATGATAGCAGTGTTCCAATATCTTAGGGGCTGCCACAAAGAAGAGGGAGTCAAACTATTCTCCAAAACACCTGAGGGCAGGACAAGAAGCAATGGATAGAAACTAATCAAGGAGAGAAGCAACCTAGAACTAAGGAGAAATTTCCTGACAATTAGAACAATTAATCAGTGGAACAACTTGCCTCCAGAAGTTGTGAATGCTCTAACACTGGAAATTTTTAAGAAGATGTTGGATAACCATTTGTCTGAAGTGGTATAGGGTTTCCTGCCTAGGCAGGGGGTTGGACTAGGAGACCTCCAAGGTCCCTTCCAACTCTGTTATTCTATTCTATCATTGAGAGATTCCTGGGGAAATGTCTGCCTTGAGGTGAGTGGGGAGAGCCATTGACCAGTTTTAAATCAGGGTCTTGGACCTTGTTCCAACTAATGAGAAGCAATATTCTTTGAGCTGAGCTGGTGACTCAATGGATATGTCCATGTGGTTTTCTTAGTAATAATCAGAAGGAGTTTGCTTTATTTCTATTGTTCTACTGTTTGGTCTACTGTATTCTACAATTTGTGGCTGGGATTCCCTAATGCTCTCTAAAAGTGTTAACAAAACCCAACTCTCCTTACCTTTTCAAATCTAACCAAGATAAACACATACTTTATACCAGCCATATGGATGTGAATTGATGAACCCAACCCCCGAAGCAGGGATAGAGCTTCATCCTCTTATCTCTTATGAAAATCCTAGCCACGTGTCTGCTTATAGCAACAATGAATCTGACCCAATATTATAAATGTCAAAACAAGTTGTAGTTCAGTTTTTCAAAAATACTGAAAAAATTTCAACAAAGTAATACCAAAAAAGAACTACAAGCTGCTAAGGGAAAATTGGCATCTCCATAGGGCTAAATAATTTTTCTCTAACTCAAATTAAAATGTACTGAAACCTTATTTTAACATAATTGGTGGGAAGGTGTAGCCATGAATGACGAGCAAAGCGGGGAGTAGGTCCCCACAGTGGTTTGTATGAAGGTGTCATCATGCAAATAATGCAAATTATATTATCTCTATGGGGTGGGGATGTTTTAGGATTAAACAAAGAAAAGACAGCATGCAAAGACCTGATTGGGAACCATGTCATTGATTTTCTTTTCTTTTAATCTATCATAGATAGAAAACCATTACTTTCTTTGAGACAGATAATTCTTTTAGATAATTATATAAGCAGCATTCTGCATTATTTTAATTAAAAATAATTAAAAATACTGTAAGAACTCCAATGAATAACAAGCAGGGATACAATTTCTCGAGGACTTTCAACACTTTGGAAGCTGAAAAGTCATGGTTCGGCCATGCCACTTATTGGAGAATTACTTCATTACACATATATAATGAAGTATTTTGATCTAACCCTTCCCTTCAGATTTTAATATCAGCAAGATGCCTACCTGGAACAGAGGGCACCTGGCTGTAACCCTTAACCAAACAATCTTCCTTTTGATAAAGACCTCAAAGGCTGCCTTGTAAGAAGCCTTTAAAAAAAAAGTTATGATGTGAAAAGGCCACTTTGAGTTCTTAATAAAACAAATGACATTTACAAATGCTTTCTTTTAAACTGGTTCTTCAGTTAACCTGGAGGAGGTTCCTGCTTGAGCTACTTGCCCTGGCCAGGTAGTGAAGTTTTAGGCTTGATGTAAAGCTGGTATAGCACTAATTTTCTCAATCTAACCTCCTTTAAAGCTTTGCCAAGTGCTGCTATTGAAAGGGCAACTGTTATTTTGGGATGACTCCATAGCAATACTCTGAGACAAATCAATCATTTTCATTCATCGCTAGTGTATATTAGAGAACAAAATAATTTCTTCATTCTGTAATTTTTTTCCTACATTTTCCCCTTTGCTCTGATTTTTTTATTGTCACGTAAAAGAAGTAAGTTAAACTTTATTATTATTTACTATGGAAATATAGGTACAATTAATCCTGCAGCTATGGAATGCATAGCTATGCAGCTATGGAATGCATAGCTGCACATTAGGTGAATGCTAAAGAAGACTCCATCATTGGCTGCAGCTCGATTATTGGTAGAATTGTTTTGATCACCGTGTTAATAATCAGAATAATCACAATGACACTGAGGAAACTTGCTGTTAAGCCATAGGCCATGCTAGAAAGCACACACACATGCTAGAAAACACACGTGCCATTTCCCACATCTATGCAGTCATATTCCTCAGTCCCTTGCCATGGAAATACGATCCTATTGTCTTCTTATGGGATACTTTTAAAGTTTCCAATCTAGTCTACTACCAGGGTATTTTTTTGGTTGTCTCTTTTCCTAGTATTAATCTGGATTTATTTCTGCTTAATTTCTGAACTAAGGAAAAGATGGCCAGGTGCTGCTGTGAAAAGTGGGATAAAAGTAGTTTATACATATTCTACAAATCAATCAATCAATTGATCAATTTTGATATTTCTATGCCACTGTATCCAGATAATTCAAGTGGTTTACAATAAAAAAGCAAGTGTCTAAAAACAACAAAACAACAATAAGCAATATCATTTCATTATACAAACAGTAGGGTTAGATCTAAAAAAAAATCAAATGTCCCCACAAATACTCCCATTTCAGAGTCAAGTTTCCACTTTTTTTAAAATGGAGGGTATGTTTCTTCTATTTCACAGAGGGTGGTTCCACGGGAGAGGCAGAATTATATTACTATTTACATCAGTGGTGAAATCCAAACTTTTTTACTACTGGTTCTGTGGGCGTGGCTTGGTGGGCTTGGCTTGGCTTGGTGGGTGTGGCAGGGGAAGGATACTACAAAATCTCCATTCCCACCCCATCCCAGGGAAGATTTTGCAGGAATTGCAAAATCCCCATTTCCTCCCCACTCCTGGGGGAAGGATATTGCAAAATCTCCATTCCCATCCCACTCTGGGCCAGCCAGAGGTGGTATTTGCCAGTTCTCCTAACTACTCAAAAATTCTGCTACCGGTCCTCCAGAACCTGTCAGAACCTGCTAGACTTCACCCCTGATATACATCCATTCCATAGTTTTATTCCTGGATCTTTTCCAATCTAATGTCATGAACAATAGTCCTGTGCATTTTTGGTGATCACTTCTTGGTACTTTGTCTTATTCATTAATGTTGGTGCAAAGAAAGCGCCAGACAATATAGATGCAAAGGACTGCATTTGGAACTAAATTTTGAACAGGTAGAAGAAAATGAAAGTAGCAAAAAAAATAGTAGACAAAATTTCACAAACAATTCCAGATATCATTTACATTTGTGAAATCATTATGTATAAATTTGGTAAACAAATTAATCAAGAAAATGTTATATGTTATATATGTGCCTGCATATAGTAATTTCATTTGCCTTAATGTTTTTGAAAACCAATTGTTTATTGATTTGAAGATTTGACATATTTCCAGTGGATGTCAAATATTCAAGGCATCCCATATAGTCATGCTAAACACTGCATTTGCCACATTATTGCTGGACATGGCTTTGAAAATGCCTGTGGAAACTTTAAGTAAAGTTTGGTCATTCAAAGAGAATCTAGAAAACTGAGACAATCATTTGTGAATTTGAAACACTTCAAAGAAACTTTAATTTATATGGCAATAAGCTGTACAAATATTTTCTCTTGTTCAATTAAAAGGACGTAGTTGCCTAGGAAACTGCCACATTGCATTTAACATAACTTAGATCTTGGTACCAGTTCAGCACTTGTTTTAAGAAAGAAACTATTCTCATTTTTCATATAAATGCCTAAATTGTACAAGCTATTAAGGGAACAGGAAGAAAAGTAAGGGAAGGGGAAATTTCATCTTTGGATTAGTCTTGGTGGTCTCCAAACATGTTCCCCTGGGCCACTGAAAATGTTGGTGGGACTAAACTGGGCTTGAGGTTCAATGTTTCTGGAGGACATCAGGCTGGAGCAGGCTGCTTTACTAATTAAATAAAAATATTTTCTGTTAAAGGGGAGAGGAGAACAAGTTCGCAAAACTGATCTTTTTCATATATTTTCTTTCTCACATTTGACCATTTTTCCCCCACATAAGAAGTAGAATGAGTCAAATTTGTTCTGGTGCTACAACATGTAAAACAATAAGTCAGAATTTGTGATGGTAGTAAATGATAGCATTACCCCTAAGATTTCAGACTTTTAGGAAACACAAGAAGAGCATAGGTATGTTCTTGTAATCAAAATACCGACAAATAAAAGGGAAATTATTCCCCAATTCTTTTGTGTCAAGTTTAATCTTTCAATGTTGTATGCAGCCCAGAGTTACCCTGTGATAAGATGGGTGGCCAATAAATTTGAGGATGATACAGGGGTGAAATGCTCCCAGTTCGGACCAGATTGCCCGATCCGGTAGCGATGGTGGCGGGTGGTTCGGAGAACAGGTAGCAAAAATCCCTGCACTCCTCCTCCATGCCCAGTTGAGCCGCATGACCATCAGAGGCTGTTTTTCTTTACTTTTAAAGCATTTTTTCTACAACCTCTTCGGCTAAAAAAATGCTTCTAAAAGTAAAAAAAAAAAGCCCCTGATGATCGCGTGGCTCAGCTGGGATCGTCAGAGGCTTTTCAAAGCATTTTTTTCTGCAACCCCTTCAGCCGAAGAGGCTGTAGAAAAAAATGCCTATAAAAGCCTCTGGCGATCCCAGCTAACTTGCCTGATCGTTAGAGGCTTCTAAAAGCATTTTTTTCTGCAACCTCTTAAGGTTGTAGAAAAAATGCTTTTAAAAGAAAAAAAAAATGGCCACGCCCATCCAGTCACATTACCCCACCCCCACCAAGCTATGCCCATAGAACCGGTGGTAACAAATTTTAGATTTCACCCCTGGGATGATTGATAGATAGATAGTAGATGGATAGATAGATAGATAGATAGATAGATAGATAGATAGATAGATAGATAAAACTTATTATTTGGAATCAAAATATAACTTTGATAGGGGAGGGAGAGACATAGGGATGAAGGAAAGTTTTGTTGAATTCCATTTTTTTTGGTAAAAATGTATCCAAATTGACATCTTGACAATGGAATAGGAAAGAAAAACTTAAAATTTTAAGAACTGAAATGCCTAGTTATGGGGACAGTAATTTGAGTTGCCTTAGTAACATGGGGGATGGGGAAAGAAGGACTGTGGGTGTCCTCTTTTGAAACTTGTAGAAGCTCTTCAAGGATTGGAATGGTCTTCTCTTCCTAGTCTTCATTTCTCATTTTGTGCTTAACATGAAAGAAACAAGTAGCTTTAAAACCATTTCAGAGGTTACTATATACCACCAGTGAACTTGCTTATTTGCTCCCACTTCTTCATACCTTGCTCATTTCAGGAACTTTTTGTTTGAGAAGGGAAGTTCTGAAGAGCCCTCTGCCGTTGCGGAACAGTACCTTTTTCCATTTTCTACATGAAGGATGCAGTGCGATGGCAAGCAGAAGCACCCCGCAACCTTATGTATGCTGCTTTGAATGTCATAAAACCAAACAGATGGTATGTAAGGCATTAGTCAGGAGGTGGGTGATGGTGGTGGTGGGGCATAGCCTTGGAAAAGTGGACTGCTGACAATGGGGAAAGATCAGCAAAGATGATTAGGGGATGACTGGAGGCTAAAACATATGAAGAACAGTTACAGGAATTGGGTACATCTAGTCCAGTGGTGGGTTCCTCCCGGTTCGGCCCGGTTCTCCCGAGCCAGTAGCGGTGATGATATGACATCACCAAACCGGTTCTGTCCCCCCCATGCCCCCCGCACCCCCCTGTGCCCCCCTGCATCCCCCCACCCCCCGTGTTATTCGTATCTTTTATTTGGCCCCACCCCCAATCTATTGCTGCCTCCTGAGTCCCAGCTGATGGCTAGAGGGGAAAAAAACTGTTTAAACTCTTGCCGCAGGGCTTCAAAGGGCCGCCCTACAGCTGATCAGTGTTAAAAGAAAACAAATGAGTGAACCGGTGCCTGCAAAAATACATGAGTAGATCAGTGCCTGCAAAAATTAAATAGGTAGATCGGTAAAGCTCTGCAAGCAGTTAAAAGCCTGGTAGACCAGTACCTCTGCTAAATCCTAAAGAATTGTCACATGACCATCAAGCCACGCCCACAAAATGAGCCATGCCCACAGAACCGGTAGTAAAATATTTTAGAACCCACCCCTGGTCTAGTCCAGTGAAAAGAAGAACATAATAGCAATATCCCAATAGTTAAGACGCTGCCACAAAGAAGATCAACCTATTTTCCAAAGCTCCAGAAGGCAAGACAAGAAGCAATGGACAAGAAGACAAGATTTCAGAGAAGAGCAACAAAGAAGATTAGGGGACTGAAGGCTAAAACATATGAAGAAGCTTGCTGGAATTGGGTATATCTAGTTTGATGAAAAGAAGGACTAGGGGTGACATGCTAGCAGTGTTCCAATATCTCAGGGGCTGCCACAAAGAAGAAGGAGTCAAACTATTCTCCAAAGCACCTGAGGGCAGGAAAAGAAGCAATGGGTGGAAACTAATCAAGGAGAGAAGCAACTTAGAACTAAGGAGAAATTTCCTGACAGTTAGAACAATTAATCAGTAGAACAACTTGCCTCCAGAAGTTGTGAATGCTCCAACACTGGAAGTTTTAAAGAAGATGTTGTATAACCATTTGTCTGAAGTGGTGTAGGGTTTCCTGCCTAAGCAGGGGGTTGACTAGAAGACCTCCAAAGTCCCTTCAAACTCTGTTATTCTATTCTATTATCACTGGAGGATGGACCGGAAGTTGAATGGACTGGTCAGTGTGAGCAAATGGAGATCGAAACTGTTGAATTCAACCCTAATATTGCAGGAAAAAAGCCCATAAAAGGATGTATGTTTACTATGTACTGTCCATGTCAGTGTTTCTCAATCTTGGCAACTTTAAGATGGGTGGACTTCAACGCCCAGATTTCCCCAGCCAGCCATTCTTGGAATTGAAGTCCACCCATCTTAAAGTTGCCAAGATTGAGAAACACAGATCTATGTGCTGGGATACACATTTCCCAAAGTGTTTTCAGGAGAATCAAAACTGACAGCCAAAACAGTTGTGTCACATCTCAGACTTCTCAAACAACTGGAACAATATATGAAACCACTCACTGCAATGAGTCTCATTTTATAACGGTAGTCCAAGTTAAGAAAATATATATATATATATATATATATTTAGCAAGACCAGCAACCTATTCGGTTATTCATCCTTTATGAAAATCCCCAGTTGTTTCATGTATTAAAAACACTTATAAGATAATTGAGGAGTGTTGGTTTACCATCTAAATTTGCAATAGGAATACACTCTTTCCGCAGCTAGAAGTAGACCTGTGAGTATGTAAAACAAATTAATAATGTTTATCAGTGACTCTAGGACTGAAACTATTTTCCACTGATAATGTGTTGATAAAGTGCAAACTAAGTTCTAAGTTTCAGCTTTCAGACGGAGGTCTCAAAATTTGGCTGTTGGGACCTTTGTTCGCTTTTATAAAGAAAATCTTTCAACATTAGTGCCTTGCCAGAGTTCATGCGATGTAAGAAGAAAGCAGTTCCTGCTACAAATCCATTCCTGTTTAAATGTGCTTTTACTTTTTTTTTCTTTCGTCCTTGTACAGTGACTCGAGCTAAATACGTGACTTAACGTTCTTGCTCTTCAGGCATTAACTATTCAGCTGTACAATACAGAACATCTTTATTTCCCAGGCAGCTTTCTGTGCCAATTGTTTTTTTGATGCAGTTTTTGCAAGCATAGAAACCACATACACAACCCACCACTTGATATACAAGTTGTAAATGGAAACGTTTTGAACAGCATCCATCAGCTTTACAATACCCTCATTTATTACACAATTGTCCAGGGAAAAGTTTGCTGTTTTTAGATCTTCTGGAGTAATATGGAGAACAGGAGAGGGTTGGTAAGCAGATACGCAGATACCCAAAGATCCAAAGACAGGCGAGATTGTCCTGTTTTGTTTGCAAAGGAAGGAGCAGCTCTTTCATTGCACCAAAATCAGACCAGATTTTATCTTTGTTTGCCTTGGCTGGTGCAATTTTCTGAAACTCAGTACTGGTGCCATTTGAGTACTTTATTTTACACAACATTTAATGCTGAAGCGTTAGGGAATTTTTTAAAGCTGAATTTGGACCTCTGAATTGATTAAGTTGTATATATTCAAAAGGAAGCAATGGATTGGCGGCAGTGGTAAAATGTAAAATTTGTTACTACTGGTTCTGTGGGCATGGCTTGGTGGTGGAGTAATGTGACTGGGTGAGCGTGGCCAACTTTTTTTTAAAAACTTTTAAAACCATTTTTCTACAACCTCTTGTAGAAAAAATACTTTTAAAAGCCTCTGATGATTCCAGCTGAGCCGCGCAATCATCAGAGGCTTTTTTTTTTTTTACTTTTAAAAGCATTTTTTCAGCCAAAGAGGTTGTAGAAAAAATGGTTTTAAAAGTTAAAAAAAAAGCCTCTGATGATCTCTGGAGGGCTCGGGACAGGGGTTATTCCTCTGTTCTGGTCCTATTAGATCTCTCAGCGGCTTTTGATACCATCGACCATGGTATCATGCTGCACCGGCTGGAAGAGTTGGGGGTGGGAGGCACCGTGTTACGGTGGTTCTCCTCCTTTCTCTCCGACCGGTCGCAGTTTGTGTTGGCAGGGGGGCAGAGGTCGACCTCGAGGCCTCTCATTTGTGGAGTGCCGCAGGGATCGGTCCTCTCGCCCCTTCTGTTCAACATTTATGTGAAGCCACTGGGCGAGATCATCCGTGGCTTTGGGGTGAGATACCACCAGTACGCTGATGACACCCAGCTGTACATCTCCACCCCAGGCCACCCCAACGATGCCCTTGAAGTAATGTCCCAGTGCCTGGAGGCTGTGCGGATCTGGATGGGGAGGAACAGGCTCAGGCTCAACCCTTCCAAGACTGAGTGGCTGTGGCTCCCGGCATCCCGATATAGTCAGTTGACTCCATCACTGACTATTGGGGGCGAGTCTTTGGCCCCCACTGAAAGGGCTCGCAATCTGGGAGTCCTCCTGGATAGGCAGCTGTCTTTGGAGGAACATCTGACGGCTGTTACCAGGGGGACCTTTTATCAGGTTCGCCTGATTCGCCAGTTGCGGCCCTTTCTTGATCGGGATTCCCTGTGCACAGTCACTCACGCCCTCGTCACCTCTCGCCTTGACTACTGTAACGCTCTCTACATGGGGCTCCCCTTGAAGAGCACCCGGAGGCTCCAGCTGGTCCAGAATGCAGCAGCGCGGGTAGTGATGGGAGCAACATGGCGCTCCCATGTAACACCACTCCTGCGCGAGCTGCACTGGCTCCCGGTGGTCTTCCGGGTGCGCTTCAAGGTGTTGGTTATCACCTTTAAAGCGCTCCATGGCATAGGGCCTAGCTATCTCCGAGACCGCCTGCTGCTACCGACGACCTCCCATCGACCCGTGCGCTCCCACAGAGAGGGCCTCCTCAGGGTGCCATCAGCCAAACAATGTAGGCTGGTGGCCCCCAGGGGGAGGGCTTTCTCTGTGGGGGCTCCCACCCTCTGGAATCAGTTGCCCCCGGAGATAAGAAGAATCCAGGACCTCAATGCCTTCCGTCGTTCCCTGAAAACCTATCTTTTTCAGCAAGCCGGGTTGGCTTAAGAAGAAATTTTTAAAATTTTTAAATCCTTTTAATTAGTCTGCGATTTTTAATTTTTTGGGCCAAATTTTATATATATTTTTAAATGTTTTAATATTTGTATTTTATGTTTTTTATCTTGGCTGTACACCGCCCTGAGTCCTCAGGGAGAAGGGCGGTATATAAATTCGAAATTAAATTAAATTAAATTAAATTAAATTGCGTGGCTCAGCTGGGCACGGGGGGTGGGGGGAGGCAGGGATTTTGCTACTGGTTCTTTGAACCACCCGCTGCCATCGCTACCGGATCGGGTGATCCAGTTCGAACTGGGAGCATTTCACCCCTAATTGGCAGATAAATTCTGATTTTACAATGTAGAATAAAGACATGCTCTGAAATCCTTTTCTTGAATTCTGGATTATTCTCATTTCCTTGACACGAATTCTCTATGTGACTTACACTGAAGAACCTGCCATATTACAATCATTGTTGTAAAGCCTAATAATATAAATAAATATTGTTAATACATAATTATTTGACCTCTAAGTAGTCTGTTGCAACATCTAAAGAGTAGTTGTTTTTGTGTTGGCTTGAATCCAAGAACTGTTCTCTATACAATTCAGGAACATAATCAAATATGCCTTTGAAATTTGTGGAGAACAATAATCATGGTATGGAAAAAGAATGTCTAACTTGCTCTCAGACCCTCCTCCACCTAAAAATATGGAAGTCAGGAAGAAAAAGGGGTGGGGCTAGTTTTTAAAATTCAGTTAATACTTCGGTTGAACAGACTTTCATTGGCGTTACTGTATTTCTTGCCATTTGCCATGTGTCATCCCATCTTGTTACTCCAGCTCTGAGCAGGTATACCAGTCCTGTACCGATGGCTTGCAAGAACAATCCTTTTCAAATAACCAGGTCAGTGGTGGGTTTCAAATTTTTTTACTACCGGTTCTGTAAGTGTGGCTTGGTGGACAGGGCATGGCTTGGTAGATGTGGCTTGGTGAGCGTGGCAGGGAAGGATACTGTAAAATCTCCATTCCCTCCCCAATCCAGGGGAAGGATACTACAAAATCTCCATTTCCTCCTGATCAGCTGGGACTTGTGAGGCAGAGAATAGATGGGGGCGCGGCCAGTCAGAATTTTTACTACCGGTTCTCCGAACTACTCAAAATTTCCACTACCGGTTTTCCAGAACTGGTCAGAACCTGTGAAACCCACCTCTGAACCAGGTTGCAAGTTTTTTTAAAAAGATATCTCATTCTATGCATTAGAGATTCAGACAAACTGAGCTTTTTCAATTTCCTCAGACCTGATTGTGCATCATGGAATGTATCTCTGTGCGTAGGAGGAATAGGGCAAAGAAAATAGTATAATTTACAAGGAATTAGCTATTTCATCTACATCACTTGTTTTTTCCAGTAAGGGGTTGTGTTAATAGGCACTTACACAATTACAGATGTTAATCTTATGATTTATTTAAAAATATATCAGCCTTTCTACTGCAAATTAAAAAAAAAAACACCTAAAAAGTTTCTGTGCCCAAATAAATGAGTTCAGCATCAGGCCAGACGGAACAAATTCCATTGGATTTTTGTAGTTTAGTGGTGAATTTAAAAAGGGAAAAGCTATGTTTGTAGGATATTTCTTTGTTGGTGGTGATGACGATATTGATGATAGGTTGATAAAAGAGGTGTATGATTTTGCTTGTTTTGCTCTAGCACCTTAAGAGAGAACATAATAGTGAAAAAGAAGAGAGAGTAAAAAGAAAAACAAACTATTTGTAATGTGCTTCTCATCTTAAACTAAATTAATGGGATCATAAACTTGGAAAAGATCATACAGACCATGATCTCTATGACATTCTAATAAATGATAAAAACAAATAAGCCCACCTCCTTCGTGTTTCATAACGATTGAGTTCACTACTTTATTTATTTATTCATTTATTTCTATCCAGCTGGACAACAACTTTGTAAGGTGAATTGAGCTGAGAGAGAGTTATAGGCCCAAGGTCACCCAAATGGCTTTCATGACCAAGATGGGACTAGAAATCACGGTCTCTCACTTTCTAGCCTGGTACCTTAACTATTAGACTTACAACCATTTGTTTAGCGACTGTTCAAAGTTACAACGGCACTGAAAAAGAGCTTTATGATCAGTTTTCACAGTTATGACTGTTGTAGTATCCCCATGGTCATGTGATCAAAATTCAGATGCTTGGCAATTGACTCCATGGGGAAGCAAGATTCACCTAACCCCTGTGTTACTAACTTAAGAATTTCGGTGATTCATTTAACAACTGTCTTGCTTAGCTACAGAAATTTTGGGCTCAGTTATGTTCCTAAGTCAAGGACTACTTGTACTTGTTCTGTAAAAAGGTAAAGGTTCCCCTTGCACATATGTGCTAGTTGTTCCTGACTCTAGGGGGCAGTGCTCATCTCTGTTTCAAAGCCGAAGAGCCAGCACTGTCCGAAGATGTCTCTGTGGTCATGTGGCCAGCATGACTAAATGCCAAAAGTGCACGGAACACTGTTACCTTCCCACCAAAGGTGGTCCCTATTTTTCTACTTGCATTTTTATGTGCTTTTGAACTGCTAGGTTGGCAGAAGCTGGGACAAGAAATGGGACCTCACCCCGTTAGGGGGCACTAGGGATTTGTTGACCTTTCGATTGACAAGCTCAGCATCTTAGCCACTGAACAACCACGTCCCTACTTGTTCTGTATGCATGGTTAAATTCCTAATTTTGCCAGAACTGAATCTGCTCATTCCATGAGAACATATAGGGAAGTGAGAGAGTCATGGATAAGACAAACAGGCCTTTATTATGATGGCCCCAGGAGTGGGTTCTACTTACCTTTACTACCGATTTGCATCATGCCTGTGTGCGCAGATCAACTTTGATGACGTCCAGGTCAGTGGGCGGAGCCTCATGCCGGTTTTACTACCGGTTCTTGAGAACTGGTCCAAACCGGGGCAACCCACCACTGGGTGGCCCCCACATTTGGAACTCCTTTCTTCCAGAGTTCCAAAATGTGCTCTTCTTGGTTGGTTTTATTATTGTTGTTGCTTTTTTATTACTTTGATTTGTTCCTATCATTGTTTTTATAAATTTAATGTGAAACCCACCCAAAGTCCTTTGATTTGGGCCAACTCAATAAAGATAAAAAAACAAACAATTTCATCACGTTTTGTGCTTTGAAAACGCTAATATTTTGAAAGGGGGTTTAGAACTCTTTTAAAATGGGTTAAAAGAAATGTCCAGAAATTGGAAGATGATGTGTTTGTGTTAATGCTTGTTTTCTCTCTAACAAGAAGTTAAAACCCAAATGATGAAGGCATTTTTATTGGGTTGAATTGAAGAGTCATGGGTCACACTTCCGCTGACCCAGATGAGTTTGTATTTGCCTTTTTAAACCTGAGAATTCCTTTAATACTGCAAGCAGTATTGCTGGCATCTGGTATAGGTTACAACACAATTTTAGGAACAGTATTTGCAACAGAAAACCTATGGTGCTTTGGTGCAAGGAAGCTTTTGACATACTCAGTGGGCTTTGAGCAATATCTTTTTACTATTTGCAGTCTTAACAGCCCTGTAAAAGATGGATTAAGAGAGCAGGATATCATGACAAAATCAGGAAAGCTAACAAACCAGAAATAAAAGTGGCGCTCTCAGTAGTGCTGTTTTCTTTCATTTGCAAATTGACTTGTCAAATATTTCACGTTTTCAGAAATTTCATAGCATATATCTGCTCCTAGAAGACATTGTTACCATGTTGGTATTTATGTGATAAAATACAATGCATAACCTTGTGCCTCTCTCATGCAGTTGGTAGCTAATAATCCCCTTAGCAGTTATAATCCTCCCCAGACACATTTCGTGCTTGAGCCTGATCTGGTATTTTTATTTTAATTATCTGACTCATCTTTTGAGTCACCTAATATTCAAACAAAGGATCATACATTTTACTTGTTACTGAAATATCTTCAGTAAAAGGGTTATTTGCCAATTTTGACCTGAAGCACAAGGCTAAATAGGTTAGTCAGTGCTGGGCATGACCTAATAATAAGTATTTTCATTTCATTTTCTTTGAGAAATATGTTTGATGCTGTATAAAAAGATTGTTCTTTTCTTTGTCTCTTGAGTACGCAAGGATTGTATCCAGAGAAAAATTCGGCAAAACTCTCTCTGCCATTTCTGTTGTGGAATTCCTGCCATTTCTGTTTCTATTTTGTCATTTGTGGACTTTTGCATAATTCCTATCTATAGATTTTCTTTCCCCAGAATGATATAAATAGAATATGCTGGATGAGACCATTCCATCCCTCTTTAAGAAGATAGCTGTCAGACCATTCAAAATAGGCACTAACTGATAATGGAGCTAACTTTTTTGGAGTTTATGATCTTGATTCTAATCTTCCATTTCTGTCTCACCTTGTCTACATGCAAATTATTGCATCTTAACTGATTTTTTAAAAAAATAAGTACAATTAGATGTCCAGTTTACAGTTCAGTCAGAATAGAGTTTGGGGCTTATATGGAATATTTGCACCCAGTTACTTGCTTATCCGCAATTGTTTCAGAATAAGGGGCTGGTTTGAAATGGCTGTTTTTGACAAGATCTCAAAATTCTGATCACAAAACCTATGCTTTATTTCTGTGTCCGTTTTGGGGATGCTAATATTTATTTTTTTCAGATAAAGATATAAACATCTTTTTTCACACAGCTGCTATGGAGACATACATCAACATTAGGCAATATTTGACTTTCTCAGAAAGTTCAAAAGGTTACTGATGTCGATTTCCTGTCACAGCAGTTAGACTGCTTTTGTACAGCAAAGGTTTTATTTGCAAACTTTGGTGCCCACCCATAGAGCTTGATATCCATCCAATGACATGCAAATGAATCACTCCACCACAAAAGTTGGCTGCATGTCTTCCAGCAAGTGTTTTTCACCTTGGTTTCATTTTGATCAGTATTGGCAAATTCTGTCATTGACCAAAAGTTATTCGTTATGAACATGTATTATCATTCAATTAAACTTATGGTACTTTTATTCACCTCTGTACAAATCATAATCGATTCAACCCAGAGCCATGAATTGTTACCTCTCTTGTACTTGACACTCTCAGTGTTTTCACAAC
Source organism: Pituophis catenifer annectens (assembly GCF_029215685.1). NCBI lineage: Eukaryota > Metazoa > Chordata > Lepidosauria > Squamata > Colubridae > Pituophis > Pituophis catenifer. The sequence goes on along the minus strand of NW_027256882.1, from coordinate 269,131,443 downwards.
TCCAGGAAGCAAGCTATAAGAGAAAAGCTATCTTTAGCCTTAGTGGGCCATGATATTTAGTTCTTGTGGTTTCTTTGGTTTAGGTAGTCACAAGTTGTGGAGGATTGACTAACATCCTGTCTAATGCTACATTTAAATCTAAATTTCACAAAAAAATCTCTTTTTATAGAAGAGGCTTCTGCTTTTCTACCTTGTTTTCACAATGTCTGATAATTTCTTTTGAATTTCTCTTGGTGGTGTCATATTTTATTGCTGAAGGTGGCTGAAGATGCAAATAACTAGGGTTACACAGCTTGCCCATCATTCTGAAATCTTTTTGGCTGTCCTTAATTTGCAGTGTAAAAAAAGCCCATGAGAAGAAGTGTCTTTATTATGTTTTCTCTTTGATATTATTGAAACATGGGAAGTTATCCAGGGTTACATATATTAGAGAGATTATTGTATAATGAAGGATAGAAATTCAAACATTTCCTTATAAATCCTCTAACTACGTGTGTTTAGGTTTGTATCTTAAACTTATAATTAGAATTTATTAATAGTATTTGCTTGCTATGATAGCAAAACTAATAAAAATTCATCAGCACTCCCACTTATCAATGTTGAAAAAACAGCAACCATTACAATAGTAATAAATAATACCCTTTGAACAAATGTAATTTTTCATTTTAAAATCAGCTATGAGTAGAAAAATAAAAAACAATTTGCTTCTTTGGCTTGATGCTGTACGTATTTACTTGGGAGAAGGCACCACTTTCTCTTCATTTCAAAAAAGAGAATATATATTTTAAATGAAAACAATAGGAACACCTGTAGGTGCCTGTCAGCCTATCCCTTGACTAGAAAATTATCATCATAATGTTGGATGGCCTTATATATTTCATAAATAAATGGTATTAAAATATACATGATATGCAACTGTGCAACTTTACAGTTACCTGCTCCTTTTGGGAGAATGTTTGGACCCAAAATCCTGTATGGGCAAAGCATATGAATAAAATCACTACTTCTACAGCCACTGCTGTAGAATCAGCTAGTGATCCACTCTTTACAAGGGAAAAAGCTGATCATGTCCATGATTGGAACAAAATACCAAATTCAGCATGTGACCTGCATTTTATGGTCTGGTGGTCAATTCAGTTAGTTCAATATCAATCAGTTCCTCCACAAATAACCAGGTAAAGAAAATAGCATCCCTACAGATTACAGCTATATCATGCTTGCCTCTCCTGGCATGCTGTACTACAAGAGTAACCACCTGGAAGAAACTGTACCTCTCCTAATTCTAGCTAGATCAAGCAGCTAACTGGATAGATCATGCACCGGTGGGTTGCTCCCGGTTCGGTTCGGTTCTATAGAACCGGTAGTAAAACCGACGGGAGGCTCTACCCACCCACCACGACATCATCATGGGTGATGTGCGCATGTGCAGAAGCTTCGCACGCATGTGATCCCGCTGTGAACCGGTAGTAAAGGTAAGTGGAATCCACCCCTGATGCACACACAGAGTAGGTGGAGAGAGAGAGAGAAAGAGAGAGAGAGTGCAAAAGACACACATAGAGAAAACACCTCTCAGGATTGTCTTAGGATATCTAGTTTCTTTCTATGGATGTAACATACATATATTCAAGAAGACATCCACATACTATATTTTAGAAATTTGAATTTTTGTGTTTAGTCTTTCTAACAACAGCAACCAATTTCCTTCTGAGATTAAGTATGGCTTATTAATAAACTGTACTCTTGGTAAATGTGTGACATCCACAATTTCCTGATCCCTGAGTTGCATTTGTCACTCTATGCTAGAAAGAAACAGGCAAGCTGTCAGGTTCCGATGTTATCTCAAATAAAGATTTTTTTAAAAAAATTTGATTTATATGCCGCCCTTCTCCGGAGACTCAGGGCGGCTTACAATGTGCTCAGCAATAGCCTTCATCCTTTTGTATATTTATACAAAGTCAGCTTATTGCCCCCAAAACTGGGTCCTCAATTTACCTACCTTAGAAAGGATGGAAGGCTGAGTCAACCTTGAGCCTTGGCGAGATTCGAACCCTGCAGTAATTGCAGGCAGCTGGTCTTAATAACCAGCTTAATAACAGGGTTATTGAGGACAGCGCTGACACAAGCATCATTTAGAGAAAAGAGTTTGGTGACTTTCACCTCCTACTTCAGCTGTGTAGTATCTTCAACAGAAACCAAAATTCAGATCTCCTCCAATGAATCTCTTAAATGTAATTAAATCACTCTCCAAACAATGATTACAGAACTCCAATCCATTTTACCACAATAGCTTTAACTGTTCATTGATAAGAAGAGGGGCACTAGAATGCCAGACAGCGACTGGAGATGGCAGACACTCTTTTGTTGCTTAGTCCATTTTATATGAAATATTGGTTTTAAAACCAGGATAAATTCACAATGGGGTTTCTATTTGTTTGCTTAATGTTGAACTCTGTAGTCCTGTGCACAGCTGAACCGAAAGCTGCTTCAGAGAGTTCTGGTTGGGAATTACGGGGGTGGTAATTCACAGGATGGAGGCAGGCTGGGGAGAAGTCCTCTTCTTCACAGGAAAGTCGGCTCATCAACTGATCTCGAGACAACATATCTTCCTTCCTGTAAAATGCAAAAACAGGCTGATTGTGTGACGTGCATGCCTGGCCTTCCTCACCAGCGTTATTCCCTAAGAGGTATGATTTTAGGAGGCTTTCTTTGGCAAAACTATCTGACAGCTCGATGAATCATGTGGATGAGCTTTAGCTGAGGAAACCAATAATTCTGAAAAAGAGCTGGGTCATGTATCTTTCAGAGCAAACATACTCACAGAGTAGATCTCTCCCTCCCTGCTCAAAAGAGAGAGGGAGAGAGAAAAGAGAAAAACACCCCACCCTTGCAAATGACAGATAAGCACCAGTAGCTTTTTCATCAAACATCCGTTGTGTACTTCCTGTCAGAGGACAGAAGCTAGCCTTTGGAAAGCCTGAGGAGGGAGGAGGAGGAGTGGAGGAGGAATAACTGTGCACTAGCATTCCCTCTCCTGGGAGCACAATTCTTCTCTGCTTGGTTATTTAGGAAAACTTTCCTTCTAGCTCTCAGGAGAAGGAAAGGAAGAAATACAACTGCTTGTGTCACTCCTCTTAAGTACACACAGCTTTTGCATCCCTGGAACATACCATCACCTTTCTTATTCTTGACTTGGCTTTCTTGCAACAGAACAAACACCATAAAGCACATTAAAAGGATGTTTTGTGAATTTTCTCCTCACTCCCCTGGCAACAGAAAGCTTTCCTATGCTAGATTGGGTGGGAGGCTTCCACCCCAAATTGTCCCTCCTTTTCTAGGCCTAGAAAAAGTCAATCCTTTAGGCACCAGGGTGCCTAAAAGAAACTTAAATAAACAAAAAGGTTAAACGTAGCGCCTTGTCCTCCCTATATTTTTACACCCAGGCATTTGAACTGCACATACTGAACTATTCTGGACAGCTTTCCTTACTTGAAAGGGGCTAGAAGCAACGTCTTTGAAGTAGACATTCATTACATGTCACTGGCTAATATTTGATGAATGTCAAGTGTTGCATATAAAAGCTGTCAGACCTCAAAGTGTATTAATAACCTCAAATAAACGTATTAATACGAGACAAAATATTTCTCTTTATCTTTGTGGTATAATTAATGTTGTTGAAAAGCATAAAATCATTTTATGGAATGCCAGTTAAACGCCTGGCAACAAATTAGCTTATATTATGATGTCATTCCCAGGTATATTTTTCTTTTTTAAAAAGAATACGAGATTGGACAATAAATTTCATGATTTTCAACTCCTGGTGTGTTTCAGGAGCTGTAACCCCAAATTCAGATGCTACAGTCCCAATCAAAGGAGAGGTTATATAATCAAGAACGCTGGCCAGGTTCTTATGTTACACTAACACAACCAATCAGGCAATATTAGGCTGAAACAAAACAGGATAAAACTGCATATAATCCAGAAGCTTGACCTGATTTCTTTATGATTTAGCATATAGTCTGGCTCAAACATTATGGTTTTTAAACCATAGTTGATGGCTTAATTTGTTGTGTAAACTCAACCAAATATAAATTCAAAACCATAAATGATAGCCTAGCACAATTATGGATGTGGACGCATGCACGCGCAATCCCCCCCATTACCCCCGCTTTTGGCACACGACGGCAAAAAGGTTAGCACAGTGATGGCTAACCTTTTTGCCGTTGAGTGCCAAAAGTGGGGGTAATGGGGGGGATTGCACGTGCATGCACCCACATCCATAATTCAATAAGCCCTGTCCCCCCACGCATGTGCCCGTGACCCCCCCACTCTCCCCCCGCTTTTGGCACGCGATGGCCTGGTAGGCCCGGAAGGCCATTTTTTTTGCCCACCCCAGGCTCCAGAGCCTTTCTAGGAGCCTGGGGAGGGCGAAAACAGCCTTCCCCACTCCCCTGGAGGCCCTAAGGAGGCCTGGAAACAGCCTGTTTCCCGACTTTCGGTGGGCCCGGAAGTCCCAAAAATCAGTTGGCCAGTGTGCACATGCGTGCTGGACCGAGGTAGACCAACGTTCATGTGCCCACAGATATGGCTCCGTGTGCCACCTGTGGTACCCATGCCATAGGTTCGCCATCACGGGCCTAGCATGTTATAATCCAGTCAGCATTTTCTACAAATTATATTTTTGGGAATTGCTGGTCCACTTGCTTCCATGGATAAAATAGTCAAAATGACACCTACAGCTATGCAATTGGAGCTACATCCTTTTTTAAAAAATGTGACAGATATAAAAGAGAATAAAAGTTGCCCTATAAAATGTTGCACAATTGTGGCCATTATCTTGATTTTTTGAGACTCCCCCATAAATGCCACTGTTGGCCTTTCAAAACAAAGTAATTGCGAGTAAAGACTGTCTTCAGAACCAAACCATTCTCACGAGTAGGAACTTTATTAATGTCTTCCTGAGGCCATGGCCAGAGCTCTAGGACCTCTGGTTGAAAGCTTTCACATTCATTGAACTAGTTGCTAAAATAACTTTTGTTCTGCAGCTTCTAGTCTTAGACTCATAAACCTGGAAGAGGGTATTTATCCCATCAATTCCAATAGCTTTCTCAGTGCAAGATCTGTTTAAAGCACAAAAATTTCTGTTTGAGCAATTTCAAGGTATGGGAGTTTCCTACTTCTTTTGATAATTGGTTCCACTGTTAAACTTCTCTCACCAAAAGAATGAATTTTCTAACATCTTCTAGGAACTTGACTTCTTAGTAATCTCAATGCCTGATATCCTTAAAAAATATGATCTGTGTTTCCCTTGAGTCTTTTCCTTGACTTAACGGTATCATGAAGTACTTCCCTCCCATTCCTTTGCTGCTGTATATTAACTGACTGAGCTGCCTGAAGGAGTATGTAGAACTGCTACTAGGCATGACTCTGCTTGAAGTAAAGGGTATAGCTTGCCTCTAATTTTAAAACTGTGGTAGCTTTTAAATCTGGATTATTCCCAGATGTTGATAGCCAAATAAACAGATTAGCCTGAGAATTACCTGTGTTCTGTATAACCCAACTTTAGTCTATAGTTTGACTAACAGATATTGAACAAATGGAAGATTATGAATATGTTTTGAGAGTGGAGTATACTATGGTAATCCAAATAGGATGTAATTTCAGCATGTTTTAATGTAAGCAAAGCTGAAATGGAAAGAAATGATATAGTTTGCATTCTTCCCTTAATACTCTAAAGTGTTCCTGACCACATTAAAAAAGCCTAGGTACCCAGATTTAAAGCTAATATAGAAATTTACCTAAACTTTAACCCTGAATGTGCAAGAGTCAATATTTTCAAGGTCTAACCCTAGATCTGTTGTCCAATTGACTAGAACAGGGGTGTCAAACTAGCGGCCCATGGGCCAGATGCATCAAAAGCTGGCCATGCCCACCCCTGGTTTAGCAAAGGGGAGAAAAGTTGCAATGCGTCATGTGATGACAACTTGATGCCATGACTTTGACATCCCTAGACTAGAAGAGCCCCTGTCTTGTCACGATTAAATTAAGCTTATATGTCCTTCCTTTTTTTCTTCTTCTTCCATTCAGTCATGTTTGAATCTTGGAGACTCTGGAGAAGTCCCTGCAGTTTTCTTAGAAAGGTTTTTCCAAAAGCCGCCTTCCAAGGGCTGAGAGAAAGTGCCTGGCCCAAAGTCACCCAGATGACTTTGGGCCCAAGATGGGACTAGAATTTACCTTCTCCCAGTTTCTAGGCTGATGCCTTAACCTAGTGATGGCTAACCTTTTCCCGACTGAATGCCCAAAGAGCACGTGCGTGCACCAGTGGTGGGTTGCCCCTGGTTCGGACCGGTTCGCAAGAACCGGTAGTAATAGCAGCAGGAGGCCCTGCCCACTGCCCCAGATGTCATCAACGTGTGATCCCATTGCAAACCGATAGTAAAGGTAAGTAAAACCCATCCCTGGCACGCACGCGAGAATGCACACACGTGTGAATGCACGCACGTGTGACTGCACGCATGTGTGCCCGAACCTCCCAAATGCAATGCATGCACATGCTCCCTCACATATGCCCCCCCATACATGTACACATGCCCCCGCATGTGCCCTGCCCCCTTGCATGTGCAGCAGAGACCCAAAGACCAGCTGAACTAGGGTGATGTGCCCCCAGAGAGGGTACTGCGTGCCACCTCTGGCACATGTGCCATAGGTTCGCCATCACGACCTCAAACTGGCTCCTGGCTGGGAAATTCTGGAAGTTTGAGTTCATACTTCTTAAAGTTGTTGAAGTTGAGAAACACTGTCCTATAAGGTCAATGGTTTTGGATGGTTGTCTTTATAAGCTTCTACATATGCTAACCTCTTTCTTGATATTTTGGAAAGAAATGTCCACTTTTCTGTTCACTTTTAAAACTTCCCTAGAAAGTTCATGGTAGTAGTTTTCTAGCTTTAATTATTTTACGTCAATCCCTTCAACATTTCACTATATTTATTTTATTCTATTAAATCTTGGATATCTTACTAGAGAACCCTTTCCTGTTCACATATATTTACATATTTAGTTTTAATAACCATAGTAGCCTCAATCGACTTTGTTCACAAAACTCTATGAGCCCAAACACACCAAATCTCCAAATCTCCCACAGAACGGGCCCCCAGGAGGAGAGTGTTCTCTGTGGGAGTGCTGACCCTCTGGAACAGTTTGCCCACCGGGCTTAGGAAAGCCCCCGACCTCCTCTCCTTCTGCCGCGAACTGAAGATGTGGCTTTTTTTATCAAATGGGCTGATCCGTTGGGGGATTTTTACATTGAAATCATTTTAATAAATTTTAATTGGATTTTAATTTTTATGTAATTTTCGAATTGTTGAATGTTTTCTTTGTAAGCCGTCCTGAGTCCTTCGGGAGAAGGGTGGCATATAAATTAAATAAATAAATAAATAAATAAATAAATAAATAAATAAATAAATAAATAAATAAATAAATAAATAAATAAATAAATAAATAAATAAAATTTGGGCTTTTCTCAATTTCCAGCCGTTCCTTTTTCAGTCACATTATATTTTTTTCCATATCCAGTATTGACACAAATTCCATACATGCACATCCAAGGGTCTTAGAAGGGTCTTGAACTGCCATTCTGTATATATGTTACAATGCAGTCTATAAATATGCACTATGCAGAGAGAGCTAGAGAGTCTCTTAATTTCTCTGCATTGTGTTGTGCTCTTTGGAAGCTGATATAACAAAGTAAAATCAATTGAAAGGATATTTTATACTGTAGTTGGCTTGCAACACATCTCTCGGTGGTAGGATAAGGGTGAGGGCGAGAATGCTCTTTCCTTGAAATGAACATATAATGCCTCTGTAAGATCTCAAGCTTAAGTCACGGAACAGGGATTCAGGTGAGAAGCCACTCAGGTTTGGTATTAGTCCATGATGACCATAAATGGGCAGAGCTGGCACCCCGAGCAATTAAGCCTCTTTCTCCTTTTCAGAGCTTCCGCATTGTGCACATACTCTTGGCAACAACCACACATAGTTCAAAGGACACAATATGCCATTTTATATGGTAATTTTGCAGCAGTTGTGCTCATTTCGTTAATTCTTTTAAATATTTATGCCAACTAATTTCAAGTTGTGGTACATGTGGTAATCTCTTCTTTCGGTCATTCGTATTCATGAGATAGCTAAAAAGGGGGGGAAAACATTAATTAGACAAAAGACCTATAGAACATACAACTACTTGATTTGTCCATCGAAAAATTACTGATTCACGAAAGCCTTTATAACAACAAAAACTCGAAGGCTGAACTGCACATCAGATATTTATTTATTTATTTATTTATTTGTTTGTTTGTTTGTTTGTTTGTTTGTTTGTTTGTTTGTTTGTTCGATTTATATGCCACCCTTCTCCGGAGACTCAGGGCGGCTTACAATGCATTAAGCAATAACCTTCATACTTTTTAGTAGGCTTTTTAGTAGGACTTTCGACCCCCCCCCAAGCGGTGTTCTTTTTTATACAAAGTCAGCTTATTGCCCCCACAATCCAGGTCCTCATTTTACCTACCTCGAAAGGATGGAAGGCTGAGTCAATCTTGAGCGTGGTGAGATTTGAACTTGCAGTAATTGCAGGCAGCTGGTGCTACTTAACAGCACTTTAGTCTGCTGCACCACCAAGGCTCTGGATATAACGTGGTAGCAGATGCAAGGTATGATCCTAAGGAATTTGCTTGGAAAATGGTTCTACTGACTTAACTTTTGAATTAGTTCTGATTAGCATTAGCATTTTTTAAAAAACAAATTCAATATCTTTTCATCACAAACTACTTTTCAAATGAACTAATACATTTTGGGTTTTTTAAAGTCTTATCTTGGCATTGGTAGCCATCCTGGCTATCATGATATAGTTTACTGTATGACACTAGTAAATTATCTTTTAAAATTGCAGTTTGTGACACTGACCATTATGTCTTTAAGAACACAGTTAAAATAAACTATGGTTTACCATGATGTGTGAAGCCTGCCATGATGATATGGCTTGCTTCTACCTGCTACAGAAAGTCATTGCAAGATCAGCATTTTAAATTATATATATTTTAATAGAAATATATTTTAATCATAATGCATACACACACACACATAGAGTATATATGTGTATGCATATGTGTGTGTGTTGAACAGAAAGTAAATGAATATTGGATTTTGCTTTATACACAAAAAGCTTCTTTTTTTGTGAGGCACACCTAAGAATAGATTTGTCATTTTCTATTGATTTGAATAAATGTATATAGAACACATATTTTACCATTAAAAAATAGTTTCCTGTATCTACTTTGATACACTATTAATTAACAATAATTGTGGGTTTCCCCTCATATTACAGAGGTCTCACACTGCTGAAAACATTGTATGATTTTGTTGCAATGAGCTTCCCAAAAAAATAGCACTAATATATAATATCGAAACCTCATGTTTTACCCAGGCACATTTTTACAGTTCATAAATTCGTGGCTATTCATTTCCCAGTCAAATATTAGAGGAGAATAGAACAGGATGTGAAATAATTCCCCTATAGGCTTACCCACTTTTCAGTGAACACAGGTTTTTACAAATTAGCCACATTTTATTATAGTCCATTAGACAGCCAATGGTCTGTAGTTAAAGCACAAAATTCAGGTGATGTCAGTAAGAATGAACTTTACTCAAAGACATGGCCTATGTGGGTGATATCTGTGAGACACAAAGGTTTTTTTTTCTACTTCTACTAAAATGTTCAGCCAAAAATATGATGCTATGTAGGGTGTGTGCAAATAATTTTCAGATACTCTTAGGCAGGGGTGTCAAACTCAAGGCATGGGGGCCAGATTCAGCCCACGGGGTACTTAGATCTGGCCCACGGGGCTGCACTAGAAACAGTGAAGAATCATCCTATGGTGCTTCTGCCGGTGAAAACGGGCTCCTGAGCTTTCACTGTCAGAGGGTTGCAGGAGGCTGTGGCAGCCGAAAATGGAACTCGGGAACCCGTTTTCACTGGCAGAGTGCTCGGGCCACCACAGGCCCCCTCGATAGGAGTGATGTCCAGCTGGCCACGCCCACCCTGGCTCCTCCACCCTGGCCCCCTGAGGTCAAACACAACCCTGATGCGACCCTCAATGAAATCGAGTTTGACATTCCTGGTTTTAGGGAACCATTTCACTGGAAAGTGTTTGCTACGACTGAAATTCTCTTTAACTCCAAAAGCCGAAGCATTTAGGAAAACATCTTTATTTATTTATTTATTTATTTATTTATTTATTAGTTAGATTTATATGCCGCCCTTCTCCGGAGACTCAGGGCGGCTTACAATGCTTTTAAGCAATAGCCTTCATACTTTTGTATATACCTGGTTAGTAGGGCTTTTGGCCCCCCCAAGCGGTGTTCTATTTTATACAAAGTCAGCTTATTGCCCCCACAAACCGGGTCCTCATTTTACCTACCTCGGAAGGATGGAAGGCTGAGTCAACCTTGAGCCTGGTGAGAGTTGAACTCGCAGTAATTGCAGGCAGCTGGCAGCTAAATACTACTTTAACAGTAGTTTAGTCCACTGCGCCACCAGGCTCTTTAAAGTGGACAAAGGATGCATGGGGAATCAACAAGATGATTCATACAACATGTTAGTGTTTCTTATTCTTCATTTTTTGAGTTTTGCCTATATGTGATGACTTACAGACTTACAGAAGCAACCTAGAACTAAGGAGAAATTTCCTGACAGTTAGAACAATTAATCAGTGGAACGACTTGCCTCCAGAAGTTGTGGGTGCTCCAACACTGAAGGTTTTAAAGAAGAGATTGAACAACTGTTTATCTGAAATGTGTATAAGGTTTCCTGCTTGAACAGAGAGTTGGATTAGAAAACCTTCAAGATCCCTTCCAAATCTGTTATTTTGTTATTTGATAAAATGTGACTTGGTTTAGCAACTTGGGAGAACTTTACCAATGGTATTTCATTTGAATGTACTAGGGTTAAATAAACCCTACAGCATTTGGTAACTCATAAGGTGTGACACTAACTAACCCAAGGTCTCTATGTGAACTCCATAACTGAATTTATCTACATGTATGTATCACAGCTGTCTGTAAGGAATGCTCTGCGAGAGAGGTAGGTGATTTCAAACTTTATAAAACAAATTATAGTATGTACCGGTAGTACAACTGTATCTACAGCCATAACCATTGGCATTTCATTCAAGTTGTCTGGAAGGAATCCACTGCATGTTTGGACAGGTAGCCTTTTTACACTTGTAAATATAGGTGTGACTCTAGTATACCCACAGCAAATACACTTACAATGCAACATTGACATTTCAAACTTGGTTTCTGTTGATTAAACTGAAGACTCTAGCCATTATGTCATATCTGTCTCTTACTTATTTTCCCCCTTTGCAGATAACCTGTGAGGGTGAAAAATAAACATGACAAAGTCCTGAACCTTTTCAAAATGAAAAATATGATTTTCCCGATGGCTGTTTTCCTCTAAGAAGTTCTTTATTATTATTATTTTTGGCTACTTTTTCCCAAAGTGAGAAGGGAAGGCAAATAAACTTGAGAGTTTGATTGCTTACTCACCTGGTCATACATAGGCTCAAAAGTATTTGCAGTCTGACAAAAGTATCCTTAGTTTTACTCAGAAGTTTTATTGATGCTTTTAATCTTTAGTAGCTTTCAAGGAAAGTTGAAAAAGCAAGACTTGTCAGAAATTGTTGTTATGAAAGAGATTCAATGTTTAATTCAACATAGTTTTTAATCAAATAAATAACTGAGCGAAAAATAAGTAATACTATGCATAGTGATTTTATTAAATGGTAAATCACCACCACTAATTAAAAGATGTTGGTTAGTATCTTCTCTTCTGATTAGACCAGTTCTTTTAAAATACCTGTTATGGTATTTATTTAGTATTCAAGGTGATATCCAAAAGGTTTGAAATATCAGTACACTCATGCTATTGTCAACTACATTGTTTATATATATATATATATATATATATATATATATATATATATATATATATGTTTTTCTTTTAGCTAGGTTTTTCCTACATAACCAAGATTTTTCTACAGCCCTAGCCAGTGGAATCACATCCACTCAATTCTGGGCTTTTTTCTTCTGGCAGCCAGCAGGCCCTATGCTACCCTTTGCAGCATAGGGCAGCATAGGGCCTGCTAGCTGCCAGAAGAAAAAAGCCCAGAATCAAGTGGCTCCACTGGCTAGGGCTGTAGAAAAATCTTGGTTACGTAGGAAAAATCTGGCTAAAAGAAAAACACACATAAAACCTACGAAAAGTAAGAATATATATATATATATATATATATATATATATATATATATATATATATATATATATATATATATATATTTTCTCAGGTTTTCGCGGGTGTTTGTATGTAGGTCTTTGGTTATTCGGGTCTTCTCCCACGTAAAATTGAAGGTTTCTTGGCGACGTTTCGATGAAGTCTCATTCATCATCTTCAGGCTGGTGTTCTCGGCTTCGTGCTCCTGGAAGCACGAAGCCGAGAACACCAGCCTGAAGATGACGAATGAGACTTCGTCGAAACGTCGCCAAGAAACCTTCAATTTTACGTGGGAGAAGACCCGAATAACCAAAGACCTACATATATATATATGTATGTATGTATGTATGTATGTATGTATGTATTTTTCTCTCAGCCAGGTTTTTCCTTTGTAAATCAAGATCTTTATACAGCCATAGTTCAGTGAAATCTCATTCACTAGTTTCTAGGCTTTATTAGACATCAAACCAGCATTTTGCTGTCTGTTGTGAGACTTAAGGGAGACTAAGATTAAGGGAGACTATTTCTGACTAGTTTGTCTTCTTCAGTTAGCCACACCCTCATCTCATGTCTCCTCCCTGTAAAGGTCAAATACTGTATTTATTTTATTCTCTTTTCGTAGGTCTTTATGTGTATTTTTCGCTCAGCCAGGTTTTTCCTACATAAATCAAGATCTTTATACAGCCATAGTTCAGTGAAATCTCATTCATTAGTTTCTAGGCTTTATCAGACATCAAACCAGCATTTTGCACAACAGACATCTACAATACTTTAAGCTTTAAACTATTCTGCTAAAATGCTCTTGGGCGTTCCTCCTTACAACTATGGCTGTATAAAGCAAATTTCTGCTACTGGTTCTCCAGAACTGGTCAGAACCAGCTGAAACCCACCTCTGATACATATATATACAGTCAGTAGTCCTACAGAAAGATACACACACATACATACACACACACACACACACACACACACACACACACACACACACACACTTTATATTGGAACAATAAAAACATTGATCATGGACATTGACTCAATATGAGACTATTCAAATGCCAACAAATATTTCTCTGTTGCTGATCCTCATTTAAAAGGGTGATTTGATCTTTAGATTTCTTAATGTTTGAGGAGCAAGATATCCCTAAATAGACAAATCCTCTCCTTAAGGTGGTTAACATACTTGGTTTTTCTGCTAAATTCATGCTGTTGCCAACCTAATGTCAATGGGATTGCATTATGCTTAGTGCAAACCTCCACTCAATTTTATGAGATTGTTAGTAGCCTGCAAAGGCAATCCTCCTCTTCTTCCTCCTTTTCTTCCTCCTCCACCATGACTATCACCACCACCACCACCACTGCATCTGGCCATATTGCTTCCTTGTAATAATTTCTCCCTGTTTCCAGAGATATTCTTGTTGAAGGAATAGATAAATTTCTTAAATTCCTTCTGCATAGAAATCGTGAATTTCTAAGCCAGTCTCTGGATAAAAGTATACATTTTTGGACTTGGTGCATTCCTACTGAAAAGAACAGTACTACAAAATATTTCCTCCTGGAGAAATGCCATGGAAAGGTTAACTACTGTTCACATACCAGCTGTGGCAGATGCCGCATGAATCAAAACCAGTGCTTTTAATAACATTTAATACACCTTAGATAATTCTTTAACTAAGGAGAGTGTGAGATGAATTCTCCCAGACATATATTTTGACTAAGGAAAAAACAACAACCCTTAATTGCCAAACTAATGGGGAGAAACCTCTGAAAGGGCAGAATGAGATTTTTAGAAAAGTTGCATTAGTTGCATTAAGACTTGTAGTTTTACTAATCCTGATCCTGATCCTGGCTTGAAGAGACCATGTGTCCTACTTTATTAAGAACAATGAGAAAAGTTTCCAGGTTGTATGAATGGAAAGCTATGGAATCACCTATGTGTGAGTGAGACAGCTATACAGATTTGTTTAATAAATAAATAAAAGCAGAGGGCTGGACACTATCCATTAATGGATAATTCTTCTTGCAAGAAATGGCCTGATATACCATTTAGCTTATTACTAAGAATCCTGAGTACTAGCAAGCCCCTAGAGCAGGGGTGTGAAACTCAATTTCATTGAGGGTAGCATCAGGGCTGTGGTTGACCTTGTGGGGGACGGCTGGACGTGGCCGACTGGGTGGGTGCGGCCAACTGGGTGCGTGTGGCCAACTGGGTGGGCGTGGTCAGAAGGATGGGCAAGGCCAGCTTGATGCCACTCCCAAAACTGCTGGCATGTTTCCTCTTTGCATTGGGTAGACCGCAGGGGTGAAATTTTCTTACCTACCTGTTTGCCAATGTGTGTGTCACCCCGCTCACGTATGCTGTCATTTGCACATGAGCAAAGCCTTCTGCACATGCACAGAGACTTAAAATGTCACAAAAAAGTGACATCATGACGTCTGTGTGGGTGGGCTCAGCCTCTCACAGTTGCAATTACCAGTTCGGCCGAGCCAGATAGAACCGGCTGGATTTCACCTCAGGTAGACCAGGCCTAAGCTATGTTGGCCTGATCATTCCTCTTCACATTGGGTAAACCAGGCTGAAGCTACACTGGCTTGAGCTTTCCTCTTCACACTGGGTAGACCAGGCCAAAGCTACGCTGACCTGATTTTTCCTCTTCGCATTGGGTAGACCAGGATCCAACCACATCCTTGAGTTTGCCCTAGAGCTTCACAAAGGAGTTTTCTAGACCAGCTTGAAAATGCTACGGATGTAGTAGCTTGACTACGCAAAGCACAATGCCTACTGCTTTGCAGTGCAGTAATCCTATTTCTCTTTCTTTCCATTACCCAATCTCTTATCAGCAGACTTCCCTTCAAGAGGTAAATGTTTTACTTTTAAAAGCAAAATCCAGTTATTCTGAATAGTTGCTTGAGTTGTACACAACTGCAGTGAAAAACATAAACAAGCTTTTGTTGCTTTGATCCATGTTTTCATAAAATCAGTGCTGGGGAGAGAGAGAGGGAGGGAGGGAGGGAGAAAGAGAAAGAGAATCACTTACTGTACATTCTATTGCAAGCACACTGTTTGTAAACATTAACTCATTATTTGTCTATCCCAAGGAATGGCATGAAGCAGAAGGCAAATCACTCTGTGGAAGAATGTGACCTTGGCTAGTCTAGGACTGAGAAAAAAATCTCATCCCTCTGACATTGCCTTGTTTGATGGAGAAATACGTTACTGAAGGACTGGTCAGTAGACAGATTTGTGCATCTACAATACTTTCAGCTTTAAACTATTCCACTAAAATGCTCTTGGGCGCTCCTCCTTACAAGTAGAACTCAACGCTCAACTCCCTCCCTCCCATCCCCTTCCTGCATCTCTCTAGCTCCAACAAAATATTTGTAATGACATAGAGAAAACTCATTGCCTTCTTATAGCAAACCTTTGAAAAAGCCATTTCAAAGAAAGCTTTCAAAATTTTTTACCAAATTTATGGGCAGGTAAATCTTTGGTGTATGATTTTTCTGAACAGGAACATTCCCCAATAATTTTTCAAGGGCAGGACTCATATTTAGCAGTGGCAATAATAATACATCTGAAAAAGTTTCATGACAATTTTCCTTGGGATTTATTTGGAGTGTGATGGAACACCAGGAAGACACAGATTGATGGAGATTGGATTGGGCGTGATGAAAGACAGGAATTTAGACACCTTGTAACTAAATAAGGACAAATGTCTATGGATATTCCATCCAGGAGAATTTGATTCTCATTTCTTTTGAAAGCAAGTAATAGATAAAAGTTTGGATTTTGTCTTCTTGACAGTGAAACTTCCACAGTGATAATTGTCCGTGTACAACTGCCTTAAGTAGCAAAATACTGCAAAATTATGTACAAGGCTACCCAGAAATAGGTTTGGCTGAGATCAGTGGGATATGAGCTATCATCTGGTTTGGTTATTGCATATACTGTACTGCAAACTCTCAAAACGTTTTAATATCCACCTAGGAAAGGTTGATGATCTAATTCATTAATCAAAGAGGAAATCCTCAGGAGCTGGCTAGTACAGTAAGACCATCTCTTATTCCGGATGTTATGAATGGTTTTTTTCCTTCTGGATAATCAATCTTTCCTGGCCTACTCTCATAGGACTCTATGCTCATTAACTGAACTTAACAAGACATGAAACACAATTCATATTTCCTTTGGAAAATATTTTCGCTAACTCTAGTTCAGTGGTTGTTTGAAAGCAATTTGCTTTCCCAAAGCTAAAAGAATTAAAGCTGATCTTTTTGGGAAGTTTATTCAACCACAATCTCAACTTCACTTTCTTTAGGAAGTGCCATTTTATTTTGTTCATCCTCCATGAATCATATACTTCCGATATGAACATTTAAGGAGGACTGAGATCAGTATATATAAAAAAATCTGTAGCAAATTTTCATGAACAAAAATCACAGCGAGGATTGTGTTATAAAGGTTGAGTGACAGCCTGCTAAGTCATTGTTGACATATTTAATAAAGCATGTTGATCTCTACTCTTTAAACCACAGTTCAGACATATTAGCAGACTTCTGTATTAAAAATGCAGGTTAACAATTTGATGTCTGAATATTCTGCCATATAAAATTAAATAAACCTTCCTTGCATGTAGAAAGCTAAATGTCAAGTGGAAACATTGTACAGAGTGAATCTATAGGATTCATTATCACAAGATATAACAGCATGGATGGCTTTAAAAAGGAATTGGATGCCTCCTGCCCCCGCTCCTTTCCTGTTACATCTGGTAGGTAAAAGATTATGGGGAGTTGTTGGTCTTGAAATTTCAGTATTAGCAGAATCGACAGCAACATGTTTCCAAACACTGACATACATAGGAAACCACAATGACACCCTAATAATACAATGTGTGTGATGATTACCTTATGCACCATTACATAACTGAATCCCCACATCTGTTGCAAATATATCAGTTGCAGCACTGTGTGATTATGTCACACATGTCCTCATCGGTCCCCTCTTGCCTTCCCCTATGTTTCTAAGCATTAGTTGCAGGGGACAATGTGAAAGTCTCCTGCTTAAGAAGCAGTTGTGCAAAGCAATAACAGTGTGGGACTTGGCCAGATCTAGCAGGGATATTTTATTGTGTGCTTATGAGGTAGTGAGTATATAATTGATCTTTGTAAACTGCCAATGATAATCATTTGCATTAAATAGAATAATAGAATAACAGACTTGGAAGGCAATTTGGAAGTCTTCTAGTCCAACCCCTTGTTCAAGTAGGAAGCCCTATAACTGTGATGGTGAACCTATGGCATGTGTGCCAGAAGTGGCATGCAGAGCCATCTCTCCGGGCACGCCAGTCATTGCTCTTCTGGGTTCCGGTGACATGCCACCTGCTCTTCGCGCGTGTGGGAGTGCCGGAAACTAGAAGAGTAGCTCCTTGGCACTCAGCTTCCGATTGCCAGTGCGTGCATGCTTGCTGCCCAGCTGGTCTTCACACACACATGCATGCCAGAAACTGGAAGACCAGGAGACCGCCGCTCATGCACACGCCGGAAACCGGAAGCTCAGCTTCCCTGTGTGTACATGCGCCCGAGGAACTGATCTTCCGGTTTCTGGCACTCCCACGAGTGCTCACTAGGGAGCTGCTCTTCCGGTTTCTGGTGCTCCCCCACGTGCCCACGTGCGTTCCCTTTCCAGCACTCAGTGCCGAAAAGGTTCGCCAACACTGCCCTATAACATTTCAGACAAATGCTTGGCCAATGTCTCTTTAAAAATCTCCAGTGTTGGAGCACCCACAACTTCTGGAGGCAAGTCATTCCACTGATTAATTATTATAATTGTCAGGAAATTTCTCCTTAGTTCTAGGTTGGTTCTCTCCTTGATTCTCTCCCTAACCCTATTCTAATTTCCCCCCTCATACTGGACCTCAGATCTTCTTGCCTGGTATGTTCACCAGTGGACCAATAGAAAGAGAAGGAAGAAGAAAACTATTTACTATTCTTCCAGTCACCTGGGCTAAAAGGGCAGAACTGTTGTCAGTTTTAGTTAGATTTTTTTTTTTTTTTAAAAAAAGAAAAATAAGGTCTATCTTTGCCATCAGGGAAGTTTTTTAAAAAAAGAGTGTTCCTTGCTCCTTCTCAGTCTTTGGTTCTTTTTCAATCGAAACTCATAATTACTTGCTGGAGATGAAAACACACATGAGTAGGCAGCTGACTGGAACGAAAGGCACATACACGTTCCTCCTTGTCTGGGTTCATGGTGTCTGATCACAGGACTGATGCCTAAAGCCATTCATCTACGTTATTCATGGCCTAAATAATTGTGCACATTTTGTTTAATCTGTGCTAACGTCAAAATTTAAATCTGATGCAAAATATTTATGGTATGTCCTTCAGTCATACTTTCTACTACTTCCTGAAGAAATTTAATAACCACATCTATGTCTGTACAGTCTTGTTTATATTTTCAGGTCCTGAAAATAAATGAAATATTGCTCATAATATTAGTCTCCATGTAGTTACTAGTACATTAATTTGGAAGAACACTGGACTGCACTCGAAAGCTTGTGAAAGTTGTATGCAACCCAACGCCATAGCCAGGGGTTATATACCTCATCTTTAATAGCATCATCAAAGGAAATTTTCATCTCAGTCAACTAAAAATTAAAGAAAGACCTCTCAACCTTTTTTAGAGGTGTGAAATCTGTGTGCACACCTAGTATCGGGAGGGGAGGAGAAAGAGATTTAAAATGATTTGATAGTTGAAGTCATAAACTAGAACCATACAGGATCAAAGTCAAATGTGCCCTCAGCCATGGAAGTTCACTCAAAGTCCTTCAGCCCATCTTGTTCCTCAGGATTATTGGTGTGGGGGAAAAATTGAAGGATGGGCTGCTATGTACATTATCTGAACTCCTGGAGGAAAGATCATGTGTAAAATAAATAATTGTTCCTGCCAGCACCCACTCCCCAAATTATTCATTGCTTCTGAAAGAAAGTAAGTTTCTTGTGTGATTAGAAATGCCCATTTTTAACCGATGCCTCCAATATGGACATATAAGGACTGACACAATAGGCACATACTAACAATAGCACTTAGACTTAGCACTTAGACTTATATACTGCTTCACAGTGCTTTCTAGCCCTCTCTAAGCAGTTTGCAGAGTCAGCATATGGCCCCCAACAATCTGAGTCCTCATTTTACCGACCTCAGAAGGATGGAAGGCTGGGTCAACCTTCAGCCTGGTGAGATTCGAACTGCAGAATTGCTGGCAGCCGGCAATCAGCAGAAGTCGCCTGCAGTACTGCATTCTAACCACTGCGCCACTACGGCTTTTAATACAGTAAGGAAATTAATGAAGGGTTGAGTTAGAACAATGATTGTTATTTCATCCTCTCCATCTTTGATATTAAAAATGCTGCAGAACTGTTAGGACTTGGGTTTGTCCTCCATCTTTTAAAAGCACAATCTTTTGGGCACCAGGGACTAGGGGCATGGAGGGCAGTTTTTCCATGGACTGGATCCTGCATGGGCATGAATGGGGCTTTGCACGCTTGCACGGCCTGTCCGCAGTCTGAGGATTGAGGAACCCAGCTTTAAAGTGTAAAGGTACTATCACCTAAGTCAGATTCTTGGGCATTGCAACAGATATTTGATCTTCAAAGGAGATCTTAGAGGAAGAAACTAGGATGTAAATGCAAGTGCTCAAGAGTCCTGGGAGCTAATAAGATTAAACATGTCCATCCTTTCTGAAGGTATCTGGCAGGGAATATTGCAAATGCAACTCCCATCCTAATCAGGCCTTTCAACTAAAAAAATGCAACCTTGGTTCAATCCTGATTTATTCTATTACAACCATCCAAATGTTAATCCTCATATACTATTTAATATAACAACAGAGCTATATATATATGATTTCTTGTTAAAAATGAAGCACCTGATCCTCTTCAATATTAAAAGATAAACACGTCTAGTGAGACTCACAGAAACAACAATGGATTAATAATTGTTTGCAGAAGTTATTCAACAGATTTCAAACACTAGAACTGTTACCTATTCATGAACCATTGCCAAGCAAACAAAGGGACCATTGTTATATGTTGTTTGCCCAACTCTCCTTTCTGGTATTACCCACGCAGTTATCTATTTTCCTCCAGGCTAGTTAGTCTCTAACTGCAAAGCTGACCTTGAAGGGTAGAAGCAAATGGCAAAAGTTACATAAAAAGTTGAACAACAGCAGAGGGGGTGAGGCGTAGCTTGCAAAGTAAACTTGCTGTATTTCTTTTGCTGTATTTTTGCTGTATCTGTTAGCTGTATTTTGAGCAAAATCTGACAAAACCCTGGCTTTGATTTCAGTTTGACATTTCTAACAAACAACATAACTTGATTCTACGATATGAATCTTAAATTGAAAGTTTACATCAAGCTTGACTCTTAATGACAACATGTATCCGTCAGTGTAGCTTTCTTGGGAACTATATGCATCTGGTGTGCCACTGCCTACTTCATGAGTATTTGTTAAAACTTCTAAGTCTGTTTTATAACATTTGGATTTTATTATTATCTCCAATCTGAGTACTAACCACACACAGTCCTGTTTATCTTTTTCAAGATCAGCTAGCTAGGTTCTTCATGCTGACTGTAAATGATTTTGATTTAGAGGTATTTAGACAAGAGAAACTTGATTTTTTTCTGTCTCTTTGTAAAAACTATTTAGGTCCAGTAGCCATGGAAAGCTCTCAAGTTAAAGATTCACCAGAGGATAGCAATATATACCGCTTCACAGTGCTTTACAGCCCTCTCTAAGCAGTTTACAGAGTCAGCATATTGTCCCCAACAATCTGGTCCTCATTTTACTGACCTCAGAAGGATGGAAGGCTGAGTCAATCTTGAACTGGTGAGAATCGAATTGCAGAATTGCTGGCAGCCGGCAGTCAGCAGAAGTAGCCTGCAGTACTGCATTCTAACCACTGCGCCACCATGGCTATCCACTAGTTGAACATATCCTCAATCTGAAGGGTTGTTCAGTGCTTGTCTGGTTTAAAGATAAAAAACCCAAGAAGAAAAGGCATAGAATTCAATGCTGTTTTAGTTCTGGTCCTTCCTGGATAAGTAGTCTCAACATGTGGAAATGGAAGACTTCAAAATTTCTAGCGATTTCAAAAATGTATATTACATAGGATACAATTTGTACAGTGAGAGATATAGGGACTCATGTAACCTGATAAAGCCATAAATAAATAGAAGGAAAGAGTAGACATTACACATCACATCAAATTTTGTGCAGAAGACAGTTATCCATTGCCTCTCAATTTTCAGAGAAAGCTGGTTTTAGGAAAGAGCAGTTACTTATAAACATTCATTCCAGCCCTGCAAAAGGTCAGTGTAACTTGCCCTGTTTACTTTTTTATTGTACTCTTCTCCCTTCCCTCTCAGCCCTGTGCTCCACTTTATTGTTTACATCAGGTCACTTGGTATAATTCAGCCACCAAAAATAAAATAACCGAAAGCAAAGTTAATTAAGCTGTCGGTCTCAAGAGATAAACAGTCTAACTTCAGTCATTGCTTAGTTTGGTTAGGCCCTACCTGAAAAAGGGCTGGGATTAATGAGGAACATTCCAGTGGTGGGGTTCAGCCAGTTCGCACCTATTCGGGAGAACCAGTTGTTAACTTTCTAAGCAGTTCGGAGAACCAGTTGTTGGAAGAAATCTTATTTTGTTTTTTTCCCACTTTACAGGGCTAATCCTGTAAGGAAGGCAGGAAGGAAATGTTCTGGTGTTGTTTCTAGCCTAATCTTTATTGCCCTGCTTACAGAAACTGCCTCTCTGGTTAGCCCTTATTACATTGTAACAGTGAGTAACATTGAGTTGGCCACGCCAACACGGTCACATGACCAACGAGCCACGCCTACCCAGCTGGTCATTAGGGCAGAGAACTGGTTGTTAAATTATTTGAATCCCACCACTGGAACATTCACAACTATTGCCATTAATATGTCTGGAAGAAGGCCTGGCAATCTTTAGTTACCCAGATGAGAAAAAGAATGAAAGAGAGATTCTGGCAATAGACCAAAACTGTCATCAGGGAATGCTGTGTCTCACTCCTATCTGAAATTTTAATATGCAGCGTAAACAGATTCATATTTGGGTGATTGACTTGCTCCTGTGAGATATCATGACTTTTGAAAGACATACTATTGAAAGCTGAGTCCTGGGCAGGTTGGACTTACTATCTGCTTCAGCAAATACAGGTAGTTCTCAACTTACAACAGTTTGCTTAGTAATTGTTCTAAATTACAACGGTACTGAAAAAAGTGACTTATGACCATTTTTCACACTTACGAACATTGCAGCATCCCCATGGTCACATGATTTACATTCAGATGCTTGACAACTGATTCACCTTTATGACGGTTATAGTGTCCCACCGTCTGGGGGGGTCATGTGATCACCTTTTGCAACCTCCTGGCAAGCAAAGTCAAAACCAGATTCACTTCACAACCATGTTATTAATTTAACAACTGCAGTGATTCACTTAACAAACGTGGCAAGGAGGGTCGTAAAATGGGGCAAAACTCACTTAACAAATTTCTCACTTAGCAACATAAATTTTGGGCTCAATTGTGGTCGTAGGATGAAGATATTCCCTGTATCTTCTTATACTTCCATCTAAATGGGACGGACTCCTGCATTCAAGAAAGCCATTCCAGGGATTCGTGCATTCTTTCATTCTTATTTGAACCAGTCTATCCACTACCAAGGATGCGGTGGCTAAGACGCTGAGCTTGTCGATCGAAAGGTCAGCAGTTCAGCGGTTCGAATCCCTAGTGCCACGTAATGGGGTAAGCTCCTTTTACTTGTCCCAGTTTCTGCCACAACCTAGCAGTTCGAAAGCACGTAAAAAGTAGAAAAAGTAGAAAAAACAGGGACCACCTTTGATGGGAAGGAAACAGTGTTCCATGTGCCTTTGGTGTTTAGTCATGTTGGCCACATGATCACGGAGATGTCTTTGGACAGTGCTGGCTCTTCGGCTTTGAAACGGAGATGAGCACCTTCCCCTAGAATTGGGAACAACTAGCACATATGTGCGAGGGGAATCTTTACCTTTACCTTTACATTTTATCCACTACCAAACAAACCTGCCACAGGGAACCTTGGCAAGAAAACAGGACATAAAGGAGGTCTGCTACAAACAGCAATTTGGTAGCTTTAAAAGAAGAAGTTTATTGGTTAATACCTTCCACCCACCCATTCCCTAACATACCTTTCCTCTGTCATTTTCTTTTACGTTTGGTCTCAGAGGAGTACAAGTTTGCAACATTGGGCTTGTGGCCAGCTTTCACCATATGCTTCTCTATAGCCTGTTTCCAAACTTTTGTCCTTTTGCCTAGTCCTTCTTAATAGCTACAAATTATCCTGTTTTGGTCCAGTTGCAAACTGAATTTAACTATCTGTCATTTCCAAAATGACTCAAGTGGACCCAGCTAAATATTCAGCTGCTTAGGTGAATTATTATAGAAATAACTTTGCATCCTAACCCTTAGAATTAAATTATATTTATAGTCCTTCCCCTCTTTAAAACCAAACAAAACATTACTACATTAGTTGGAATTCTAGCCAAAATAGTTTATTTGTCTTGCCCCTTTAGAAGCGTGTCAGTTAAGGGCCTCATGGCAGAAAAGCTATTCTAGGAACGCCTTAAACAAAGCCCTCATGATATATGGCTGCCCAAGTTAGCTACTTCACAGCTGTAACAGCACATTCTAGGTTGTGTGGCAGCCAAGCTGACTTTGTTACTGTATTAAGTGAGGTGTAAGTATTTGGAATGCTGCAGTAAGCAAGGAGCCATGGTGGGTGGCAGCTGCCTTCTCAGAGACCTTGAAAAGAAAGCCAGTAGAACTTCATAAGTGTTTTGCATCTTGTCTGTGGGTGCCATGGGCAGGAAATAAGATATATTAATAGAATGGGAAAATGTAGGTTAATAGAAACTGTAACTACACTCACTGTTAAGATTCACCCTTCAGAGTCACAATAATCATGCATTTGTTCACTTCCTATAACAGCAGAAAACTATGAGGACATAAATTGCACTGGAGCCGTGGTGATGCAGTGGTTAGAATGCAGTATTGCAGGCTAATTCTGCTGACTGCCAGGGGTTCAATCCCCACCAGCTCAAGGTTGATTCAGCCTTCCATCCTTCCGAAGTCGGAAAAATGAGGACAGATTGTTAGGGGCAATATGCTGACTCTGTAAACCGCTTAGAGAGGGCAGTAAAGCACTATGAAGCAGTATATAAGTCTTAGTGTTATTGCTATTGCACTGCCCAATGACTGAGCGGAATGGGACAATTCGCTGTGGAATAACTTGAAGCAGCCAACTCACTACAGGACAACTTGCTGCGGGACAATTTAATGAGGGATAACTCAAGAGAGGGACATGTAGAATTGCAGTTCATCCCAGCTTTGAGGACTTCTAACCTGAAAAGGTTCAAACCTAAAGCAAGACAAGACCTGCTGCAATTCATTTGTTCCTCTCTTGAGTTGTCCCGTGTTGAATTGTCCTGTGGCCAGTTGTCCTTTGGTGAGTTGGCTAGGGAGAATTGGCCAGGGTAAGTTGGCCAGGGTGAGTTATCCTAGACCTTGGCTGAACCCTATTCTGTTTCATCTCCTGACACTTTTCACAATCTTCCTCCCATTTCACACTGTACTTATTCTTTACTCTACCAACCTATTGACTAGACTATTTTTGGACATGGTGTTAGTGCCCAAGGATGCTAGAAGCTGTTCATAAATAGCTTGAGTATCAGGTCACCAATACACTGGAGATTTGTGAGCCAAATCAAGCATTTCCTGCTTTATCCCAGGTCCTTCCATTGTGCCTGTCACTTGGGCTAAAATAGTTAGCACAATATCTTCATAGTTAGCAGAATTCAGGAATGATTTGTTTGTTCAGCACAGGCTAAAGATTTTTCCTGCTTGGGTCAAAGGAGAAGATGATGTCCATTGGTGTTCTGATTGAACTGGATGTGGAAATTCACTTTTATATTGCTGGTGGAATATCTTCAGCAGTGTGGATATTCTATTCCACTCTATCTCAGTTTCTCTGTTTTTCCATCAATATTCAGTAGAAATCATTCTACCTAATGGAAAGACCTGCACCAATATTATTTTTTTTCAAATAAGAATATGCATTTGACAATTGAATGATATGCTGGGGACCACATTCCAAAAATATAGTAAAGACCAAAACAAAGATATGAATAAGATCAGGGGAGAAAAAGATTTGATTTGATTTAAAGTTAGTTAAATTAAACACATGTATTATTATCACTCCCCAGGGACCTAATTATTTCTCCCTTCCATTGTAGAAAATTCAGGGTTAACTTTTACTTCTCTAGGCCAATGGCCTGATATCTGACAGCATTTACACATAAGCTAATGAAAGACATCTGCTAACCGCTGAATGACAGCTTCAACAAGTGCTCAGATTCTGTTTAGTTTCTTCATTAACTCATCTCTGTTACATCATCTCACTGACCTACTTTTCAATGCTTTGTAGTTAGAGGGTGGTTCAGAGTACTACACTCCCTTAGAGGGTCACATGACTTCTTCCTGAATCAGGAAATAATAGCCATCTTCCTTTAACTCATCTCCCCACCTCCTAAAAATGATCATGTGAGTAATCATACGAATGTCATTTCAAATATTCAAGGCAGCTCCATGTCTCACAAAGGAATACAGTTCCTAATTTGAGTTGACCCCATGACATCTGAGGTTTCCGCATTGATTTTTTGAGCCAAGAGACTGAGTCCTAAAATGATCTGGAAAACAAAGGATTTCCTCTGCTTCAAAAAATGCTTTCCCAGGCACACATGGACATAGTCAGGCATATCTGTACTAATGTAAGATTATCAGTTAGGATGAAAGCAGGGCTGAAATCTACTTACCTTCCCTACCAGTTCTGAAGTGCACATGCCACGCACATCACATGCACACGCGGACCCTCTGTGCATGCACAAACCCTTCTGCACATGCGCAGAAGGTAAAAAACAGGTAACTTCCTGGTTAAAACCAGGAAGTAACAACGACCGGGCAAGTGGAAGGAGCCTCGGGCTGCCATCGCTACTGGTTCTCTGAACCACCCACCGCCATTGTTACCAGTTTGGCTGAATCAGTCCAAACCAGTAGCATTTCACCGCTGGTCAAGATATGAGAAAAAGTTCATTGCATGTTTCTGAAGGGGAAGAGAATGGCCCAAACCTGGAAGAGGAGTCCGCCATTTTTAAACATTCCTTCTCCATTGCACTTAAAAAGAGAAAGAATGTATTAAATTATATGCAAATAATCTGAAGGTTCATTTTTAATTATCATTTTATTACATATAATCTATTGCAGGGGTGTCAAACTCAAGGCCTGGGGACTGGATCCAATCTGCGGGATGCTTAGATCTGGCCCGCAGGGCTGCCCTGGAAACAGCAAAGGACCTCTGCCAGTGAAAATGGAGCTCAGGAGCCCGTTTTTGCTGGCAGAGCGCTTGGGCCACCACAGGTGCACCCGACATGACTGACGTCGAGCTGGCCATGCCCACCCTGGCCACACCCACACCCTTTATTTTATATAATATAAAATAAAATAAACCTCAGGAAATTAATGAAAGATGGAGTAAATATTAAAATCAATTTTAAAAAAGGAAATCTCATAGAACTACAGATGTCAACTTTCTAAGAAAAAGTTTACAAAAAACAAATATATGCCTTTAACAATCACTGAGAGTTCAGGAACTCTCTGTGGAGAAAGTATATCTATTGACAGTATACTTGGGACATTTCACAGCACAGAATAAATATATTAAAATACCAATGAAACTAACTAAAGGACTACTGTATACAATTATAAAAACAACACAAATAGTCAGCAAAATTAAAACTGAAATTATAAGATCTAAGCAAAATATTTTTAAAAGGTTTTGCTTGTTGCCAAAACAATAATAAGGAAGAAGCTAGATGAGCTTTATTTGGAGAAAGACTCAAGAAAGATCAAAAAGAATCTCTTTCTTATAACAGGTTATAACTAACCTGTTTCACTTTGGTTAGTAGGGCACAAAAGAGGAATATGAAAATATTCATGTTCTACATAACAAGGGCAAAGGAACAAGGTCTTCAGATTACATCATTTAAGACAAGTTGAGTATCAACAGTTCTCATTTATAAACTAATAACTGGAGTTAAGTTCTTGAAAAACCATTTTGTGTGGCAAGCCACCAAATTTACCAGTCAGAGCATCTTTCTAGACAAATTTTTGGAGTGATTCTATTCAACGAAGCTGGTGAATTGGCATTTTCCAGCAGAAGGCTAAAAGTGATTTTCATTCAAAAGATCACAGATTCAAAAGTCTTTATTTCCATGATATCTTAGCAAAGAGATTTCTCAGATAAATTGGAGAATTTCTATTAAACATTGTAGGCAGTTCTGCTGGGTGTGGTGGCTCAGTGGCTAAGATGCTGAGCTTATAGATCGAAAGGTCGGCAGTTCAGCAGTTCGAATCCCTAGTGCCGCATAATGGGGTGAGCTCCTGTTACTTGTCCCAGCTTCTGCCAACCTAGCAGTTCGAAAGCACGTAAAAAATGCAAGTAGAAAAATAGGGACCATCTTTGGTGGGAAGATAACAGCGTTCTGTGCGCCTTTGGTGTTTAGTCATGCCGGCCACATGACCACAGAGACGTCTTTGGACAGCGCTGGCTCTTCGGCTTTGAAACAGAGATGAGCCCCCTAGAGTTGGGAAAGACTAGCACATATGTGTGAGGGGAACTTTTACCTTTACCTTTACCTTTACCTTTAGGCAGTTCTGAGTTATACGGACTAATAATAATTAATAAGGCAACTTCTTATTTATACAATTTTTTGTTAAATTTATATCCCATTATTTCTCCTGCAAGGTTTCAAGGCAGTTTACATGAATATCTCACTTCATTTTATTACCTCAAGAACTCCCAAGGTTGATTGAGGGACTATGAATAGATCAAAGGGCACTCAGTAAATTTCTGTAGATGAGATAGGTTTGAATCTGGATCTGTCCATTGTTAGCCCAACACTTTAATCATGGAACTTTGTAAATGTATCTTGCAAAAAAAATCACTTTAGGAATATGTGATTGCTAGTTAAATCTGTTCATTCATGACAGTTCCAATACATTCCACATCTACCTCTTAATCATTTTAAAACACATAACTTGCTTTTCTCCTCCAATTTTAAAAGTGGTAATTTGATATAGTAAAATAGGCATTTCTTTATTTATAAAATTCACATGATCGCCCATCTTAAGCAATTCTGGTTGGCTCACAACTACAAAAGTTTCTGGTAATTTTGAGAGAAACCATGGCTGACATGGTTTAAGTCAGGGGTCTCCAACCTTGGCAACTTTAAGCCTGGTGGATTTCAACTCCCAGAATTCTGAGAGTTGAAGTCCACCAGACTTAAAGTTGCCAAGGTTGGAGACCTCTGGTTTAAGTTATCATTTTAGATTGCCTACCATGCTAGAAACCAGGAGACGAAGTTATAGTTCCACCTTAGGCACAAAATCTCTCTCACTCTCTCTCAGAAGGAAGCAATGACAAACTACTTCTTAAAAATCTTGCCCAGGAGTCACCCTGGCTCAAGCCCCCGCCCAAAGAAAACAAAAACATCAAAGAAGCAAAATCTCCAACCTTCTTAGAAAGTTAGTCAGTGCTATCTGGAAAGGATAGCTGCTGAAATTTAAATATTGTTGCATAGTTCCTACACATTAAAACTATTAAGTGTAATCTATCTGTGCCAAGGTAATCTTGTAGCTATTTAGCCAAATGTAATAATGTACTCGTTGATAGAGGCTCTGGCCTAAACTGATCTGTGACCAGGGCATTCACTGATTTAGGAAAACTGAGCCCTAATACCCATGATTAACAATGAAAGCTGTTCTGTGATTCTAAGCATCCTGCTCAGTCCATCTCTAATATAAGCCTCCAATTCTCACCTCATTACCCCCACACAGAGAAGAGGGAAGTACAGTCACTGAGACATACAACTGAATAAAAATAGGATGCTGCTGAGTTTTGACGTTTCTTTCTGACTTCTGAAGGAAGACTTGAAACATTGTTCTCAAGATAATTGATAGCTGATATACTCAGGGAATTAGAAAATTGCTTCTTGTTATTCAAGCCTGACTCATCAAATTTGTGTGAAGGCTTGGAGATTAATTATTCAAGGTGTAGAAAGTTAGCACCCACCCCTCTCCTAGAAGAATGAAATATTTTAGGAAATATTAAAAAGGCAGAATATTATATTTCCCTGGATGAGAAAAGGAGAAACATGTTTTAACGACAAAGCAGCTGCCTGCCCCCCCCCTTTCAGCCCCAGGGTGATGGGATTAAGACATGGCCCTCAAGACATGTTAGGATTAGCCCTCTATCCATCTAGCAACAGAACTCATCACGTGGCACCTGGGGAGATTACATCACCCAGCAAGATTCAACCAAGCTTGGGACTCAAGACATTACAAAGTTACCCCTGCATGGGAGTCTGACAACCAATCAGAATACAGGAACAGGAAGCTCCAAGGCGGGGCCCAAGAGAAGGTATAAATCTCTCTCTTTCTCCCTCCCAGGTGCTCTTTTCTGCCCAGGACCCAGTGGTGAAATCTAAAAGTTGTTACTACTGGTTCTGTGAGCATGGCTTGGTGGGGGGATAATGTGACTGGGTGGCCGTGGCCAATTTTTTTTTTTTTACTTTTAAAACCATTTTTTCTACAACCTCTTCGGCGAAGAGATTGTAAAAAAATGCTTTCAAAAGGCTCTGATGATCCCAGCTGAGTTGCTTGATCGGCAGAGGCTTTTTTCTTAAAAGCCTCTGCCGATGAGGCAACTCAGCTTGGATCGTCAGAGGCTTTTAAAAGAAAAAAAGCCTCTGCCGATGAGGCAACTCAGCTTGGATCGTCAGAGGCATTTAAAAGAAAAAAAGCCTCCGCCGATCAGGCAACTCAGCTGGGATCTTCAGAGGCTTTTAAAAACATTTTTTCTACAACCTTTGAAGAGGTTGTAGAAAAAATGCTTTTAAAAGCCTTTGACGATCTCAGCTGAGCTGCACGATCATCAGAGGCTTTTTTTTTTACTTTTAAAAGCATTTTTTTGGCCGAAGAGGTTGTAAAAAAAATGCTTTTAAAATTTTTTAAAAAAAGCCTCTGATGATTGCGCGGCTCAGCTGGACATGGGGGGGGGCAGGGATTTTTGCTACCGATTCTCTGAATCACCCGCCTCCATCGCTACCGGATCAGGTGATCCGGTCCGAACCGGGAGCATTTCACCCCTGGCAGGACCTCAACCCATGTGGTCCTGTTCACCATTAAAACCATCCTTTCAAGCAGCCTCCATGTTTCCAGTATCTTTCTCCCCACTTGAAATTGAACCCAGATGGACATTTCTTCCAACAATGGGTATTAGAAGAAGACATGGAAATGGGTTGTATTTTCAGGAGGGAAGACATACACCATCTGTAGAACAAAAAAGAATAAAGTTGAAATATGTCTGTTGAAAATGCCACATGCACATGTGTTGCTGCTGCTTCATGGACGTATATTATCTTATGGTGTCCTGTAAAATGCAGCTGTGATTCATCTGTATTTCATATACCTCATAGCAACAGAGAAGTGTTTGGAGATTCAACAGCTCCACCCAAACAAACAAAAGTAGGAACAAAACATGATTTTAGTTTTGAAATGAAATAAACACATAAAGTGATTGAAAGAAACAACAGTCTGGGATAATTTTTCTTTGCTTGCTGCTCTCTTGACATTTTGGATATTTCAATGCAATCTTCAGTGCATGGAAGTTACGGTCCTTCCTAATAAAAGATAATAAATCAAGCATTTTACATTAATAGTATTAATATAGAGTATGTGCTGCTATATGCTGTAATCCCTTTAAATTTAAGGGATTTGTGTCACCCTCTTTTTGCAACTACTAAGCTACTGTGCATGTAGGCTATTGATTGTATAAATAGCTAGACTTGGACCTAGCTGTGTTAAGTCTTCTAAAGATAGCAATACACATCCTATTCACAAAACCAACCAGTTATATCTTCCCCTCAGCAAAAGCAAAATAAATACCATGTTTCCCCGAAAATACAACCTACTCAGAAAGTAAGTCCTAGCTTGACTTTTACATGTGCACCCAATATAAACCCTACCCCCAAAATAAGCCCTAATTAAGATCCCACCCACTCCAGGGTGCACGGGTAAAAATTAAACTAGGATGGGGATGGGTGGTGGTGGAGCTGTCCTACTATTTACCTTTGGACCGATGCAACCAGGCCTCGCACACCTCTGCCCATTTCTTCTGCAACCAGCAAGGCTTTCCTGAAGGCTTCTCTAGCCAATAACAGAGCTCTGGATCGATCCAGCGCTCTGTTATCGGCTGCAGAGGCCTTCAGGAATGCCTTGCTGGCCTTGCCAGATGAAGAAGGCCTCTGATAGCAAAAAAGAGGCCAGGGACGACACCTCGCCCCCCCCCCCCGAAAATAAGACCTGGTGCCTTTTTTGGTGGCAAAAATGAATATATGACAGGGTCTTATTTTGGGGGAAACACGGGTAGTAGGCAATATCTACTTTGTACCATACAAACAATGGAAGATGTAATCTGTATAAATGAACCCTGAGTCAATGTAAACAGATTTTATTGAGTTTGGAGTTTGTTTATTATAATCAATACTGTGTTCATCAGCCAGGAATATACAGGTGAAAGTAAAAACTAAGCTGTGCTTTTCTTGGGCCTCAGTGACCTGCTAGCATTTTTTTCAAGGGCATTCCAACCTTAGTTAAGTGCACGCTGAAATATAATATGCTATTTTTGTATGCCACAGTATCTATAATTTATTATTTTGACCCAGAAACAGTCTGTTTTATTGTGAAACTGAACAAGTTATACTGTGATACACTGGGTCACTGAGCACAAATTCATTCAGCTTCATCTCAGGAGTGTTCCATATGATGCAGTACGTTAGTTGTTGCTTCTGTAAAAGTGGAACTCACACATCTCAGCATGAACACATGGAAGTCCCAGGACACATCTACAGCAGCACTTCCTTTCATGCATCACGCAAAGCCAAACTGAACTGAAGAAACTTTTCGGGTGAGAAGCAAAACATCTTCAAGGAAAAACAAAGTCCAGTTGCCTTTTGAAAAAACATCTTGGGTACAACCATGATCTGAATGATTGATAGTCACAAAGCCAAAGTTAACGTATTTATGACGGTTGCAGTGTCCTGGGGCCATTGTATCACTTTTTGGGACCTTCTGACAAGCAAAGTCAATGCGGAGGCCAGATTCACTTAACAACTCTGTTACTAACTTAACAACTGCAATGATTCATTTAACAACTGTGGCAAGAAAGGTCATAGAATGGGGCAAAAATTCACTTAACAAATGTCTCACCTAGGAACCAAAATTTTGGGTTCAATTGTAGTTGTAAGTCAAGGACTACCTGTATATCAGGGCTATACAACTTCTAAAGGGGAAAAGATCACACTAATCACTTAAAAATAATAATGGTCTGCAAAGAAATAATTAGTGTGCTGATCAGCTGTTCAATGCTCAGTGGTGCAGTGGCAGTGAGTTTTGGAGGGTCTCAGAAGCAATGAATTTATTACCTTTTTAAAAATGCCAGCAGGCACCAATTTGTGCAATGGATTGTAAGCAGGCCATGTGTTTTGCAGGCCTGTTCTATATCATATCAGAATGCAGGACATGGAATAATAGAATTAAGGAAGCAAAAAAGTGTATTATGATTAAACATCAGGAAATTTTACTAAAAATAAGATCATTTTAATAGCGAAAGGCTTTCATTCACTAGAAATTTTTAAATAGAAGCTGCTTCGAATGGATGTAGATTATGAATCTTTCTCTTCCTCCTCATCTGTTATGGATGCCTCAACCTGAATTTGAAGATTTAAATAGTGCTTGCTAGATTCAGGGACCTAAATGCTCTCTTTCAACATTGTGACTCTCTTCATACAACATCTTTAGCTCAATTATTGAATGATCCGTGTTCAAAGTTAACCCAAGGCACTGAACATAAAAATGATCTGGATTTACACAATTTACCAAACTTCACTAGAATAGCAAACTGTTCAAAACAAGCAGATTGTTTGAGCACAATCTGTAACCTTATGAACATTCTCAACTGGCTCAATGAAGGTGCCTCAAAGAGCTCTCAGTATCTGCTTTTCCTAGAATCCTTGAATTAGAAAATGCCAAGGAGTCCAACTCCCTACAGGAATCCAAATTAAAACGTTCTAGACAGATGGCTACTGTATCTCCACAAACATATTTACCACAGGGAGTCTCTCTCCCCCATCCCCTCACCCCAATCTCTAGAGCATTGGTTTTCAACATATGATACTACATTACAATTGAAAGCTACCTGGGTGGCAATCTGCTCTATACAGAAGAACTGTAGATCAGGGATTGGCAGCTACGGCCCTAAAACTACAAAGTAGCCCTTGGCCTAATTACAGTTCTTTGCAAACAATCTGGTCAGATGGCAGGCTCACGCTAGCCGTCGTTTCCTTGGCATGGGGTGAGAGGGAGGAAGAGAAAAAGTTGTCCTATCCTTTGGGTATTGGCTTCAGTCCAATGCAAATCTGATTAAAGGACAGCAGCTGCTGACCCTGTTTCACAGTTCCTTAACTTCTCACAGTTCCAGGGTGCAGGGCACATGCCACAATAAGAATATGGCTCTTGAAAATATATTTTAAGAAAACCATTTGTGGAAAAACGATCTCTCTTTTCTTAATCTCTGCTTGCTCGAAAACCATTTGTGGAAAAAGGATCTCTCCTCTCTTAAACTCTGCTTGCTTGACAACATCCTTTGCCAGATATTTATGACTTAATGGCTGTTATTCTCCACCACACTAAGAGCTGATTCATATCGATCTTTTCTTGGGATTTTTATCAGCAGGCTTGACTTTTCCAAGCTGCTTTACCCCAAAGTACAGTCCCCGAAGGGATGGGTGAATTAAGGCATTAATTTTTTTTTACATTGTTCAAAATCAGGATGTTTATGTCAGAGTGTCAGAATTTAGGGAGTTTTCCCTCCCATGTGATCTCTTAGCTTTAAAAATTACAAAAACCATAATGAGATAGAATCACGAAGAAAAAGCTTCAGTAACATATTTAGGATCACTAGGCTAGAACCCTAGTTCTAGAGTATGCATGTTGGAGCAGCATCCAATGTGGGTTTACTGTCAATATAATTTTTTCTTTCTTATTTTTTCTACAGAAAGTAATAAATACCCATTCCTGTCTTGTAATGAGCACTTCAGAAAACAATTAAAGATGATATATTATAAGGAAGATATTTTATAATGATAAACAAAGGCAAGGTCATTTGAGGTTTAACTTTAAAAGCCCTAGTTGTAAACTCTTGGCTTTTTCCAGGTTCATGGGTGGTCCAGTTTCATTAAAAAGTTTTAAAAGATCTGTTAAATTAATAGGGAGCTTTGTTCTTTCTGCAGTATATCCACTATTTTAATTTTAGTGAGGCATAGGAAGATTGAACTAACCAAACACAAAAACTGAATTCACATAATATCCTTAATCCGGTCAGTTAACAACATTCTACATGCTACTCAGTGGTGGGTTGCCCCTGGTTCACACTGGTTCTATAGAACCGGTAGCAAAACTGGCGGGAGGCTCCACCCACCGACACCGACATCATCAAAATGCTTCTGCGCATGCGCAGAAGAGTGCATGCGCAGCCCCGCTGCGAACTGGTAGTAAAAGTAAGTAGAACCTAGCCCTGATGCTACTGTATGTTTGGCTACTTTTAATCCTAATTAGTTTGTTTTGTGGTTTATCATGTTGAGAGAATTCAATTGTTCATGTTCAATTCAATTCAATTCAATTGTTAAGCTAATGTATTGCACAAATTTCGAAAATGGGTTAATTCAAGCTTCTTGCAGGCATTTTAGGATGTTTAGATTTTAGGCCATTGTACCACTCCAAATTTTATTATTTTCAGCAATGTTGAAAATGCTATCTGGTGAATTCTGGGAGTTGAAGTCTACACATCTTAAGGTTGTCAAGTTTGAAAAACAGTGCAATGGGAGAACTGAAATAAATGCTTTATTCAGGATCTTGGATTTCTATTCTGTTTAAAATAGAGACTTATGTATAAAGAAGCAAAGCTGATTTCTTTGCCTTACATTTCCTAATAAAAATATATTCATTAATAACTCAGGAACTGGACATTTCTTTAGAACAATGGGAAGCTGGAGAGAACCCAACAATATCTACATCTCTCAGTGAAAATAGTGCACAGCTGAAAAGATAACAGCAACAGGTAGTTCAGTTACACGATATCCATATGGGCTGATAATATATTGTTTAATAATTAAATTTGCATTCCAACTTTCTACTGATACAAACAATCAGCGCAGTTTGAAATAATTAAAGCATAAAACATAACAATAACATCTAATTTAAAATCAGTTAAAACAGCTTGTTGAACAAGATATGTTTTTGCTATTTTTCTAATTAGTGGGAAATTAAGGGTTATATGCACCACCCTAGGGGGAATATTTTATAGCCTGGGAACCCATACAGCTGAGCTTCTGGAAGTGGGACATGTTCACAAGGACTCTTCTGATGATCTAAGAATCCAGCCAGGTTGACAATGGAGAGGACGCCCTTCAAATAATCAGGTTCTAATCCATTTAACATGGCGTAAACATAGCAAGTTATTCATATTTCTTTCTCCAATTTTAAAACCATGCTCATCTTCTTCCAATCTATCTTCCTTCAATATATATTCAGCATATAGGTTGAATAAACATGAAGAGTCCTGTAAATCAGCCTCAATCTTTTTGGCAACAGGGACGAATTTCATGGAGGACAATTTTTCCATGGACCAGAAGGTGGGATGAGGGATGAGGAGCACACAACCTAGATCCCTTGCATGCACAGTTTACAGTAGGGTTCACACTCCTATGAGAGTCTAATGCCTGATGATCTGTGGTGGAGCTGAAGTGGTGATACTAGCACTGGGAAGTGACTGCAAATACAGATGAAGCTTCACTTGCTCACCCACCACTCAGCTCCAGCTGTGTGGCCCGGTTCTCCTAGGCCATGGCCCAGTACCGGTCCATGACCCAGATTTTGGGGACTCCTGCTATATTGTTTGTTTCTTTCCTTTGCTGACTTGGAACCAGTCTGTTTTGCCAAGTTCCCTTCTGACTGTGACTGGCTGTCCAGTTTCAATTAAATTAAATTTAATTTTAGCTTATTCTCCTCTGTGAAGTCCATGATTGAGTTGAAGCAATCAGAATAAGTAAAGCTGCCTTAAAGTTAGATGATATGGACAGAAGAGCTAAGTTGTGGCCCTCATTTTTCTAGGTACCTTGCCTATAACCTCAAGATCTACATGGCGATACCACAAGAGTTACCCGTGTTACACTGGAGTTCAAACCGGGTGATTTTGACCACAAACAGAAATAAAAATACCCCATAATCTGTTTTTGACTATTTCTGCTCCCCTCATCCAACATATTGATGAAGGAAATGCGATACAAATTGTGTAAAGACATCATTGTCCTATTCTATACAGACCCAACAGATGTAGATAAAGAAGTCCTCTTCTGGACTATAGAATGAAGATCCCTAGGACAAGAAGCTCCCCACTGCTATGAAATAAAGTTCCACAGGACAAGAAGTCTAGCATGGCATTTCAAATCATATTAATAATGACATTGGAACATACATACAGTACTGAAGATATCAGACCACGAACTTGAACTTGGAGAACAGGCTAATATGGCAAAATTAACAGCATATACTATAGTCACAATAGATATCTAACTACATTTAAGCAAAAATGGCTTCCATACATGCCATATTTTAAGCAGCAAGGCAAATATTAGATAGAAAAAAGAAATGACTAAAGAATTAAAATCAAAAATACAACATTTTAAATATCTATAAATATTGTGCATTAGTTGGAGTACAACACAGGGTAAATTAGAAACTATTTTTTTTAAAAAAATTGATTTATATGCCACCCTTCTCCGGAGACTCAGGGCGGCTTACAAGGCCTTAAGCAATAGCCTTCATACTTTTGTATATTTTATACAAAGTCAGCTTATTGCCCCCACAAACCGGGTCCTCATTTTACCTACCTTAGAAAGGATGGAAGGCTGAGTTCAACCTTGAGCCTGGTGAGAATTGAACTCGCAGTAATTGCAGGCAGCTGGAAGCTAAATACTACCTTTAAGAGTAGCATTAGTCTGCTGCGCCACTCAGGCTCTATTATAATGTTTTAATAGGCTTTTTTGATTCTTATACAACAAATAGTGGAGATTCTGGCAATTTGAGTCTTATGGTTAATTTCTCATCATTGATTCAGTTTACAACACTCATATTTATGACGGTTGCAGTGATCACCTTTTGTAACATTCTGACAAGCAAAGACAATGAAGTAGCCAGATTTGTTTAACAGCCATGTTACTAATTTAACAACTGCAGTGATTCACTTAAATGCAGCAAGAAAAGTCCTAAAAAAGTCATCTGTCTGGAACCCGCACTGCATATTGGACATAAATACAATCAAGAGAGTCCAGAGATATTTTACAAGAAGAGTCCTCCATTCCTCTAACCACAATAAAATACCTTATGCCACCAGACTCCAAATGTTGGGCTTAGACAACTTAGAACTATGCCAACTTCAGTCTGACCTAAGCATAGTACATAAAATTATCTGCCACAATGTCCTTCCTGTCAACGACTACTTCAGCTTCAACCAAAACAATACATGAGCATATAATAGATAGAAACTCAAGGTAAATCGCTCCAAACTCCAATGACTTCAGTAACAGAGTGGTCAATGCCTGGAATGCACTACCTGACTCTGTAGTTTCTTCCCCAAACCCCCAAAACTTTAACCTTAAACTGTCTACCGTTGACCTCACCCTATTCCTAAGAGGTCTGTAAGGGGCGTGCATAAGTGCACCAGCATGCCTACCCTGCCTGTCCCAATATTCCTTTTTACTTACTCTTTTCATGTATTCAAATTATGTTTATACTTTTACCTGTTATCTTATATATGCTTGACAAATAAACTTATGACTTATGACTTATAAAATGAGACAAAACTCACTTAACAACTGTCTTGCATAGCAACAGACTCAAATTTGATTGTAAGAGGAGGGCTGCCTATATACTGAGCACTATATTATGTTATATATACTGTATACTGTATACTATCTTGGCAATTCCTTTCTCCAGTTATAGATGCTATCTTTCTGTGTCCTTTTCCACCCCTTTCCTCCTCCTCCTCCTCCCCCCCCCTTTTTAAAAAGAAGTGTAGCATGGCTACCCTCTATACCAGAGATCATTTCACCTAGTTTAACAAGAAAAGCTATTGTGCAGCTCATCCCCAAAGACACAGAAGTAATCATTCAAAATTGGCAAATTGTTCGCTGGAGTTTTTGGTCAGTGAGCTGGAATTCCTATAGATTACAGTCATACCAGCTCCCTTTTCTCCAGCCCTAGCCTTCTGCATCACAAAGTAATCCAAAGGTTTAACTGAGAACATTAACTCCTATTCCTTTTGTTAGACATATCTTTGTGATACATAGCAGATCAGCAGCAGCTTCATCCAGGATTATAATCTTAGCAATAATTTTACAACCAACTGATCTCACATTAAAAAAGCAGGACTTTGAGTTGGCTATTCTCCCTCAGCTTGATAACCTAGATTAGATCATAACCCAAAAGGATGGAAGACCAACTAAGGGCCTGCTTTCAATAGCCAGGTTGCAGCCTTTCACTGTATTTTGCTCAATATCATATTTGCTTCCAGACCGTGATCAATGAATTGTGCAAAATGAAACAGCTCCTGCCCCTGTAGAGTCTTAAGTTCGTCCTCATGTTCATATATGAAGACAAACAGTTTGGGTCACCAAAAGGCGACCCTAGGGGCCCACTTTATGGAACTCACAGAGAGCTTCCAATGACCACATCTAATATGCAAAAATTCAGATGACCCACAAATGGCAGCAAAGAGATGTGTCTTGGGTTGTAGTTTTTTTGCAGCCCAGATTTACTCATCTAATGCAAAGTATGACTTCTTCCATTGACCCAGGAAGGCATTTCTTTTATATCTAGATGGGCAGATGATGGAATCTATGCAGAATGGCCTCAGCTCTCAGAACCAACAATCCTTCTCTTGAGATGTGTGTTGGCAGAGCAATGGTTATATGTATTTAATACACTTTGATTCACTTGAGAGCCATCTTTGCTCCTACAGTATGCCTGCTAATGATGGCCTCTTATAATAAAAATGATTTTATATTTTTATCTTGTATGCTCTTTTACCTAGACTGGAAAGGTGAATAAATAATCACCACTGTTATTTCAAAGCAATAAACTGAACGTTGTGTAAAGATAACTTTGTCAGCTGAGTGTGCATCGAGTAGTTCTCCTCACTTTGTCTTTGAGGTTTCCGCAGGAAGGAAGAGAGAAACACTACAACCTGTATATAACAAAGCCTTTTTCACCCACCCAGAAAACTTTGTTTAAAATAAAACTAGAAAAAGAAGTACAATCAACTATGAAAGAAGAGAAAGGCAAACGTTCAGAGAATAGTTTAGAGTTTAGACTAAGCATGAATGTGCAGACTACGGCATGCACCAGGGAGGTCATCAGTGTCAAAATACTAAAGACTAAATACTTAATAGTTTAGAGATAGAAATACAGGTGTTGGCTTTTGATAGTATTGATACTCTTTTGATGAATGGGGGGGAGGGAAGCTGGCCATGAGAGGTGCCACCTTAGTGAGTTTACAGTGAGTTTAAGGTCTGCAACCTTAAACCCTCAAAGAGCCATTTGGACCCATTTCCCACACTGCACTCTAACCACTGTACCACCGCGGCTCCTAATGATTAGCATTTGCTTAGAGTTAGAGCAGGGGTCTGCAACCTTAAACATTCGAAGAGCCATTTGGACCCATTTCCCACAGAAAAGAAAACACCAGGAGCCACAAAACCCTTCCCGTGCCTGACTATTTCTTGAGCGGCCCAAAACTGGCATAAGTTCTTCTGAAACTTTACTTTTCTTGGATTTATTCATGGTTGGCCTACTGGGGGTTGAAAAGCTCAATAAATTGCATGCTGGCGGGTGTTGCACATTGGTGGTTGTGACACATATTTTGAGTGATGGAGCCACAGCAGAAAGAGCCACATGCGGCTCCAGAGTCGCAGGTTGCTGACCCCTGTTCTAACAGAAGGTGTAATTGAGAGAATTGAGAGAACTCTATTTGTAATTCTACCTGGTACCATATGGTTTCTCTCCCATGATATTTGACAACTGTAAGTTCAGAGTTACTTGCCACCTATAGGCTTATAAGGAAACTGGTTAGAATGCAGTATTGCAGGCAAACTGCCCATAGCATGGAGTTCGATCCTGATGGGATTCAAGGTTGACTCATCCTTCCATCCTTCCAAGGTCAATAAAATGAGAACCCAGATTGTTGGGGGCAATATGCTGATACTGTAAACCCCCCAGAGAGTGCTCTAAAACACTGTGGGGCTGTATATAAGTCTATGTGCTATTGTTATTGTTATTGTTACCTCTCTTTGCTGTGAGTTCAGGATTGGAAGTCTCAAGAGTTCTGTGTGTCTACAGACTACAGTGGGAGAACAAACAACAGGTAGTTATTTATTTACAACCACAGTTGAGATCAGAAAACGTGTTGTTAAGCGGTATATTCATTAAGTGAAGCATCATGTGAATGCGTGCAATTTTATGACCTTTTGCTGCAGTTGATAAGTGAATCACTGCAGCCATTAAGTGAGACATCGTGCAATCACAATTTGCTACCTTCCCTGCTGGCTTCTCCATTGACTTTGCCTGTCAAAAGTTGGATGGGAAGATCTCAAATAGGGCAATCATATGACCTTAGGACGCTGCAACCAATTATAAATATAAGCCAGTTGCTAGGAATTCAGATCATGATCTCATGACCACAAGAACACTGCAAGAGTTGAAAGGACTGGTTGCTTTTTGAAGCACCGCCGTAAATTCAAATGGTCGCTAAACTGATGGTTGTAAGTCGAAGATATCTGCAGAATCAAATCTGGGGGTGGAATGTCTGTTGCGGTAACTCTTGTTGCTGGGATTGAATCGCTGTGTTTAACAGCATTAGCAATAGCACTTAGACTTATATACCGCTTCACAGTGCTTTACAGCCCTCTCTAAGCAGTTTACAGAGTCAGCATATTGTCCCCAACAATCTGGTCCTCATTTTACTGACCTCGGAAGGATGGAAGGCCGAGTCAACCTTGAGCCTGTTGAGATTCAAACTGCCAAACTGCCTGCAGAATTGCATTCTAACCACTCTCACTCCCTCTGATGTTATCTGACCATTTTGGTGAACAAGCACCCAAGTGTGTTTATTCACTTTCTTCTTTCATCATATTTGTATCCAAATTATAGATCGGGCATGGAACAACTGAACATTTTAATTAGGGAGAGAATGAATTAGAGATGACTGTCCCATCATGAGTTTAAAACAATATATTGCTCTGATCCATGACATATTCAAGTGGCACTCAAGATGGCAAACAGCATTAATGACATGTATATTTTTAAGAGAATTTCATGGGAAGCTACTATGTTGCAGGGCCAATCGTACATTTCTGGGCTTCAACAGTATTCTTAGGAAATAAAAGTTTGAAACTTGGACGTGGCCCACCTAATCTGAAAAAGGTAAAAAATCTAAATTAAGCTGGGGTGGAGGAGATACATTGGGATACTCTAAGGATTTATAAGGAGCAATCTAATGCATTTGCTCTCTGGTAGATAAATGGGTGTTTTGCAATTGTCCACTGCAGCAATCATTTTGTAAGATCACACTCGGCATTTCTGATTCCCTCCCAAAATTGCACAACGGGATATACTCCTTTCCCTGATCTCCTATAACTGTCACTATCTGAAGTTCTCCTACGTAATGGCTTACTGCTCATACACATCTTTGAATGGGGCATGGAGGAATGAATGGCTTGTAACAGTTCCTGATCTATTGCCATTTTAGCCATATCTGAGCTCAGCAAAACCCACTTGGATTCCCCTTTTTCTTGCTTAAAAGCATTAAAGGCAGGAACAGCAAATCTTTTTGATTGTTCAGGAACCAATCGTCCAACTTCATATCTAAGTAGAATCTGGTGATAGATACATTACTGTTCCCAAAATATTGTTTCCAGTCCAAGTTATATAAGCAATCACTAGCATTATATTCATTGTATATACCTACAATGTTCTACTGTTGCTGCTGCTATCGTCATTTTGGCAAAATAATAACTTATCCTTCCCCTTCATCATGCCTTCTCCACTTCACCACCTTTTAAAAATAAAAGCCACAAAGCACAACCAGAACATATTCTGGCCTTTGCTGCAGGACCTTATTTCCAGCCATATTACTTAAATTCTCGTAGCTCAACGTATCTGGAGACCACCAAAAGGAGAAAGGTTAACAATATATTTCAGACTTTGTTTGTGTAGTGTTATGCAAATACAAGGATACTGCATGGTGGTGACCTTGGGGCTTGATTTCCTTCCCTAAGTACCTGCCTTTAAAGTAACAGGTGGCAGATGAGAAGCCCATAGACCATCTCGAGTGAGCCAAGTCACTTTCTTGCTGCTTTCTATATCTTTTCTTATTTAAAAAAACATGCCATCATTAAATGATGGCCACTTGGGTATTTGATTGTAGATGTTCTATCTATCTATCTATCTATCTATCTATCTATCTATCTATCTATCATCTTTCCATCCATCCATCCATCCATCATATCTGTCTATCTATCTGTCTGTCTGTCTGTCCGTCCATCCATCCATCCATCCATCCATCCATCCATCCATCCATCCACCCATCCATCCATCCATCCATCCATCCATTTATTTATAAGACACTTTTCTTCAACAAAAGGATACTTCTTTCTTGCCCAGATCTGCTTAAGATCAGGGTAAGGCAAAGCAACCTTCTTTTTATTATTGTATCTACATCACTTTTGTGATTTAATTGACTTGAAAAAGTGAACTTGTGCCTTTCCTGGAGGAAAGGAAGTAGCAGCTGGAGGAAGGCACGGCTGATTAACTTCACCAAAAGCATATTTTAGCCACACCTGAAATGTATGAAAACAAAAACTTGGTTGGGAGGGAGGCAATGAATGTCACTCCGCTGGCTGTAGAATTCAAGCGGGGGGGGGCATGTTCAGAAACATATCTAGGACTTGGTGTGACATAATATAATAATTAGAGTGTGAAAAAAAGCTCAAATATTTATTTAGCTATGAAGCTCCCAGGGTCATCCTGAGCCTGCTTAAATTATCTATCAAACAGTAGGAACTATGCAGGGGTGGGTTCTACTTACCCTTTACTACCGGTTTGCAATGGGTCCCCATGCGTGTGCATGCTTCTGCAGAAGCTTCCTGATGAAGTCCAGGTCAGTGGGTGGAGCCTCCTGCCAGTTTTACTACCAGTTCTTGTGAACCAGTCCGAACCAGGGACAACCCACCACTGGGTGGGTTATCCCCGCCCAGTACAATACAATTTTGTTAGTCTGAGGAGTTTGGGATTAAATATAATAAAAGGACAATTTTTAATAAGGGATGTTGATAACCAGAAGTTCAGGTGAAAATGCAAAAAATCTGCCACAACCTAGAGTCCATCCTCATCTGTATGACAAAATCGCTCAGATCCGGGGGGATTTGGACTCTGACTGGGTAGATCAGGGCAGGGTGACGAGGAATAGTCTTGAGAATGTTACCTGGGAGGAGTTTGATGCTGTGACTCCGGATGATGTGGACAGGATTTTGGGGAGACTTAGTGCGGCCACATGTTTACTGGACCCGTGTCCCTCCTGGTTGGTACTGGCCTCCCGGGAGGTTACACGAGGCTGGCTCCAGGGTGTTGTCAACGCTTCGTTGAGTGAGGGTTACTTCCCCGCCGCCTTGAAAGAAGCGGTGGTGAGGCCTCTCCTCAAGAAGCCGTCCCTGGATCCGGCAATATTGGCCAACTATCGTCCTGTCTCCAACCTTCGCTTCCTGGCGAAGGTTGTTGAGAGTGTGGTCGCGCGACAGTTTCCACAATTCTTGGAGGAAACATCCTATCTAGATCCGTTCCAGTCGGGTTTCAGGCCTGGACACAGCACGGAAACGGCATTGGTCGCGTTGGTTGATGATCTCTGGAGGGCTCGGGACAGGGGTTGTTCCTCTGTTCTGGTCCTGTTAGACCTCTCAGCGGCTTTTGATACCATCGACCATGGTATCATGCTGCACCGGCTGGAAGAGTTGGGGATGGGGGGCACCGTATTACGGTGGTTCTCCTCCTTTCTCTCCGACTGGTCGCAGTTCATGTTGGCAGGTGGGCAGAGGTCGACCTCAAGGCCTCTTATATGTGGAGTGCCTCAGGGGTCGGTCCTCTCGCCCCTCCTGTTCAACATTTATGTGAAGCCGCTGGGCGAGATCATCCGTGGCTTTGGGGTGAGATACCACCAGTACGCTGATGACACCCAGCTGTACATCTCCACCCCAGGCCACCCCAACGATGCCCTTGAAGTGATGTCCCAGTGCCT
Organism: Pituophis catenifer annectens; assembly: GCF_029215685.1. NCBI lineage: Eukaryota > Metazoa > Chordata > Lepidosauria > Squamata > Colubridae > Pituophis > Pituophis catenifer. Next base: position 269,086,488 of record NW_027256882.1, on the reverse strand, counting down.
GGAGGCTGTGCGGATCTGGATGGGGAGGAACAGGCTCAGGCTCAACCCTTCCAAGACTGAGTGGCTGTGGCTCCCGGCATCCCGATATAGTCAGTTGACTCCATCACTGACTATTGGGGGCGAGTCGTTGGCCCCCACAGAGAGGGCTCGCAATCTGGGAGTCCTCCTGGATAGGCAGCTGTCCTTGGAGGAACATCTGACGGCTGTAACCAGGGGGACCTTTTGTCAGGTTCGCCTGATCCGCCAGTTGCAGCTCTTTCTTGATCGGGATTCCCTGTGCACAGTCACTCATGCCCTCGTCACCTCTCGCCTTGACTACTGCAACGCTCTCTACATGGGGCTCCCCTTGAGGAGCACCCGGAGGCTCCAACTGGTCCAGAATGCAGCAGCGCGGGTAGTGACGGGAGCAGCCTGGCGCTCCCATGTAACACCGCTCCTGCGCGAGCTGCACTGGCTCCCAGTGGTCTTCCGGGTGCGCTTCAAGGTGTTGGTTATCACCTTTAAAGCGCTCCATGGCATAGGGCCTAGCTATCTTCGAGACCGCCTGCTGCCACCGACAATCTCCCATCGACCCGTGCGCTCCCACAGAGAGGGCCTCCTCGGGGTGCCATCAGCCAAACAGTGCAGGCTGGTGACCCCCAGGGGGAGGGCCTTCTCTGTGGGGGCACCTACCCTCTGGAATCAATTGCCTCCAGAGATAAGGAGAATCCAAGACCTCGGTGCCTTCCGCCGTGCCCTTAAAACCTTCCTTTTCCAGCAAGCCGGGCTGGCCTAATTTTTTAAGTGTTTTTAAGTGTTTTGTTTATTGTTTTTAATTAATGGGGCCAAATTTATATATGTATATTTTAACTGTATTTTAATATTTGTACTTGATGTTTTTACTTGGCTGTTCACCGCCCTGAGTCCTCAGGGAGAAGGGCGGTATACAAATTCAAAATAAAATAAAATAAAAAATAAAATCTGCTTTTCTGCCTTACTAAATTTACGGGTTCCCGGAATGTAGTTGGGGCTGCTCTGGTTTCTTTTTTTTTACCCTTGCCTGGCATTTTGGGGGCATCGGGTTAAGGCCTGTTGTAAGCTAGAAGCTTATTTCAGGAACTGCTAGTGTGTCACTATCTTGGCTGTATCTGACAGATTAGAGTAAATCCTTCTCTTTCATTTCCTTGCATAAGAAGTTCTGTAGCTACTGTTTTGACCCCATACAAGCTCTGGAATAAAATAGATAATTGTAGGGAGAAAAATAATATCCCACATCCTATTCACCTGTTCTTCCTGCCTCAGGAAGGATATGGGAGGATAGTGAGAGGAAGACTACTAAGTCCGGTTCTTCCTTATCCCAAAGGAGGAAAATCAGCTGCGTAGGAATATGTAGCTCTGTTTTCCTTTCCTCATTAAAAAGTCAACAGCTGCTTCATGTTCTAGCAAGGTGACATATGTGACCATCATTCATATGCATGGGTTTGTTTTCATTTATTGTGTTCTCTGCAGAATTTCTTCATGCTTGGAGATTGGGAAACAGGCTAAGGAATACTAGTGTGATGAAACCAGTAGAAAGGAATGGGATGGGGGAGAGGGGGCGAGAGCTGGACAGCAAGTAAACAAATCAAGACCTAATTGTTCTCCTTTAAAATGGCCTTTGCTGACAAGAGAATTAAAGAAAAACAATTTTGGCTGGAGATATGTTGTGTTAGCTGCACAAACTTTTCCTTTCCTGTGATACAACCTTTTAATAGTTGGGTGGGATTGTCTTTCTTCAGTTTGTGGATAAACTGATTCATACCAATGAATCAAACTGTGAACTAGTACGTTTTTTTCCTCCTTATGTACTAGTACATCCTTTTTAAAAATAATAACAACATACACATTATTTATATTCTGGCTTTGTCAGGTGTTTAGGATTGCATGAATTCTTATCAGTTTGCATGTTTTAGCTTTTTTCATCTCTTTGGCTAATGGTTTCGAATAGAATCTTTCCTTTTATATTTGCTCGATGTTGCATAATACAAGATATGTGTCAGGTTTCGATGTCATCTCAAATAAAATAAATTGCATTTCCAAACAAATAGTCTTTGAAGAAATCTTTCATTTTATTAAGCACGACCACCTGTCCCCGATCGTGGCATAGCCAACTCTGACTTCCTGACCCCAAACCTTCCCTTTCCGTTCCCCAATTCTCTGCGTCTCATTGGCCCTCTTCCAAATCACTCTCCCCATATCTACTACTTCAGCTCTCAGGAATGTCCCCCCTCCCATCTCATCTCCTAGGGGATATTATCTTCAGGGAAAATAAGTAGGTGAGAAGTCAAGCGTCCTCTTGCCAGCTGCCCCCTCTTCTCCTTATGTCAGCACTAGAGTAAATGCAGGTTGAAGTGCTGACATCATGATATTTCCATGACTTAATTCTAGGTAGGGTGCTCAACTTTTTTTATAAACCACTCAGAATGTGTTCTTGTTAGCAATCTAGGAATTTGAAACCCCTCACATTTCCAATCCTGTTGGGTATTTAATAGGCAACTATTTTGTGAGATGATCAGCTGCAAGATGGAGGGACTGAATTACAATGGCAGTAAGTACACAAATGGTTTAGTGAGATAAGCCATTGGAAAAGCTAAATGTCTAGATTGGGGACACATTGTCATGGGGAAAATCTATGTGGATTTTAAGAGTCAGCAATGACTTGATGACATATAATCAATTTTGTGACAAGAGTGAGAAGACCTCCCAATGCAGAAAGAAAGAAAGATGCCGATATTCCTATGAAGTTATTGATGCAAGCAAAGGAAAAATTCTCTCTTGGTGCAGTGGAGAACAAATAATTGTAACCCTAAAATTAGCAAAAATGAGTAATTAGCAAACTACGAGCATGTGGTGAAGTGAACTGATGACAAATATTAAAAGTACCTTCCCATAGTGCCTTTTAAATGTAATAGGACTTTTTCCCAAGCAAGTATATATAAAATTGTGAGCAAATATCACAATCCTGTATAAATCTATGCAGAGATCAGCCCCATGTAGCTCAGGGTGGAATTTATTTCCCTATAAATGGGCATAGGTTTCCAGTCCTAATCATAAAGTGCACCTTCAGTGGAATTTTGGCAGATGTGATTTCCTGATTTGACTTCTTATGTCCTCTTTTTTGTAGCATATTGTACTTCTGGAGAGAAAACCATTCATCTTTTAATCAGCAAATTTTTGTTTAGGCACCTCATTAGCCTAAGCAATAAACAGATATTTGCTTGATACAAAGTTAATCAGAGTGAACTGGATTTATTCCTCTGCACTGTCAAGGCCAACAAGATGGAGCTGAATGGAGTCACTTGCTTGTGAGATAGATGGCAATAGAATAGAATAGAATAGAATAGAATAGAATAGAATAGAATAGAATAGAATAGAATAGAATAGAATAGAATAGAATAGAAATTTTTATTGGCCAAGTGTGATTGGACACACAAGGAATTTGTCTTGGTGCATACGCTCTCAGTGTACATAAAAGAAAAGATACATTCATCAAGAATCATAAGATACAACACTTAATGATAGTCATAGGGTACAAATAAGCAATCAGGAAATAATATCAATATAAATCATAAGGATACAAGCAACACAATTACAGTCATACAGTCATAAGTGGAAGGAGATGGGTGGTGGGAATGATGAGAAGATTAATAGTAGTGCAGACTTAGTAAATAGTTTGACAGTTTTGAGTGAATTATTTGTTTAGCAGAGTGATGGCATTGGGGAAAAAACTGTCCTTATGTCTAGTTGTTCTGGTGTGCAGTGCTCTATAGCGTTGTTTTGAGGGTAGGAGTTGAAACAGTTTATGTCCAGATGCGAGGGGTCTGTAAATATTTTCACAGCCCTCTTTTTGACTCGTGCAGTATACAAGTCCTCAATGGAAGGCAGGTTGGTAGCAATTGTTTTTTCTGCAGTTCTAATTATCCTCTGAAGTCTGTGTCTGTCTTGTTGGGTTGCAGAGCCAAACCAGACAGTTATAGTGGTGCAGATGACAGATTCAATAATTCCTCTGTAGAACTGTTATCAGCAGCTCCTTGGGCAGTTTGAGTTTTCTGAGTTGGCGCAGAAAGAACATTCTTTGTTGTGCTTTTTTGATGACGTTTTTAATGTTAGCTGTCCATTTTAAATCTTGCGATATGGTAGAACCTAAAAATTTGAAGGTCTCTACTGTTGATACTGGGTTGTCTAGTATTGTGAGAGGTATTATATTAGATAAGTAAAAATCCTTTACTGGTGAAACTATTTCTAAGGCTGCTGTTGGACAAAGATCATAAATTGAGAGGATACATTATCAATTATGGTATTTGGTGGTGGGGGTTTAAGGGAGGGAAACCTCCTCCCCAAATATCCTGTTTTCTCATCTTATTAAATTCTCCATGCATTAAAACTGGACAACAGTCTCCAAACAAAGTGAAGTGGTCTCAAAATGAAACAAGACCCTGCAGGATGGCTGTCCCAACTGGCATACCAAATAAAACCCATGAACTGGAATTTCTCTACCCCTGTTGTAAAACGGCTTAGTAGTTTTCTTATAGACATTTCATCACTCAACTAGATAACATCATCAGTGCTAGTAAAAGCGGTGTAATCTAGAAAATAAACATTCATATTATCTTCCACAAAGGACAGTACATATACATTTCCTAATTGGAAATTACCTCCAGAGAGGGAAAAATCCATTCAGATGTTTAGAATGGGTATTTTTTTCTAGGCTAGTGAAATAAACCAGGATACATAGTTTTCAGTAACTCTGGACTAACTGAAAAGATGTCTATGATTCTCTGTGATGATCATCTTTGTAAATTAACACTAATATCCAGGGGTAAAATCTACCTTTCTTACCGGTTTGGAAGCACACATTCCTGGTTAAAACCAGGAAGTAATGACACCCGGGTGGCAATTGCTACCGGATCGCTGAACCACAGGGAAAAATCGCTACCGGATCGGGCGATTTCACCCCGGCTAATATCACAATTTTCTTCCAGGATTTTGGTCAATGCACTGTAAAAGTTATGTGTTGTACCCAAGTGGTCAAAACAATTCAGCTTGAAAAGACTCATGCTTTGTAATACCTCAGGAGACTTTCAAGTCCAGAAGAGCATTATAAACAAATGTATGGGCCGTCATGTGTTATTATGCCAACAATGACACTGACGCAATTGTGGACTTTTTGATGCTTTCTGAGCCTGGTTGTTTGCTTGCAGACATTTCATTACCTGCTATGAGGATGTTGTTACCTACTCAAGGTAATGAAACATCTGCAAGCAAACAACCAAGCTCAGAGAGTACCAAGGACTCCGCAGGTCAGTCCTGAATTACAGAGATTGTCTTCTATTGGAATTGGTACAATGGTAAAGGTGAAAATGTAGGGTATATGCCCAGTTAGTACCTTCAGGAGGCATCATTTGCATTAAAACTAATTTGCATCTGTAACATTCATATTTCTAAGGTAGAAATACAAGCTGATATGAGAACATCTAATACCAGTTTTTCTTGCCACAATTTTACATGATTCAAGAACTTCTCTTTGCCCTGGCATAGAAAGGGATCAAAATGTATCACTTCTTTCTCTTTTATCTTTATAAGACAACCTACAGAGACGAAAACTTGGGGAAGGAGGAGAAGAGTTTACTGAAAGCCATGTTAACCCCCCCCCCAAAAGGAAAAAAATCTGATTCATGAAAGCTTATGCTTATTAATAACGTTTATTGCAGAAGTTGGAAAAACTACTGCTAGATTCCATTTAAAATTGATCATTTCTTCAAAAATGGGACAAAATGATATTGAGATTTTAATAATGCAAATCCGGCTGAAAGCAAGCTAAAAATGTGGTTAGGATGCTTTTAAGTCTGGCTTTGTATCCTTGAGCCAGATTGACTTAAATACTCTCTGCCGATTTCTTGAAATAGAAGAAATCAATTCAAGCCTGACATTTGTTAACCCCATTCCTGATCTCTACACTGCATTTATGCTGCTCTTACTTTGCTCTAAGCAAAGATGGGTGTGTGGTCGTATTTTGCAGGGCTGTGACTGATGGAGTAAAAATACAAGTAGTATTTATGTATAACTTATGATCACAATTTCCAGTTGCTAAGCGAGTTGCGCCCCATTTTATGATCTTTTTGACCGTTTATGACCTTTTTTTTTTTTTTTTTTTTTTACCATACTTGTTAAGGGAATCATGTTTCCCTCATTGATTTTACTTGTTGGAAGCCAGCTGGGAAGGTTACATATGGTGACCACATGGGACAATGCAACCATCATAAATACATGCCAGTTGGCAAGTACTTGAATTTTGATCACCTGACCAGCGGGATGCTGCAACAGTGTGTGAAAAGTAGCCGTGGGTCACTTTTTTCAGTGCTGTCGTAACTTTGAATGGTCACTAAATGACCATTCTATTTTTTTCTATTTCTATTTATTTGTCAAACATGTACAAGATAACAGGTATAAGTATAAACATGGACATGAACATAGGAAATGAGTACAAATAAATGGGGACAGTCGGACAGGGACGGTAGGCAGGTTGGTGCTCTTATGCACGCCCCCTTTATGGACCTTTTAGGAACGGGGTGAGGTCCACGGTAGACAGTTTAGGGTTGAAGCTGTTGGGGTTAATTCGTTTCCATTGACCTCGTTTCAAATCGAGGGCTATCTGTATGTACAAAAAGCAAAGACATTGAAGTTGCCTCTCTACTGGTAATATTTATTTATTTCTTTATTGAATTTATATGGCTATCCATTTTAAATACATAACCATGGGTAGCTAACAACAACCCTATATCTCTCTCTATATATATGCATACATACTTTGAAATGCAAAGTAGGAGTTAAAAATAATCACATGCAATAGCCGAGGCAATCTAAGAGACTCATAACACAATTACACCTATATTGTATTCAGCTAACAACCTGGCCCGGTGCCTAGGGGAAGAAGCAGGTTTTCAAAACGGAAAGCCAGAAGCTTGGCAGGGGAGGCAGGTGCTTCAACAGAGAAAGCCTGACCCCCAGGTCCCATCTAGACAAGAATCTTTGTAGTTCTTAGCATCACCTGCACCCAATTTCTCTTTCCTCCCAGACCAAGGGTGTTGCACTTGAATTCAAGTAACGAGCAATTATACATATTAACATATATTTTATGCAAATCGGTGTCCTCTTTTAACTTGTTTTGGTGATACTTAGGTTAGCCCTCCTAATGCAGATAAAACATAAAAAAGAGATTTGGGTGTATGTCCAACTCCTTTTATTGCTAACCCTTTTCACTGTTGCTAAAAGGGTCAGGCAAAATTGCTTGGCAGGATGTAAGATGCCATCCATGCATCCAAAGAAATGGACTCAGCTGTTATGACTAATAAACCACCCCCATAACAGTTGGGAACCAGTTGGAGAGGTTTCTCCATGAATATAAATGAGCAGGGAGAGGCACCCTTGGATGGGATTGTCTGGCATATTTTGTTTTGTTTTGAATTCTTTCCAGACATATTTCAGTTTACATAAATATTTGAAGGTCGGATCAGACAGGATTTGCTGTACAATAGTACGAGGAATGCTTTTGCGAAAACTTTGATAAGGTTTAATTTAGGTTCCAGGAAACGGGTGGCAGAGAAAAGAGAGAGAGTTTTCAATGTTTCAGCTTTGTGCAATGCCAGCAGCGTCTTTCAGGACGGAGTTGCTTGAGGATTATAACATTGTTCCAAATATTTTTATGTTCTTTTCTGCATGTTAATTAGAATGCAAACTGTATTTTTCAGGACGACAGATAAATAACTACTAAGCTTCTTGATATACAATTTTGTATTTGCCAGATCAAATAGTGTTCATATGATGTCCCTTTCATAAATTACCTTTTCCTGACCCTTTCCTATAAAGCAAATTAGATCTGGATTTAGGGTGTCACAAGTTGTATTTTGGCAATACAACTATTTTTGGCTCTCCCACCAAAGTATTTATACAATTGAAAACAGGACTCCACCCTTCTAACTTAAGCAAACTGTATTTTACAAAAGCAATCTTAGCTACTGAAAAGCAATATGGTAGGATCCCCTTTTGAAGTCTAACTTTTTTTTTTTAAAAAAATATTGTTTTAAGGCTCCTTAGTTCCTTAAGTGGGTAAGTGCTCTAGGGCTTGTAATCACTTGACAAAGCTGTATTATGATAAGGACAAAATATGTAAAGAGATAGTCCATAGATAAAGGTAAAAGGGATCTTGAGTGTTATGTTTTCCGAGTATTATTGTAACTGGTGGCAATCTCTCTAAATAATATATTTGACAGCAGTGTTATTTTTGTACAATCATACAAGATTATACTATTAACAAATCATGTAGAAATGCTTTCTCTGAATGTTATTTTTAATGACATACAGTGAGAAGTATAGCTGAAAATTTCTTCTGGATGAAAAATACAACATTAGGTAGAAAATTATAATGTCTTCTTTCAGTCAAATTGGTTTTCTTTGTGGGATAGAATTGTTTAATCATTAATTGCTTAGCTATAGTTTAGTGATTCATACAATCCCAAAGAAAAGGCTACCTTTTGAATGTATCAATAATTCAGACTGGTTTTGTATTATTGGAGATAAAATTTACCCATTGTTTTCCTATCCCTATAATGGATAAGGATAACAATACTTTTTTGTATGGTTGTGATTGCATGTTGTTGTCTGGACTCAGAAGATAAGCACACTTGGGCTGGGTCAGTATTTGGATTCCACAAAATATCAGGGCTGTAGGCTACACTGTGAAGTTTTGTAACTCTTCAAAGGAGGCCATAGCAAACCATTTGTGTTCTGTCTACAAGACAGAGGTCAATCTTGACAGGAAAGAGTCTTTCCTCTTCTTCTAAAGCCAGTCAAAATAAATGTAACTGTTTTCAAGGCTGTAGCAACAATTTTTCCTGAGACCAGATAGTGAATAAAGACAAATGAGTGAGGTTAGGGAAACAAGCATATCATACAGGATCCAATGTGGTATGTTAGTTTCTTTTCCTTTGTGAGAGGCCTACTACAAACTGGCACAGTTTTAACACCTGAGAGGAGCAAAACCTGCTTGTCTACAGCCGAATTCTACATTTCACCAAATCCTGTGAAGTTCAATCATGACTTAAATGCCTGATTTTAGAATAGAATAGAATAACAGAGTTGGAAGGGACCATGGAGGTCTTCTAGTCCAACCCCCTAGGGTTGGACTAGGCAGGAAACCTTACACCACTTCAGACAAATGGTTATCCAACATCTTAAAAACTTCCAGTGTTGGAGCATTCACAAGTTCTGGAGGCAAGTTGTTCCACTGATTGATTGTTCTAACTGTCAGGAAATTTCTCCTTAGTTCTAAGTCGCTTCTCTCCTTGATTAGTTTCCACCCATTGCTTCTTGTCCTGCCCTCAGGTGCTTTGGAGAATAGCTTGACTCCCTCTTCTTGTGGCAGCCCATGAGATATTGGAACACTGCTATCATGTCACTCCTAGTTCTTCTTTTCATTACCCAGTTACTGCAACCGGTCTTCATATGTTATAACCACCAGTCCCCTAATCATCTTTGTTGCTCTTCTCTGTACTCTTTCTAGAGTCTCCACATCTTTTTTAACCAGAGTTGTCTATATTGATCAGTGAAGAGCATTCTCACATTTAAAAGTTTACACTCCATTTTAGGACACTGCTAGTTTCTAAGATGTATGGAGTTTCATTAATGAAACTAAATCTATAAGCAACTTCCAAGAAATATTTAATCTGATGGGAGCACAAACTTTCTCCCTAGATTCCCTGTTATTCTTCTGTGGCTTTCTCCCAAGTGTTTTACGAGTACTTTGCTTTATGGGCTACAAATTTTAGATTTTTCCTTCTTTCCTCTCTTCCAAGATTTCTACACAGGCATTATAAAACTGTTCTAAAAGTAAAATAGTAGGGTTGTTTAATTTTTTAAAATGAAGTTCACCTCTTAATTAGAGTGTGTGGGTTACAACAGCTGGACTAAATGAAACATTACCGTTGGCTGCTAAGTCAAGCAGGAAAGGGCTTCCCAGGGAGATTTATTGTTTACATTCAATGAAAGGAAAAGTCGAACTTGAAATACTCAGATTTAATCTCAGCACTGATTAAAATGGTGCTATTGTATTATTCCAGAGTTGTTTGCAAAGGTGAACTGAGGCTTTCATGCAGCTACAATCTATTGACATGTCCCTGAGGTTTGCATGGGATAAGACCAGACAAGCTTGCTTAACAGTTTACAGAGGAGGTTCCTCTCCACAAATGGCTTAATAAGCACTTCTTAACCTTTCTGTTTAATCTTTTTTGGCTTGTATACATTTTTCTGGAACATGCCTTTGTTTGCTAGCTATTTTCTGGGTGTTTGTAAAGGTACCTCTTACTGTATACAGTTCTTCCTGGCATTTTCTTTCTCCTCTTCCTCTAAGAAAATTTAGGTTTTTAATATTTCTACTTATCCTGCTTTAACCTTGCAGCCCAAAGATATAGTAGGTAAAGAGAGCAAGCTTCATGACTAAGCAGGGATGGGAACCCGGCTTCACTCAACCTAGAACATTATTGTCTATGGAGATTCTTAATCATCCAAGTCATGGTTGTCCCAAAGGTGCTTTTCAAAAGACAATTGGATAGAACTAAAGAAGTTTCTTGGAGGAGAAGCGAAACTTTTTCAAGAAAAAAAAAAACCCAAAAGTTGTCTTTTGAAAAGGACCTTTGGGACTAGAACATTATCAGATGTGAATAGCATTCTTTTTGCAAAGCTTCTCATTCCTACCACCCCTGTTGCCTCGTGATCACTAGGCACTTACCATTCTAACTGATCTCCTCGCCTTTTCCTGCTACAGTCATAATGCTCGGTGCAGATGAAAAGTTTCCACCGACAAGTCTTTGCATTAATGGGAGCAGATGGCAACATTACCTGCTAGGAGAGCCACTGGAGGAAACACCTGGTTCTGGAAATGATATGGCTGGATAAATGAGTCCCATACAAAACTGGGATTTCAAGGTATCATCATGGTGGGCATATGAGAGTTTGTTTATCTTTTCTTTTCTGAAAGGGGGAAGAAATTAGCCTCTCTCTGTGAAATAGAAAGGATGGGAAAATGTACCCTGATTCTGACCAATCATTCAGCAGTGACTGGCTGAGGTATTTCTGTGTTTGTTAATTGTCCAGTAACTGGAAAATTATGATTGGGGCAATTGTCTATTATTACAGACTCACAAAGACACAAAAATGTATTTACAGAGTTAGTTCTTTATGAATTTCCGAATGGCTGCCTTACACAGTCTTTCATTTCATGCATTTAAATTTGATTGGTGTATTTGGGATAGCAATTTGGGCTAAAGACTGATGAATGCATCTATCCAGAATACTTCTAAATAAACCCCTTTCTGTGCACCAAGGTTAAAGCCATAAATTACTGTTCTCATTTTATTCAGATATCTGTTATTATTTGTTATATTATTAGTCTATTCAGATGCTCTTGAAGACCATTTTGCAAATTATACTCTTGAGAACCACTTGGAAAATTCAGCTAACATAGACTGTGAAAACAAAAGCCACAAAAGTATTATTCTTTTCATCCTGATCCTTTGATCCCTTTCAGGCAAAATTTGATTTAACATCAAAATCCCTTAATGCCTTAGACTTAATAAATCCAGGCCCAGCACCAGATATGGTTTGAGCTTGTCCATTGTTGCCATGCTGACAAGATTTTAGAATTAGTGCGGTTTGTCATGGATGCACGTCTTCTTCTTGGCTATAGCTCTGGAATTTGAAATTTATTAAGGCATCAAGAATTATGGACTTTTTGTGCAAGTGAAACAACTAAAAGAAACATTGGTAAGGCAAATCTACAACCAATTTACATCAGTGAATTACTGCCTATAATATTTGGATTTGTCTTTTTTTCAACTGAGGGGCAAGGATGAATTATTTGGCCACATTTCTTCAGTTCTTTTGTTTTCTTTATTCAACATTTATACTGCAGTGCTCCTAGCAAGCCAGCCTGTGGCTATTTCTTTTTCTTAGTTTCGTATCAGATATTACACTTTTATTGTTACGCCAGATCACATAATTTGCTAGTGCAAACCTGCGTATGAAAGCTGCCAATATTTCAATGCAGTTGTTGTTTGTTTAATAAGGTGAAATAGGACCTGGCATCTGGATAAGATTGGCATGAAATGATAGACTCAAAAAAAAAAAAAAAAGGTTCCTTCTCAGTCCACGGACTAAAATCTGAACTGCAAATGAAGTTCAATCCTAAAACGAATGACTGAAAACTGACTTCCAAGGTTCGATTGGTCCATTAGTTTAGAGGACACTACACTGGTTAAGCAGTAGAGCTTTGTACATCTTTAAGAATTCTTTCTGACAACACGTATTGGGTAGTTTTTAACCAGTGCTTGTTATAGTGGGGGTGAGTACCCTCAAGTGGGTAATTTGGGAATATCCTAGGGATAATGAGCCCGGTGGTGCAGTGGTTAGAGTGCCGTACTCCTGGCTACTTCTGCTGACTCCCAGCTGCCTGCAATTTGGCAGTTCAAATCTCACCAGATTTTTTAAAAAAGCCTCTGCTGATCCAAGTTGAGTTGCCTGATCGGTAGAGGCATTTTTTCTTTTAAAAGCCTCTGACGATCCAAGCTGAGTTGCCTGATCGTCAGAGGCATTTAAAAAAAAAAAAAGCCTCTGCCGATCAGGCAACTCAGCTGGGATCATCAGAGACTTTTGAAAGGATTTTTTTACAATGGTTTTAAAAGTGGTTTTAAAATGGTTTTAAAAGTAAAAAAAAAAAAAAGCCACGCCCACCCAGTCACATTACCCCCCCCCCCCAAGCCACGTCCACAGAACTGGTAGTAACAAATTTTAGATTTCACCACTGGGTCAAACAATTTAAAAACCTCAGTTCTCGAGGCTACATTAAGCTGCAATGAAATGGAACCTTAAGCATTCTTGAAGCAGTGAACTGGTCTAAAATCTTATTTATCGAAGTAATTTGTAAATATAATAAATACATGAACACAGGGATAAAATGCTTTTATTAATGGAAGTTAACCTCTGCTGTGTTATCCAGATACCTTTTCCTAGTGAGTGTTAAAATGATACCATATATTTAAATATTATTATATTCATAAAATTTCTTAGATTTTAACTGCCAGTAGATTTTCTGACCTAATGTATAAACTTCTAGTTTTATAATTCATATTTTTTTGTCACTTATGAAAATAGAAAAAGACAAGTTTTACGACTGCAATCATGCCTTTCTTTCTCATTCAATAATAGCTAGCCAAGGATGTGACTCTTTATTATCACCACCAATTAGGTGGGAAAATGTCATTAGTATAATTGCTTTTCCCAAGGTTCTTTAATTGTGTCTGTAGGTATTTAGCGTGATCAGGCTAAAATCTTCTTAGTTGCTTAGCAATCCATTTCATAACTTTCTTATAGTTAGGCAGCTAGTTTGACCTTTAGCCACAAACTTTCATAAGAACAATCTGGCAAACACCTTGACTTTTCATAAGCAGATATTGGAGGTATTAGATCTAAATCCAGAAGCAAATATGCAACACAATTAGCTCTTTCCCCATAGATCTGCAGCTTTGGAAATATGTTCAAATCTGTTTCTCAAAACTGAATTAGGTTCCAAATTCCAAAATGGTTTAAATGAAGTTGTTCTTCTAAATGAATTTATGAAGGAGGCTTTAGCCCTATTAAAATACTCACTGCTTTACATATAATAGCAAAAGGCATTCATTCAATCCATGCAAACACAGATGTATGGACATGTTTTACATTGTCTCTGCATGATAATCCAAACCCCCTATTTCCCCAACCAGTTGGCCGTGTCATCAGGGTAGGCTTGGAGGAAAAAGTTCCCGAGTTGTATGCACCAGAATGAGCTGAGTGGAGACAAATGCAATAATGCTCCTGTGCCATATCTTGAAATAATACAAATTACACTACAGAAAGTTGCTTCAAATTTCTGAAATTTAGCATTGCGTCATATCAGCATGAGGCAGTTGATTTTGTCTGGGTTTAGAAATTCAGTAACGCCAGTATAGATTAGGATTTGATTGTGGAACTCCAGAGAACCCCAAGTTGTAGGATAGATATGGGCATTTCAAAAACAACAATAAGCAACATTCTGGAACAAGACCAAGACCAAATACTTCTCTACTGCTGCCAGGAAAACTACATGGATTTCTTTTTGATGTCACAAAGAATCCAGCTCAACTTGAAAGAGATTTCTTCCCATCACTAAAAGCATATGCACGTGTGTATAAATCATCTTCTGATCTTTCAGTAATTATATGAATATCATAAATGCCATCAAGAACAATCCTGCTTCTGTTTCTACAAGTTCATATATATGACAGCTTCCATAAACACTATGGTAAAACATTGTTTTCTTGCTTCAATTCTGCTCTGCATAGCTTGAGATTTATATAGGAATGGCCATATCCATCTTCATCAGAAGATATAGAACTGTTCTAGAAACTATTGAACTTCTTATGTTCCATATGTGTAAGGGATGGTGTCTTTGGAGGGGAAGGTGGTGTAATGCACTACAGTGAAGCAACAGTTTCCCAGGAAGGAGGAGGCACATTCCAGGCACGTCTTGCCAGGCTCAAGGTTGACTCAGCCTTCCATCCTTTCTAAGGTAGGTAAATTGAGGACCCAGTTTGTGGGGGAAATAAGCTGACTTTGTATAAAATATACAAAAGTATGAAGACTATTGCTTAATGCACTGTAAGCCTCCCTGAGTCTCTGGAGAAGGGCGGCATATAAATCAAATTAAAAAAAAAAATTCCATGTGTGTGTGGGGGGGGGGAGGGGGGTGACAGGTGAAGGGGGGGTGACAGGTGAAGAAGAGGCAACACAGCCCAGAGCTGGAGAGAGATACAGGAAGAGAGTTAGGATAGCCAGTCCTTAGAATCTCCCAGGGTATATCCACTGAGAGGAGAGTAGTAAAGGTTTAGTGTGGCTAGGTTCAGTGTATTGGATGTAAGCAAATAAAGAACTGAACTTTGGCTAGATTGTTCTATGTTGTTTTTGGGCTCGGCCCGACATATGCTAGAAGTTGGAATTCATGGAATTCATGGAATTCAAGCACAGGCAGTACAAAAGATGACTGCCTAAAAATCTGGAGAGTTGTTGCCATAACACATAGACAGTACTGGTCTAGATAGACTATTGGTCTAATTGGATGAGTTTTAAACGTTTGCATCTTTATAAATTGTTGCAAGACAGTCTTGCCCAATCTTCAGACGGTTGAACCTAGCAAGTAGTCAATACAGAATATTGTGACATGTGTCATCTTGGATACATCATGACCTCTCAGCACCAATTCTCAACCTGTAAGCAGGAAAAAATGAGAAAGAATCATTTAGAAACTTCTGATAATGTAATTGATGCTTTGACTATATGCTTTGAGGAGCGCCCTGCCAGGATTGAAGCTTTTTGGAAGCCTCGTGTAATCTGTTTGAAGTTTTTTTTTTTTTAAAAGGAAGATCTAAATACAAGCACCAAATAAATAACTACTGTATTTTTCGGAGTATAAGATGCACCATTTTCCCCCCAAAAAGAGGGTGAAAATCTGTGTGTGTCTTATACTCTGAATGTAGCCCCGCCCAGCTTCTCAAACGGAGGTTTCAGAGGCTGAAAAAAGCATCAGAAAAGAAGCTTCAGAAAAGAAGCCCCCAAACAGAGCTTTAGAGGCTTTTTTTTCTGAAGCTCTGTTTCGGAGGCTTTCAGAGGCAGGAAAAAAAGTTTTTTCTGAAACAGAGTTTCAGAAGTTTCAGAGGCAGGAAAAAAAGCAAAGAAAAGCAAGGCACGGAACTCACAACCAAGGAACCTGTTGCTAAAATTCACCTGTGGGAACAGCTGACTGGGGGCATTCTGGGAGGCTGATCCACCTGCCAACCAACTTTTTTCTTATTTTCCTACCCAAAAACCAAGGTGTGTCTTATACTCCGAAAAATATGGTAAACAGGAATGAGAGGGGTTTGCCTCATAGCCCATAAACATATGAATGTACAGTATGCGTAATCAGAAACTTTCTCAATGTCTAGGCCTGGTATATCCTATTTCTTCATCAACCTACTCTTATCTTTTGCTGATATACTACACCCATTCTGGTCACATATGCCATGAATCACAGCCCTGAACTTGATGTACAGGTATGTGACTATGTCACATTGCTTCCCTTGTCTGCTACAATTCCCAAAACTCTCTATCATTTCAATGAAAATTAACGAGTTTTGAATATTTCACATAGAATTCAATTATATTAATACTTATTTTCATTTCATTTAGGAGCCTTTCACTTAGCTCCTACGAAAATCAGAACATAAATCTCTAGAAAATAGAATACTTGTATTTCAAAATGCTTAATTTCATTTGAGGACATCAGCAATTGATTTAATTATATTCAAATTTATTTACTACCCTTCTTGTGCTTCTGCCCCATTCTGAATATAACAAAATTACCATACATTATAGCAGTGGTGAAATCCAATTTTTTTTACTACCGGTTCTGTGGGCGTGGCTTGGTGGGCATGGTGTGGTTTGGTGGGTGTGGGAGGGAAAGGATATTGCAAAATCTCCATCCCCTCTCCACTCCTGGGGGAAGGATATTGCAAAATCTCCATTCCCACCCCCGCTCTGGGGCCAGCCAGAAGTGGTATTTGCCGGTTCTCTGAACTACTCAAAATTTCCACTACCGGTTCTCCGAGTTGCTCAAAATTTCCGCTACCGGTTCTTCAGAACCTGTCAGAACCTGCTGGATTTCACCCCTGCATCATAGCCAAAGTCCATGTTTACTGGGGAGGGCAGCAATATTTCAACAACACATCTAGACTAGAGGATTTTCTGTTTGATAAAATAAAATAAGAAATCTTAAAGAAATCACGCTCTGTTGACTCACTTTTGGCTATAAAATTTTGATTACTTGTTGAGACTAGTAGATGAAGATAGATAAAGATATATATATATATTGTTTTCATTTTAACAGCAAGACCTCCCACACAGGCAAATGAAGGACAGGTAAATTATTATGCTTTTTGTGATCCAAAGAAAAAACTGCTGATTTAGACAATCTTTTCTCTTCTCCTGTCTCATCATGTAAAGAAAATTAAGCAGTAAACAGTTTCACATAGAGATTCTCTCCCTCCTTCTCTCTCTCTCTCCATATTCATCCCCCTTCTCCATCTATATAAACACCAAAATAAATACATGTACTATATAATGGAGATATATGTAATTATAAATGTACATTACATTTACATATAAATGTGAAAGAACATACATTGTAAATATAAATGTGTGTGTTTATAGAACTTAATCTGGGTAAAATTCTTTCTTCAGATATGGAAATGAATAATTACTTCTTCAGTTTCACTCAGTCTTTCTTATTTGCCTGTATGTTTAATTTACTGTATTTTGGCTTTATTTTATGACAATAAGATTTTGAATGTGTTCCCCATCACTTTGTTCTCAGAACAATGTGTGATAGGTTGGGATGAGAATAAATAATCCAAAGTCAACCCATGAGCTTTATGGTTGAGTTGGCCCTGAACCTACGTCTTATTAGTCTTTGTATTATTATTTTATTTATGTCTTAAACTTTAGTCTTCAGTTACTGGAGGATGTAATTCTATCTTCTTAATAAATAAAATGTCATACATGCATCAATCACAAGCTTTTCCAATAGCTACCTGCTAGATATGTTAGACTTTGATTCCAACTATTCTTAGTTATTGACACTAGGCTGGTGAGGAATTGTGGGAGATAAAATCCAACATATTAACCCATAACCACAGACCTGCAGTCTTAGTTACCACAACAGTTTTCCAAAATGTTCGGAACACCCCTATTTTTAGAAATGGACCATTCCAGCTGCAAATAGCTTTTGTTTTCCTACCAATAAGAGTGTATGCTGCATTGCGCTTGCATCAGTTATTTAGTGTTTTTTAAAAATAATTTTTATTAAACAATTTTTTTTGACAAACATGCAAACATAAACATTTTTTTACAATTTTCTTCTTCACAACAATTTCGCATCGATAATCCTTTCGTGTGTAACCATTCTTCTCCATTGTTTCATTTTACTATATTATACATAATAGTTCTATTGTTAATTTATATATTTACAGATAACAGTGTACCGTATTTTCCGGCATATAAGATGACTTTTTAACACATGAAAATCTTCTCAAAAGTCGGGGGTTGTCTTATACGCTGGGTGTCGTTCTCCTGTAACCAGGCAGACCAGCCCAAAAGGCTCTGACAAGCCTTAAATGGCTCTGGCGATCCAAGCTCTGACGATCCCAGCTTTGCTTGTTAATCAGGCAATGCAGCTGGGATCGCCAGAGCCATGTAAAAGAAAAAAAGTTTTTTTCTTTTACATGGCTCTGGCGATCCAAGCTCTGACGATCCCAGCTACGATGCCTGCTAATCAGGCAACGCAGCTGGGATTGCCAGAGTCATGTAAAAGGAAAAAACTTTTTTTTCTTTTACATGGCTCTGGCGATCCAAGCTCTGACGATCCCAGCTGAGTTGCCTGCTAATCAGTTGCCTGAGTTGGATCGCCAGAGCCATGTAAAAGGAAAAAAGTTTTCCCACTCCAGCTTGCTTACCTTAGCTGCTAGTCGCAACACTTGCCTTGCTTCGCTTGCCTGAATCCATTCCATCAGCAAGCCACTCCCTGCCTGCAATCAAGCAGGCAGGGAGTTGTGGACTTCAACTCCCAGAATTCCTCAGCCAGCAAAACAAAGCTGGCTGAGGAATTCTGGGAGTTGAAGTCTACAAGTCTTAAAGTTGCCAAGGTTGGAGACCCCTGTTCTATTGGGTAAGTTTTTTTCCCCTTTGGGAGCTTTAAAAAAAAAAGGTAATTGGGTTTTTTTTTAGTTGTTCTTTTTTAGACCTAGCCATTTAAAGTTTAGGAAGTTTTAAATTTAGTTTTCATATAAAAATAAAAATAAAAATAAAATAAAATAAAATAATATTTGTCCAGCTTTCTGACATTTAGTGTGTTTCTGTAGTGTTTCACTCTAACTACACAAACACACAAAAACTCACAAAGCTGTATGTAGAATTTTGTGTGTGTAAAGTGTGAAAGTTCTTTTTGGGGGCTTTTTGGGGCTATGTGAGGCTCCTGCTTGTTGTAGGGGCCATTTTGGGTCTAGCACAGCTGCTTTTACATTGTGAGTGAACCAGTTGTGTTGTGTTGTGTTGTGTTGTGTGTGTGTAAAGTGTGAAAGTTGTTTTTTGGGGCTTTTTGTGGCTGTGTGATGTGCTTGTTGCAGGGGCCATTTTGGGTCTAGCACAGCTGCTTTTACATTGTGGGTAAGCCAGATGATGTTTTTTAATTTTTATTTGGTGTGCATTGGAAGAGGGGTTGTCTTATACGGTGAGTATAGCCCAAACCCTATATTTTAACAGGAAAAGTCGGGGGTCATCTTATACGCCCAGTCATCTTATACGCCGGAAAATACAGTACTAAAATTTCAATCACATATTCTGTGTCAGTATCATTTCCATTTATATAATATTACAGTTCTACTCCTATATCTTCCTCTCTTAATCTTTCCTCATCCTTTATATCTCTCTTCTAACTATTCATACCACTTCTCCCATACTACATAATATTCTGTTTCCTCCTTATCCTGTACTTCTTTAATGAGTTTATCCAGTGGTGGGATTCAAATAATTTAACAACCGGTTCTCTGCCCTAATGATTTCTTCCAACAACTAGTTCACCAAACTGCTCATAAACCGATTCTCCTGAAGTGGTGCGAACTGGCTGAATCCCTCTACTGAGTTTATCCATTTCTGCACATTCCAAAACTTTCCTAATCAAATTTTCTTCTGTTGGTACTTTGTTGTCTTTCCAGTTTTGTGCATATATTATCCTTGCTGATATTGTAATGTGTATGATTAAATATTGTAATTTTTTTGTATGTCTCTGGAAGTATTCCTAATAAAAAAAATTCTGGCTTCAACTCTATTCGGTGCTTAGTTATCTCTTCTAAATGTATTCTAATTTTACTCAGTATTGTTTGGCTTTGGGGCACGTCCACCCTAAGTGATAATATGTTCCCTGATTTTGTTTGCATTTCCAGCATGTTGATGGGGTGTTCGGGTACAGTTTGGCCATCTTTGCCAGTGGAAGGTGCCACATGTAGAACATTTTGTACATGTTTTCTTTGTATGCTACGGACATCGTCAATTTATAATTTTTGCTCCATAATTTCTCCCATTTTTCCAATTCGATATTATGTCCAAAATTTTTGGCCCAAATTATCATACTTTCTTTGACTACTTCCTCCTCCATTTTATTTGGTGTTTTCTGTAGCGGCGTTTGAATTTGAGTTTTGGTTATTTTGACCGCAGATCTTTGTTAACATATTTTTTTTATAATGTTGGGGCCAAGTTTTCCACTAAAAAGAGTACGATTTGGTGATCCAAACTTTGAAGAAACTGTTCTAAAATGGTATGGAGAAGCAGAGAGTGATCTGAGTGAAGTGGAATTGGATTGTGACGAAAATTTTGTAATGGAAGATGAGCGCCACTGCCGCTTCTAATGTCAGCGATGATGAAGCTCCCAGTGAAATTGATGACAAGGTACAATCACGTCGTGCAATAATTTATATTGCAAGAACAAATTCAAATGGTCTTCTGCACCTTTTGGAAGCAATAGATCCAGAACCGCTAGTCACAATATTGTTGTGCAATTACTTAGACTATGGCCAGCAGCTAGAAATCTTGGAAATTCACCTACTCCCCTAGAGATTTGGAAATTATTATTTTCTAAAGAAATTATTAGCACCATCATTCAATGGACCAATGTAAAAATTAGAGAAGAAAGATTGAAGTTCAAGAATGGAGAAACAAAAAGTGACCTGCGCGATGTGGATTTGATAGAGATCAATACATTTTTTGGTTTAGTGCTCTATACATCAATTTTTAGATCCAACCATGAAAACATAGAATGTCTTTTTGTTACTAGGTCATTATGACCTCATGTCTGTAATAGCGTAGTCGAAATACTATGTTTGTGGTTAAGGGTTAACAGAAAGCAGCAAATTGGAGAAAAACTATTTGCACCTTAATTAGTATTTCATAAAAGTAGCTGATTTTCTACCATATATAGAAAAAAAATGAATAGTTTTGAATTTATTATCTGAAGCATGTTTTGTTTATGTCAAGTTCAATCTAGCATAAAACATACTAGACATTTGGTCATGTGCTGAATATAGAAACTATATGTAATTTAACTTGATGACTCATCTACAGAATAATGAGCTCCAAAGAGTAAACATATTGTCCCTTGGTGGATGAATCTTCCCTCCATTAATGCCAATAGCTTGATAAGTCCCAGTGGGCTAGCTAAAAGTTTACGTTCTGTTTGGAGCTATGCAGGCAGTTGGAAGGCTAATTCTACACTAGAAAATAATCTTTTGGAGGAATAGCAATAGGAGTAGCACTTAGACTTATATACCATTTCACGGTGTTTTACAGCCCTTTCTAAGAAGATTACAGAGTCAGCATATTGTCCCCAACAATCTGGGTCCTCATTTTACCGACCTCAAAAGAATGAAAGGCTAAGTCAATCTTGAACTGGCGAGATTCAAACTGCTGGCAATCAGCAGCCAGCAGAATTAGCCTGAAATACAACATTCTAATCACCGCATCACTACGGCTCTAAGGAATTAAGGAAGCTTAGTTAATACAGCAGGATGAATCAAGATATTAAATATTTCTTGAACTATGGTGGTTTATATTCCATCGTTTCTGGAAGTGCAAGGAATAAGAATAGAGAAATTAAACTGTCCCAAGATCCAAAAAAAGAGAGAGTCCCCATTGTATTATCCTATTGGACTGGCCATAAAAAGATGGATAGTACCATCCGAATGGACAAAAAAACACATGGCTTGCAAAAAATGTGTAGTTATATAGCATTTTTATTTTCTAAGACTATATCTGGGTTCACAGGAGCCCCAGACACATCCTGGGAAATAAAATTGACACCAGAGGCTAGTTGCAAAATGCCAGCTACCCATTTAGCAACTTTTAAATTATCAACTAAAATGTTTAAAAGTGAAATGAAGCTGAGAATCTAGTGATATCATGAGACATATTTCTGAGCATATTAAATACTCCCAAATGCCACACTTTGAGGCTTCAGCTCTGTAAGTTTCAAAAGAACCTAAATACAAGAGGAGGAGGAGGGCCACCTCTTAGATGGACAATCAAGTAATTTAAACTTGGTTATGTTCATTATATGTTGGAGCATATGTGTAAAATATTTTTAAATTTCCCAGATAACTTGTTTTCTATGCATACTTTCCTGAGAGTAAATTTCAACTGAATTGGTGCCATCACAATACATTGTGCTGCTGTTTGGCTATGAAATTGAAAGTTGCCTATTGCGATAATGATGTTGATTATACATTTATGTATAGTTTGCAATTTTCAAATCCTGGAAGAAAGCCACACTCACATGATTAATTTGAATCTTAATTAATGTAAGAGGGCTTTTTCTGTTTTGCTTTAAGGAAGAAAAGAAGCATTCCAGCTTTACTTATGACACTGATTTAGAAAGCTTCACTTTTTCTGTAATTGGGCCTCATTAATACATTCCTGAGTGCTCCGAAATTTAGGAGAAGTAAAACATGAGCCAGAGAGATCAGAGCAACAGGGGTCTGTAAGAATTCCAGACCACAAAGTTAATTCCACTTAAGGAGATTGAAGAGGCTCTGTAATCAAAGGAGGAAAACATGTTTCAGAAAACACAACAGGCACCCAAGGCATGGGAATCTTTCTTCTTCAGTGCTGGCTGTTTTACCAAGTTTCTTTTCCTCTTTCCCTCATTCCGGGATTGCAATTTGTAGAAGAATATCTTATCAGTAATAGTGATCTGTAAACTGTATTTTCATTTCACTTCTTCTTTTTTTTCCCCCCTCCATGTCATGTTTCCAAAAAAGAAAATGTGATATGCTTGATGCCTCAGTCTGGCTGAAGATGTGTCTGGTATTCAAACTAAAAATGGGATGAGAATTGAAACTGGTGAATCTGGGTTGAAGCTCCCTTGTCAGATTGATCAGATAATTTTGTCCATGGGGAACTGTAGGATCTGGTTAAAAGACAAGATGGCAGTCACAACAGTGTGATCAAAGCTCTGACAGATTTTAATATGTGCCATATCACAGTCTTTCCTATGGACTCTCCTGGAGAAGGCCAATTACTGCTGTAAGCCTCAAGTAGTAATATATACTTTATGAAGAAACTTCCATATATTAACTCATCCACCTATAGCAGATAAACTCCAATGATCCTTTTTGGGCATCTTAGGCTTTAATATTGCTTTAGAACCAGAAAGAAATTTAATGCTGTCAAAGCTTCAAGTTCAAAAAGGGCTGTCAAGCATAAAGCCTTTCTTGATCCTATGAACCTGAGCTGCGTAAAAGGATTAAAAAAGAGTGTTTTACAAAACATGTCCATGTGAATGAAGCAACTCATTTTCAAAGCAGCATCACATATAGCTCTTTAGAGCCTCTCCCATATTGATTGATGATGCTGTTGGGGCACACTCACCAGGAAAAAGAAATAGCTCTACATGCATTTAGAGATGTAGAAAACATACAGTAAGCTCTTCAAACAAAGTAGCTGTTGTAGCCCATCAAGGAGAGCAATATTTAATATTTCCTCCTTCTGCATTGTTAGGAATTACAGTTGAACAATATTTTTTGGGAGGGCTTCTGGTGGTAGTGCACAGGTTGTATGCACAAAACTTTCACTGACAGTGAAATTGTCAAATGTAAATGCCTTATTCTCTAATGTGTAAATAATGTATATATGGAACATCAGGGGTTAACTTATTCTTTGGACTTTAATGTATTCATAATTTACCACTCCCATTCCTGGCTCCACCCCTTGTATATATAAGGAGCCATCCTCCCCATTTTCCTTGCTTCTATCTTGAATATTCAGCGAATATAGAATGCCTATTATGATTAAAGAGAAATATATTTAAATCTCTAACTTCTATTATCTTTATTGAGTCTGATCCTGAAAATATTGCAACAAGCTGGTAGCAGAGGATGGTTAATTGACTCAATAAGTAATTAAAAATGTCCAAGAAAGATAGGCCCAACACCAGGGCCTACAGCAAAGAAATAGAAACTGATCAAGAGATGATCAACGAATCCACTAATGCGATTTCGAGAGAATCCGAAGAATACACCACTGAAGAAGAAGAACTGATGAGTGAAAACAACGACCAGGAAGAAATTGAGATAGAAAATAACGAACTCAGGTCAGAGATATTAAAGATACTAAAAAGCCAAAAGAATGATGAAAGCCTCATCGCGGACCTCCAGGAGATGCTGAGGAACAGCGGAGCAGCGAGAGAGAAAAACGTCATTAAAGAAAAACCCAAAGATCAAAAAACTGTGAGTGAAATGACTACTGAGAAAATAGTTGTAAAAAAGAAAAGATGTGACCTCGCGCGAAATTTTGAATGGCAGCCATCTTGGTTTCAACGAACTTCAAAAGAGAGTGAAGCAGAGCCAATCAAAACGCTCAGTTCAAAATTTCTGGCGCGAAAAACGCTATCAGACGAAGAAAGTGAAAAAGAAGTCTCAAACTCTTCAGATGAACCAAAATCAGAAAGTGAAGACGATTTAACAAAGTCTCAAGTAAAGTCAGCAATGAAAACGCTTTTTGCTGCTTTTGGGCCAAGATTGAAAATCTCCAAGACATCAACGAAGAAGCAAGAAATCAAACCGACAACTCAAGACCTGCACGCTCCCATCCTGACTTCGAAAACGACGACACCCGAGCCCAGAGAGCCATGCCGATTCCGTCCTACACCGCAGACAGAATCGAGTGCCAGCGCACACAAGAGAAAGAGAAGAACCGTCGCCATCACCAAAGCCCCAAAAACCGAGCCAGAGACCGACTCATCTGAAGAGGAGCGGATCGAGAGAGCTGAAATGGAGAGAACCTTCCACAACGGCGCCAAAGAAGAAATGAGCAACGCGCATGTGCAAAACTACGTAGACGGCCCCGAAAGACTTGAACTGGCCAGAGAACCGCGCAGACTCGTTACAAGCATCCCAATGCCGTTCTGTAATTTCCTGCACTTGAGAGACCACGGACTGCCTCAGGTTGTAAGTAATGGACAAAATAATGTGGGGAACTTACCCAGTGACTTCCCAAAACTTAGAGTTGATGGCATTAATTTACAAGAGTGGTACCAACAGCTTCAGGTTATTTTCATGAAAGAAAATTTACTATTCTTTATAACTAGTCCTCCAAGAAGACCTTGGACTTTAAAAATAGATTGTTTACATCATAGAGCATTTTTCATAATAATTTCTAGCGTGTCTCCTGCAATGTATCATAGCATCAAACCAAACCTAACTGTATCAGAAATAATTCAATGCATGTTTAATCTATTTCACAGCGATAGCGTAGCCACAACCACAAGAATGTCTAAGGATTTCTTTTCTTCTAGAGTGAAACCAGGGGTTTCTATAAGTGAGCATTTGATAAATCTAAACAAAATAAGAGCTGAGCTGCAATTGAGGGGGGAAGTGATTTCAGATCAAACAATGAAAAGTGTTATTATCAATTCACTTGATCCATCATGGGATAGCTTTATGTCACACTTAGATACCATTAATTTGGGATATTTATCAATAGAAAGTCTATCTAACAAATTGATAGCAGAAGACAATTCAAGAAAAAATCGTTCCAGTAACCAAACAGAACACAAATCTTTTAGGAAAGTAGTCTTTCAAGATAAATATAATGAGGCCTTTAGATGCCACAATTGTGGATCCAGGGAACACAGTAGAAGAGACTGTCCCAAAGTCCCAAGGGAGAGACATAGGCCAGAATATAGGAGCAAATACAATTACAGACAATCTTCCACAGATAGACACAAATATAGAAGTCCACCAAATTACAGAGAAAGTAGAGGGGGTAGAGAAAATTCAAAAGAGAGAAAATCTGGGTCACTAAATGGGCTAAATAAACAAGACAGCACCAGAACACAACAAGATGAGAACAATAATTGGCTTATTGATTCTGGTGCAACAAATCACACCACTAACAACAAAAGTATATTATCTTCATTTACAGAAGATAAGTTTGTGATAAAGGTAGCTAATCAAGAAAAGGTTCAAGTATTAGGCAGAGGAAATGTGACCTTGCCTGGTTTAGGGAAAATAGAGGGGGTATTATTAATCCCAGAAATACCTCACAACATACTGAGTGCTATAAAACTAAGCAGAGAATCTGACATCAATATAGTTTTCTCAAAGGGGAAAGCAACTATAGAAAAGAACAAAACAAATGTAGGTACTGTGATGATAAAAGGGGGTCTACCCTATCTGATAACCAAAGAAAGATGGTTACATAACATTGATTCAAATATGGAAGATTGTATTGAAGCAGATGATGAAAATGTCAGTAACAGTGACAATGATGAATGTAAAATAACTCATGATAACAAAAATACACACAATGAGAAGAAACCAAAAATAGGTAAACCAATTCATGATGAGTGTGCTCACATCTTACATAGGAAGTTAGGACATGCAAGCTTTCCCGTAGTACAAAAAATGACTGAACACGCAGAAGGTGTCAAAATAAAAAATTGTGAAAATTATTTGGAATGCTCAGTATGTAAATCCACCAAACTAAAAACCAGTCCCAGACCAAAAAAATCTAACAGATCAACTAACAATATTTTTGATTTGGTACATATGGACTTAGTTGGTCCATTAACTCCATCAATTACCTATAGAAAACGTTACTTCCTAACAATAGTGGATGATTACAGTCGCTATGGTTTTGTTTACACATTAAAGCACAAGGATGAAACCTTTCAGAAATTTAAGGAATTCTACAAACGCATAGAAACACAGCATAATATCAGAATAAAACAAATTATGACAGATAGGGGATGTGAATTCATGTCTAAAGAATTCTCCCAATGGTTAAAGGATAGAGGGATGCTACATTTCACGTCCAATCCATTTTCTGCATTTCAAAATGGGATTGCAGAGAGAAAGAATTCCACACTACAAACCATGATTAGATGCACATTAGAGGATGCTGGTTTAGGCAAACAATTTTGGTCAGAAGCCTTACATTATTCAAATTACACTCAAAATAGAACATGGTCCAGTATTGTGAATAAGACACCATATGAGGTGATGTACAATAGAAAACCCAAATTAGCACACATGCACATATTTGGAGTTACTGCAGACGTACACATACCTAAACAATTGAGAAGAAAGGGAGAAAACGTATCCAGGAGATTAAGATTCATGGGATACGAAACTGGAACCAAAGGGTACAGATTCATTGATAATAATAACAAATTTATAGTATCCAGAACAGCTGTGTTCCATGAGCAGGCCAATTGGTCTAAATTGCACCTTAATGAAATATTTCCTAATAAAAGCAAAGATAATATATCTTGCGAGGAAGGAACAACAGAAAATCAAAATATTAACAAAAGTAAGAACAAAACCAAAACTTGGACAAATAGTCAGCATAAAATAAAGACAGACACATTAACAAAAAAGGAAGCCAGATATTTGCATGACAACCATAGCAAACCTGAAAGAAATATTAGAAACAATAGAAACCAAATACCAAATAAATACAAAGATTACATAATGCATATGGATGGAGAACAAATAACACCTAATACATATGAGGAAGTATTGAAACTTCCCCGTGAAGAAAGAGAAAAATGGGAACTAGCTATGGAAAAAGAGATGGAAAGTTTACAAGGATTAAATGTATTCACACCTGCAATCGCACCTAAGGATAAAACAATTATAGGTACCAGGTGGATTTATAAAATTAAGAATTTGGAAGGAGGTAATACCTTATACAAGGCCAGACTAGTTGCACAAGGTTATGCACAAAAATATCCAGAAGACTATACTGACACTTATTCACCAACAGTGAGAACAGAGAGTGTCAAAACAGCTCTTGTAGTAGCATCTGCACTCAATCTGGACGTGTTTCAATATGACATACAGACTGCATACTTACACGCAAAATTAGATAAGGAAATATATGTAAGAGCACCACACAGTCAATACACTAATAAGAACGAAATTTGGTTATTAAATAAGAGTCTGTACGGATTGAAGCAATCTGGCAAAAGATGGTACGATTGTTTGGTAAAAGTACTTAAGACCATGGATTTCAACGCCACCACTGCTGATAACTGTTTCTTTGTAAAAAAGAGTAATGATCATATTGAATTTGTATTAATTTATGTGGATGATATTTTATATATTGGAAAGCATAAAGAGAGCAGGGAAATCTTTGTAAATAAGTTAAACGAACATTTCTCATTGAAATCACTAGGTAGAGTGAATAAATACCTTGGTGTACAAATTAACAAAACTAAAAGGGGATTCAAACTTACTCAGAAAGATAAAATTATTGAACTCCTAAACAAATGTAACTTAAATAATGCCAAAACATGTGACACACCTATGCAAACTGATTTTCTTAGAAACACTGATGAATCTT
The DNA here is from genome assembly GCF_029215685.1 of Pituophis catenifer annectens. Lineage (NCBI taxonomy): Eukaryota > Metazoa > Chordata > Lepidosauria > Squamata > Colubridae > Pituophis > Pituophis catenifer. Next base: position 269,057,922 of record NW_027256882.1, on the reverse strand, counting down.
CCCCTGAGTTTAAAGACAACACATTTTACAGATCAGTTATAGGTTCACTCCTTTACATATCTAATTGGACTAGGCCAGATATTGCATTACCTCTCAATTTATTGTCAAGATATGTTAGCAAACCAACCTTGTATCATTGGGAAGCTGTCAAAAGAATTTTAAGATATCTGAAAAGTACATTAGATTTTTGTTTAATATTGGAACCAAATAATGACAAAGAACCAAAAATTACTTGTTATGCTGATGCAGATTGGGCTGGTGATACATCATGCAGAAAGAGTACCTCTGGTTATGTTTTTCTATTGAACGATTGTCCAGTTTACTGGTATACTGGTAAACAAGAACTGGTAGCCACTTCTACCACAGAAGCGGAATATGTTTGCTTGTCTAAAGCTGCAAATAACCTTGTATGGTTCAATGATTTGATCACAGATGTTTGGAAGAAACCTACTTTACCATTTATTATGCATGAAGACAATAAAGCGGCCATTGAAATATCTAGATCCGATGCAATTGGACAAAGGTCCAGGCATATTGATATAAAATTTAAGCACGTGAGACAACTATCTCAAGACGGATTCATCAAAGCAATACATTGTGATACTTCTGAACAATTAGCTGATATATTAACAAAACCCTTACCTTCTAAACAACACAAATATTTAACTTCTAAATTATATGTATTATATTGTCCTGAATCTGAATGTAACTGGTGTTGTATAACGAACCGGCATTTAGAGGGGGATTTGTCAAATGTAAATGCCTTATTCTCTAATGTGTAAATAATGTATATATGGAACATCAGGGGTTAACTTATTCTTTGGACTTTAATGTATTCATAATTTACCACTCCCATTCCTGGCTCCACCCCTTGTATATATAAGGAGCCATCCTCCCCATTTTCCTTGCTTCTATCTTGAATATTCAGCGAATATAGAATGCCTATTATGATTAAAGAGAAATATATTTAAATCTCTAACTTCTATTATCTTTATTGAGTCTGATCCTGAAAATATTGCAACAGAAATGAAATGGCTGGGAAAGCACATGCACAGACAACCAAACCTGGTGATAGCAGTGTAAAAAAGCAAGGGGAGGATTGCACTGTGATTGATAAAGAATATTATGTTTGTCGAAAAGGGCAGCATTAAATATTTCAATCACAAATGCCACATTTTTTTTTTCAAATTATCCAGATCAGAACCATTGATAGGCAGGGCAGATAAGCATATTTCAGTAGGACACTGGGTGGTTATATCCACTCTTCCTTGCCCTTGGACATACTTTTCCTTTTTGTTGACACTTGTTCTCATGTCCTGCTATGATAAGTCATGAAAAAAGATTCCTTTCCTTTCCTTTCCTTTCCTTTCCTTTCCTTTCCTTTCCTTTCCTTTCCTTTCCTTTCCTTTCCTTTCCTTTCCTTTCCTTTCCTTTCCTTTCCTTTCCTTCCCTTCCCTTCCCTTCCCTTCCCTTCCCTTCCCTTTCTGCAATCAAACAGACTCTCACCATTTTACAGTAATTGAGAGCATAAACAAGAGCATATGACATCCATAGTAATAAATAAATAAATAACATACAAGAGCTGCTACTATTGTTTGCAGGGGAGTGGGTGGATCTAGATGGAGAGAACAAGCAGATGTCATACAGACAAATTTTCTTAAAATCTGTGAAAGAAACACAAGGAACTCCAAACATAAACATAATCAGCAAATGGGAGGAGAGTTCTTGAGTAACATAACTCATAAATGACAATTCAGTCTGAGTTCCTCCCCCCCACCAAAAAAATTTACTTTTTCCAAAATCAGAAGGACTGTTCTTTCAGTTGCAATACTTTCCAAGAAATCTTTATTTTCAAGAAAGTAAAGTAGCAAGAAAAGAAAATAAATGATTTCAAATTTCACCACAGAAGCCTATGATGAGCCATCCACTTATTACAATGACCGTAGATTTGAAGGGGCTAAATTGATCAAAATAAAACAATGTAATGCCAAGACCTTCAAAGAGCCAGACCATATTTGATTTTAAGCCTATGCCTGCTAGATAGAAGACTTGAGGATGACAGCACAGATATATTATCTTTCCCCCAGGTTCGGTGTATGTATTTTGAGTGAAAAGGCCTCAAAACTGTGTAACTTTTGTTCATTGACTTGCAGCCCTCAGAAGCTATAGAAATAGGTGCACAGCCTCTGTTCATTAGGAAAAACTACGTGCAAAAGTGGAGATGTTTGGGAAGAATTGTTTGCAATACAAGATCTTTTGTGGATAACTGTTTCAGAAAAGCACACATTAAGGAATATTGTATAAACAAATTCATACAACCTTTTCTTGAAACATTTAAAATTTGCAAACTGAGCTGGAAGTGTGATGGAAAATCACAGAAAATAAAACACATTTGTCAGTGCTCGGCTGTGTCTCATTAAAACTTTCTTGCGGCTTCACGACTATCTTATTATATTGATAAAAAAAGATTTCTGTGTAAATTCCACACTGTTTTTACTCTACAGAGTGAATTACGTGCCCAGCATTGTACACCGAAGACACAGAGTTATTCGTGTTTGTAAAACCAAGTCAAGAATTGACACCTTTATTTTACTTTCTGGAGCAGCTGTAGAACAGCACACAAGCCCTGAAATCTGGCTGAATTTGTTTTCTTCAGCCTTCTGGGCTTCCCATATTATTAACTGGCTAAATAAAGCTCCTTTAAGGATCCCGGTGCTAACACTGGCCACTAACCAAAGGAAAAACAGTGCTGCTATTCAGTAACCACCTTTGGTGGCAGGAGATGGAAAGCTCTTCCTTCCTTCCTTCCTCTCTTAAGAATGGTCAATTTATAAAACGAACAAGAACTAAGGAACTTGCAGGGTATCTTGTCAGTGGAAGCAACAGCTGCGAGATCCCTTTGCCCTTCCAGTCATGCTCATAGTAAATCCTCTGTTCTGGCAGGTGATGCTGCCGATTTGAAATACACGAACTACCCAGTCAGAAAGAGCAGCAACAGGCAAACATTTCAGCTGCATAGTGGGATTAAAGACCAAAACCAAATCCTTGGAAGTATAAATGTTGTTCACGCTCAACTTCATGAGAACTCGGTGAAATCAAACTGGGTGTTGTTAACTTAGCAGGCTTGGCCAATGCAGGAGGAAGTATATCCAGGTGTGAGGTAAGCCCTGGTTAGACATTTCTAGAAATAAAAAAAATAATGTGACTTGAGGGTATGGCCAGAGTGAGACCTTCGTGTGTAACACAAGCACTGATGGGAGTGTTTCCCATATCCATATTGATCTGGATCTTTGCTTTATTTTGTTTCTGGACTGCCTGAAATCTTTTGATGTACAAATCTTCAGGCAAAGGTCTTTTTCCTATTGGCATCTGCATTGAACACATGGACACTGTTTAGAATTCAGAAATTTTAGAATAACAGAGTTGGAAGGGACCTTGGAGGTCTTCTAGTCCAACCCCCTGCTTAGACAGGAAACCCTACACCACTTCAGACAAATGGTTATCTAACATCTTCTTAAAAACTTCCTGTGTTGGAGCATTCACAACTTCTGGAGGCAAGTTGTTCCACTGATTCATTGTTCTCACTGTCAGGAAATCTCTCCTTAGTTCTTTGTTGCTTCTCTCCTTGATTAGTTTCCACCCATTGCTTCTTGTTCTACCCTCAGGTGCTTTGGAGAATAGCTTGACTCCCTTTTCTTTGTGACAGCCCCTGAGATATTGGAACACTCTTATCATGTCTCCTCTAGTCCTTCTTTTCATTAAAAGAAGGTAGAACTGCGTAAAAGAATTAAAAGAACTGTGGTATTCCCATATTCAGTGTAGCCATTTTCAAACTCCTAGAGCCATGAGATTAGTGGCTGGAAACTGAAATGCTACAGTCACTATCTTGACTATGCAATAGTAGACAAGCAGTATTGAAAATATGCCTGGCCAAGTCAGATGCTTCATACAGCATGTCAATCACAGATACTATTGCTGTATACCTTCCTCTCTACTATCCTCAAGAGCCTGTAGAATCTAAGTAGGTAATTCACCAGGTGACGTCCCAGTCTTAAGGTTACAGCAAATGGAAAAGGAAACAAAATTTTGCTTTCAAATGTGCAATATATTTTGGGTTTGCTATTTCTCAGTGGCAAAGAATAAAACTGGATTAGACTGGTTCAGTAAAAGATCACATTTCTAGAATATGGTCTGCAAAGATAAGTTGACATGATTAAGAATTTTTTTTTACCTGGCAGAATTTATAAATTAAATATATTTTGTACACCTCAAATATTTAGAAGAAATTGGAGCCACAACACACATTCTTGTTGAAATCTGTACTGTTCAGAATTTTGTATTATAATTTGCAATTAAAATACTTGTGTTAAGCTAGAAAAAAAATGCCGACAAAATGATATTTGGTATAGATATTTTTCAGAACAGTTTGCAAGGCAGACTTTGACATAGTCTTAATGGTATAGCTAGATTAAGGTTCAGTGTGCTGCTTGTCTGCATTTTTCAAGAGTTGGTTTCATGGTCTCTTATCATTATAGCAAAAGGTCACATCAAATGTATTGAAAGGCAATTTTATTCCTCCCATTTTGCCTGAAAGGAAAGAAAATGCATAATTTATGGCATGGACATGGGAAAAGATCATGTAAACTCAACTAGTGTTCTTCTGCCATAAAAGCAAGCATGGACCCTCAGAGGCCAACGTAGAGTGGGCTTTTTTTGGCTTTGGTCACAATGCAAGTGTTTGTCCAAGGAAAGCATGCGGGGGAAGCAAAGGGACCAAAGTGGATGGGATTGTTAAATGAAAATGTGCTCTTTCATAGTACAACGTTGTGCATATATTAAAAAAAAAAGTGGGCAAGACAATAGCCCTATGAAAAGATTTCCACTGTTGAACTACCAAGAAAGAGGGAAATCTGGAGTTTTCATTGTTTGTGGTGACAAACAATTATGGCTTGACCTGACAGATTCAATTTGCTTCATCTTTCTCTACTGAAAGATTGTAGGTTTCAGCTACTACATCTCAACCAGTTGATTAATCCAAACATATATGCACACTGTATATGTGTGTCTGTGGCCTCCTTGGCCCAAACCTACACTTGTGCATGGACATCTGCCTGTGACTTTTATTTATTTATTTATTTATCAAACATGTATAAGATAACAGATATAAGTATAAACACGATTATGAATACAGGAAATGGATACGAATAAATGGGGACAGTAGGCACATTGGTGCCCTTATGCATGCCCCTTACAGACCTCTTAGGAATGGGCTTAGATCAACAGTAGACAGTCTAAGGTTAAAGTTTTGGGGGTTTGGGGAAGTAACCACAGAGTCAGGTAGTGCATTACAGGCATTGACCACTCTGTTGCTGAAGTTGTATTTTCTGCAATCGAGTTTGGAGCAGTTTACCTTAAGTTTGTATCTATTGTGTGCTCGTCAGGGGTGGGTTCTACTTACCTTTACTACCGGTTCGCAATGGGGCCGCACGTGCGCTCTTCTGAGCATGCACAGAAGCGTTCTTCGGGGTCAGTGGGCGGAGCCTCCCACCGGTTTTACTACCAGTTCTATAGAACCGGTGCGAACTGGGGGGCAACCCACCATTGGTGCTCATGTATTATTGTTTATTATTGACTTATAATATACTGTTTAGCCAAACAATACATATAGAACTTTCATGCTCGTCATGCTATTCCATTTTGAGGTAAGTAAAAAGAAAAATCCAATGTGAGTTCCACATGGCAAGCTAACATTCCAGAGATCTGAAACTTGAAGCTAGGATTGAGGTTTAAGGTACAAAAGCTGGAAATAGAAACGTATAAAGCAGCTTCCTACAAACCCAAATTATTCACCCATTTTGCTCAATTGTTTGTTCTGACTGTAGCAAGCCAGTTCTCTGGGTCTTAAACCAAGATCTCTTGTAACCAAACACTGAACCTTCAACCTTCTTCATGGGAAACACACTACCACTGGGCTAAGATTAGTGTGGTTGATAAACATTGATAAAGAACTAAAATTAGCTCTGCATGGTAAAAAAAAAAACCCCAACCAAATAAAAAAATACAACCAACCACATTTGAATTCTCTTCAACCTGGACAAAGAAAGGTCCCCAGATGGTTTTATTTATCATTGGCATAATACAATAACAGGCTATCTTGAAGTTTATGGGAAAACATTAAAATATTTCAAAAACACAAATCTGAATTATAAAATCAAATAAAATCATTTGCTAGCAGCACAGCAATAGGAAATCTAAACCACATAAAAAAGCTGAAATTAAAATCTTGGGCAAACCATTGGCTGCACGAAAGATTACACTCTGGATACAAGACAGTGACTTTGCAGGGAGGGTTCCACAATCTAGGTCCATGACAATGAACCTATGGCACGCATGCCACAGGTGGCACGTGGAGCCATATCTGTAGACATGCGAGTGTTGCCCTAGTTCAGCTCCAGCATGCATGTGCGCACCGGCCAGCTTATTTTTTGGCCTTCCAGTCCCACCAGAAGTCAGGAAATGGGCTGTTTCTGGCCTCCGGAGGGCCTCTGGGGGGTGGGGAAGGCCATTTTTGCCCTCTCCAGGCTCCTAGAAAGCCTCTGGAGCCTGGGGAGGGCAAAAACCGGCATTCTGGTTCCACCAGTCGGGAAACGGGCCGTTTTTGCCCTCTCCAGGCTCCTAGAAAGCCTCTGGAGCCTGGGGAGGGCGAAAAATGGGCCTACCATGCCTACCGTGCCATCGTGTGCTAAAAGTGGGAGCGGGATGCATTGAATTATGGGTGTGGGCATACGTGTGGGCAACCTCCCCCCACATTACCCCCACTTTTGGCACGCAATAGCAAAAAGGTTAGTCATCACTGATCTAGGTCATACCACTCAAATGGCATTTTTTACTATGTCCAGTGTTATACTTTATTTTGTTAGAACAGCAATAGGCAAGGATGTCCACAAAAGGTATAAGAAGTCAAGATAGGAGCTACAATTCCAGAATCAATGTGCCATCCATTTTTAACATGCATTTAACTAACCCCTGGTAGTAAGTAATGCTTCTGGTGGAAAGTGGATGGATTTGGAAATCCAGTTACTACCACAGCCAATAGAAAAGAAATCACAAATGTCTCTGTGAAAACAGTCTGTTGGTAAATTTGAGGTGTATCTTCAAGATGAGCAAGAAGGAAAGGATGGGAGTGATCAAAACTTTCATGTGTAGCAGAAACTGCTGACCATGAGGTAGGCATGGTGCTTGGTCTTTGAGCTTAAAAATAGCTTCAAATCATGTACTTTCTTATCCCAAACAGGATTTAATTTCTAAGACTTGACAGCAGAAATTAACTCATTTTTCCTATTTATAGCACTATTATATTTCCAAAACTTTCTTAAATGATTTAGAAAAAGGGTTCTGGGAACTCTAGAAGAGATGCTGGCAGGAAGCAGGCAGCCCATGGACCATATTTTTTTCACCTCTGCTTTAGAACAAGAGGCGCGGCGCAATAGCTTAGGGTCAACTGCAAAGCTGACAGCCCAGGCTTGAGACCAAGTGTCATACGAAGGGATGAGCAAACTCCTGTCCTCACCCCAAGTCCTGCCAATCTAGCCGTTCGAAAGCATGCAAATGTGTGTAGATAAATAGGTACCACTTCAGTGGGAAGGTAACAGTGCTCCATGACGCCATACTGACTGCATGACCATGGAAGTGTCTTCAGACAGCGCTGACTCAATGGCCCTGAAACGGAGATGAGCACCGCCTCCTATATAGTCAGCTACAACTAGTGGAGTAAAATCTGTAGGAACTCCTTTACCCTTTTAGAACAGGAAAGCATGCTGGAGAGGAAGGAGCGTAAACAGAATGGGGAGTGTCTTGAATTGCTGGCATAACTACAGCAAAAACCTGCCAGTGTTTTATTCTTATTCTTTTATTTTATTTACTTATTTGTATCCTGTTTTTTATTTATTATTTTTACAATTAACTCAAGGTAGCGGACATATCCAACACTCCTTACTCCTATTTTTCCCACAACAGTAACGCTGTAAAATGAGTTGGGCTGAGAGACCGTGATAGGCCCATTTTCATGGCTAAGGTGAGACTAGAACTCAGTCTCCTGTTTTCTAGCTTGGTGTCTTAGCCATTAGAACAAACTGGTTTTAGAATTGTCCGCAAAATTCATTTATCAGCTATTGTGCGGATAAACTGGTTTTATATATCTCTGTAGCACTTCAAGAATCTCCTACGAAAGACTTAGTCATGTGAAGTTGTGTAGATAGATGTGCTGAACAAAGCAAATGGGGATAGGGGACAGCTAGAAACAATTATCTTCAATTAAGTGTTCTCTAATATTCTAAGACAATATAAACTTACACTATGTATATGCATAGAGTTAATTTGAATTATGTTATGCTGTGCTGTGCTGTGCTGTGCTGTGCTCAGGGGGTTCACAGGGGTTTGGGAGAATCTCTAGTTAAGATTCTGTGCAGTTTGGAGAACCCCCAATTCCACTCCTGGCTGGCCCCGCCCCACCTGCCCCTCTCAGAAGTCCCCAAGGGGCCTTTTTTGGATGCAGGTAAGTGCAGGCATGTACAGAGGCTCAGGGAGGGTGAAAAACAAGCCTACTGGAAGTTTGGGAAGAAACGGGCCTGTTTCTGGCCTCCAGAGCTTGGGCAGGCCGTTTTCGCCCTCCTAGAAGCTTGAGGAAAGCCTCCGGAGCCACCCACCTCCGCCATGGTGCAGGAGGCTGACTAGGTCACGCCCTCCATGGCCCACCCACCCAGCAAACGGGCAGAGAACCCCTTGCTAAAATTTTTGAAGCCCAACCCCGGTTGTGCTATATGAAATATCTGAATCAATCTACTGCCACTTCACTGAAGATGATTGGCTATAATCTATTATGCTATTCCACTGTCAGTTGATAGATATTTTTCAACTTCCCCAGTTGAAAAATACATCTGCAAAGCCATTCTAGTTCTTAATCCAGTCCCTTAAGTACCCACCCACAATAGCTCTTCTTTGTAAAAGTGTCTATCTCAGGGGTGGGTTCTACTTACCTTTACTACCGGTTCGCAACAGGGCCGCGCACGCTCTTCTGCGCATTTTGGTGACGTTGGGGTCATGGGCAGGACCTCTCGCCGGTTTTACTACCAGTTCTATAGAACCAGTGCGAACCATGGGCAACCCACAACTGGTCTATTTGTATCTGTATGCATTTGTATAATTGAATTATAAATGAAGTTTGGAGCTGCTTCAAAGACGACTCAGAAACACCCATTGTTCCAGATGCATGGCAAATATGTTGTTATGTACAGTAAATGCTTTTCTTTCTAGTCAACTTCTGAGTGCTGTTTAGAGCATTGGAACCTTACAAATTAAGGACCTGCTAATCTTATCATGATTATGAGAGACCCTTTCAGTTTTTTTGTGCTTTGTGCTCAAGAGACAAAGAGTCTTGCTAATGATGCAATAATATGATCAGAGTAGACTAATATATGGCATTTTTGGTCTTTAGTTTTGGAAGATATTCTATGGTGCATCCACAAGTATATGCTTGCCTGGTAAATAATGACTATCCGCCTCCCCCGCTACCTCAAGTAGGAGGACCCTAAGCCCTTTTACAATATCTACCTGTTTGGTATACTAATACCTACCACTCACTCCCACTCACTCCAAGATAAATCAATTGTTGGGCAATGAATCACTCATGAGTATATCATCACACAGTGATCTCCTCCCTCTTTCCTACTTCTTCATTGCTTAATCAAGGTGGGGAATGTCTGCTAAAGTTATGATCCTTTCAGAATGAGGGGCTGATTCAGTAAGAATGCAAGTCTTTATTGTGTATACCAAGATTTAGAAATAGTTGAAAGCTAAGCAGAGAGGGAAAACCAAACCAAAAAAATGGAAAGAACATTAATTTCTACATGGTTTAACTCCATGGCTGCTTCCAACCATGCGTGCACACACACACACACACACACACACACACACACACACACACATACACAGAAACACGCAAATGCATATACACAGATCAAGGCTGAACAAGATACAGCAAAGGGAGAATAAAGTAAAACAAAGGGAACACAAATCAAAGCCTTTTTTTTTCCTAAAGAACAAAAGTCCTGGTTCACAACTAGTTTCCACTAATGCCTAGTTGGAGGAATTCCTAGGGGTTAAATTGCTGCTTACCTGGCTTCAGGCCTGCCCAGAAAAAGATGTTTTAGCTTGTCCTGTAAGAGAAAAGGCAGAACAAAATCAAAATGAAGCTCCCTCAACAGGTTTCTTTGAAGTTCATCAAAGAAAGGGAAACCTTGTTCCACTTTTTTTCCCCCCCACAATTCACTAGGACAGTGTTGGTGAACCTTTTGGGAACTGAGTGCCGGAAACCGGAAGAGCAGTAGCTTGCTGTGTGTGCGCCAGGAAGATGATTTTCCAGTTTCCGGCACGCACATGGGTACCGGCCAGCTGGTCTTCATACGTGCATGCACACCAGAAACCAGAAGATCAGGTGGCCGGTCTACATGTGTGTGCCAGAAACCAGAAGAGCAGCCGCTCGGCTCACATGCACAGCAAGCGGCTGCTCTTCCGGTTTCTGGCGCTCCCACGCACATGAAGATCAGCTGGCTGGTACACCGGAACCCAGAAGAGCAATGGGCGACGACTCACATGCCCAGAAAGATGGCTCTGCATCAGTGGTGGGTTTCAAAATTTTTTACTACCGGTTCTGTGGATGTGGCTTGGTGGGTGTGGCTTAGTGGGCATGGCAGGGGAAGGATACTGTAAAATCTCCATTCCCACCCCACTCCAGGGGAAGGATACTGCAAAATCCCCATTTCCTCCCTTATCAGCTGGGACTTGGGAGGCAAAGAATAGATGGGGGTGGGGACAGTCAGAATTTTTACTACCGGTTCTCCGAACTACTCAAAATGTCTGCTACTGGTTCTCCAGAACTGGTCAGAAGCTGCTGAAACCCACCTCTGCTCTGCATGCCACTTCCGGCATGTGTGCCCAATATTTCTCATTCTGCGAGTTGAAGTCCACACTTCTTAAAATCACTGATACACTGCAATTTGCTGCTTGATACACTCCTTGAGGATGACAGGTTATATTTGATTCACAGTTCAGATTTATTCATTTATTTAGTGACCTTATTGACTGCCTCCATGGCAAAAGCCACTCTGGGCCTCATATTATGTGACATGACAGAAATAGATTAAAATACATTCATTGAAAAACAACAAAATAAAAATAAACAACTGCCTATAGGGAAGCAACATAACAATTATACTGCAAGGATCACAATGGGGTAACAAAACTCCCTGACCCAGGAACTGCTGGGAAAGTTTAGGTTTTCCTTTCATGTATGACTCTTCATTGTATGAAACATTTAGGTTGGGATTTCTCTCTGTTTAAATGAATTACTTGTTCTGCATTCTTTTTGCAGAAAGGTTTAACAGCATAATCTGGAGATGGTAAACTACAATTCTTTCTGTCCATCCAGTACAATCAAGCAGAATAGGTATGCCCTGGGTCCCTTCAATTAAACTGGGTCATCTTGCAGGACCCAGGAGGTGCACTTTCTCTGGAACAAAATCCCTCCAGAGATTCACACAACTTCCACCGTTGTGACATTTAGCGATAGCAAAGCACTTGGACTTAAATATTCTGCTCCACAGTGCTTTACAGCACTCTCTGAGCAGTTTACAATGTCAGCATGTTGTCCCCAACAATTTAGGTCCTCATTTTACTGACCTCGAAAGGATAGAAGGCTGAGTCAACCTCGAGTCCATCAGGATCAAACTCCTGCTCTTTTAGAAAACTGTTAAAAAGCTGGTTGTTCTCAAAGGCTTTGGGATAAGATGGGAGGGGGCACTTTTAATGTTGTTACAGCTAGTGAATGGCTTGTTGTATTTTTTTTCTCTCTAGAACCAGGGTTCTTTCTTACTTGTATCTCCATGTATTGTTTTTCTTTTTTCTTTGTAAATGCTAAAGTTGTCAAAGAATTGGCCCTCTAAATTTGGAGATAAATACTAACTAACTGGGTGGTGGGCTTCCCTGTAGCCTTTGCCCATTCTTTTCCTAAAATATTCAGAGTTATTTATTAAATTACATCTTCCCATATTCATCAACCTGGACTTTAAGTTATTATTTTGAAAATTATCTGCATTCAATGACTAAAGTTCTTTAATGTTCTTTTCCAGCCTGGTGTTATAACAGTAACGGAGTTGGAAAGGATCTTGGAGGTCATCTAGTCCAACCCCCTGCTCACACAGGAGACCTGTACTAAGGATTCGAACCGCAGAACTACCAACCTTTCTGATCGACAAGCTCAGTGTCTTAGCCACTGAGCCACCTAGTCAGGCATAAAAACTCCTCCTTTAATGACTCTCATCCCATAACTAATTCAGGGTAAAGTCGGGGTGTCTCTCATTCCGTAACTAATTTGGGGTAGAGTCGGGGCGACTGGATGGAGCTGAACGTTTACTGGCTGGATGCCCTTCCTGGAGCCATGTGGAGTTCGCAGCAGACATTTTTATATTTGGTTGGTTTATAACACTGAGATTCCTAGCCAGAATAAATTTTAAACATGTTGCTTTTTGTATTGCAGGATTTGTGGCTCTACAGATTTGGAGGATACCAAATAAAGGAAGGACACTTGAGGTATCAGAGGATGGTTTTTCCAGTAATATCTGGAAATGCATGGAATTGAATCTGAAACCTGTTCTGCTTCCAGTGCTGCACAGAATTGTATACAGAGATGACGACTGCATACAAAATAACCAGTATATGTTGTCCATAGACATTCTTTTTCTTTGGCATATGTTTGTGTCGAATGTGGCGAGGATTCTCCACTACTCTTCAAAAATTATACTTAATCACAGAGAAGTCCTGAGAAGCGGAAGCACACATTAGCAAATCCCCAAATGTATAAAGCTATATTTTTTTTCTCAGCCAGAGGGGAAAGTCCCTCGTATAAATGCTCAGCGAAGAACTAGGTAATCATCATAAGATATATCAAATTGTTCCATTAAGACCAAAACCATTAGATAATTTGGAAAAATTTAATCTGTCTTGGAAAGACAACTTTTATTAATGGAGGTTTGCAAATTTAAATTCAAGATTCTATTAAAAATACATCACTCCAAGTTCTCACATAAAGGGCAAATGGCGTCCTCGGTTGTTCTATACCTAAGGAGCAGAGGTGGGTTTCAGCAGGTTCTGACCAGTTCTGGAGAACCGGTAGTGGAAATTCTGAGTAGTTCGGAGAATTGGTAGTAAAAATGTTGACTGGCCCCACCCCCCATCTATTCTCTGCCTCCCAGGTCCCGGCTGATCAGGAGGAAATGGAAATTTTACAGTATCCTTCCCCTGCCATGTCCACCAAGCCACGCCCACCAAGTAATGCCACATCCACCACGCCACGCCCACAGAACCATTAGTAAAAAATTTTGAAACCCACCACTGCTAAGGAGATACGTAATCAGTGGTGTGTGTGTGTGTGTGTGTGTGTGTGTGTGTGTGTGTGTTCATGTAGCAGGACTGTTAATAGATATAATTTAGCATGCAGTTCAGGAATACTGCTCAGGAAAAAAAATAGGATTCTATAGGATCTCCTATAGAAACATACTAGTTTTCTTACAGCAGAGATGCTGTCAAAATGCCAATGTTCAATGAGCATTTTTTTTTTTTTAAATGAGGTTAATGTAATATTCACCACAGTGAATATTTGTTGAGAAAATGAAAGATCACTTGTTGGGTAAAGCAATTTGCCATGGGCATTTATTGCCTGTAGAAAAGTTGTTCTGTTCATACCCACATTTTAGCATGTCATTAGCTTAATAAAGTCTAGCCAATACCTTGGAGTGGCTGCTGCCAGCATTATGAAATCATGGCAGCGGCTGTAAAAATACAAGGAGGCCACGACCCTTGCACACACACGCGCACGCCCACGCCAGAGCTGATTGCAAATAGCTTTGGTGGGAAAACGCAGACCTTTCAACTTCTTCTACCCAGCTCAGTATAGTTTGTATTTGACTTATTCTCTAAAACAGTTTGCTCTGGAGGAATTCAAAAACTGCTTAGAAGCATGGAAAAACAACATCAATCCTGGGCTTAATTATTGTCTGAGGCCAACTTGTTTGAAGCAAAACAAGAGCCACATCTATGGGGTGACTGTTTTTCATGATAACAATTCCATACATACATGTCCTTAAAATCAAAAGTGATCCAGTTGGGTTTCTTTGTTTTACACGTGGGATGGGAGAGGGTGTCTAGACATTTTGGAAGGCTGGCATTTTGGAAGACTGACTGAAGGTGATTTCTGTCATGTATGAAAAACAATAGCTCTGCTCAGCGGCACCATCAGAACTTTGGAACTAGCCTTCAACAGCAGAAGTGTGCTTGTGGTAGCCCAACACTATGTTTACATCAGGACTTCACTGCCTTCAATTTTCAAAGCCCAGGGGTGGCTCTAGAGCCATGGCCTCCCAAATGTTGCCACCAGCTTGTCCTTGTAGTTCTGTTAGTTGCATCATCCCCATGGTTATCTGGTTGCAATTTGGGTACTTGGCAACCAACTCACAATTAGATGATTGCAGCCTCCTGCAGTCTCATGATCACCATTTGTGACCTTCACAAAAGTGACCTTCAATGCTAACTTCTGAAAAGCAAAACCAATGGGGAAATCAGCAGGAACTTGCAAATGGCAATCATGAGACAATGTGGGATTTGCTTAACAACAGCAACTGGAATTGTTACAACTGTTGTAAATTGATGCAGTCACATGATATTGTGCTTTACTGCTCTATTGCTTAGAGAGGGAATTGCCAGTCCCAATTATCATTGTTAACTGAAGTCAACCTGTAAGATGCGATTGCTGTGTTGAAGCATGAATATTATGTCCAAAGAAATAAACTGACTTCAGCTGATAACCTTTGTTCCAGAACACGTTGGGGTTCTCTTAGCATCTTGAAGCCAACCTCGTTGGGTATTGTACAAATCTAGCCCCAGTGAAGACAGAATTCATATCATCCTTGGTATATGATTTATACCAGACTACCTGTCCTGTACATAAAGTTTTGCAAATATATTGTGGGGTATTGCCATTAGAAAATGTCTCACAACATGTTCCAGAAAAGTTGGCTTCTCATTATAAGCCTTTTCTAAACATGAACTGAAAAAACTTTGTTCATGAAACCAGTGACTAATCAAATTGTATTAGGATAAATCTAGTAAAGCTGAGCCTAATGCAGTGATGGCGAACCTTTTAGACACTGAGTGCCCAAACTGCACAAACGTGCATGCCCAAACTGAAAGATGCACGCAAACATGCAAACACACATGCACAGACATGCGCACATGCACAGCAGAGACCCGAAGACCAGCTGGCCGGCTGGTGGCAGGGCATCCCAACACTGGCAGCACGGCAAAAGGTAAGATCTTTTTCTTTCAGGAGCTTCTGTTTTGTCATTTGCAGGGAAACAGAAGCTCACGAAAGAAACACCACAGAGATCTGACCTGGGGCAACTACATGCGTGCCAGCAGAGAGGCTTCTGTGTGCCACCTCTGGCATATGTGCCATAGGTTTGCCATCACGGGCCTAGTGTCTGATATTACAAAGGCAAACAAAGAAAACTGTTGAGGAATATACTATAACTCCCAGCGACACCTCCAATAAATTATATTGTAAATACATTTTTCACTATAGAATCCATCAGAAAATATTCCGCTTATCTGCCTTTTTTCTACTGGAAACGAAAGTGGTCATGCAGAGGTCTAAATAACAGTGCTTTGTGGGTGAGTTAATATTGGAAATGGAGTTACTGAAGCAATCAAGTAGACAGATATGTTTACAATAGAAAGTTTGGGGTTAATCTACCTGAAAAATTGATTACATTATGGAAAGATTCTGGCTGTATTGTTTTTTTAACTTTAGAGTTCTGCTATCTATAAGTCGTTTGGGTCAATAACCTGAGGTATGCAAGAGTAGTAATATCTACTGTGTTTTGGAAATTTTATTATAGCCCTGAAGATAAACAACAATACCTTCCTCAATCTGATATGCTTCTGGCACCTCAATCTCCAATGCATTTGAAGAACATTGGACTGAGGAAAGCGGCTTAAAGTGATCTACAGAAACCATAATAGAGTGTTTTTTTAAAAAAAATTTGATTTATATGCCACCCTTCTCTGGAGACTGAGGGCGGCTTACAATGCGTTAAGCAATAGCCTTCATACTTTTGTATATTTTTACAAAGTCAGCTTATTGCCCCCACAAACTGGGTCCTCAATTTACCTACCTTAGAAAGGATGGAAGGCTGAGTCAACGTTGAGCCTGGCGAGATTTGAACTTACTAATTGCAGACAGCTGGAGTTAAATTACAATGCATTAGTCTGCTGAGCTATCCAGGCTCCTTTTGAGTTGAAATATATTTTGATGTTGTCTTTAATAGTATTGACATGTATACCATGAACTAATGCAGTATAATGTTCAGTTTCTGGGCTACAATGGGGTTTAATTCATATCCTCATATGAACCCCCCTAGTTGTTCTTTCTCAGCCAAATCTTCTTAGATTGTGATAGAAGAACATCACAGAGGTTTGGATGCTTCTTTGACAATTCAGAGCTTTGCAAGGATTAAATCAGCGATGAAATCCTCTGAAATCTGCTACCGGTTCTGTGAGTCTGCTACCGAGCACGTGCTTCCGATGATTCTATGATTCCCGATAAATCGCACGTCACAGCTGATCATCGCCCAGCTGATCATCGGAAATATCAGTTTGCCCAACTGGTAGCATTTTTTACTACCAGTTCGGGAGAACTGGTCCGAACCAATAGCATTTCACCCCTGGATTAAACAGAATATAACCACTATTACTCTTTTAGGCCTATTGCAATTCCCAGAAAGCATCAGATTATCTGGCAATGCATAGTTCTTGGACTCTTATGACTGAAGAATGTTAAAAGAGGTTTCACTCAGTTTCCTTGTTCATCCAAAAGACTGAACTATAGAGATATCAGAGCAAGTTAAACCAACAGTCAGCAGTTTTAGGGGCAGAGATATCAGGTTTGTCAAACACCTCCCTTTCATCTTCAAAGCCATGGAACAAAGAATCCTTTAAAATGTGGGAAAGAAGAAAGAAAAAGCAATAGGCTTAAACTACCAGAGGTATATATATAAAAAAAGAAATCTACTCTTTCACTGACATAAGAAAGCCAATTCCCTCTTCTTAGTGGTAACAATGCAACAATAAATAATTGACAGTATGCTGCCTTTTTGCTGTGTGAGATGGACAGCTCATTGTGCCTAACAGCGTGATCTTCTGCACTTCCTTCAGAGCACCCTCATATTTTAGGAAACCCTGCTGACCCCAGACCTGGAACCAACAACAGAAACAAAAAGAGTGGGGTCAGCACAAAACAAAGTCTCCACATCTGTCCTCCTGCTCCCCTCATCACTTTATCTGTAGATGCAACCAAACACTGAAGGCTGAGGCAGCAAAGCTGTTCTCTATGCCTTCCAGGCTTTATGCCAATGGGAGATAAGAGAAAACAGAGACCTGATTATTCATTATACTCCCAGGGACTGGCTGGTACAGGTGGATGTGAGTTCCTTCAGCTGTTTGCTACTGCTGAAAAAGTATCCACACGGCCACATGATCTCATGCTCTGCAAATCCCATGCGCATCCAAAGGAACCCAGCCATACTGATAGGTCTCAGAAATCTACTGTTCCCTCCTCTCCTCAGACTCGTCTCTTGCAGACAAGTATCTAGAAACCCAGCTTGGCAGAATATCTCCTCCTTATTGTGAGAGGAGTGTGAGAGTAAGGAAAATTCACTGCCCACTGCCAAGAGTTTGATTCTGATGGAGATGCTCTCAAAGAGACACCCCAAAATTTCCCATAATTATCTCAAAACATAGATCTTGTTTGCTTTTCAGTTTTTCCTTTTGTTCCTTGCTAAATTCCCTTGGGCCCAGTAGTGCCTTTAAAAAAACTATGCAAATCTAGCCAGCTGGCTTAAAGAAATAAAAATATCTAAGGATACTTAGCTGCCGAAGCCAGATGTAGCATTTCAAGTTAGATAATGATCCTAAAAGAGTTCCCCTCTCAAGGGCTTTCAGTTAAATTGTTATCACTAAATACAAAGAGCTGTGGTGGCACATGGCCTAAAATAGTCCAGAAGCCTTTGTGGGAATAAAAAATAAATAAATAAAAAAGCCGCCCTGAGTCTCCGGAGAAGGGCGGCATATAAATCAAATTAAAAAAAAAAAGATGGCAGCCATGACTGCATGATCAAAGCCCTGTGTCTGTTTTAAGAGTGTCACAGTGCACTCAAAAAGGAGCAGGATTTTGATTTTGCTATCATATCACTACTTTGACTTTTTGTGTGTAAAAAAAAAAAGGGGGGGGGGTTCATTGTGTTGTCATATCACCATCTTAACTTTTTAACTTCTCCTACAAACACTGTCTGTGGCTCTTACTTAACAGGGGATAGTTCTGTGCTTGAAAGCTTCCCTTATTTAAAGAGCTGTTCAATTCAACTCTTATTCAAAGGTTAAAAAAAGAAAATATAAGAATAGAGAATGGTGACATGATGCTAGATCGGGATATACACATTTCATAGTACAAATGTTCACACCAAACTTTAAATAGCAATAGCACTTAGACTTATATACCACTTCACTGGGCTTTACAGCCCTCTCTAAGTGGTTTACAGAATCAGCATATTGCCCCTAACAATCTGGGTCCTCATTTTACTGATCTCGGAAGGATGGAAGGCTGAGTCAACCTTGAGCTGGTTAGAATCAAACTCCTGACAGTAGGCAGTGAATTAGCTTGCAATACTGCATTCTAACCACTGAGCCACCATGGCTCCTAAACGTTTTGTTGAAAGCCCTCTTGTAAAAAGATAGAGCCATTGAAAGGGGTGGGGAACATTACAAAGATAATATGGGGAGCAATAAATATTAATTTGTTAATAATGATATTACTAGGGCATTACGATGCCCTTGAAGTGATGTCCCGGTGCCTGGAGGCCGTACGGATCTGGATGGGGAGAAACAGGCTCAGGCTCAACCCATCCAAGACCGAGTGGCTGTGGTTTCAGACGTCCCGATATAGTCAGCTGGTGCCATAGCTGACTATTGGGGGCGAAGCATTGGCCCCCACGGAGAGGGTTCGCAACTTGGGTGTCCTCCTGGATTCACGGCTGTCTTTAGAAGAGTACTTGACGGCCGTGACCGGGAGGATTTTTCATCAGGTCCGCCTGATTCGCCAGTTGCGTCCCTTTCTGGATCGGGACTCGTTACGCACGGTCACTCATGCCCTCGTCACCTCCCGTCTGGACTATTGTAACGCTCTCTACATGGGGCTCCCCTTGAGGAGCACTTGGAGGCTCCAACTGGCGCAGAGTGCGGCCGTGCGGGTGGTGATGGGAGCGACGTGGCGCTCCCATGTAACGCCTCTCCTGCGCGAGCTGCACTGGCTCCCGGTGGTCTTCCGAGTGCGCTTCAAGGTCTTGGTTATCACCTTCAGAGCGCTCCATGGCTTAGGACCTGGCTATTTACGGGACCGCCTGCTGCCACCAATAGCCTCCCACCGACCAGTACGCTCCCATAGAGAGGGGCTCCTCCGGGTGCCGTCGGCCAAACAATGTCGACTGGCGGCCCCCAGGGGGAGAGCCTTCTCTGTGTGGGCACCTACGATCTGGAACGAGCTCCCCCCAGAGATACGGAGGATTCTGGATCTGCGTACCTTCCGTCGCGCGCTTAAGACGTTTTTATTCCATCAAGCTGGCCTGACCTAAACTTTTCCTCTTTTTAAATGGAATTTTAAATTTGGTTTTAATTTATTGGGGTTTTAAAATGTTTCAGCCAAATTTATTTAATTAGTTTTATCTCTATTTTAAATTTTGTATCTATATGTTTTATTTTATGGCTGTTCACCGCCCTGAGTCCTTCGGGAGTAGGGCGGTATACAAATTTAATAAAATGAAAAATGAAAATGAAATGAAACTTGGAATAGAAAGAGATTATAAAGATGAGGATGGAAGCAGGATATGGGGTGGTTGATGCTTATAGGAAGAATACATGAAGATGGGGAGAGGATACAGAGAAATCAAAGTGAGGCTCAGAGTAGGGGAGTAGACGCAAGGTGGTGCAAGAATAGGATAATGATGGAGAAATTAGGTGGGTGAATTAGATTTAGAAGCCATCTTTGGGTCCACAGCAGGCAGATTGATTTCTTTCTGTATTGTTATTAGATACAGATATGTCCCACCTTTACTTTGTACAATTCAAGATAGAGTACATAATGCTCCCACTTTCTATTTTTTCCAGAGCAACAAGAGAGTTGGGACTGAGGGAGAGACTGACTGACCCACAGTCACCCAGCCAGCTCTCAGACCTTAAAGGAGACCAGACCATTTCTAGGGTACACCAAGTCATAATATTTCTCCAGAATCAGGGGTGGGTTTCAGCAGGATCTGACCAGTTCTAGAGAACTGGTAGGGGAAATTTTGAGTAGTTCAGAGAACCAGTAGTAAAAATTCTGACTGGCCCTGCCCCCATCTATTCTCTGCCTCCCAAGTCCCAGCTGATCGGGAGGAAATGGGGATTTTACAATAACCTTCCCCTGGAGTGGGGAGGGAATGGAGATTTTACAGTATCCTTCCCCTGCCACGCCCACCAAGCCATGCCATGCCCACCAAGCCACACCCACAGAACCGGTAGTAAAAAAAATTGAAACCCACCATTGTCCAGAATGTCCTTATCTGAGATGAAGCTGTCACTAACTATTGTTCACTTGATTATAAATTAACCTATAACACATAGAACTCAAAAATCTCTATATTGACTCAATGGCCACTGATAACAAGTAGAAGCAACAGGATTGTTATTGGTAGTGGTAGGGGTGATTGAGAAAAGAAGTACTAGGCCCACGATTCACTGGATTAGCCTCAGAGAGATTGAAATAGAACAGGAACATGTCAAGAAAAGTGATGGAGGAGGACAAGTAATTGTTGTCTGGAAAGATTTCCAATGAAATCTCATATTCAGTAGAGAACATACTGGAACACCCATCATGGCATGTTTTAAATCTCTAACACAAAATAATTTGGTTAAATATCTCTTATGAAGTAGTTCTTTGAAATTTAGCAGAACTATTTAGGTTATTTAAATATTATGAACGGAAGGCTGTGAATTTTTCACAGAGAATTGCATCATCAAGGTCAGGCTTTCTGAGTGCTTTTCCTAGCTGTCAGATAGATCTTCTGCACACCATGAAAAAATATCCCTCTTGGATATGGATATGAAATATTCATCAACAGAATTTCAAAGCTAGAGCATCAGTGCCTGTGGCCATTTCCTACTTCTTAAGAAGTCATGTTTTTGCATCATTAACAGCAACAATTGCTATAGCTCTGGAGAAATTATTAAAACCACATGGCCCAGACATGTTAATAGTATTATCAATTTTGCTGATAAATTGTTTTGTTGATACATTGTTGCTAAATATTGGAGAGTAAGTGACAAATCGTTCAAAGTTGTTATGGACTATAACAACCTGCATATTGCCATCTCGCTTTTGTCATTTTCAATAATATTTTTAATATAGTTTACTTTAATAGAAACAGATATAATAATATATCTGTTAACTAAGAAGCAGTAAGATCAGACAGGATCATATTAAGTATGACCTTAATTTAGTTAAGCCAAAATTCTGCTTAAATCAAATTGATTTATATATTTTAAGAACAATGTTATTGGCTCCATGTAAATGGTTTAATTTAATTCTATGGTAGAAAGGAGCTTTGGAATACCATAATAACATTCATTCATTTAGAGAGATAGAAAGGAACACTGCCCATATGACTGCTTGTATATGTCATTATAATACCAGCTATTCTTTCCAGACTGACTAGGATTATCCAAGAAAAAGCATTTAAAGAATAAAATGGTTGCTTAAACCATTCAGGGTGAGAAGAAGGAGTTACACATAATTCTACCTCCCCCTGCACCAGCCCCTATTTTCATCCCAAATGAGATATTCAGAGAAGGAAAACCCAACAGCCAAAGGAAACAGCTCTAAAAAACAACAACCAAGAGATTTTAAGTAAAATAGCCTCTTCACTAATTGAAGATTGTGGAATAGGAAGGAAGCTTTATTTATATAGGTATTCAAAAAAATATTTTCTTATCTATATAATATGGAACTTTAGCTGAAAAGTCGAAGAGGGAGAGAAAGAGAGAATGCTACATTGTAAGCTGTGTGTGGTAAAAAAACTGATTAAGAGAAAAATAGAAAGTAATTTATTTTTTGTTATAAATTTTATAAATTTTATTTGTTTTATTATATAGTAATTTATTATGGGTAAGCTTGGAAATAAATGCCTAAATGAAAGGGCACAGGGCAGAAGCTCTCTCACAAAATAGTAAGAATCCAAACAGTTGGGAGGAACTATTTAGGGCACAAAGCCCATCTCCTGAAGGGGTAGTTGAATTAATCCAGTAAAGTTTATTATCACTATGAGAAATTAGCTCTACGCCAAATGCTCTTTTTGATAGTTTTTCTTCCCTAACATTCTGTTGGAATTGGTCTTTCAATTATTTAATCACATTATTTCATCTCTTCTAATTTTAGTGTAAAATTCTTTTAGATAGAAGTTTGTCAAGTAAGTTATGTAGGTGATTCACAATGTGTGAGTGATGAACACACACAAACTTACGGAAGTTTGTGAAAGGATTTCACATGAGGGAATTCTACCACACCATAATATCTCATTTAAAATTGAAAGTGTTTGCTTGTTGAACACTGAACAAGTACTTCCTAAATTTTATCCATTCACTGACTGCTGTTTGTTTCAAATTCAGAAGAATCAGTAATAAACTCTTGTCTACTTTTACCAGCACTATATTTTAAAATGGACATTATTCCTGAAATATTTCATTGTTTAATTTGTTTTTCCAAGTGTATTATATATCTCTCTGGACATTAATTTCTCTTACAAAAAGTCCAAAAAAAGATCAAAATCTTTCTAGTATAGTTTACTTTTTTTCTATTCAATGTTTCCTGTGATGATTTGATACAGGACATGATAAGACATGCCGACATAAAGATTCCAACATGACCTGAAGGTTACTACCTATACTTACAGACTTGGCCTTGCTGCTCTTACCCAGGAAGGAAATAAATGGCAAAACAAACAAACAAAAAGAAATTCCTGACTTTTTCTATTTTTTATTTATTTTCAGTAGTGTACTTTTTTGTTTTTTATATTTTATATGCTGAACTGCTCAGAGTCATTGGGCTTGGGGAATGGAAGGAAGGGAGGGAGGGAGGGAGGAAGGAAGGAAGGAAGGAAGGAAGAGGGAGAATGAAAGAAAGAGAAAGAAAGAATGAGAGAAAGGATGAACAAAAGAAAGGAAGAACAAAAGCAAAGAAAGAAAGAAAGAAAGAGGGAGAATGAGAGAAAGAGAAAGGAAGAATGAGAGAAAGGAAGAACAAAAGCAAAGAAAGAAAGAAAGAAAGAAAGAAGGAATGAATGAAAGAAAGAAAGAAAGAAAGAAAGGAAGGAAGGAAGGAAGGAAGGAAGAAGAAAGGAAGGAAAGAAAGAAAGAAAGAAAGAAAGAAAGAAAGAAAGAAAGAAAGAAAGAAAGAAAGAAAGAAAGAAAAAAGCAAGCAAGCAAGCAAGCTATTGAAGGAAATGTACAATAACATAACATTTATAAAAGCTATTTATTCAAGAAAGAGCATTTTATGACACAGATATTTACATAATAATCTTATACTTATCTATTCCAATGTCACTCCTATTGATTTCAGTGATTTCTAGATGAGTAGAGAACATTACCTAGTTTCATTGTAGACAACTACAATTTTCTCCATGGAACTACCTACTGTATATAAACAGCTTGGAAACATTGATTGGTCTAAAATTTGGTTGCTGGGCCTGTTTGTCTATATGAATCAGATCATGCATCTCTTAAATGACTGAATACAAAAGCTATATAAGGAGATAGGTTGGTTCCTCTAGTCCAGGGGTGTCAAACTCGATTTCATTGAGGGCTGCATCAGGGTTGTGTTTGATCTGAGGGACGTGGTGGGTGTGGCCAGGGTGGCCATGGCCAGCTCGTTACTCGTGTCGGGGGCACCTGTGGTGGCCCAAGTGCTGTGCCAGAGAAAACGGGCTCCCAAACTCCATTTCCCAGCTATGACGGCCTCCTGCAACCCTCTGCCAGTTTCAATGTAAATAATTTAAACAGAAGTATAATCCCTTTCTTCAATGGCAAAGGCTATGACAAGGTAAGCTCCATAGCTGCTCATCATGCTGACCAGTTACTAACCTAGATGGCAATTTTAAGACCCATATTCTCTTTTCATATGGATTAGTACTATCCTCAATTAAAACAAAACATGTGGCATTTGCTCCATCATATTTATTTGTATTCTTCTTTTTTGAAAAAGAATTGTTGTTATTATTATAGTGTCAAAGCCCTTTTGGAGCAGCCATTGGAGCCAAATGCTGAGAATGTTTCTATCTTTGGGGTTGAGACTATATTAATTTGAATTATGCAGGAATTTTTTAAAATTGTAATTAATCCCACTGTTTGGAAATGTTTGAACTTTAAATATGGTACATCTGCAATTATAATGATTGTGTTTCAAGGCAAATTAAACAGCCAAAAGCCCTGGAGGATGTAGTACTGTACTTCCACTGTACTTAGGCCTCTTGAAAGTTAACAAAAAGCCTTTATGGGAGGCTCAGAAAAGAGCACCCAGCTGAAAGATAGACCTGTATGTTCTTTGTGTATCCAAGCAATTTCCCAGAATGGTTTCAAGTTTAACAGCTAGCTTTTGTTATGCAAAGAAAAGGGCACGATAATAACTTTAGAGTAATCAGGAATCCCACACAAACAGCATGCTATGTGAAATCTTACTGTTACACACTGCATCATCCCATGGAGTTATTTATTGTACAAAATTAGGATCTGTTGACACCAAATATTTCTGCTTTCCTAAATAAATTCACAGGCAGCTTCATTTTTAATAGTAATCTCTGGGATGTAGCCAAATAAAAGAGGAGAAGGCAGTAATCATGGCTTGCTTGTTTTGTCAATAAAACAAACAGGTGTTTCTTCAATAAAATCTAGAACTCTTTGTGCCGTAGGGCAGATGGGTTGAAATCTCAGCAAGAAAGATAACTTCTGAGATGATTTCCAGAGCAGTGATACTATTTCTTCCTCAGAGTAGCAGTGTGGTCTATATGGTGTTTAAGAAATAAACAGATCTGTTGCATCCTGGAGCAGATTTCACAAGAGTGGCATGCCTGGAGGCACTTCCCAGTGTCCCTTTTGGGAGTGCTCCAGAGATCAGATAATTGTGGCTGCTCCCAAAATTGCAAAGCTCCCCCCTGTATCGGTTCTATAAACATGATTTATCCTGACCATGAAGCCGTGTACCCCTATTTTTAACTCCTAATTTTAATGTGTTTGACAGTCCTTCCTACAAGCTGCCTTGTGTAGGGCAATCTGCGTTTTCTATCACTGAAAATATACCATAGGGCAGTGGTGAAATCTAAAATGAGTTACTACTGGTTCTGTGGGCATGGCATGGTGGTGGTGGTGGTAATGTGACTGGGTGGGCATGGCCAATTTTTTTTTTTTTTTTACTTTTAAAATCATTTTTTCTACAACCTCTTCGGCGAAGAGGTTGTAAAAAATTCTTTCAAAAGCTCTAACGATCCCAGCTGAGTTGCCTGATTGGCAGAGACTTTTTTCCTTTTAAATGCATCTGACGATCAGGCAACTCAGCTTGGATCGTCAGAGGCATTTAAAAGAAAAAAAGGGTTTTTTCCTTTTAAAAGCCTTTGATGATCCCAGCTGAGCCACGCGATCATCAGAGGCTTTTTTTTTCTTTTAAAAGCATTTTTTCGGCTGAATAGGTTGTAGAAAAATGCTTTTAAAAGTAAAAAAAAAGCCTCTGATGATTGTGCAGCTCAGCTGGGCATGAGGGGGGTGAGGGACAGGGATTTTTGCTACCGGTTCTCCGAACCACCTGTCTCCATCGCTACCGGATTGGGCGATCCGGTCTGAACCGGAATTATTTCACCCCTGATGTTAAGTATTATAATTAGTGGTATAGATAAGAAGGGCAATGAGATCAGAAGAACTGTTTGAAGATTACTTTCCACCCCATCACAAGAGATAGCAAAGTCAAAGAGTAGAGGCAACAGATGCCAATCCAAGAGAACAAACCTGTGTATGTGCATGTATACATGTGTGCATGTGTAGGCATACACACGCACACAAACATGCACACATGCAAGTACATCAGAGGTGGGTTTCAGTAGGTTCTGACCAGTTCTGGAAAAATTTTGAGTAGTTTGGAAAATGGGTAGTAAAAATTCTGACTGGCCCCGCCCCCATCTATTCTCTGCCTCCCAAGTCCCAGCTGATCGGGAGGAAATGGGGATTTTGCAGTAACCTTCCCCTGGATTGGGGAGGGAATGGAGATTTTACAGTAACCTTCCCCTGGAGTGGGGTGGGAATGATGATTTTACAGTATCCTTCCCCTACCATGCCTACCAAGCCATGCCAACCAAGCCATGCCACGCCCACCAAGCCACACCCACAGAACCGGTAGTAAAAAATTTTTGAAACCCACCACTGAAGTACATGCATGCAAATTGTAGGCAGTTTGAAAAAAGACTTAGCCCTGCTTGTTGATGGCTATATTCTCTGATACTATACATTTTTATTTTTTTTTGCTTTATCAGACGTTGCTTTCCAAAATAAATGTTCATTTCAGCTAAATGGATTTTACTGATGGGAAAAACGAGGATCTTGTGTGGTTAGGGTGCTGGCATAGAAACCAGGAGATTAAATTCTAGTCCAATTTTAGGCATGAAAAATCATCTTTGCAACTTTGGGCCAGTCACTGTCTCTCAGCAGAACTCACCTTACCAGTTCCTATCTTGAAGTGTATTTTTTTTTTTAAAAAGTGGGTTAAAAAAATGAAAAAATTAAAACAACAACAACAACAACTGAATCTACCATTTGTGATGTAGCCTTCCTGACAGGTGGTGCCCATATTTGCTTGCTCAAACCATTTAGATATCACTATATAAAGATGTGATATGAAAATAAAATTCTGGCAGAATAATAGCCTCCATTAAAGATAAAATGTAAGAAGAAGAGACATTTGCAGCTGTTTATTGAAATTCACCATAGTTTACTATTTCTCCAACCTGAAAGGCTTCAATCCCAAATACACCAGGATAAGTTTTTTTTTTAGCTGGCCAGAAATACAAATTGTGAATCAGCAATATTTTCCCACAACCATTGATTCTTCACTGTTTTTCATTGGCCAAATTGTCAAGCATGCATTCTCTGATTCTTTAGCTTATTGATCAAGTTCTGGCTTTAGAATTATGTTCAGACATGTACCGTATATCAGAGAAATGTAGCCTAACAATGGTGGCCATTGTTCCTACTTGTCAGAGTGAATTCATAAAACAATCACAGAAATATTATCTGCCTCTGAAAGGTTCGCAGTTAACTTTTGCCTTTGGTCCAAATATGAGCCACTGACAATGGCACAACATGGAATCCTAAGACCCCATAGTGGCTTCAAAATATCAGGAAAGGGAAAAGGGAGAAATGAAGATCAATTGCTATTAGAAAGATCAGTAACCTTATTGTACAATTTGGCTAATCATTTGGTGTAAATTATAAATCACATCTTAGAGCAGTGGTGAAATCCAATTTTTTTTACTACCGGTTCTGTGGGCGTAGCTTGATGGGCATGGTGTAGCGTGGTGGGCATGGTGTGGCTTGGTGGGTGTAGCAGGGGAAGGATACTGCAAAATCTCCATTCCCACCCCACTCCAGGGGAAGGATACTGCAAAATCCCCATATCCTCCCCACTCCTGAGGGAAAGATATTGCAAAATCTCCATTCCCACCTCACTCTGGGGCCAGCCAGAGGTGGTATTTGCCGGTTCTCCAAACTACTCAAAATTTCCACTACCGGTTCTCCGAACTGCTCAAAATTTCTGCTACCGATTCTCCAGAACCTGTTAGAACCTGCTGGATTTCACCCCTGTCTTAGAGCCACAATAAACAGTGCAAACATACCCAGTAATCTCTATTCAGACCGAAACTAATATTTAATAAATGGGACCATGATGTGTTACTTCTTTGCATTTTTGAGAGCCAATAATGTCTTTTTTTCTGGACTGTTTTTCATTCTCAATCTTATATATATTTCTTTTTCCTGCATAACCAGCTTTCCATACCTATCAAGATATTTTTAGGGATGGAGGGCTGATTCATTAATAGGGGAAGGAAGGGAGGGAGGGAGGCTTCTATTGAACATACTGATATATTTCTCTCATACATAGTTAGTGCTGTTTTGGCACATAGTTAGAGGGCCCTTCCCTACAGCAAAACAGAGTGTGCATGTTGCATTTAACCTTTCCAAAATATGTGAAATTTCTACATAGCTTTGCCTAATGTATGAAATTGTGTATATGAAGTCTATAAATATATGTATCTTTGGAATGCAGTTTCTGAGGCAAGGAATGTTGGCAATGAAATTCAGTAGATTCCACGATTTATTTGCCAATTTATGCCACAATGGGATATCTTTTTTTCTGGAAGACCCCATTTTAGTTATAAAGAAATCTCTGTGAAAGCAATTGAATCACTAGTGAAAAGTGACACAGTCCTCCAAGAATATCTCTACTATATGACTCAGGGCTGAAACTGTAAAGAGAAGAATTATATGAAAACCAAAACAAACTGATTTCAAGGAACAGGAAGGGAACCTTGCATCTATTTCACATATGAACATCCTGCAGGATACATATTAAGATGGAAGAGTTGGATTTTTAAAAGGAAAAGCTGAAGACTCCATTTTAATAAATACCAGGCCATTGTTTGCAGGATGAGTGCATTCATTTTTGTTGCTAAAAGACAACAAAAGCTGTCAGCTTTTGTAAATGTGATAGACAGCTAGTTTTTCTTTGACTATTTGCTATGCCTTCCCAATAGGGGTACTCCACATCATGATTTATATATTTTAATTACTACTGAATCTTTGAATTGGATTTGCAAGACTTGAAGGTATAAATGAAATGGAATCAGATACCAAACTAATAATCTGAACGAATCGCAGAGAATTAACTGATATAGGCAGCAAAGGCTTGGCTGATTAGTCGCATCCAGTGTGAGATTTTCCAATAGGTTTGGGATGCATGCATATGTAGGTATAATTATCTACTTAATGATATTAGTGCTAATAGTATATCCTGCTTTTTCTTCTTAGTGGATCTCAAGGAAGCAATTGGAAAATAAATACAATAATATTTGAGGGGTCCTTGGTGCTCTCTGATGATGTTACCTAGAGTGGGTAATAAAACGTCTGTAAGAAAACAAGCAAGCTCAGAGATCACCAAGGACCTCTCATATCAACCCTGAGCTACAAATATTCTCCGTTAATAGTACAATAATATTTATAAATATAGTTTAGAACATCAGTTTCACTACTTATTGCCATTTGGTGGAACACTCAGAATAAATAGCAAAGACATTGCTTCTGGAAACATGATATTCTCTCTCTCTCTCTCTCTCTCTCTCTCTCTCTCTCTCTCTATATATATATATATATATATATATATATATATATATATATATATATATATATATATATGTGTGTGTGTGTGTGTGTGTGTGTGTGTGTGTGTGTGTGTGTGTGTGTGTGTATATTTGTTTTCTTTTCTTTTCATAGGCCTTTATGTGTATTTCTCTTTAGCCAGGTTCTTCCTACGTAAACCAAGATTTTTTTGCAGACCTAGTTCAGTGAAATCACAATCCACTAGTTTCTAGGCTTTTTTTTTCTGACAGCCAGCAAGCACTCTGCTACCCATTGGGAGACTAAGGAGACTAAGATAGATCTATTTCGGACTTATTAGTCCTCATCAGTTAGCCACACCCTCATCCCATGTATCCTCCCTGTAAAGGTACAGTATTTGTTTTCTTTTCTTTTCGTAGGCTTTATGTGCATTTCTCTTAGGCAGGTTCTTCCTATGTAAACCAAGATTTTTATGCAGCCCTAGTTCAGTGAAATCACAATCCACTAGTTTCTAGGCTTTTTTTCTAGCAGCCAGCAAACACTCTGCTGCCCATTGGGAGACTAAGGAGACTAAGATAGATCTATTTCAGACTTATTAGTCCTCATCAGTTAGCCACACCCTCATCCCATGTATCCTCCCTGTAAAAGTACAGTATTTGTTTTCTTTCCTTTTTGTAGGCTTTATATATATATATAAAGATAGTATGACTGCCATGAACTGTGATCCCTGTGATGTTTCTTGGCCAAGTAGGGTTCCCCCTGGCTTGAAAAGTAAACCTTCCTCTTGAACAGTTTGCATTGTTTTCTTTTTCTTTGCTGCTAAAATCTAGTCCTTTATACTACACTCACTAGCAATTTGCATGTGTGACTTCCTTACCTTTATTTGACATGACAAGGATAGATGGATGTCGGCAGGAGAAAATGAAGAACTAGTTTTCTTTGAGAGCTGTACTCTAAAATGTTGATGCTGTATGACACTGTGTCACAGTATATCAGATCTCTGTCCCTAAACTAGTACTCTGCGCCTTTTAGGCTTTGTCCAGGAACAGCTGAGAAAGGAAGACTATTTTAAAACATGCAGAATGGTAGCTACTAACTTTCTTTTCAGTTCTCAGTAGCTGCCTAATATGCACAAGAATTGCTGCATCCTCATTGCCCTTTATTTTATATTTGTATTTTATCAAATTTGTATGGCTGCCTATCTCACAAAAAGTGACTCTGAGCAGCATACAGCAATCAAATAAAACAACAATACATACACACAATACATACATACATACATACATACATACATACATACATACAATAATTATAAAAATAGAAACAATCATTATTAAACATTTAAATATTATTTTTTTTTAAATGTAGAAAGCACAGAAAAAGTGAGTATAGCAACCGCAAGAGGGGAATCATCTTAGGAGGTCCTTGGTTCAGGGGTGGATTCTACTTACCTTTACTACCAGTTTGCAACGGGAACAACGGTTCGCAATGGGTGGGTGGGAGGAGCATCCTGCCACTTTTATTACGAGTTCTAAAGAACCGGACAGAACCTGGAGCAACCCACCACTGCCCTGGTTCCCTGGGACATCCAAGCCTGATTATATAAACAGGTCTTGAGGAACTTCTGGAATACTAACAGATATGGAATTTACCTAACTTTAGAGGGAAGAACATTCCTTAAGGTGGACTCTATGGAAAAGAAAGGCCACCTCCTAAGACTCATCAAATGTAAATACTTGACAGATGGTACCCATGGTGTGCCTTCTCTGCCAGATCTGATGCAATTGGGGAGAGGTGGTCCCTCAGATAACTCAATCCCTACTATGGCTTAGTGCAAATACAGGAATGAAAACTGATGGCCACACAATTGTGACTGCTCTGAATATAACTCCATATAAGACTATACCTGATAGTCACCTTTTATAGATGATCATCTGAATTTTTTACTATTTTTGTTTGTATTTGGTCCTTTGCTGCAAATATTTCCTAATGTTTTGATTTATAAGAAAAATGAAATTTTTCTTTTCATTTCTGTAAAAACCAGCCTATAACTCATTGAGTACCCCAATGATTATGATGCCCCCAAGGGTAGATTATTCCATGGTTGCAGGATTTGGGGAAGAAAGTCTTAATATATCCCTAGGCAGGGAAGTTAGTGAGAGCCCATGAGGGATTGCTTGGGTCTTGTTTTCAGTTGCCATCATACCTGTTGAAGTGGGCATCTATAATAAATTCAGTGAAATCAATCAATCAATCAATCAATCAATCAATTGAACAAGTTCTGACAAGTTCTAGCTTGTGCATTGCGTACTAAACAAATGATGAGTACCGGGACAAAATGTTTGTGTCAAAATGCATTGAGTATCAAATTCAATGAGTTTCAAAGCAGTTGAATACCAATGCACTGTAAATCAAATAAATAAATCAACAAGCTTTAAAGTACAATTCATTATATACTTCCTCTCAGCCATTTTGATGTTTGTTCTAATTATAGGTAAATAGTTTTATGCCATTATTATCATAAGGACTGTGTATCAAATTGAATAGTGTGAATTCAATATGCTTTAGTTAAATAGTATGCTGATTTCAAACTATACAGTATATCCCTGAGGAATTTCTAATACACTTGGGAATTAAAATGTTGTAGGGCTCAAAAGCATCCATGTGGGATCTAGGGATTAAGATTATCTCTATGATGGCCATGGCATAGGACCTGGATATCTTCGAGACCGCCTGCTGCTACCAATGGCCTCCCACCGACCTGTGCGCTCCCACAGAGAGGGCCTCCTCAGGGTGCCATCGGCCAAGCAATATAGACTGGTGGCCCCCAGGGGAAGGCCTTTTCTGTGGGGGCACCTGCCCTCTGGAATCAGCTGCCCCCAGAGATACGAAGAATCCAAGACCTCAGTGCCTTCCACCGTGCCCTTAAGACCTTTCTTTTTCAGCAAGCCAGGCTGGTTTAACACATTTTTAAATGTTTTTTAATGGGTTTGTTATTGTTTTTTTAACTTTGGGGCCAAACGCATATATATCTTTTTAACTGTATTTTAATGTTTGTATTTATGTTTTTACTTTGGCTGTGCACCGCCCTGAGTCCTTCTGGAGAAGGGCGGTATATAAATTTGATAATAAATAAATAAAAAATAAAACTGCACAACCAAAGCCGGACTTTTTCCCCCTATGTGTGTACAACACATATAAGGAAGGGGTGGGCCTTCAATCCTATGCATGCTTTTTGACTTTCCCCCTAGGTGTGCATTGGGAGCATTGAAAGATTACAATAGGAAGTTAACTAGCTGTTTCCTAGAACTAATGTGTGTGCATGCATGTAGAAGAAGGAGATTCCAAACATATGGATTTCAACAAATTTATCTCTAAGAACTAGCCTTAATATGGATACCTTAGTTTTCTCAGGATCAGTCAAGGGAACAGCAAACTCTTTCCCCATACTAATTCTATATAATATGTTTCCTATAAAGGAAACATTGTTCTGCTAGACAAATCACATTCCCCAAGTCCTCTGCTGGCATAATTCATGCTCTGAAATTATATTTATCCACTTCTCAGACTATATAATGAGTACTCACTCTTCTGTTACAATTTTTTTTCTCTCTGCATAATTTTATAAAGTTCTACTATGTCCTGATTTTGGCCTGAACAACCTATATTTTTCGTCCATTTTGGAGTAAAGCATATATATGCATGATTTTGTAGCAAAATGGCAAGGTAATAATGTTAATCAATAGCTTTTGTTGAGGGGTGCTATTCAGGAGGTTCTGACAGGTTCTGAAGAACCAGTAGTGGAAATTTTGAATAGTTCAGAGAACCAGCAAATACCACCTCTGAGTGGGGTGGGAATGAAGATTTTGCAATATTCTTCCCCCAGGAGTGGGGAGAGAATGGGGATTTTGTAGTATCCTTCCCCCGGAGTGGGGTGAGAATGGAGATTTTGCAGTATCCTTCCCCTGCCACGCCCACCAAGCTACACCATGCTCACCAAGCCATGCCCACAGAACCGGTAGTAAAAAAATTTGAATTCCACCACTGCTTTTGATCCCTTCCAACCATGTTTCAGGGCTGTTATGTGATTCAATAATCCTATATCTTGCACCAAAGCCTCAAGGTTAAGTTGAGGTACTTTCCTATTAGCTTGTTTTAGGCCTTATTTTTCTAAGTAATAGCAGTCATTCATCACATCTGGAATTTTGAACAACAGAAATTCTTCTGTGGAAAAAAAAAATGAAGAAGATTGAGGTTTCATTTAAATCCCTTTTGCACAGAAGACCCAGGGAGGGGTCAGGGAGTTACAAAACTCTGTGATTATCTTCAAAGAATGGTTGCCAAATTGGTGGTGCCAAAGATAACATGCTTGGCAGTGCTACTACGAGTTGCATTTTTCCCACTTTCAGGTATAGATAAGAGTTATGGGAATGAAAGAAGAAATGTCATGCTCATCCTTCATGGGAAGGAATGTGTGCTTTTCTTTCCAAGCATTGTATCTATCAGAAATTATAGGCTTTGGGGGCAGATTCACATGACCCTTTTGCATTTGACAGGCTGCTATAGTTCTATCTGCATGCTATTTTCAAGAAGGGATTTGTGAAGCGCAGGGAGTTGGCCATCGTAGATGTGTGTTTTGCCATATAGTTTACTTGAACAAAGTGGACTTTTGTTTCACTGATAGCTGACATGAAAAAACTAAGGTGGTTCAGGAAGATTAAAGATAGGAGTCTTTGGTGCTTTCTAAATTTGCTTGTTTTCTTGCAGATGTTTCATTATCCAAATTAAGTAACATCATCAGTGCTAGTGTGCTAAAGATGTGTAGTCACCATACAGAAATTGGGTAGGAATTTAACATAAATGTGTTCACATGATATGTCCATGATCTGAATGTGGACCAACATTTCATGATTTTACTGTTGGGCGTGTAACTTTAAAAACAATTAAAAGGAGGTGCCCATGAAAAATGTGTGCAATAGTGCATTATTTGTTGGGTGAGAAGGAGGTGGCTATATCTTCAGTTCAAGTGCTTACTCCTGCCGTCTGCATTCAGGCCCCTTTCTTTGCAGCATTACAGAAGTAGTTAGCCGTTGCCTGAATATTGTTTTTGACTTCTCAGCATGGCCAACTGAATGCAAACTAAATGCAAAGATTGCATTTATGTGTGTGTATTTAAAGGAAGAGGACGATTGTCTGTAAATATATATTTACAGTATATGAAACTGAAATACATAATCTGGCTAAGGTAATCTGTAATTAAATTGTCTGATTAACTGTGGCTAATCTATAGGCTATTACCTTGAATAAGTATCCTAGGGTCTCTCAGGGACTTCCAAGCAGTAATTGGTGCATTTTGCCAGTGGGGCACAAAATCCTCAGAAGGAATATTACCTCTCTTCTTGAAGCAGTTATTAAGCATATTACCTAGAATTCTTTGGAGGAAAACATGGGGACAGAATGATTTTCTAGCCATTTCTATGGATTATTGAGTAATGATTTCTACTGTGCAATTTGCCTAGCAGAAGTAGAAAAAGTTTGAATAATATCCCTTTAATGAAGAACAACTCTATGGTGCTTAGAGAAAGATCTTTGTGAATTTGGGCAAAAATATTTCTTGTACGAAACATTCTTCATGTTATCTGATCTGTGAATTTTCAATCAATAAACATCCAATTTCAGGTCCATGATAATAAACTATGTACGTGTAGTTTCTAACTATGTAGCTAATTATCTCAGACATTATCACCAAAGGGAGCTAGGAAAAGCCTCTGCCAAAATCTTGGAAAATTCACTTTCAAACAGGGTTAAAAATACAAAAGTAAATGGACCCAGGGTTTAGTTTGCTTTATATGGATAACTATATGAAGACCAATAAATATGGCTTTGGAGCTAAAGAATTAATCAAAATCTGTACATAGAGTATATATTTGTTTGGGACAAATTGGCCAATCACCTTTCCCCTACTCTTAACAGTCTGTATTTTCTATCTAGTAATTTCAGATTTGGAGAGAACAAACTAACTGGGAGGAAGCTATAAAATGTGGTTGCTAATTTATTTCTTTTATCATTGAAAGGCCTATATTTTCACTTTTCTATGCATGCACATCCCCCACCCCCAGCTGCTTCCAAAGGACACATCTAGAAATATACTTTTCTCCAGTCTGTGGGACTACACACAAGTATAGCAGCATAATCTGTTCTTTCCCCATAGCTAATCTCTATTTTGCTTAGCAACGAGCTTGCAAGTGATGCTGTCTTTGCAATACCGTGATGGGTAGATGGTCTTCCAGGAGAAAAAAAAAACATCCATCAATCACTCTCCCTACTTAGTTTTGGGCTGTGTTGATGGAGGAGGTGAATTTGGGCAGATGCTTAGAGCAGTAGGTATAATAGCTATCTGTCAAAAACTGAGCTGAAGTTTTTCATTCCAACTTCACAGGGAGAACACTAATAACCTCACAGGGGCCTTTAACTACCTTTGGAAAACATGGTTTTCCAGACTAAATAAAATGTTTACAAAAATACCTACACATCTCATGCCATTAGCAGTATAAAATGCCATCTGGTTCATAAAAATGAAAAAAATATTAACCCATCTTCAGAAACCATCACTATCCAGACTTTCTTCCCACATAGCAGACATCAACTCTTATTTGGGGAGCAAAACCAAAATTCCGATTCTTGTATTTTCATTTGAAATCTGCTGAATGGGTCTTTAAAGTTGAGGTTTTACTGTATGTGAACAAGTCCTTAGATTACTGTTGTAAATTCATCTTTGAAAAACATAGAAGTGTATTCATATCTGTCAGATAAAGCAATGCCATATTAATCATTGACTCCCACTTTTGGCAGGAATCTGTGTGCTGAAATCTAACCTTGAGTTAATACACTGAGCTCATGGGTGTTGACGTGCCTTCGTTTCCATGTGCCATTTTCCATTTGATCCATGCTAATGTGAAAAGACCACTTCACCAGCCCTTTTAATTATATATACCTAGCTGTCTTCCACTCAAAAATGTCACAGTCATTTCATCAGTGACAGCTTAGTGGATTCTCTCCCAGTAGAGTTCTAGGCAGGACTGCACAAAATCCTCTTGCATGCATAAAGTCCCACAGATGAAAGGGACACATTAACAATGTCACGATATAGGTGCTTACTCATAAATAAAATTTATTATGCAGAATGAATCTTACTCCTGGGTAAGTGTATCCACTA
This sequence comes from Pituophis catenifer annectens, assembly GCF_029215685.1. NCBI lineage: Eukaryota > Metazoa > Chordata > Lepidosauria > Squamata > Colubridae > Pituophis > Pituophis catenifer. The sequence goes on along the minus strand of NW_027256882.1, from coordinate 269,021,084 downwards.
CCCATTTATTCAGGAGTAAATCTAAAGGAAATCAGTTGAGGGTTTGAAAGGTTCTCTTCCATGGATGCAAATGTAAATCCCATTAAATTCTGAGGGATTGCTTTCTAATTAGACCTATATAGAATTGAATATTTCATAAGTATGAGTAATTCCTCATAAAAGGAATTATGGGAATATTCCTGAATTTAGATATTGAAATAAATAATATAACAGAGCTGATTAGCTGCAGATTTTTCTCAGAAAACAATGTCAAGGATTTGAATTTCAAACTACAGCATATTTGTAGAGCTTGTCATGATAAATGCCTAACTATTACTTCTCCCTGACCACCCGGTCCTTCAAGGGTTAACTAACCACATATCCCATAATCCCTGTAACCACTCCTTACCTCTTGACCCCTCCTCCTGGGTACAAAAGGGCCAACCACATGTTCCACAGTTGATTCCAGATGTATACCTGAAAGAGAAAGGTACAAGGTCAGTGACCTCCAGTACCAACAGACCAACAATAAAACTACTGAAAAGAATTGGGCTATGTCTTTGAGTTATTGGGCTAGATCCAGTTTCTAACAAAATGGTAGCAGAGGTCGGTTGCCCATAACTCCAGACAATGACTGAACCCAACACCTATCCTGAAGAAGCAAACAGAGCACAGACCAGAGCTCTTACCAAGAAGATGGCTGAGAAGCTTGCAACCGAAGCCACAGCCATGGAGGAGACAGAAGCTGGAAGCGAACAGGACTCCAGCCTGGACTCACAATCAGATGAAGAGGGGCCATCCAAGGAAATCATCGCCCCGGAAGAAGAAACAGCACAGAAAATGAATAAATTCAAACTATCCATCCTGAAACTGATGGAGGGAAACAGCAACAAAGAAAACCTCATCGCGGACCTTCAAAGCCTCTTCGAGCAACAAGTAGCAGCGATCGAGGCCCCAAAGACCACAGAGAAAGAAAAGCCAGCAAAAAAGGGTAAGCCACCCCAACCCGATGACCCTGAGCCGGCAGAATCCATCTCCGCGCCCCCTTCCCGGCGGCCATCTTGGGACGAGCACCAGCCAATGGGAAGCCAGGATTTGAATCCCTTGGCGCGAAAATGCCCGAACCCCGAAACAGACGAGGGAGACTCAGAAAGTGACTACGAAGAGCCCAACTCTGAAAGCGACCACGAAGAGATCGCAATAACAAAAAGAAAAACGCCCACCGATCTCGAGTTGCAAAAGGCAATCGAGACCATCACCGCTGCCCTAGGCTCTGCTTTCGAGCCTCCCGCGGCACTCAATAAATCGAAGAAAAATCCCGGGGGGCACAAGAAGGCCAGGACAACCAACAGAGACCAGGCAACCGAGGCACAGCCCACAAAAAACTCCGCGCGCACCAGCAACCGGCACAAAAGACCGCCCGCCTGCAGGAAAAGTCAACCGCAGGACTCGAACTCACCACCCGCTACACCGACAACGCGAGGCCCGAGGCAGAAGAGAAGGACCGGCTACTCACCAACGCCACGACACCCATCAGGCCAGTCCACGCGACCAGGGACCAGCGACCACGAGGGAGGATCAGCCGCCGCCGCCGCCATTGCCGCCGAGCCGCCGGGAGCAGGAAGTCCTCAACCTACGACCTCCGCTGCTCCCGCGCCGCCGACCCGCGAAAGTCCTCGACTTACGACCGCGTCGCCCCCTCACCTTCTGCCCTTCTTCGCCGGGGATCCGGCCATCCAGCAGTGGTGTCCACCTCAGGGAGGGATCTTCGGACCCACCGGAGGCGGGTCCAGCCTCCCACCGACGGGCCTAGGCCTAGGCCTGGGAGCTCCAGCAACAGGAACCTCACCCGATGGACTCCAGCGCGGAATGAGCTTCGCGCATGCCCAGTACCTGCCTGTAATAAGAGAAGCAAGTTACATAGATCCAAGCAAGTACAGAATGGCCACAGACATCCCAAAGCCTTATTGTGAATTTAATCACAACTTGGACCATGGACAGCTCCCCCCAGTAAGTAACCTTACTAACATTTCTGGGGCAAATTATGCCAATTTGCCAAAACTGCAGTTAGATGGGGGTAATATTATAGAGTGGAGCCAACAATTAAGAGTTGCTCTCATGAGAGAGAATGCACTGTTCCTAGCTAACAAACCTCCCCAAAAGCCCTGGTCACTGGAAATTGACTGCATTCATCACAGGGCATTTTGCATCATGTTAACCTCCATTCCATCCGCTATGTATCCATCTATTGAGGACAATCTAACTGTTTATGATATTATGCAAAAATTATGTAACCTGTTTTATAGCCAAAGCAGAGCCACCACCACTAGACTATCCAGGGAGTTCCACTCCACCAAGCATAAGGCAGGGGTCCCCATGAGTGAGCACATCTTAAAGATGAATGCTGCAAGGACAGAACTCATGCAGAGGGGGGAAATCATCACTGAAGAGAGCATGATAAGCATAATCATAAACTCTCTTGATAGCAGCTGGGACATATTCATGACCCAACTAAATAGCCTCAACATGCAATACCTCACACTAGGCTCACTGACCAGTCAGCTTGTTGCAGAGGACACCCTGAGGAGGGAACGCCAACTAGCCAAAGGGGACCCCAGACCCACAAAGAGGGTGGATTTCCAGGATAGGGCCAGGGATACCTCAGAATGTTATGCTTGTGGATCGAGGAACCACTTAAAAAAGGATTGCCCCAGGAACCATAGGGATAGGGGGCAGCACGACAGTAGAGGGGGAAGGTCACCTGAACGCAGGTACCCAAAGGAAAGGGGGCGAGGATGGTCACCCAACCCCAAGAAACACCACGAGCGCAGAGACCACTCCAGGGAGAGTAGCTCTGGCTCCATGTACGGGATCAGGCACGATGACCCAGATGACAAACACAGGATAGAGAGAAACTCATGGCTTCTAGATTCAGGGGCCACAAGTCACACTACCTGTAACCCAGAGCTGCTAGACTCACTCACAAAAATAGACTCAGAGATAAAGGTGGCAAACCAAAGCAAGGTCAGAGTAGTGGGAAAAGGAAACGTACACATCACACAGCTAGGGAACTTAAAGGAGGTACTGTACATACCAGAGATTCCCCACAATGTGCTAGCCATCACGAGGCTAACACGAGACACAAATATAGAAATAAAGTTTAAAGATGGAAAGGCACACTTGATCAAGCAGGGGAAAGAAATAGGAAAGGTAACCATACACGAGGGACTCCCCTACTTCACACCCAATGCAAGAGAGGAAGAAGGCATTGATACCAGCACAAACCACAGGATAGATAAGTATCCAGAAACAGAGGGGGTGCAGCAGGAGGCAGGAAGTAGCCATGAGAAGACAAGCAAGTCCGTATCTATCGGCAAGCCACTGCATGATAACTGCGCCCATCTCCTCCACAGGAGACTGGGACACATAAGCTTCCCCATTGTAAAGAAAATGACGGAATGTACCGAGGGTCTCAAAGTAAAGAACTGCGAAAACTACTTGGAGTGTTCAGTTTGTAAGCGTTCTAAGATCAAGGTTAAGGCCATCCCCAGGGGATCCAAACGAACCACGGAATACCCCTTCCAATTGGTGCATATGGACTTGGTAGGGCCAATGAAACCCTCTGTAGGACATAGGAAGCGGTTCTTCCTCACGATTGTAGATGACTACACCAGGTACGGGTATGTCTACTCCCTGAGACACAAAAATGAAGTGTTCCAAAGGTTTAAAGAATTCCACAGGAGAGTAGACATGCAACACAACATGAGAATAAGGCAGATAATGACCGATAGGGGCTCAGAGTTCATGGCCAAAGAGTTCACAAGGTGGCTGAGGGAGCAGGGCATAGCGCATTACACCTCTTCACCTTTCTCCCCCTTCCAAAATGGAGTCTCAGAGAGAAAAAACGGGGTGTTGCAAACCATGATGAGATGCGCCCTGGAGGATGCTGAGATGGGGCAGCATTTCTGGTCAGAGGCATTACACTACGCCAATTACACCCTGAATAGACTGTGGTCAAGCTCTATCAATAAGACACCATACGAGATGCTATACAACAGAAAGCCCAACATTGCTCACTTACACATATTCGGCGCCCCAGCTGATGTCCACATTCCCAGGCAACTAAGAAGAAAGGGGGAAAAATTATCAAAAAGGTTAAGGTTCGTGGGTTACGAACCGGGCACAAAGGGCTACAGATTTGTCGACAACAATAACCGTTTTGTGGTTTCCAGATCAGCCAGTTTCCACGAAAACGCTAACTGGTCGAGGGTACACTCCAATGACATCCCAACCAATAGGGTCACGTTCGAGCATGACCAAGGGGAAAGGGAGGTCAGAGAGGTCACAGGGCACAAAGCCAACCATCGCAAGGCAAGCGTCAAAGGTTGGAAAGAAGGGCACCCCTCACTGAAGATAGATGACCTAACGGATAATGAGGCAGACAACATGCAGGAAACCGAACCAACCCCCAGCAGGCCAATCAGAGGAACCAGAAACAAGCTACCAAAGAAGTTAGAGGACTACGTTATGACCATCCACAACACCCATTTCACGCCCAGCTCATATGAGGACATCCTCGGGCTCCCCCAGGAAGAAAAAGAAAAATGGATGTCTGCCATGGAGAAGGAGATGGAAAGCCTAAGGAACCTCCAGGTATACTCACCTGCCCAAGTTCCAGGGGACAAAAAACCAATAGGAACCAAATGGGTGTTCAGGGTCAAGACATTAGAGGACAACAAGGTCCTATACAAGGCAAGATTAGTCGCGCAGGGTTTCGCCCAAAGATACCCCGAAGACTATACAGACACCTACTCGCCAACCGTCAGGGCGGAGAGCGTCAAAAGCGCCCTGGTGATAGCCACCATCCTAGGCTTGGAGGTCTTCCAGTTCGACGTGCAAACAGCGTACCTGCACGCCGAATTGGACAAAGAAATATACGTCAAGGCGCCGCCTGGGTACAACAAAGGCGAGGACCAAACCTGGCTGCTGAACAAAAGCTTGTACGGACTCAAGCAGTCAGGCAAAAGGTGGTATGACTGCCTGGCCAAGGCCCTCAGATCCATGGGCTTCGAGGCCACCTCAGCCGACAAATGTTTCTTTACGAGGAGAGAAAACAACACATTCGAGGGTGTGCTCGTTTACGTGGACGACATCTTGTACATCAGCAAACACAAGGACAGATGTGACAAGTTCGCCACCGACCTGGGTAGCCACTTCTCCCTAAAGTCACTCGGGAAGATTGACAGATACCTAGGGGTCCAAGTGATAAAAACCAACAAGGGCTTCCGCCTCTCCCAGAGAGAAAAGATCATCGAGCTGCTGTCCAAATGCAACATGTCCGAAGCAAAACCCAGCGAGACCCCCATGCAGCCTGAGTTCCTGAAGACCATGTATGAGGAATCTGAACCCTTCACAGACAACAAACTGTATAGATCAACGATAGGGTCACTGCTATACATATCCAACTGGACCAGGCCCGACATCGCCTTAGCCGTCAATCTACTGTCCAGGCATGTAAGCAAGCCCACGTTAATACACTGGAACGCCATCAAAAGACTACTCAGATACTTAAAATTCAGCGCGGATGCCCTACTCTGCCTAGAACCAGAAACATCCGAGAAACCAAAGCTAACCTGCTATGCTGACGCTGACTGGGCTGGGGACATAGGATGCAGAAAAAGCACCTCTGGCTACGTGCTACTACTCAACAATTGCCCCATCCATTGGTACACTGGAAAGCAAAAACTGGTGGCCACATCAACCACGGAAGCAGAATTTGTTTGCCTATCAAAGGCCGCAAACAATTTAGTATGGTTCGATGACCTGCTCTGCGACATCTGGGCTGAACCCTCATATCCAATAGTTATCCACGAAGACAACAAAGCAGCAATAGAGATCTCTAGGGCCGATGCCATAGGTCAGCGTTCTAGACACATTGACATTAAATACAAACACGTCAGGCAGTTTTCAGAGATAGGATTCATTAGAGCAGTACACTGTGACACAGAGGAGCAAACAGCAGATATTCTCACTAAACCCCTACCACATAAACAACATGCTTACCTAATGTCAAAAATGCGTGTTTGCTTGTAATTCATGTCTGTACTTGTGTATTTCCTGTATGTGCGCATACATTACCCCTGGTATCCAGTTAGGCATTTAGAGGGGGTTTTGTCATGATAAATGCCTAACTATTACTTCTCCCTGACCACCCGGTCCTTCAAGGGTTAACTAACCACATATCCCATAATCCCTGTAACCACTCCTTACCTCTTGACCCCTCCTCCTGGGTACAAAAGGGCCAACCACATGTTCCACAGTTGATTCCAGATGTATACCTGAAAGAGAAAGGTACAAGGTCAGTGACCTCCAGTACCAACAGACCAACAATAAAACTACTGAAAAGAATTGGGCTATGTCTTTGAGTTATTGGGCTAGATCCAGTTTCTAACAGAGCTATATTAAGTCACCCAAACTACAATTCATTAGTCAAATTCTTATTTTTGCAACATTCCCTTGTCCCAGCAAGGCAAAAGATAAGACTACATCTGCATTGCTCTTTGTTTCACTTGTGCAAAGTAGAAGACAATTGGAAGAATCTATAGTACATAGGATTATTGTTTATTTTTGGTTGGTTAAGTGGCTCCATGATCTTTTATTGCTACTCAGTTACCTTGACCTGCCCATATATGTTATAATTTGTGTAGATTCACTGGAGTTACTTCTTCTGGATGTTTCAATAAAGCAAGTTGCAGAGGAATTCCTTCTGTAAAAAACAAAACAAAACAACAACAACTCTGCTTTTGGTTCGATCAGTAGAAAAGACACACCAGGTTTTCTCCATAGACAAAAAAAAAAAAAAAAAGGCCCTTCACAGTAAATCCCTGAAGGAAATTAAGAAAATATCATTGAGGTTTACAGTATTTTCAAAGGCTTAATATGATTAAGAAGGGAAGAGAAATAAAATAATCACATGGTTTAGTAGAAAAGAAAAATATAGGGAAAAAGAGTGAGCAAAGTTTGTGTTTTTCACAAAACTTTTTCAGCTGGATATTAAGCATAACATACCCTGGGGAGGCACAGCTGTTACATTATAAATGCTTTCAATCTAACTTAAATATATTGAAAGAATACAGTTCAGAGGTAAAATGATTTCAATTTGCCCAGTGTAGTTTTAATATCATGACAGCCTTTCTAGATATCTCTCTCTCTCTCCTTAATATGTTGTTGGCTCTTTTGATCAATTATAGGAAACAAGAAGTATTACTCTTTTAGGTGGCTTTTTGGATTGTGGGATTTCATCTACCATAAATTAGAATGAAAAATTCTTGTTACTATTTAATAAGAACAACTCCAATCACATTTGTTTGAATGTAAATCCAGTTGAACTCATGGAGACCTGCCTTTTGAAGAAATATGATAAGGCTGCACTATTTGAACCAATGTTTAGTCAAAAAATGCAATAGATGGTTGGGCTTCCAGCTTTAGAACATCAAAGGCAGAACCCAGGGACTGTTTACTATCCCTTATCTTCCTCTTTGTTTTCCTTCTCTATTACTCCATGTCAGATATAGAGAATCTTACTATGAGGAGTACAACAATATCTAAGAATAGATATTTCCTTGACGTCTGCTAGGTTCTGGTCCCTGCTGCCTTCATTTTAAGTTTTCTAGATTCTTTTAATTTAAAACATGATATAGGAAGTAAACATACTACAAAAAACCTGTGGGCTTTCTTAGAAAATTGAAAAGGAAGGTGGCTAAAACTGAGTGAATTGTTTGCAAATGTGCTGTCTTGCCCAGTTAAAATGAGAAGTATGAGCTGAAGTGGAAGGGAGTATTCTGGACAACATCCCCAGAATGATGGGAAAATCTCAGCGGTCTATCATTTGGGGAATATACAAATCATCTCCCCCACAGTGATGTTGAGGTAATGCTCATAACATCCTAACTTCAAATGTTCTTCCTGCCTAAGAAATATAAACTACGAATATTGAGAGCTTGATAGGAGGATTCTTATCAGTAGCTGAGATATCGATAAATCATTTTAGGCATGAGAAACAATCCTGCTATGTATATTTCTTCCATAGAAATGCACCTCTTGCTTGAACTAGTTTTTGACATTCTGTTCAGTGTACCAGTTTTATTTATTTATTTTAACAAATGGATAAATGAACAGGAAAATGCAGAATCCTCCTTTAAAATGTTATGAAACTTTTAAAATAAAACATTTCATTGGAGAAAGAAATATCTGGTGCTTTAAATACAATTTGTTAGCAATTTAGAAATGTGAAAAAGTCCTTTTTAACCACGTTAGTCAAAATGTTTCCTACCCTCAATTTTTTTCACTTCTGCAGGAAGTCTAAAATATGCTTCAACGGGTGATATTACGATTCTGTGCAAATCATATTTTATACTGCATCAACATTTGGAATCAATCAATATTATCACACAATTTATCATCTTTCAAGACTAATAGACATTATAAAGAGAGAAATGATACCCAAATAAAAACAATTCTGTTTTATAAGCTTTTTGACTCAAAACAAAACAAATATATTACTGTTTGTCCTATTGATGTGGTGAGCTTTGCTTTCTGTTTGTCTTGAATTCAAAAGTATCCCTTTGTACAAAATTTGACTCCTCTCTGAATTTGACTCTTGAAATTTAATACTTGACGACATCACTTTCAAATGCCTTTGAATGCAAGACAACTTCTCTGATGAAAGCTAGCAACCGATGGAGAAAGTTTGCAACAAATCCAATTACACAGGAAACTTCAAGCTCAAAATGATCTTTGAGTGCTGTGATCTTTCAAAAACTGTTTTGTTGAATTCACATGTTTGAAACGACTATTAACTCAATGAAACAATAAAAAACATGAGGAGAAAAGCCAGCCATGTGGACTTAAATAACATTAATGGCCTGTTGAAAATTTCTAACCCTAATAGTACTATAATGTGAGCAGCATTTATTTAGATCTAAGCCAAATGGTTTCCTTTCAGAACAGTAGCTACCAATATTCCGTGCTGAAGGCCATTTGATAGGAAATCAAATATCAGTGTCTGAAATGCTAGTATTCCGCTCGCCCTTCCTCCCCAACACACGCATACACTGTTTTCCCAGTTGTCAGCTCTGTTTATAAATTGTCCATTTATAGCAAATCCAGCACCTGCCATCAACACCTCATCCTGCCAAGACTAAGAACAGAAGTTGGAAAGTGAGCCTGCAAGACAGTCTCTAGTTACTACTATAACCATTTTCCAGTGCTTGAAGCCAAACACTTCTTTTAGCTTTCTGAGGATGCTACATGAAGGGATTCCAAGGAGATAGTTGGCAGCTTACTAATAGCAGGCTTAATTAGAGTACACCATTGATACTTTTGACTGGTATAATGGAGCGCTAAGACCATAAGCAGCTATGTTCTTCACACTATTATACATGGAACTCGGCTTGCACCGCATTGACCCATTTTATGGCAGCAAGCAACGATGTATAGTTTAGCATATACTTCAGATGAAGGTAAAGCAAATCCCATTTTCTGCAAAATGACATATGTGTAAAATAGGATTTGCTGTCAGATGTGGGCTTGGTAGGGAATCCCCAGCTTCGCTTTGCAGGACAGACGTGTGTTGCATTATACATTTATAAATGTATATCTTATCTTTCATTTCAAAACTCATAGGGTACCTTTATAATTCAGTCATTTATATTTCCTTTCATAACTGGAAAATAAATGCCTCCTTGAGCAAAGTCAAAGACTTTAAATATTTAGAAGTTTTATTTCAATTTTTCATTGTTTCAAAGAAAGAAACAAAAGACAAAAACAATTCAAGCATATGGGCCTTCCAGTCCCTTAATTCAATATTTGTAAATATTTTGTCCCCATTGCGTTTAAGATAATTCTTTGATCCAGATAGCTTTACTTTTTTTTTTTTTTTTTTTGGAAAAAAACACCATAATCTTGTACCTGGATTATTATGGCCTGTCACAATATTTTTGACAAGATCAGGGCCCTAGAAATTTTTAATTTTGGAAATTAAATAGTGCATTATTTGGCTGGAATTCTAGAGATAGGAGCAGTTACTACTGTAACTGTGTCTTCAGTGGTAAACCTTTCTCCTTACTTAATTACTTTTATAATAGCCTTTTTGTCCCATACAGAAGAGTGTTTTCATTAGCAAGGCTCAATGCCTTGCCATTAATAGTCCTGAAGAGAAGGTTCAACCATACACGGCCACAACAGACGGAGCAATCGAGACAGTTTTACACAATCTATTGTGCTGTTCTTTTTATCAAGCATGGCACTCTGAATTAATAGTACTATTAAAGACTTCCCAGATGGGCTGATCTGATGTGAAGAATGCTCTGCTTTTGTTAAATAACAGCTGAACAGAAATATTCAGGAGGATCACCAAATTCTGTAAGATTGTTATTGCAGCGAGAAAACGGCAGTTAAAAAACTGCAGGATTTGGTTTTCCCTTGGCAATATCTGATGGCTGGCTTATTTCTGTCCAGAAAATCTGTAATTTTATTAATTTTCTTAACTGTCCTCCTTCACCCCTTTGCTTTTATTTAACTTCATTGTGTTTCTCTGCCTGCATTTATTGGATTTTGATGATAAATAATCTTTAATGATAAATAAAAAGTAAAAGGTGTAAAGATCTCCATAGATGGGAAAGACCAAATTACAAGAACAGAATTTAACAAAAAGTTATCTAGAACAGTTTTTGTTTTTATAGATGGCTAGAAAGACATATGCAGTATTAAAAACGAGACCATCAGAGATGGAATCTATAACTTTATTTAAATGAAAGAAGCAAAGTTAAACTGGGAATAACAATCAATAATCAATAATTCTAATCTAAGTGTCTCAGTGGCTAAGACACTGAGCTTGTCGATCAGAAAGGTTGGCAGTTCGGCCGTTCGAATCCCTAGTATGGGTTTCCTAGAATCCAGTGAAAACAGCTCATCTGCAAAAGTCAGTTTGCAATTAGATGTGCCAATCTAATATAAATTTCTAGGAATCTACATCGCTTTTATGAACATGCAGCATCTAAGTCTTGCAGTCCCAAGGCCCTTTCTGCATAAATTCAGAAAACTGATTGCACTTGTTTCCCACCACTTGATGCAAAACAGATGAAAGTAACAATACAAATAAATATCTAATTTAAACGTTTTACTTTTAAGAAAACAAACCCAGATCCCTCAAAAATCTCAGCCCTTTTATCCTCAAATAATAGGGTGGCTTTTGTTCACCCCTGTTTTTGGAACAGAGAGATGATGAATGGAAGAACTAGATCAATTATTAAATGTAGACAAAACAATGCTAATGCATAAATATAGTTGTAAATTGCGTTGAGTACCTTCAATTTTGGAAAAGTCATGCTAGAATAAATTTCATAAATGAAGCATTTAATGGAGCATACAGTATTTTACAGTGCGCTCTAATTTGTGATATACTGTAGGTCAGGATGGGAGAATACAGCAATCATTTTCAAAAGTAGTTTTATACACCTTAATTCTAAATTCAGGTTCTTTTGATGGTGTTTCAGAGAATTCCAAACAGGGGTCAGTTGTCTGGCCCCACAATTTGTAAATATTGGGTTTAAACAAAGCCAAGTTGCTACTTGTATTAGTGGATTCATTTATCAAATGCATATGTAAAAACAACAAACAGTCCTTTATTCTCAATAATAATTATATCTATTTGGTATATGTCAATTGAAGTGTTCTTTTTTTTTTTATTACAAAAGTTTTACAATTACATTTTCACCCCTTTTTTTTTCACCCCCCCACCTCCCTCCCCAAACTTCCCGTCCTCCCTAACCCTCCCTAATCCTCCCCCCCAGACTTCCCTATTATGTACTCATAACTAATAACACTGATATATAAACCTGAACCCATCCCTCCCCCTATATAATTTTTCCTCTTTGTCTCTTTACATTAAGATATTTCTAATACATTATTTTCAAATAAAAGCTATTTGATACTTTCTAGTTTGGTATTTGTTCTGAACGTATTCTATCCACCTTTTCCATTCCCATTCATAAGTCTCTTGTGAACAATCCTTTAAATATCGATTGTATGATTAAGTGGGCACAAAATTTTGAAGAACCAGTGATGTTGGAAACATGGGAAAAAATTTGGGTTCAGAATGTTAAATTTACACAGTCGCAGAACCTGAGGGAAAATTTTTATAAAATGTTTTATAGATGGCATTTAGATCCTAAAAAGTTGTCATGTATGTACCCTAATGTTCAGCCAAAATGTTGGAGATGTGAATGTTTGGATGCTACGTATTATCATGTTTGGTGGACCTGTAGGAAAGTTAAGGCTTTTTGGATAAAAATATGGTGGGTTATGCAGAATGTTTTGAAGAAAAAAATTCAATTCTCTCCACAATTGTTTTTATTGGGTATAGTTAAGGGTTTTACACGGGGTGAAATAAAACTAATATTGTATATGATAACAGCAGCAAGATTGTTGATAGGTAAATATTGGAAGAATGAAGCTTTGCCTACTATCGAGGAATGGACTTTGAAGATGGCTAGTTTTGCAGAGATGGCGAAGATTTCAGCATATTCAATTGAAGTGTTCTGTATAGCTCATATTCATCAACATAGTCTGTTCTAACTCAGATATAATTTCTCTCTTTTTTCCTCCCAGTGACTGTGAAAAATCTAAGACCACAAAGAACAAAAAAAGATTTTTTTAATAGTGAAATTAAAAATGATGTAAGAATTCATGCACAGCTTTTTGAGACAGTTAATGTAAATGTATTTTCTCTGCCTTTATTATAAAATGCCAGTTGACAAAGTAATACATGGGAAAACCAGTAAAGCAGCATGCCATCTTTGCAGCTGTAGTTTGCCCTTTATTATATGTATTGCAGGCTAATTCCTCTGGCATATGAAATTAATCACTCAATTCCAGCTTCAGATCTTGTTCATACTCTGCAGTAAGCTCTATAACAAGCTGATTGTTCGATGGAATGGTCACGTGGATATCATTTTTTAAAAAAAGAAAAGTCACATTCATGAGCGTAAAAAGGAAGCTTAGCCTCTTTAAAAAGGGCACAACTTATTTCAGCAGCTAGATTAATAGAAAGGCGGGTTAATGTAGATTCAAATTCATATTCTGCTACCAAATTTAGAAAAGAAGGAAACCTTTGATGACAAAGTAGAGTTAATTTGTCAGATTTTTTTTTTTATGGAATCATATGGAGAAAAAGGAATACTCAGTTGAATGTCTGCTTGTTTGCTTCCTCTCTCCCTGCCCAAATTTAAGTCATACAGCCTCCTACCCTTTTTTTTTCCTTTTACTGTTTTGTCTGTTGTACTCTTTTCAAATGTATTTTCAGCAGCACCAGTGAAAAGATATTCTAGATAACACAGTAGAGATTAGATTTTTTTTCTGATTAAACCTGAAGATGCATAATAATCCATAGAAGCATATCTGCAGGATAGCAGTGTGAACATAATCCAAAAAAACAAACAAACAAGCAAGCAAAAAAACAAAAAAGGAAAAATAGAGAGATTGGTAAGAGTGGTGCACTGTGCATTGCTTGTTTCTGACTGATGTTAACAGGTGATGATGAACTGGTCTGCAGGGACCAGATTGATTCATTTCCTTCTAATAATGAAAACAGGAAACCAACAATCCATTTCCTGCTAGCTGGCTGATCAGTTGGCCCATGCAGGAAGTGGATGAGAATCCTGGAAGCTTTTTGGGCTACACCCTTTCTAACCAAGGGTCTCCTCATGCTGTCTGTTGGCTGCAAGTAGCCTGTCAATATTGCATTATACAGTAGATCCTATAGCACAATGGATGCCCACTGCATTTGTAATGGGTAAACAAGCTGTAAATTCAGTGCATTGACTGAAGTTCATTACAGAATTAATCTCGTTAATATACTTGTTTTGGAAAACATTGATTCCCATGATTTGAATAAAGTATGCAGTAAAAGAGATATATGCACGCATTCCATTTTAGTAACATGCTTTGCATACAGATAAGTTAATTCCTGGGATTTCATGCTTAAGACTGTGTAGACTATCAGATCAGAAGGGGGTATTAGGCTTATATGGGCAAATCATTTGACCAATGAAATCTTTTGGATTTCATTTTAGGCAGTAAAAGATACAATTAGCCTATATGCCAACTGGCAGTTACTTGAAATTTAAAGCAAATGTTTCAATATTATTTGGCAAAGCATTTATGAGACATTTCCTTGTTCTATTGTGCTGATTTATAGTCCTTTAAGGAATCTACTCTTTGTTTCTGCCGTAATCCCAACTTCATTATTACACAAAATGCTTTAAAAATGTTAAGAAATTCGTTTCATTGGAAGCAATGATTTTTTTTTTTTTTTTTGTAATTTGGTTTACAATATCCTAAATTCTGTTTATCAAAAGCTGTCTGTCTGATCTCCTAGGTGAAAGAGGATAAGTAAGATTTCAATGTGGAGTCTTCAAATTGATGATTTGTTTCTGGCTATATTCAAATATACTACCTGTTTTAAGGGCATTTGTTGTGGTTACTATTTTTTACATTTCACTGTATTCATACCAAAGTAAACAAGTGTTTACTTGTTTCACTCTTAAACTGCTTTCCTAATTGTTAGATTCGCTCCTGGATGCACGACTCGTACTCAGAACATCTGTATCACGTGTTTATTCAATTTCATTTTTTTCCAAATCAGACTCAACATGTGGTCGCTGCAACTCGCCTTTTAAACCTTCCTATTGTTCGCCTTCTAACCACTGACAGCGCTTCTAATTTCTCGCCGCGGTTTTCGGCCAATCCGCGGCAGCTATGACTTTTTGTATTTACGTCTGTACGTAACACTAATCACCTGAAACCCTGGAGCTACTCAACTATATATAATAGAAGCCACATCTATATATGATGCATTTTCAGATTTTTCAAAGGGATGCAAATAGCAGCTGTGGGAGTATTCAATTTATGAAATGACTGGTGGAAAAGGGAGGAAATTAAATTTGTTTTTAACAGGATAACAGAATAATAGAGTTGGAAGGGACTGTGGAGGTTTTCTAATGCAACCCGCTGCTCAAGCAGGAAAGCCTATACCATTTCAGAGAAATGGTTGCCCAATCTCTTTTTAAACATCTCCAGTGATGGATCAGCTACAACTTCTGGAAGTAAGTTGTACCACTGATTGATTGTTCTAGCTGATAGGAAATTTCTACTTAGTTCTAGGTTGGTTGTCTCCTTGATTAGTTTCCATCCATTGCTTCTTGTTCTGCCTTCAGGTGCTTGGGAGATAGCTTGATTCCCTCTTCTTTGTGGCAGCCCCTTAGATATTGGAACACTGTTATCATGTCACCCCTGGTCCTTCTTTTCATTAAACTAGACATACCCAGTTCCAGACACCGTTCTTCATATGTTTTCGCCTCCAGTCCCCTAATCATCTTGGTTGCTCTTCTCTGCATTCTTTCTAGAGTATCAACCTCTTTTTTATGTTGTAACAAGCAAAACTGGATGAAATATTTCAAGTGTGGTCATATCAGGTATTATAAAGGGGTACAGTGTTTTTTCCCCCAAATGGAAATTCGTATTCTGAAACTGTGTGTTAAGGGGAAAGCTGCACTCTCCAGCTGCACTCTCTCTTTTTTACACATACAGGCTATTGTAAGTATAGTTAAAAACAATTTTCCTGTCTCTGTTATGATGTTCAATATACAATATTATTATTCATTTTGTCAGTTTCCTAGATTTGTATCTGATCTTTCATTGGGAATTTAAGACACTTCGTTCGCCTATATTTTTTTCCTTAAAATATGAAATAGATTGGACTGAGAGAAAATGATTGGCCCAAAGCCAAAACATCCATGGCTGAAGATGGATTACAAACTGGGTCTTCTTTAGCACTACACCAGCTGACTGCCCTGGAGCAGTCAAGAACTAATTTCAGCTTGTTAGGAGGATGTCATGTTAGTAGTTAGAGCTCATTCTGTGACACTCTTAGTACAGTTTTGAGTATTTTTCTCTACAATGTTTGAAAGCTTGACAACTTTTTCTATATGGGGTACACAACATCCGGGTATTATATAGGACTGTTCATGTTTGAACATTATTTTGAAGAAGTGCTTTAGATGGGGTAGGGGTACAGGGGTCTCTGCCTAAGTACAGGGGCAATCCACCATTACAGGAATACATAATACCCCCCTCAAAAAAAGGTTGCTTTAATTAAAAAAGCAGTGGTTAGAATGCAGTACTGCAGGCTACTTCTGCTGCCTGCCAGCTGCCTGCAATTTGGCTGTTCAAATCTTACCCAGGCTCAAGGTTGACTCAGCTTTCCATCCTTCTGAGGTCGATAAAATGAGGACCCAGATTGTTGGGGGCAATATGCTGACTCTGTAAACCATTTAGAGAGGGCTGTAAAGCACTGTGAAGCAGTATATAAGACTAAGCACTATTGCTACTTGTGCTTGTGAGGTCTGAACCATTATTTCCAAATCATTTTCAAAGTGTGTCCAGCCCCATGTTCAGGCATGCGTTTGATATTAGTTTGCAATATGCAGCAGTAGTGAATTGAGGCAAATAAACTATTTTCTCCTTTGATTTCATATTTCAATCCCCTCTAAAAACAAAAATCACTGTGGTTCTTTCTGAACCTTCACTGCGAAGAACAGAATCAACAACACTGTAAAGAAGAATAAGCTCGACTTTTTTGTTTAAGACCAGCAAAACCAGTTTGGGGAGTAGCTTATTCTGACTACTGTTCTTTTTTCACTGGATATGTGTGCATAGGTTTACATAGCTTTCCATCCTGCTATTGCTTCATTTATTTTTGTTGGAGATTCTAAATTTAGAGATCAAAGTTTTTGCAAGGAAGAGTTAATGTTGCTCCTAACTTCCCCCATCAATTTCCCCCTGAAATGTTTAGGGTTTGTTCTACCATTAGGCAGACACTTTGCTTCCTAAATATTTCCATGCCCTCAAGGGCTTACAGAGGCCATTTCTGTGTATGGAATTAGGGAAGGAGAATTCTTATTTGTCTCAGGAAGCAGAGTGCCTTGGATTTGTTTCACATGTGCAAAATCAAAACAAACAAAATGCTTAAAATAGTTCAGCCTTGTGTATTCTTTTTCTGGGCTTTCAAAAACAAAGGATGGAGATATAAAAACTGACATGAGGAATTCTTTCTGTATGTGTACAGGTAGTCCTCGACCTACAACCATAATTGAGCCCAAAACATCTGTGGTTAAGGGAAACATTTGTTAAGTGAATTTTGCCCCATTTTACGACCTTTCTTGCCTCAGCTGTTAAGTGAATCACTGCAGTTAGATAAATTAGTAACCTGGTTGTTAAGTGAATCAGGCTTCTGCATTGACTTGGCTTGTCAGAAAGTCTCAAAAAGTGATGGCGTGATCTTGGGACACAGCAACAGTCATAAATATGAACCTGTTGCCAAGCATCTGAATTTTGATCATGGGGGATGCTGCAAAGATCATAACTGTGAAAAATGGCCATAAGTCACTTTTTTCAGTGCCATTGTAACTTTGTACAGTCACTAAACAAATTGTTGTAGTTTGAGGACTACCTGTATTATAAGTAGTATTAATTTTGGCTATTATGAAAGGGAAGTATATTATTTCCCTTATTTCATTTATTGTCACTGTAAAGGCAGGGAGGAAAAAAAAAGGAAAATACATAAATCATACAGCTTCCCCTGAGTTGCCATTTACAACTATCTCTATTTATATCCCACCATTTTCTGATTATTGGACTTCATTCCTTTAGTGGTGGTTCTACAATTGGGACTAGCAACCCAGTTCACATTAGGTGAAATCATACCAGTACTCAGTGGTGAAATTAAATTTTTTTTACTACCGGTTCTGTGGGTGTGGCTTGGTGGGTGTGGTGTGGCTTGGTGGGCGTGGCTTGGTGGGCATGGCAGGGGAAGGATACTCTAAAATCCCCATTCCCTCCCCACTCCTGGGGGAAGGATATTGCAAAATCTCCATTCCCACCCAACTCTGGGGCCAGCCAGAGGTGGTACTTGCCAGTTCTCCGAACTACTCAAAATTTCCACTACCAGTTTTCAAGAACCTGTCAGAAACTGCTGAATTTCACCCCTGCCAGTACTTATGATCTTACTTCAGCTTTCCTTTGCTTTACCCTCCTGTGAGGGTCTTAAATGCAATGTATGATCAAAAAGCTATTTTTTTATTACTGTCATAACTAAAAATGGTCATTAAATGAGACAGTCCCTAAAGGAGGAGTCTCCAATAGTCAATTCCAAGATGGCTGGTGGAGACAATATCAGGCTACATAAACCAAGGATTGGATTTAACATAATGCAGATCTCTGTGATTCACAAGTGTGACTTGTTCTGGTGCTACATCTGGACAAATATCATTGGAACAGTCCATACTATGAAAAAAATTAGTAACTTAGTCGTGACATTGGGTCTAGCATGGCTATCAGAGAACCACAGCATTTGTGAAGGTATATAAGCAAGATGCATGTCTTTGAATGTTGCTCAGTTCTTGGTCAAAGGAAACTTCAGGTATTTTTGCTTTCTTTTGTTCTGAATGTGTCTGCAGGTATCAACATAGGTGCCATGTAACATAAGGCTCTTGAAAAAAAACATTGAAAGCAAAGAAGAAAAGGTTGGCTGATGATGTCAGCAGCAAAAAGGGAGGCTCTTCTGTAACTTGTTTTACCAATTGGAAACTGGTGTCTGAAGTTACTATTTTCCATCTCAACCAATATTACAACTTACAGCAGCTTCAGGTGTGACATCCAGAACAAAAGAAAGCTTTCGCCATTGCAAGCAAAAGCAGCTTCAGGTGTCATAGAGATCAGACAAAAAAAAGCATTATAACAAAATGTATTAAGTTAACTTCCTGTGCAATGCTGTACTTTTTAAAACTGCCTTAAAGTTTGTTTGTTTGCTTGCTTAAATTGGAAGTTATCACACAGATGCCCCATATCTCATCTGAGTTAGCCCTTAAATTGTGAAGTTATAAGCATATCTGAGGATCTATAATGCTTTTAAAACAGCGAAGGAAATGTAAAATGACTACTCTGCCAAGTTAAACAGGTGCCTGTATTATTTATAGATATACCCTAAAGGATGCAATGTTAGTTTTTGAAGCGTATGAAGAAATAGCATATGCTGACACACTTATAAATGTGTTGCTTCTAATTCTAGTCACGCAATGATGTTGTAGGAATATAGTATATAGTGCTTCTCCCTCCAAAAAAAAAATTCACGAGTCTCATTTTAAAAGAGGAGTAGGAGGGAGGGAGGGAGGGAGGGAGGGAGGGAGGGAGAAAGGAAGGAAGGAAGGAAGGAAGGAAGGAAGGAAGGAAGGAAGGAAGGGGAGGAGGAGGAGGAGGAGGAGGAGGAGGAGGAGGAGGAAGAAGAAGAAGAAGAAGAAGAAGAAGAAGAAGAAGAAGAAGAAGAAGAAGAAGAAGAAGAAGAAGAAGAAGAAGAAGAAGAAGAAGAAGATGATGATGATGATGGAGTATTTCTTCTAAAAGAATGTTCTAAGGTTTAATGAAGTTCTGATAATATGATTGATTGATTGATCATATTTAGAAACTGCCTGTTTCCCTCATAAAGGGGCTCTGGGTGGTGTAAAATAAAGTGTTTAAAAGCATAAAAACTGAATATAAAAAAATTAAAATAGAGCAAGTATATTTAAAATTTGACATTATAAGTTAATTAAAAGATGGATGGAGAACCTTTGATATGCTAACCATCCCTATGACTGTGTGCTCCTCTGCGAACTGCAAGTGAGGTGATAGAGTCAAGTATTTAGATACTTTTGGAAGCCCAAGAGAGTGGGGACCCATCTTGCCTTTGGAGGGAGAATATTCCAAAAGCTGAGGATGGGCAACAGTAGAGAAGTTTCTCTATCTGAGACCTTCAGCTGAAATACTTTAAATGATGGAGCCCACAACATACCTTCCCTCCCTTACCTGGTGGGATGGGCTGATATGATAGAGTGAAGATGATTCTGTAGGTAACGTGGCCACATGTCATGAAGGGCTTTAAAAAGTCCTAATTAACATCTTGAACTAGAACCTGGAAGCAAACTGGCACCCAATGTAGTTTACTCAGCAGACGTGTTATATGCATCTTTCTTTGGGTTTCCAAGATTGCCCACACAGCCACATGATGGACAGTCAAGAAAACAAACAAATGATTCTTGAAGAAATCAACCCAGAGTTGGTGCCCCACTTGAGGCACAAATGACTGGGCTCAAATTACTCTATTTAGGACTTATTACATGAAATGTTAGATGTTTGAGAAATTTATAGTGCTGGGACAGGTGGAAGAAAAGAGAAGACGCGGATGATCAGCGGCAAGGTGGATTGACTTAGTTACAGTGGTTTTGGGTGCACCATTGGAAAACCTGGTTACAGACAGATTGTCATGGAGAATATCTATGTGGTTGTGGTTGCTAGCAGCTGACAGTGACTTGATGGCACATAATTGACCCATCAATAAAGAATTACTCTGGAAAGAGTATATGGGGTTTTTTTGTTCAGCCTCCTACCTTTTCAAATGAATGTTTCATATTGATTGTATTTATTGTTTTTATTATTGTCTTACAGACCATAGTTGTGACCAGCTTCGGGATGCATCTATATGAGAAGGATGTATTTGTGTTTATAGTAACAAACAATATTGCTTTCATATAAACACATTTGTAGTGAATTGAAAATTCCTTTCATAACTGATTTGAACCAGTGTGGCAATTCTCACATTATCCTCATTTTGCACTATATTTTATGGATGCCTTTTACAGAGGCTCTTTTATTTGTTCAAAGACTGTATGTTCAAACATTTTGAGCCTGCCTTGCCAGTATCTCTGTTTACATCAAAGTACTATAAATGCAAACAGATCTTTAGGCAGATAGGTTGTTTCACATGTGCAAAGTATTGATAATCCACTTTTTCATTCATGTGACTATGACTTCAAAACCTGGATGGCAGAAGCAGGACACATAGTGGAAGCGGAACAGTCCCAGTGTCCCAATGGTGGGTTTCAAAAAATTTTACTACCGGTGGATGTGACTTGGTGGGCATGACTTGGTGGGTGTGGCAGGGGAAGGATACTGTAAAATCTCCACTCCCTCCCCACTCCAGGGGAAGGTTACTGCAAAATCCCCATTTCCTCCCCAATCCAGGGGAAGGTTACTGCAAAATCCCCATTTCCTCCCCAATCCAGGGGAAGGTTACTGCAAAATCCCCATTTCCTCCCGATCAGCTGGGACTTGGGAGGCAGAGAATAGATGGGGGCAGGGCCAATCAGAATTTTTACCACCGGTTCTCCGGACTACTCAAAATTTCCGCTACCAGTTCTCCAGAACTGGTCAGAACCTGCTGAAACCCACCTCTGCAGTGTCCCCTTCATGCATAAATGTACTGTAATGTGAGCCTAAATCTTTCTTTGTAATAATCTTATATTCCACAGTTCAGTTTGGGGAGATATCCGAACAAATGCAGGGTTTTGGAGCCAATTGCTACAATTAACAACTGCTAACATACAGTAGTTAACCGTAGTAAATTTCTTCATATCTATTTATATCGTATTTACTAAATTTGGCATTCATTACCTGACTTCATTACCGGACTTTAAAAACACAAAGTGAGCCTTTCTCAACTGTTGACATTTATAGTGTGATTAGGCAAGAGTGTTCAGTTTTTTCTTAGCCACACTGTTAATTGTTTACTAGTAGCTTATTGTGAACTCTCAAGTCCTTGCACAAATCAATGCATACGTTGAGGAAAAAACAACAACTAAAGCCGAGATTGCAGCAGATGATGTAAACAGACAGCAACGCAGTCTGTAGTCTTATCAAAGATCAGGACTGGGCCTCCCTACTTTCTTTCTGTTGCAAAACTTTACTTTCATAGTCTTTTATCTCTCTGGACTTAAAAAAAAAAATCTTCTTCCTTCCTTTTCCCCAGTCCCAAAGCTATGGGGCCGTGTTTTGAACTTTGTGGCCCACTGGAGGCCCTAAGGCAAGCTATTATCTGGAGACCTGATTGGATCTGATATAGTATAATCTCCACCACATATCACACGACTCTTTTTTTCTTCAGGGCAATCTAGAATTCCATAGAATTGTTGACGTGTTTATAAAACACTGGTTTTCCTCTTCAAGCTACCTGGTATCAAATACATATATAGAAGTAGAATTCCCTGGATATCCTGCCAGTATGCTCAATAAAATCTGGAGGGCAGATCTTTAAGTAAGAAGGCATCAAAACTCTAAGTACCTTAGAGCACCAAAGTTGTGTACAGATCTACAAGTCACAGCCAAAGAACACAAAGAAATGCAGACAGTCTGAATATGTCATCCTGAACAGGAAGTCCATAAAATACTGTTTGGATCTGACAAAGCAGAATGATCAATCTGGATGGGAAGGAGCAACCTGGAGTTTGATAATACTTCATTGTCATAACAGATTATCCAAATTGTTGTCAGTTTCTGGGTTTGTTGCTGATACCTCCTGACACTAGTATGATCCACACAAGAAACAGTAAGAAGGTTATTGTGCAGCTGCATGAGTAAATTTTGTCTCCTCCTATAGATAGATATTATTCTGTAGGATTCATGGGTTTTAATAGCACAGGGAAAAATTATTCCTATACAGTGGCAGGGACTTTATAAATTAAGACTGTTTCTTGCAACTATGAAATTATATCTGTAGATATAAGTGCACTTGGAAACAGAAGAGGAAATGTCATAGAAGCATTTCTACCTTGGGCAATGATGATCAGGATGTAGCCTCAGCATATGATAGCAGATGAAATATAAGTAGTTATACTTATATTTCAACATTCATTCAGTGTTTTGGAGAAGTGATTTAACCTAGTATCTGCAAATCAGGAAGGAAAATTAAGGAGGTTAATTATGTTAGGTCATATTTTTCTATTGTACTGCAGTGTATTTCTGTGTATAACTATTCTTATTTAATTTAATTTTGGTGACATCCAGCTCCAGGCAGGCTGATTCTTGTTTTTTATATTGTCAAAAAAAATACAAATAAAATCAAATCAGTTAAATATAATTTAAAAATAGAATATGGAAAATAACCAAAATACTAACATCAAAATATATAAACATATGACAAACACATGTAATAAGTGGCTCATCCACCTAACTGCAAGGCCTGGGAGAACAGGCTTTAAGGCCTATCAGAATGTCATCAAGGTGGGAGTCAACTGTATCTCAATGTCATTCTAGAGGGTAGGCATTGCAACATAGAAGGCGCATTTCCTAGGCTCCAAAATATGACACTGTTTAATGATGGGGATCTGGAGCATATCTACTCTATCAGTTGTTACTGGCCAGGCAGACACCAAAGAGACAGACAATAACCAGGTCGCAATCCATGAAGAGTTCTATATGTTGTAGGAAGCCCCACCCTAGAAGAATGAAATATTTTGGGAAATATTAAAAAGGCAGGATAGAATATTTCCCCTAAATGAGAAATGGGAAAAATCTTAAGGGAGGCAGAAACCAGCCCCTATTTCCCTGCCCCAAACAGAAACTGAGAAGGCCAGCTTTTAGAAATGCAGATTTGGTAATCCATTCAGAAATACTGGGTCAAGACAGAAACTCAGATAAGCAAAAAAACAAAAGATTGACAAAATTAGCTCACACAAACACCTAGGACCGTAATGGCGAACCTATGGCACAAGTGCCACAGGTGGCACCCAGCGCCTTCTCTATGGGCACACAAGCTGTTGCCTCAGTTCAGCTCTGCCACGCATGCGCACACACCTCTCACCAGCCAATTGGTTGTCTGCCATATATGCGTGGGGGGGCAGGGCACTGTGGAGGGGGGGCATGCACATGCACAGGGGGCAGGGGCCACGGGCACAGGCAGGGGGAGTACTCATATGCACAGGGGGTAGGGCGCATGCACGGGGGCTGCACACGCATTGCATTTTGGGGATTGGGGTGTGCGCTTTGGGCACTCGGTCCGGAAAAGGTTAGCCATCACTGACCTAGGATTTGCATTTTCCCTTTTGCCTATAGAGCCAGCCATGACCCCTATATGGCCCATGAAGGTATAAAAACCCACCCACTCTAAACTCCATTTGTCAGCTGTCTCAGAATCACATGTGGTTGGTGGTTCTGCTTCATCAATGAACGGACCCCCTTTCCAATCAGCCTCCAGCCTCCATTTTATTTCTAGCACCTTTCTCCCAGCTTGGAACTGGACCTGGAATTTTTTTTCCAACAATATGATAATCAGTATCCTGAATCATATCTACTAACATATTTGCAATCAATGCAGTTCGCAAAGCAGCGACTTCTTGTGCCACTGCATTCTAGACTCGTTGGAGCTTCTGGGTGGTCTTCAAGGACAGCCCCATATAGAGAGCATTACAGTGAGGTGACATGAGTCATGAGGTGACAAAAGCATGAGTGACTATCTGGAAAGCTGTCCAATACAGGAAGGAATGAAAACAGCGCACCAGATGGAGATGTGCAAAGATGTGCCCTCTTGGCCACAGCTATCACTTGGTCTTTAAGAAGGAACTATGAGTCCAGGAGGAGTCTCAGATTGTTCACCAGTCCAGAATGGAGAAGCACAACCCCATTCAGGATCATGATGGAGGATTCTCAGACCTGGGCAATAGACCTGGTGGCTCAGCAGACTAAAAGCATTGTGATTAACACCAGCTGTCTGCAATTACTGTAAGTTTGAATCTCACCAGGCTCAAGGTTGACTCAGCCTTCTATCCTTTCTAAGGTAGGTTAAATGAAGACTCAGTTTGTGGGGGCAATAAGCTGACTTTGTATAAATATACAAAAGTATGAAAGCTATTGCTTAACGCATTGTAAGCTGCCTTGAGTCTCCGGAGAAGGGCGGCATATAAATCAAATTTTAAAAAAAAAACTACATCCACTCAATTTCAGTAGGATTGAGCTGGGTGCAATTTTTTTCCTCATCCAGGCCCCCACAGCTTCCAGATACTGTTCTTGAAAGAAGATGAGGACAATCCCATAAAAACCGATTGTTTTTATTTCTCCTGAATCTTATATCCAGACACAGGTATTACCAGATGTGAACCACATCAGAGTCCCCAGACAAAATGTTTTTAAAATATTTATTAGACTTGTTTGCCGCCCATTTTGTCTAAATCGTATCATATGATCTCTACCATTTATAAATAGGTAGATATTAAATTCAGATGTTAAAAACTAATTAAAAGGGTAACATGCTTTAAATGTAATCACACAATGTATGTACATCTTGGCCAATGCTCTTTTCTTTTCTTTTTTTTCTTTTCTTTTCTCTTTTCTTTTCTTTTCTTTTTTCTTTTACTTTTAATAAGGCAGCTTTGGCAGGTCCTAGGTATGCTTGTAGCCATTTTGATTCCCAGCCAAGCTGCTGAGTCAAAGAACAACAAAAAAGTGGTTTTTACCAAATCTTTGGACTGCACCCAAATCTTGCAAATTCTTTTGCTTGTTCATAGAAAAGTGTTTTTAGTAATCCCATCATAAACCTCTTAAAAAATTTAGAATCTTTGATTCTGGCCACTCCTTAAAAATGATCCTCTGAAAATTGGTGGATTGGGACAAATTTAGCTAAGTATTAATTCAGACTGATTCTTTTTATTATATAGATGTTATAATTCTCCCCAAAACCAGTTATTTCTTCTTAGTTCAGGGCAGATCTGGCTCTGACCACATTTTAATACTATGCTGAATTTCCCTCCTGTTAAATAAATGCTACTTCATTTCCACGTTGTTCCATTATTATTATTATTTTTTAGAATTGCAGGTTTCAGAAAGCCCTTAAAACCTGACTCTGTTCTCAAGCCTGGTTTAATATGTTTGTTCTGTGTTTGTGGGGATACTGTCATATCTATACTGTTTCTTCTAGTTGTTTTAGTCTGGATTGCCAGTTTATGTGGGTTTAAACTGTTTATATTATTTTTTATTATTATTCCCCATGATCTGAGGAATGTGATCTTAGAAAAAAAAGATATGTAAGCTATAAAAATGCATCAACCTTTCCTTGATAAAATCAATTTATAGGTTTTTCTCTGTGGTGCTGACTGAGAAACAATGAAAATAATTCTGCAGTTCTTTTTATTCTGGAACCTCTATGTTCTTTCTGATACCAAGAGACCTAAATTATTTGCAAAGCCAGTTTAAAAATCAAAGTGAACATTGATGGTAAATTTTCCTTTGCAGTTGAATTTGCTAGTATCTTCTCAGGTCAAAATATATAGGGAGATATGGGCAACATTTGGAAGGGCAAAATTATGCCAATGCATAACTTCAATTATTTATGAACGGAATTGTGTGACCCAAAGGTGGAAAAAAATTCCAGATATGATCTGTTCTCAAAACAAATCCATAGGGCCACACTTTAACTGAAACCCCACAAACTACTTCCTGTTCTGGAAGATACAGTACACCCTTGGAAATGTACTAACCACCCCTGAAATGCTTGGATTAGCCCTTTTCTGGAAAAAAGAGAGAATTCCATGAACAAATAGCTTGGATTATTGTTTTTGTTGATTATGATGATGATTGCACAATCATCATCCTGATGTTTTGACTGGATTTGGCATTTTTATCCACCTATAGAGTCCTTCCCAAGGACATAGAATAGCAGATGTTATTGTTTGATACTGATAAATGTATTGTCACAGAATGTAAGATATTCTAAATAAAGCTGACCTTTACAATTGTTGTTGTTGTCATTTATATGTTACCTAATTCCCAACAACTCCAGGCTTTATGGTATACAATAGGCATCAGTATGTTTAAATTAGCATATACCAATGTTATGCAACTACTTCCATCACCACACATAAACCCACCGCCAAAAGCAAACCGAAAAAAAAGGAAGAATAAATTTATTTCAGCCCTGTTTATTCTGCTGTTGTCATAGTATCACTGGGTGATTCCTGTGGCTCTCCCAAAAATAAGCAGGCTGAGTTGAGCCTCTGACTCTTCAAACACTGCCTACCCCAGATGTACCTTATCTAATACATTATATATTCAATTCATTCTCTTATGCCATTAAATATGTTTTTATTTAATTACTTTTGGAGGATACACATATACCACAATTTGAGTGCCATTGCATGTAGACTGGTTGTTTGCTACCTCTCTGATAGGGATTTAGTTTTACATAATGGAATATTTAAAAAGTTTACTTTGAACTTAGTATTAAGAATGAACTATCCATTCTACTATTTCTGAACTAAACCAAAGACAATAAAACAATTACCAGAATAATTTCAATGAAACTGGTTCCTATTAAATCAATGAGATCCGTTTCAACTTTCAAGGCATCAGTGTAGGACTAAAAACTAGTGGCTGAGAACTTCAGAGTTGTGCCTAGTCTTTTTCTGTTTAAATGCTGGTTTTGATTCTATAAACTTTGTTGACAGTTATTGGAATTACTAATACAATGAAGCAAGTCTGGTTTTGGCACAAGGGCCTTGACTGATAGACTAGGCTAGCATTTCTCAACCTTGATAACTTGAAGCATGGACTTCGATTCCCAGAATTCCCCAGTCAACATTCAATTTATATCTTAAAGTTGTCAAGGTTGAGAAATGTTGTACTTAGAATGCAGGCTGCACATGCCTTCCTCTAAAAATGTAAAAGCAAGATCATTTAAGGAGTATAGGAGGATTTTTATTTCTCCAAATATGCTCACTGCATCTCTATCATCACATTGAGAAGATATTAGAAGCTGTTTGGAGCTGGGTGAAAGCATTATACAACTGCTTTTAGCCTACAACCATCTGTGGTTTACTACTGAGACTTGGCCTATTTTCTGTTTACTACCATTTTAGTGTCTGTGTTGTTCTTGATTTAATGTCCTATGGATACTGTAGCTGCTTTTGGTAGTTGTTTATTAGCCTGAGCTTTGCTCTTGCAGAATCAGCAGTAAGATGGAAAGGAAGTAGCTGAAAGAAAAGAGAAAAGGAACAACATTTTTGCCTCCGAAAACTGCTTGGTTCTCCTGTAAGAAGACTAAGAACCAGTAGGGCTGGGACTCTGCCCTAATAAACAAGTACTGGAGGTATCTCAGATTCCTGCAGGGTCAGTTCACAGAAGTCTGAACATCTCATGAGACCACGTTGCTCAAATGGCAATGAGTTTTGTGAGAAACTTCTCTGCTGAGAAAGACTGGGTGTGAAATTATGCCAAGTAGTATCATCCATCAATTATACCATAATAAATGAGCAAGTTATTGTGTTATTAGAAAATGTTCTGCAATAACTGCTGCTTCATATATTGCAATTGTTCCCTGATCAGTATGTATATATGTAGGAAACATAAATGGATTGCAACTATAGCAAAAAGTTTCTCAACTTTGGCTACTTTAAGATGTGTGGACTTCAACTTCCAGAATTCCCTAGAGGCTATGGAATGCCAGGAGTTGAGATTCATGCATCTTAAACTGGCCAAGGTTGAGAAATATCTATATAGAGTATCCTATAAGAAAGATAAATATCTCCCCAAGGTATCCTCATATTCACAAAGCACTTCCAAACCACTACCATTTCTATTCTCCAATTTCTACACTGAACTACATTTTTTGGGGTTACTTCTGACTTCATATTCTTTTCAAAAAGGAATAAAGAATGCCACTTATTTAGCATTGCAGATCTAAGATAACAAAAATCCCCACATTCCTATTCCAACTAGAAAGAAAATAAAATGAATCCTTGCATCCCCCATTCTCATCAGCATGCCTACTTTATGTGCTATGAATTTTTCTTATGGAACTCCCTCCCCTGTCCCCAAAGGTAGAGCAGTTCCTAAACGTTGCACAGAAATAACCTGCAGAATTATATTGAAACTATATTGAAAAATACATACAAAAAAAATAATAATATAATCTTAATTACTGTAAAAAATAGTCTAGATGTGTGAGCTTATTAACTGATAATAAGATTTACCGTTTGACTAGATAATAATTAAGATAGTAGAATAATACGTTACTTATGTAACATTTTTCAAATCAAGTGGTTAATATCTACAAAAATTTCAGGTACATGGCAGATTCTGTTTGAAAATAAATTATATGA
Source organism: Pituophis catenifer annectens (assembly GCF_029215685.1). Classification (NCBI taxonomy): domain Eukaryota; kingdom Metazoa; phylum Chordata; class Lepidosauria; order Squamata; family Colubridae; genus Pituophis; species Pituophis catenifer. The sequence goes on along the minus strand of NW_027256882.1, from coordinate 268,992,030 downwards.
TAAGAATTCAGACTTTATGATACATGAAAGATCTAGATAATTATTTCCTTTTTTATGAAGTTGTTACTTGATGTTAACTACTTGTAGTTAGATTGGTTGCATTTCTAATAAAAAGTTAAAGATCTAATTTCAGTGAATGACGATCTCACATACAGGTTTAGAATGTTTCACAATTAGTTTCATAAATAGTCCATTTTCAATAGACCTTATTCCAACATTAGTATGATGTTGCAAACATAATGATTGTAATAAAATGGGTATCACACTATGGACTGCTGCCCTTGGGTTAAATGCATGGCACACATGTACACAGTCATTCTGAACTCTGCACTCCTATGCCATAGATAAAAATCAATTGTACCAACTAGAAATTATGAAAGAGTTGACATCCTATGGTACTAGCTACCACTGCAACCCTTCCTCTCTCACACACATCCATTTAGGATTGAATCAAACTAGAATTCACCAAACTGCAAAACTTAAGTCTTCAGGACTGCTTCTAGCACAGCTTGAATCCTCTTTCCCGTATCTGCCATTGATAGAAGCACTTCTGGCTAAGTTTCAATCGGTTTGTTCTCACCTGATCCATTTTTTAAAATTAAAACATCCTTGAATTCTGATGAAAAAAAAGAGACAGAATTGCATATCATCAATGTATTTGGTCATTTTTGTCACATTTTCAAAAACATGGTGATTAGCATTGGAGAAAAGATGGAGCCTTGTGGGAACTCATAAACCAGTGGTGGATTGCCCCCGGTTCGCACCGGTTCTATAGAACTGGTAGTAAAACTGGCGGGAGGCTCTGCCCACCGACCCCAACGTCATTAAAATGCTTCTGCGCATGTGCGCGGCCCCGTTGCGAACCGGTAGTAAAGGTAAGTAGAACCCACCTCTGTCATAAACCTATAGTTATGTTACTGAATGAGTTCCCCAGCATTTTTTATCCTTCTAAAATCATCCTTTCAAGAAGTAGTGAAGCCTCCATAAAGCAGTGCCTCTTGAGTTCCATCAAAGACTGATAAGGCTGGTGTGACTAATGACAGCAAAAGCTGCTGAGAAATTTAACAATCAAGAAAGATAGTCTTGTGAAATTTGTTCTTGGTATTGATCATCCACCAACACAGTAATGGTTTTATTTGTCCAATAACTAATTAGAAGTGAGCACAACTGAAATGAATCTATGTCAGACTTCTTCAACCCAGGTGGCTTTCAGATATCTCAGAATTTCAAAATATTTTTTAAGTGTGTAGTCAGTTGAAAGAATACAGTTATTGTTCCATTTTACAAGGATAACAAGAGTAAATATGAAAAAATATGAGGGATTAGTTGGTTCAGAGTTTCTAAGAAGACAGAACTCTAATTAAAAGAGAGTGAAATGTTAACAATGAGCCATGTCTGGGAAAAACAGTGCGGACAGGAAACATGCAGATCAGATTTTCAATGTTCTTATCATTTACAAATGTCTGAATATGAGAACACATTTTGAGATTTAAAGAAATTGTATGAAAAAGTGAACAGGCTTGAATTATGGAATGTTTTGTGTAAAAATGAAGCTTAGTTGCTGAACACGATAAGAGCAGTTTCTGATAGAAGTGAAATATGCATGGGCATAAATTGATTATGTAGTGACTATGTCAACATTGAGCAGTGCATAAGACAAGGAAATGTGATTTTCCCTTAGTTTCTTTGTGTCTATGGATAAATGTATAAGGAATTTTGTGGTGATGTTAATGTTGTATTGATGGAAGATCTGAATCTGTGTGCTGTTAATGTGGTGCTGCTGGCTAAACCTGAATTATCTGCAGGTTAGATAGCTGATATAATGCAACAAGAATAAGGATCTGAAAGTTAATATTTCAAAGACCATTAGGATTGGAACATTTCCCTGTCAAACTCTACCACTTCAAAGGGTTAGACCAGGGGTGAAATGTAAAATTTGTTACTACCGGTTCTGTGGGCATGGCTTGGTGGTGGTGGTGGTGGTGGTGGGGGTTTAATGTGACTGGGGTGGGCGTGGCCAACTTTTCTTTTTTTACTTTTCAAAGCATTTTTTCTAATGCTTTGAAAAGCTTCTGCCGATCAGGCAACTCAGCTGGGATCGTCAGAGACTTTTCAAAGCATTTTTGGCCAAGAGGTTGCAGAAAAAAATGCTTTGAAAAGCCTCTGACAATCCCAGCTGAGCCGCGCGATCATCAGAGGCTTTTTTTTTTACTTTTAAAAGCATTTTTTTTGTCAGAAGAGGTTGTAGAAAAAATGCTTTTAAAAGGAAAAAAAAAAGCCTCTGATGATCGTGTGGCTCAATTGGGCATGGTGTGTGTGTGTGGGGGGGGGTGCAGTGATTTTTGCTCCCGGTTCTCGGAACCACCCGCCGCCATCGCTACCGGATCAGGCGATCCGGTCCGAACCGGGAGCATTTCACCCCTGGGTTAAACAAGTATGGAGTGATCATTACAACAGGGGTATTTGTTTGAGGGCTGGATCAGCATTATAGTTCTCCTCAATGGGCTGCCCGGGGGGGAGAAAACAGGACAGATGCCTCCTGCAGCACCCTGCTAGCCAAAATGGGGCATACAGGTCCCCCTGCTCCCAGTTTTGGCTGTCAGAGGCACCATGGGCCAGTCCTTGGCTATTTCCAGGCCAGCCCCATGGGCAAGATTTAAGCACCCCGTGGGCCCAATCTGGCCCACGGGCCTTGAGTTGGACACCTCTGAATTACAAGTTATCCCTAAATGGTGAAAAATTAGAACATTTGTGTAATTGGGTAGTATAAAGTTTACAAAATTTAGTAGAAAGATAGGTGTATATTTTCCCAGAACAGGGCTTACTGTATAAAGAGAAACCTAAAAATTAAGTTGACTGCATTGGAAATGAAGTAATTAAGAAATGTGTATGATAAAATAAGAACAGAATCAAGAATGAAAGGGTGATAGATGAATGTGAATTAAATATCAATATGAACAAGCAGAATGAAAGAAACACATTCCTTTTCTCATATAGAGAAAACAAATGAAGTTCACATTGTAAAAAAAAAAAAAACACACACAGAAGATTTTCTTTTTACCTTTTGCTGTGAGACATTCTTAACCCGGGGATTGCCTGTACTTGGCAGTTATATTAGTGCCTATGAACTCATTGGAAAATAAGGCCAGCTATTAATGTTGTATTCCTTTCTTGTGTATATTTTAAGTAATAGTATTTGAAGCCATAATTTTAAAAATAGCCTTAAAAAAACAAAAAACAATCTTCAAGAAACCAACAGGACTTGCTACCAAGGAAAACTATAGAACAAGTCCTGAATGTAACTTTTCGTCCACAATCACTGTCAGAACACTAAACGTGCACAAATCTTCTATAGATTTTGGCATAGATAAAGGTTCCCCTCGCATATATGTGCTAGTCATTTTCGACTCTAGGGGGCGGTGCTCATCTCCGTTTCAAAGCTGAAGAGCCAATGCTGTGCGAAGACGTCTCTGTGGTCATGTGGCCGGCATGACTAAACGCCAAAGGCGCCCGGAACACTGTTACCTTCCCATCAAAGGTGGTCCCTATTTTTCTACTTGCATTTTTACGTGCTTTCGAACTGCTAGGTTGGAGTTAGCTTAGTGGTTAAGGTACCAGGCTATAAAGCAGGAGACTTATGAGTTCAAAGCCTAGGTGAAAGCCAACTGGGTGACTTTGGCCAGTCACTCTCTCAGCCCAACTCACTGCAAAGGGTTGTTATTGAAGGGAAAATAGGAGGAAGATGTGTTGGATATGTTCACCACTTTGAGTTATCGTAAAAATAATAAAGGCAAGATACAAATTCAATAAATAAAGCAATAAACCACCAATTATGTTAAACCACCAGGGAACATCATCCAAATGCTCCAACTTTTGATTCCTAAAATAATATTGAAATCATATGTGAACGATATTATGGGTTCAAAAAGGTGTATTGCAAAGAATGCCTCTAGGCATTCCAAAGTTGGCACCTTTCCTTTGTTGGAAGGGAAAGATATCATGAGAATTTTATTGCTGTAGATCTATGGCCTTTAATATTCATTACACTATATTCAGCAAGATAAGATTTTCTGTTGACTGAACTCTTCATTGCACAATGTATGAGAATTTCCCAACTCCACTTCAGTTTCAGCAGCCAATAAATCTGTACAGTATGGATCCAGCTATGTAGTAGATTGGACAGATCTCTTTTAAGTCTATGGTTGGGCTTGCACGATAGACATAACCTTGCCATACCTCCTCAGGCATATATTCACTTCTGAACACTGTGATGCATGATTAGGGATGACCTGGTCTGTCATGTGTTAGCCATTTTTTTTCAGTCTTGTGAAGCACCACAAAGGAACTTGCTCCTTTGTGGTTTTAAAATAAAAATTGCAATAATAATGAGAAAGAGGATGAAAGCCATGGTGGAATGATTGATGTGGTTGGGGTTCACTGAGGAGGGGGATTCATAAAATATAACACAATATACAAGAATTATTACAAAAATAAAATGATATCCTTCTCTTTCATGACAAAATTATTTCATGTTTGTGAAGACATTTCCAGCAATAGCATAATGTTCAGAGTTGAGGCTACTTGTACTCCCTTATCCCAAAGGTGCTTTTTCAAGAGGCAACTGGACTTTCTGTTTTTTCTTTGAAGATATTTTGCTTCTCATCCAAAAAGCTTCTTCAGCTCTGACTGAATGGTGGGAAATTGTTAAATTATTCCCCACCATCCAGTCAGAGCTGAAGAAGCTTCTTGGATGAGAAGCAAAATATCTTCAAAGAAAAATCAGAAAGTCCAGTTGCCTCTTGAAAAAGTACCTTTGGGACAACCATGACCTGGATGACTGAGAATCTCCATAGACTGTACTCCTTACTTTGCATGAGAGCAGAATTTTACATAAGGCTTCCCTCAACAGTCTGATAGAATCCATTTTGACAAGATGGTCACAGCCCAGCACTGTGCTGTGGAGGATTTTAAAGGTTTAAAACCAGCATTTTGAATTGAGCATGGAAGCTTACTGGCAATCAGCGTAGCAACTATAGAGGCAATGTCTACCTGCCAACAATCCAATCATTGTCTTCAGTACCAGTTCTGAGTAATCTTCAAGATGGTCCCACACAAAGTATATTACAGTAATACTGCATGGTGATAAGAGCATGACCCACCATCATAAAGTTTCATGGCTTGCGATAAGGCTATATGTAATAAATCACCCAAAGCTGGACAAAGGCCCTAGTTGTTACAACCTCTACTTGTTGTTGAAACAGAATCTCAAGTCCAAAAGGACCTTTAAGTCAGCCACCTGCTCCTTCATGAAGAGAGTACTGTAATCCTGTTCAAATCACAAGGGGGACCAAGGTTCCGAAAAGTAAAGTTGCTTATGGAAAAACATCACCGAAACAGACTGGATATGCAGGAAAGTCCTCCATGTTTATTTTTCCCCATCCAGTCCCTCATAGCCTCCAGGCACCAGTTGAAGGCCTTTACTGCATATCTAGTCTGCTTTGGAGTAGCAATACATATTTCATATCATCACCACCCAAACTGAGAGAGGATCTCCACCAATAACTTCATTTAATAATTAAATAACATTGGGTACAGGATCAAGTACCCAAGTACTTGGAATATTTTATAATACTCCTTGCTGCAGCAATCAAAACATGATTGCTTTCTGCAGGACTACTGTCTCTAGAACCATTCATTTAAATAGGAGCAGAATCACCATAGAACACTGCTCCTAACTCTCTAGTCTTGCAGGCAGTCTAAAGGGGTATTTTACTTGGATGATACAAAACTATATTGAGAGTTCAAGAGGGTGAACTCCCTCCATACAGATCCCAACAAAGATCACCCATAAACCAGTGTTTCTCAACCTTGGCCACCTGAAGATGTGTGGACTTCAACTCCCAGAATCCCCCAGCCAGCAGAGCTCTGCTGGCTGGGGGATTCTGGGAGTTGAAGTCCACGCATCTTCAGGTGACCAAGGTTGAGAAACACTGCACTAGATGATGAACCTTTTCAGCACCGAGTGCCCAAAGCGGAACGCACATGCATGTATGCGCACACCAGAGGGCCAAAACCGGAAGACCACCTGGTCTTTGGGTTTCTGGTGCTCAGGCGCATGTACAGACCAGCTGGCCAGTGCGCATGCGCATGCCAGAAACCAAGAGTAGCTGGCGACGGCGCACATGCCCACAGAGAGGACTCTGCGTGCCATCTCTGGCACGCATGCCATAGGTTCACCATTACGGCACTAGACCAAACACTAGGTCTTTTTGTCTCATGTCCAGGCATGAATCCTGACTGAAAGGCTTCTAGTTAACCTGTTTTGTCCAAGATACTGCCTAGTTGATTTTCCATGCTCCCTTTGACAAACAAAGGGAAATTTAGCAACTGAATAGAAGTTGTCTAATATAGCTGGATCAAGAGCCAAAGTCTTTAATTTCCCTGAACCATAAGGCTCAGGGAAAATTAGATATACCTCATTGTTTTCTAAGTAGATGTGAGAAAAAGGCAGAGGAGAGTATCAAATGACATTCCAGTAACTAAGAATGGAAATGGCACTTACAACACTCTAATGTTGCAGTGAGTTGCAGTGTCAGGATGCCACTCAGCCTATTCATGGGTTTATCCAGGAGCTGTCAATGACATTGGTTTACAAGTTCAAGATGCCAATCCAAAAAGTAATGTGAAATTTGCTAAGAAATTACTGAATTGTGGAAGCTATTCAAGACTTCTACATTTGATTAAAATGCCTTTCATGTTGTAAAATAAATTGACCAGAGAAAAATGTTTGTCATAGTAAAACAACTGTACAAAAAAACTAAAACAAACACCACCACCCCTCTTATTTATAACTTGGATTTGCACAGGGAGCTGGAAGCATTTGAACCCACCATTATGCAAGTTAATTTGTGTTTCTGGGTGTTATGTAAAATTAGAAAAGGACAATTGGTAAAACATTGTTAACTGTAGAATAAGGGAGGCATGCCAATGCCATCATAGAGGGATTTATTAGCTACTCCTGTTTAATTTCCCCAGCAGAGTGACAGAACTGATTCCCTCATTTCTAATTTCTTGGGTTTGAATTTTCCATTCCCAAGACACAAATCTGTCTTAAAGGCTTTGCCTGAAGGTCTTCACTTCTAGTTTCCGATTTACAGGAAATGCCAGAGTTATTACGGGGGGAGTCCTGAAAAAAATATCTCTCCGTTGCCGTTCAGGGTGCTTCCATCCTTGCTAAATGCCTCAGAGGTCCACTAATTGCCTTATTTCTGCTGACCGGACAGATACAACGGCTTTTTCACAAAGCAGATCGGTGTGCAATCCTCCCGAAGAAGCGCAGGCAAACGGAAGAATCCCTAGTGAGGCGCAGGCACTTTCCCCAAGATACTGTTTCTCTGGTGGGAAGCAGGGAAGCCGAGAGAAGAAACTTGGCTGGGCGGGGAAGGAGGCGAGGAGGAGCGGCCAAGGCGAGCGCAGAGCCAAAAGCCAAATGCACCTGGCCGGCCAGAGGAGGCGCTGAGAGAGCCCGGCTGCGCAAAACCAGCCCCGGCGCCCCTCAGGTTACCTATCGCCTCCGCCCTCTTCCTTTCTTTCTCCTTCCCTCCCGCAACCTGGGCCCGCCCATCGGCCCAGTTCCCCTCCGGCTACGCAATCGGCGCAAGCCACGCCGCAGGCGTAGTGGCCGTCCGGGGAATTCGCTCCCTTGCCCGCTCAGAGCCGGTGCGCTTGACGGAGGGCGAGTGTGGGCTGGGATGTAACCCGCCAGAGAAAATGGCGGCGGCAGGAGGACCAGCGGCGGCGGCGGCGGCGGCTGGGGATCACATCGCCTCCTCGGTAGGATTATCTTCGGGGAACGAAGCCGCCGCCGCCGCAGTTGCCGCCTCCGTAGCAGCGCCCGCCGCAGGCGCTCCGAGCCCGAAGCCTTTGCGGTACAGCAGCGGCGCTGTACCGGTGCTCGTCGCGGGGCTCCCCACCGGAGACAGCGGCGGCGGCTGCAGCCAGAGGGAGTCGCGCTCAGACTGGAAGCGGAAGCAGCTGCGCAAAGTGCGGAGCGTGGAGCTGGACCGGCTGCCGGAGCCCGCCGAGTGCCCGGAGCTGCCCCTTCGCCTTACCAGGACCGCCGGGGCCGCCACGTCCTCCTCCGCCCCCCAGCCCGTGGCCCCGGCGCCGCGCTCCACCCCCGGCAGCCCCGCGTCCTCCCCCAGCCGCGGAGGCTTCCTCATCGCCGGCTCCCACGACCCGCCGCAGCCGGACGTCGGCAGCCAAGCGGCGGGAGCTGGCGTCGCCCAGAGGATCCCGGAGTTCCTGCCGCCGCCACCCCCCACTTCAGCCGGAGCTGGGTGAGTGGGGCTGCGGGCATGAGCTTGCGGGGCTGCGGGTGACACTTGAGAGCGGCGGGGTCCTTTCGGCCTGGCCGAGGGGAAGGGGTGGCCGGGACGCGGAAGGGTCGGGGCTCTTTTTGAGGCCGCCGTCTTCCCTTCCCCTGCGCGGGCAGGTAACGCGGCACTTGGGGCGCCGTGCAGAGAGAGGGCGCGTGTTTGCAAACACTCGGGCGAACCTCGAGAGTTGCCTGCCTGCCTGAGAGCTCGGGTTTGTCAAGGGAAGCCGGCCAGGGGTCGCTTTCGGGGGCAGGTCAACGTGCGGCGCTGCTTCCCAAAGCATTGTTTTGGCAGCAAACTCCCCTGCCCAGCGCACGCATCTCCTTGGCTATTTTACCACCCTTAGAAAGGGGTTTCTTTCTGGCGCTCGCAGCCCCATTTTGATTTTTGCCTCTGGCTTATGGGTTGCAGAAGGAATGGGGCGCGTTTCAAAGGGCGCCCGGGGGCCGAAAAAAAAGCCATTTCAATACCTGCCCAGCGGCGGTTGCTTGAGAGGCTTTGAAGTTTGAATTGGCCGGAGTGGTGGAAAAAAAAAAAAGGACCGGATGTCCCAGCCTTTTCAGTTTGTGTGGGGATCAACCCGCTAATTCTTCAGGCGATTCTTTTCTCTGTACTAGTAGGAGGATCCAGAGTTTTGGGAAGAGGAAGGGGGGGGGAATGGGGATGCGGGTAAACATCGCTGTAAAATGCGGCGAAGTGGAGTATTTTAGATTGGCTTGCCGTTTAATTGGTGTTCTCCACAGTTCAGGAACCGAGAGCGCGTCTGTAGCTTGTTTCCCCCCACGCTGTTTGAAAATAGGGAAATCTGTTTACGGAGTGGGAGAAAGCAGTTTAAAAAAAAATAAAATCCGTATGCCTCTCTACCCGGCTGCAGTTGAAACAGATATAAATTGAGATTTCAGGTGACAAGTCTTGAAAACAGTGCGTATGGGCTTGTCTTCCTTTCTTTTAAAGTTAACTGACATGCAGAATTTGCCCTGTTTTCCGGACAGGAAACACAGGTTCCAGTTGGGAATATTAAATTAAAACGGGCTGGTTTAAATTTGACAAGAGCTGTGGAGTTTTTTTTTTATATACATATGTTAAAGTGCTCCGGTGTCTGTTTTAATAACCTTCTGTTGAGATAAATGCATTTTTCCCCCTCTCAAAGCATTTTACTAAGGGTTGATGGAGAAATGCCCTTATAGTCACTAAGGGGGTGCTCTGAGACCTACATTCTGCATTGCTCATGAAGGAAGCCTGATCCTAAACAGGGATCTCTCTCAGAAACAGATCACCTTGACCTCCGTATGACTCACTTTTAATAAGCATGTTTAGTTTTACAGTCTTAATATGCAATTAATTTTTAAACTATTTGTACAATCAGTTCTAGTCTTGGGCAGCCAATAATCAGTGGTTCTGTGTATACTTATAACTTGTGAATTTGCTACTTTTTAAGCAGTTATGGTAACATATTAAAATGTAACAGATAAGCTGCTAACTGAAACCGAATTCCAAGTGGGCACATGAACTGTTATGTATCCTGATTATGGAAATGCATTTTTAGAAGAACTAGCATTGAAGTAGATTAATAGTGTATCACTGTAATGTGTTTCTGTTCAGTGTGCGCTCATTATATGCCTTAGTAATGTTGGCTATTTTATCTCAGTAAACCTTTGTTGTGACCAAAGAAGAATAAGGCAGAAAATGCACCTGTAAATCTCATTTGAAAGATTTATTGTAATGTGTTGACCGCAGAAAGATCAACATTTCATGAATATTGTATTTGTTAGAATATCTGTTGCTTGTACACGACAAATTTCTTTGTTACAAACATATTACAGAAATTTTGCACATTTGGGAGTTGGGGCAATCACTGAAATAAATTAAAATTAATTGCTGAAGAAACATTTATACATACTGGAGAAATCATTTTAGTTAAATAGTTTACCTCTGCATGGACATTACAGATTTAATTGAAATAAATCCAACAAAAATAAAGCTAGTGCAACTTGTAATTTCAATATGTTTAAACATTGAATAGCCATTATTACCCTTGTTAATATTTCAACTAAATTGTGTGTGTGTGTGTGTGTGTGTGTGTGTGTGCATGTGTGTATACATTCAAGCCATTCTTGACTCCTGGTGATTGCATGGATAAACCCATGCAGTTTTCTTGCTGAGATTTTTGGAAGTTATTTGCCATTACTTTTTTCTAGAGCTGAGGAACAGTGGCCCAAAGTCACCACTGCCTTTGTGTTTCGGGCAGAACTAGAATTCAGTCACCTGGTAACTAGCATGGTGCCTTAAATTGCTACACCATACTGGCACTAAATGGTAAATGCTTCAACTAAATTCTTAAAATCTAAATCACATTATTACATTTAATACAGTGAGTGCAGTAACTAATATTAATTCCTTTCATATGGTCTTCTTGAAATAAGTAGATAGTACAGCTGCTTTAAGGCCCTCACATATTTCTCTCTTATCTATGATCCTTCACCCCAGGGTTTAAATATTTCCTACTTCATCACATTTCTGAATTATGAATACTATTTGCAGTATGTCCCATCATTCTAATGATTTTATGAAATAAAATAAAAATCTCTAATTCTGGTCTAAGCAATTAGCTATATATAATAATCTGTTGTAGATTGGAATAGGGATAAAAATATTCATCCATCTATTCAGGGATTGGATGATTACTAATGAAGTGTAACATCTCCATTTGAAGAAGGTTGCAGCTGTATAGAATGACTTTCCTTGCTGAATATGAGCATTATGTTAGTCATGACAGTTAATCCAAAATTAAGTAGTCTTAAATTATTCAGTTCCCCAAATATTTAACTATGATAATACCCTGGCTTCCATGAAATAAAAAAGTAAGATAGCTTTCTTGACAATGTCTTAATTTTACCATGTTATTGTAGCCCTCCATTTATTTTGACTAGCAAAATAGGAGATCCAGATTAGTTTTTTTGTGTACTTTAATGTTACTTATTAATGTATACTTTCCTTCAGTAAATGCTGATAGAATTACATAGTATTAATTCACTGTTCTTCAAGAGTATGGAAAAGCAGCTTTTGTAAAAGTAAAGCTGTGGTCTTGAGTGTTTCAAAATACTCATGTCCAGTGGTGGTAATGGAATCTAAAAAAATGGAGTTTTAATGATAAAATAATTTTCTGAAATGTAGGCTGCAATCCAAACACTGGGACCAAGCTGCATTAAGATCAGTGAAGCTTAGCCTGAGTATAAGGATAAAGCTACATTTATATAATTAAGGAGCCTTTTTGGTGTAACTGATTTTTCCTATCTATCTATGAGGAAACAGTCTTAATTCTACTATAATAAGCTTTTTATAGGTGAAGATTATAACTTGAATTCCTGCTAAGCCCTTATGCAATTTGTCTTTCAAAAAGTAAACTTTATATTTTCATTACCAAAGATTTCTGTTGTTCCTATATATGAATGTATTTGTTTACATTGGAGTGGTGAAGGAAGAATACAAATAGAAATTGTTCCAGAATGATAATTGAAAATACATAGTTAGACAATCTTGTGTTATTGGACCTAACTAAAATTTAGATTTTGTATATGTAGAGAGGGTTTGAGAAAAATATAATGGAGTAAAGGACTTAATTCCAATATAGTAGTATGTTGTATATACTGTGTTGGTGCATGCGTATATGTATGTGTGGGGGAGGGGGTGGGAATCTCATTAGTACAATCATTATTATAGTTTAACTTACAGACTACTGGACTCAGTCCCAACTGAATAGCAAAAGCCACACTAATTAAACTTTGAAGCATCAGTGGAGGTTGAAGAACATAGAATAAAAGGCAAATAGGAAAGGATTGTACTCTGTGATCTGTTAGGTCTCAGACATTTCAGGATTGATTTTAAGAACATGTTTTTTAAAAAATCTGATATTTATTTTAAATAACTTTATGCTTCCTGACTTTATAACATCAAAGCATGAAACTTTTAAATTGGAATATAAAAATTGCATTATAAATAACAAATCAAATGGTCAGTGTCCATATATTTAAACAACAAACATGGATTTTTCAAATGCCAGTGTGAATGAAAAAGTTAGCAGTGTGCACCTCAGCCACCCCAGTGTCATTTTATATCTTATTTCTGGTAAGGGCAGAGAGGCTGAACAGTACAAAACTGACAGCACTTACCATGAAAACAGCAGCCAATCCCCCCCCCTCTGCTCTGTAAGTCACGTAGTGACATCCATGAAGAGGCAGTCATCCCTGAGATAAGTGCAGGTGTCTTTGGGGCGGGGGGACGGACACCAACCCTGGCATCTAATAAACTGTAGATGGAAAACCTGCTATGTGAACCTAGACAGATCCTGGTTGATTGGGATTATCCAGGTTTATGGAATGAGTTCTTCATTTCAATAACCTTAGGCATCAAAGATGGCTGGGTTAGATAAGTATTTGATCAATATTTGCCTCGTGATTGATATTATGTGTATAGCTGTAGATACACTGAAATCAACTCTTCTAATTTGTTAGATACTGAAAAGGCTTTTGATAGGGTGCAGACTGAACATTAAAATGCATTTTAAGAAGGTATGGTTTCTTGATAGACAGACAGACATGTTTATATTCTTTGGGTTTCACTTCCTTCCAGTATATACTTGCACTATATTTTATTTTTTTAGCTTCTTTTATTTCCTTTAAAATCCTATCTTTATTATTTTTTATAAATAACTCAAGTGGTGAACATACCTAATACACTTTCCTTCTTCTATTTTCCCTACAACAACAATCCTTTGAGCTGGGTGAGTCTGAGAGTGATTGGCCTAAAGTCACCCAGCCAACTTTTTTGCCTAAAGTAGGACTAGAACTTATGTCTCCTAGTTTCTAGCCTAATGCCTTAAGCATTGACCAAACTGGACCTCCCTGAAATATATACCAACAACATGGCAGGATGCTTTAGCATATCTGCAAAGTTAGCTTCTGTAAGAAATTCTGCACTTGGACAGAAACCCACAATTCTATTTTAAAAGGCATTAAAATGCAATGAAAGCATTAGTTATATATTTGATTTGTGAAAAGAAGGTGTTATAACCTTTAAAGCCCATCATGGCATGAGCGAGATATTTGAGGGACCACCTCTCCTCATTCATATCTACCCATCCCATTAAGCCTGCCGTAATGTGAATGAAGTAATTTTATACAGAAAAATATAAGGTGTAATGGGGTTTCAAGTAAGAACATAAGAACATTAGATGAATTCTATTGGTTCAGGCCAACAATCTATATATGGCATCTTTGGTATTGCATAACAGGCAGCTAGGTGCATTCAGGAAGCTCAGAAGGGCAATATTTCTCCTTTATTATTGTTTTCTAGTATCTGTTGTTAAAGGTAATGCTTCTTGTGGTTCAAGAGGTATTAAGCAGTCATCAAAAATTAACAATGTTGATTATTTAGTCTTCTGCTAATGTATATATTCTCATTTAATATGGTCTATATTAGTGGCACATACCACATCTGATAGCTTGATTTTGGATTAGGGTAATGTGTGAATCCAAAACTGAGTTAATTAGGTATCTCTTTTCCTAATGTTTGAGAAAAGGGGTGTGTGTGAGAGAGAGACACTCTATGAATGTGTACATTTTATTGGGCCCCAAAAGCTAGCATATTATTAGAAACATAAAGATCCAAGAAATGCCAAATGCCATCTTGTATATCATTGAATTGTATAGCTTCATCAGGTCTTCTGCCTGTGTATTAATGTTGATAACTCTGTTCACATGTAAACAATATTTATCATAAATATGATTTAATCCAGTAATTAGTTTTGAGCATTTTCTACACACCAGTCCCTGCATATTTAATTAGCAATCCAGTTTGTGCCAAGGGACACGCCTGTAGGTTTGTAGCATTAGGTTTCCAGTATTAATGAAATGTCATGTATTCTTGCCTAATGTTCTGTTAATATTAAGATACTTTACATTCATTGTATTACCACAATCTGTTAAGACTTAATCCATTGAATAAAGAAATATTATTTTGGCTGTATTTATTCCTGATGCCTCATGTTGCCTTCTTTAAAACAATGTTTTGTTATCAGCAGATAGAGTCCTTTATAAGTTTCTAAATTGTAATATCAAAATCAATTTAAAAATCAAAATAAATTCCAAGATTCTCCTTTGTTCATTTTAAAAAAATTAAATGATGTTTGTATTTGTATCTCTTATGGTAGATTTCTCACATAGACTAACTCTTAAGAATACAGTGATTTTATTATCAGTCCGTTCTAAGACTCTAAGCTGTTCATCAGGAATGACTAATGTATATATCACTGAATCAGACATAGTTTTAAAGTTGGTCTTGCTTTATGTGCTTCAACATTTAAAAACATGAGCTGTTCAAGGTAACTTTCTGTCACCTTAGGAGTTAAAGAAATACATTTAAAAGAGATATTACTGCTTAGGGAGTGTCTATTCTGTGTAGGAGGCACTATGAGAGAGTGGTAAATTGGATACTAACAGCTTTTGCTATCAGTATGTACAGTTTTGTTTCAAATCACAACACTGGAGATATATTTGGGATGAATGCATTAAGGGAATCTCTGACAGTTTATTGCTTTAAAAAGAATTAGTTACTTTTGTATTACTTCTTTTCCCCATAACAAAACTCTCCCCATATAGTTAACAATGAAGAGAAGTAGGCATATTCTTTCTTCATGTCTTAAGCAGTATGAGCTTTTAGATTGAGTCATCGTTGTTTGGTTTTCTGGTGTCCTGACATTTTGTCGGCAGCTGTGGCTGCCATCTTTAGAGACATGGTCAGCTGTTTTGTATACTTTTGGCATTGGATAACAACTGAAGATGGAGTGACTGAACTTTTGTATTTGTACCTGCTTGATTGATGTTAGCCATAAAAGCTCAGAACAGTATACTATACATGTTAGCTTTTCCTGAGTAATAAGAATGTATGTATTGGCCCTCTCAAGATCTATGTGGAATAAAACCATGTTCATTCATGCATAATTTGGTGATAGACAAATGCACAACTGTGGTGTGCATAATTGAGACTTTAGTTGGACAACAATTGTGATCTTATTGGAGATCATTTTCCCCCAGTCCTGCTGTAATTCTGAGGTCAGGGAGAAGTAATTGCTGCATTCATTCATGAGACCTTGGCGATGATCAGTAATATTTACCTGAAAGTAATTGGATATGAATCTTGTGTGTAAAAGTGAGCGGTAAATGCCACCCTGCTGACTAATATCAGCCTTCAAGGTGTTCCTGGTCATTATTTTGGGACTGATACTCAAATTCTTGAAGCTTTGGTTCAGAAGACCATGAGTCTCCATATTCTGGGAGAGGAATCTGAGTAGACTTGGGATTTCCTGACTTCTATGCGGGTCAATGAGCTTGTCTCAGGTAATCTCAATTTAGATTCACAAAGATGGGTATTCCCTAAACCAAAATATTTAATTGGAGATGATAAAATATGATCTGAATATGGAAGAAATTCACACCTATTCTTTGCTATGATCAGATCACTTTATGGTCGTACTGTAGATTATTATACAAGATAAAAGATCCATTACAATGATCAAAGTTGCTTTTGTGAGGATGTTTCCAAGTGGCAATCCTGAATTTTCCTGAGTTTGTTTCTCAGGAAGGTTATAAAAGTTGAAACAAGGAAAAAGATGCCAAGAGCAATAATAATGCAAGACCAAAAGTGAATCTCTCATGATCACAAACAAGAAAGCTATATTCTTACATAATCTCATTAGTCAGACTTATTGAAGGAAAGGGGATTAGATTCCAGAATCTTGGAAACTGGACATTTGGTTGCTCTGATCCTCCTTCCTGTCTCTTGACAAAGAGGAGAGGTTGTCATTTGTTTTATTGATAAGGAACGTACACATTTTACAAATTTACAAATTCCTATACTCAGATCCATTATAGATCTGATCGAGCACTGGTATGTACCTGGTGATGATGAAAGCAGTGAAGCAAATGTCCTTTTTTGTTCTTACTGAATCTACAGGTAATAGCTCTGTTTAGTGTGATCTGAAGACCTTCCGTTTATATTAAGCCTTCCTTTTGGCAGAAGGGCACTTGGAAGTTAGTGGGAAATCAACTCCTAGTCAGAGTTCAAACATAGCACAGTGGTAATCAAATCAAATCTTTATTACTGGCATAGATCAGGATAGTTGTAATGGTATGTTCAGAGCCTGAGAGAGATTTCACTTTGGACATCTGGATATTCCCCTTTTACCAGTCAAATGAACAACCTTTTTACCAGTTCATGCAGAGGCTGTGGTCAAGAGGCTAAGTTCTCATTTTAACAGGCTGGGACATAAAATGGCTTTTGAAAGTGAAAACAATTTAGTTCTTGAAATTTCTATGATCTCTTTCCTTTTCAACAAATCTTATTAAAGAAGCATTTGTGAGAATTTTGCTATTGGGTGTTAGCTTGACATCTTGTCACAGATAGAAACATGAATGCATTTGTTCCTCTGGTGGATGATCTTTGTTGGTATCTGGATGGAAAGAATATGCACATCATGGCAGGCTTCATTTCCATGGACTATAGTATCTATCTGGACTGCCTGGATGGGTTGGGATTTGGAAATACTGTCCTGGTTGGTTCTGTTGCTACCTGAGCAGGTGATTCCAGTCAGTAGTTATGGGATAAGAGCAACCAAATCTTTATAGTTTATTTTTCTGCAGCATGCTGTCTATTCAAGCGGCTCTGGGCATGTGGAGGGCCACAGCGAATCAGTCCTTTTCCCTCTGTCATTTAACTAAAACAGATCATCCACCAATGATATGCAGTTACACATTGCCACTGGAGGATGGGCTAAAGATACTGTGGAAGTCTTGAGTGTAAGATTGTGGATGGGGAGAAACAAGCTGGAAGTGTGTATCCGTAAACAACTTGGCTAATTGAAATGTCAGTTTTGGTAGTTACTATAATAAGGATCACACATTCCACAAAGAAACAAGCCTGCCCAGTTGCTTGGCAGTAATTTCTAGCTTGACTTTAAGCAGCCTCCAAACAAAAGAAAACCCAATATCATATCTGTCCCTCTCTCCATTGACAATAATGAGTTACTAACATACTTATTGAAGCCTTTGGAAGTCTAAAAAATATTTTTTAAAAAATGGAGTTCCTCTCTTCTGCTGTGAGATTCTTAATCTGTTGTAAGAAGACTTATTTTTCACACTACTCTTACATTCCTTAAAAAGCTTATCATATTAATAAGATGTCTATAATTATTTTTGGGATCTTGGTGGTTTCAACAATTGTAGTTGACAGTTACTGTATAGCATGGGTGTCAAACTCGCCGTCTCACCTTGCTGTCACATGACATATTGTGACATTTTCCCCTTTGCAGAGCTGAGGTGGGCATGACCTGTGTGTGAGGCATCCAGCCCATGGACTGTCAGTTTGACACCCCTGCTGTATAGGTTCATACAGTAGTTTCCCAAGCAATCATGGGTCTGTACATATCTGAAAATAATCATTTGCAGAAGGCTCAGTGATGTAAATGACCATGTTATAAATAAGCCTTTGGCTTTGCTCATTTTTCTGGCTGAGTTGAATTTACAAGTCATTTCCATTCATTTAAAATTTAATTGATCACTTGATAATTCTATTAATTCCAAATGTTAAAAAGATCAACATCAGGCTATTTGATATACCTTCTGTGTTGAGCCCAGAAGCCTTGCAGTGTTACAGATACTTTGAATAGGTACAAGGAGACCAGTTTGGCAAGATTTCCTTTAGATGCTTGTGAATACAGTGATCCGTTGACATAAAAAATGTGAGATTAAATTTCTGAATACTTCTCACAATAAGAGAAGTTATTTGTGTCAGCCCCAGTCCTGTGACGGTACTTGGGGCTGCTATTCATGTGGGGATTGCCATTCCGTTGCTGCACACTTTTGCCGACAACCCTTCCTGACAATTTGTTTGTTTGTACCCCACCTTTATTATCTTCCTCCTCCTATTTTTCCCACAACAACCCTCTGAGGTAGGTCGGGCTGAGACTTTGTGACTGGCCCAAAGTCACCTAGGTGGCTTTCATGGCTTGAAGGATTATCACTTCACAAATGGTGTTGAATCTTTCACTCAATTTTTAAAAAGTATTTTTATCATTGTTTGAAGCTGCCAATAATATAAGAGGAGGCTAAAATTTGTGACCAAATAAGCCCCATGTTCTCTGTTGATTGTTATAACATTACCTCACAAATCCCTGTTGTGCTTAAGAACATGGATGCTAAGACATGTTGGGACTCACTAAAAATGGGCAGGCTATTCAATTTTGATAGAGGATAGTAGAGGTTAAATGTGCAACTCTCTCTAACGCTTCTGTATCTAATCCTGTAAGAGGGCATGCAAGTGACACTTCATGCCAGCACAACTCCTAATAGCAAGAAGAAAAGTAGTCACGAGTGGTAGTCATTGCACAATATAACTCTCTAGCTGTAAGAACTTGTCTTCTAGAAACAGTTGGTACTTGCCATAAATCATATTTTAGAGATTAGTGGAATTTTTTGCCAGAAGCTACTTCCATTCAGACTCTTGTTGCCTCTGCTGTTTGTTCTCTTTAATGGGTACAGATAGGTAGAGTATGTTCTTGGAAGAAGGACTAATTTTATAAAATGTTTCTCCTCCTTACTCACTTGTTGTTCAGTAAACAAGATTAACAAGATTGCAAGGAGGAAATGAATGCACATAAGGATTTTAATTTTTTTAAGAAATAGCTACACTAATTTTGGTTTAACATTTTTGTTCAGCACACCAATGTGTTTTGCAGTACTGAGTCCTGGATTAAATAAGAACTAGATGTCATATATTTATGTGTGAACTATCGTGTTACCCGGAAATAAGACCCTGTCTTATATTATTTTTTGAACCCCGAAATAAGTGCTTGGCCTTATTTTCGGGGAGGTCTTATTATTTTAGGGTGCGTGGAGCAAGACAGGAATCCTCTTGCGTCTTACCTGATTTCCAGCTATGTCTCCCTAACCCTAACCAGAGGAAATGGCGGGGACCGGCTATGCATGCGGTTAAATATTTTCGGGGAGGGCTTATTTTTGGGGAAACACGGTATCTTCGTGACTATAGTATCTGCACATATTAGGAAGATTTTTGGTACAGCATTAGCAAATATAATGGACTCAACCGAAAGCTGAACAATAATAGAAGGAGGTATATCGGTTTCTAAAATACCAATTCTTCAAAAAAAAAATTTCAAATTTCAGTGATAGTATTGGTTGGTACTTCAGAGAGTTGTTACATTGTAAAACATAATACCTTCAGTGAAGACTGGTAATTTGCGTACCTGTTGCTGAGGTAAAATGTGGCTATATCTTTTTGTTATGCTTGTTCGGAGGCACCATTTTTAAAATAATTTTTTTTTAATATAATACACACCGTACATATTTTATGGACAGTGTATTGACTGGGTCAAATCTTTTTTAAACAATGCTAACAGTAATAATACAAATAAGTATGCATAATTCTGTACTTCAACAGTACCATTCTCCGATGTACTGCCTTGAGAATCCAGAGAGTGGGTATTGCTCTGCCTTCTTCCTTTGGAGACTGAATCTGTTGAGCTTTCTGCCATGTCCCTCCTGGTTGCTTCCCAGTTTGATTCAGTCTTGAATCCAGGAGAGACATGATTTCAATATCCCAAATGTCTAGGACTACTAATAAGGCCAAATATTAACAAAATTTAATCATTTTTTTTCTCTGTTCTATTATAAGCTTTTAAGGAATTACCTGATTGATTCCTACTTATTAATCCTTTCTCTTCATTATCTTTTATCTTCTTGCATCTCATTTTGATTTTTTCCTTCCACTGCTTCTTCTATTTTCTCATCTTATGGTCCCAGTTGTCCCAGCTTGTGACTGCCAAAAATAGCCATCATCCCTGCTGCTGTTCGGGAGAGCTTGCTTCGGACATAACGAGGAAATTGCGAGTTCCTCATGGTCCACGAAGTGGGAGTCACCATTTTTTGAAGTAGTCATTCTGCTTCTGGAGATCTTGAGAAAGGATTTCCTCTTTGTCACTGAAGTTGATTCTTAGAACTGTTGAGATTGATATGTTTGTGGAGATTCTCGATCATCCTCGTTATGGTTGTCCCAAAGGTGCTTTTTCAAAAGGCAACTGAACTTTGTTTTTACTTGAAGACATTCACTACTCATCCAAGAAGCTTCTTCTTCAGTCTCCTTTGTGGGAGATTGATACATTGGCAAAAATAAATTTCCAAGAAATGGTTTCAGGCACTTCATAGCTGTACAAGTTTAAAAGAGCAAATGATAGCACTGATCCTTGGGGTAGTCCATTATTCAACTTATACGTACTTGTATTAAATTCTGTGAAAACTTAAAATAACGTGTTACTCAACATGTTATCAATCAAGGCAATGGTATTATGACAAGGTATAACCTTGATTAGTTTGAGGAGAAGTCCTTCCCTACAGATAGTATTGTAGGCTGCTGAAACATTTTTTATTTTCCTTTGGAATTTGTTCTCCAGGTAGGAAGTTAGTGCAAGGACTTGGTCATTACAATCACATTTGGGGCAAAATCCAGCTTGTTCTACTTGGATTACAGATTCTACTGATAAGGCTTAGAATAGCACAAATCTTTCTAAAAGTTTGTAGGTCAGACAGAGAAGAGCCATTGGCCTGTACGTTTGGGGAAGGTTTGGATACTTTCCTGGTTTCAAAACTGCAATAATTTTGGTCTTTTTAAATATAGAAGGCAACCATCCTTAGCATAGTATGGAACTAAAAAAGGAGGCAAGCCAACATTTAGTTGCTGGACCATAGCTCTTTAGTAATTCTAGGTACATGCCATCAAATCCTGCAGCGTTGCCATTTTGCAAAGAACCCAGCACCCCCTGGATTAAACCTCTGGTGTAAATGGGCATGAATATAAAGCATGTGATGGAAGATCATGCTTCAACCGTCTAAGTTCAGATTTGTCTGGTGAATTTCAATATAATAATTTTAAATTGGGGTATTTTAATTTTTGGGGTTTTAAATCGGCCAAATCTATTTAATTATTTTAATTTTTAATTATTGTTGTGTTTTTAAATTGGCTGTACACCGCCCTGAGTCCTTCGGGAGAAGGGCGGTATAGAAATAAAATAATAATAATAATAATAATAATAATAATAATAATAATAATAATAATAATAATAATAATAATAATAATAATTATTATTATTATTATTATTATTATTATTATTATTATTATTATTATTATTATTATTATATCTTGCAGTCCTTAAAATAGAGATGAGATGGTTAGCTATGGATTCCACACTGATGGTAGAATGTTTTCTTGATGGTATGGATGAGAATGTTTCTTTTAGCTACATATTTAATTAAGTCAACAAACCTGTAGTAGTTCTTAGGGACTGCTTTGATCGATCTGATATTAGCATCAGTGTGTTTGGTATAAGTATTCCATTCTGCTTTCTGGAAGTTCCAATGAGATTTAAGAGTCGATGTAATTACTGGGATCTGGTATTCTTTAGATTATAGGCCTGCGTTGACTGAATGGAACATTGTTCAAAACCTGTCTCTAGATTTGAGATGATGATTTTACTACTCCAGAGAAAACAAAACAAAGGACTGGACTATAATCCTGTTGCCAATGAGCAGAATGAATGTGCCGCTATCTTTAGCATCATAAATAAGAATAAATTTTGTTTACTTCTATCCAATTGAATAATTACTCCCATTCTCATCACACTGGCTATAGCCGCAAGATGTGTGGTTAGTGGCTATTGGAATCACCAGGGATTATACTATCTCACACAGGTGTTGATAAAACAGAATCTGGTCAACTGTCCATTGGAGGCTTGTAAACATTCATGATGGTAATATTCTATAATTCTATGGACATAGAGAAGATATTCTGATTGGTAGTTGAATTATTATTTGGAGGAAGGGCATTATAACTGTCAATATCATCCTTGACGTAAATTGCAATTCTCTGTTTAGGGTGGTGCAATGCTGTTATTATTTTATGTCCAAAGATTTTAGCCCTAATTGTCAGTTGGAGATTGTCCTCCGTGTGTTTTTTCCTGAAGTACCAGAATATCAATGGTAAAATCCATAAGGATCTTAGCCAAGTATTCATTTTTGGCTCTATTGATGCCTACAATGTTAAGCTAGCAGAAGCCTGTGTGTGTAATGCTAAGACCCCAAAAGGGGTATAGGTGGTCCTCGACTTACAACAGTTCATTTAGTGACTGTTCAAAGTTACAACTTTGTTACAAAAAGTGCCTTATGACAGTTTTTCACACTTACGACCATTACAGCATCCCCATGATCAAGTGATCAAAATTCAGATGCTTGGCAATTGGTTCATATTTATGACGGTTGCAGTGTCCCAGGGAACAGCTTTTCTGACTTCTGACAAGCAAAGTCAATGAGGAAGCTACATTCACTTAACAGCCATGTTATTAACCTAACAATGATTCACTTAACAACTGTGGCAAGAAAGTTGTAAAATGGGGCAAAACTCACCAACATTAATAAATTTCTCACTTGGCAACAGAAATTTTGGGCTCAATTGTGGTTGTAACTCGAGAACTACCTGTATTTGGTTTTATGCACTTCCATTTGTCATGGCTATGAGGCCCAAGAAGGTAGTAACGCTGCATCTGGTCGTTTCATCCATTTAGCACCGCCCAGGGAGCATGTGTAGCTTAAGGAATGCTGGCAACTATTGCTTTCCTGTTGCTCCCCATACTGTTGCACTCAGTATGTGGCTACTGTGTCATCAGAACAGTTGGTAATTAAGGTTAAGTGGGTAAGACTGTGAAAAGCTTCAAGTTCCATGATAAAATGGTCTGCAAACTTCTGGAATGCTCAGTGCCTTCTCCATACCATGTCAAAACTCATTTTCAGACATGCTGTTCTAGACAAAGCACCTTAAATTATTTCTAATGGTATAGCTAGTCCTTGATTTATACTGCAGAATTTCCATCACTAAGCAATGCAGTCATTAAGTAAATTGCACCTGCTTTTATAACCGTTTTTTTTTTTTTTGCCATGGTCATTAAGTGAATTTGGCTTCTCCCACTGATTTTGCGTGATAGAAACTGGCTGGATTGGTTGCAAATGTTGATCACACGATCCTGGGACATGGCAACCATTATAAACACATTATGTGTTACAAGCCCCCGAATCATGTTCACATGATCATGAGAATGTTGCGATGTTCATAATTGCAAGGACCAGTTGTAAGTTACTTTTTCCAGCACTGTCACACTAAACAAGTGGCCGTAGATTGAATAATAAACTACCTTTATTGACAGGAGGAGTTTCAGCATGCCCCAAAATCTTAACACAGATTTTTTCCCCCAGCTCAGTGAAATTTTGCATGTGCTTAGTCTTAGAGCCAGTTTGGTCTAGTGATTAAATCATCAGGCTAGAAACCAGGAAATTATGAATTCTAGTCCCTCCTTAGGCATAAAAAAACAACAAAACTGCTTGATTTTGGGCCAGTCATTCTCTCTCAGCCCAACTCACCTCACAGGGTTGTTATTCTGGACAAAATAGGAAGGATGCATGTTGGGTATGTTTGCGCCTTGAGTTATTTATAAAAATAATGAAGATAGAATACAAATAAATAATATATTGTGCCTATTTCTGAAGTACTATTGTGCTTCTCCTCTGCCAGTTGCAAGACAAATCTGAAAGTATATTATCCAAGCATCAGTGGCCATTTTGTTTGATTGGATTTCATTTATTTAAAAACACAACATATTCAGTAAGAAAAGCTAGGAAAAATCTATTGTACGTAAAGCTAGTATAATCCCATATAATAAGGAGATTTTTTTTTTCTAACCTGAATTAGAAGGAAGGTTATGCATCTTTAGCGATTACAATAAAGACATTGTTAAAGCATATATTAGCCTATAATAAATGAATCAGTCTGGCATCCTAATTCTACCCTTATTCAGAGCCATTATGTTATCCATTGCAGTTATTCAAAGAGCTGATTATAATTTGAAAATCTTAAAGCAGGAAATGAATAACTTTTGGATGTTTGAGCTGTTAACTTTGTGAAGCACACTGATTTAGTTGTGCTTCTACATAAAAAATGGGCTATGTTGGATCCTTGTTTATGTGTTCTTAATGAGGAATATTAAGCGTATAAATTTCTTGGATTGTTTTTCTCTTTTAATTTTCTAGCTTGTAAAAATTCAGTAAGAAAAAAAATCCCTCCAAATGATCATTGCATTAAATTGGAGAGCACTCTTTATAGTCTTGTTTCTCATGAAAATTGATAGCTACCTATGTAAGTTTTAAATGGCATTGGCAATGTGTCTTGAATGCAGCCTTCTCCAATGTAGCTTTATGTAGTGCCAAACTGCAAATTAGGATGAGTAGTTCTTGTATTATTTTCTCTGCGGGTATATTTGTTTGCAAGATCCAGCTACCGGTATTTGTGAGTTTATGTATTGATCAGGGAGGCAGTGTTCAGGGAGTAGAACTTAAATATTGTGCCTGACGCTACTACATTTACAACATACCTTTAATAAATAATGGTGGGAAAAATCAGTGAATTCAGGTATTGGCAAATTGTTTTTAGGTTTCTACATGAAATATTTAGCAAAAAAGAACTCATGCTTTATTCATGTGAGCACATTCCTAAAGGAAAACTCTTTTACAAACTTTGCTCTAGATTGTTAAACATTTCTAGAGGGGTAACCATATCGTTGATAGCAAAATCAGCCAGGAATCTTGTGGCATCTTAAAAACCTTCATCCCTTCTCTCTGAATTGGCCTAGAACATTATGAAAAAAATGAACTCTAGTTTAAAATGAAGACTTGGGTAAGTGGGTACATTCCTAATTGATGGTCAATTAGTTAGCTAAGTTAGTTAGTACTTCATAGCAAAATTGAAAGGGTAAGAGAGAAGTCAGTGAAGTAAGATGAAAATGGTTATTTCAAAATTTAAGAATACATCTATAGTAATAACAGTATACAATAATAAATATTTAAGCACTTAAATATTTAAGTAACTTATTGGCAGCTTTTCTGTTATCTAGGTTACATGCTGTGTTTTATTGCATTAGATTAGATAAGATTTCATATGCAAGTATGTTCTTGGACTACAAAATCTTATGCAAAAAAATGGCTATAAATATATATAATAGATTGTAGATTTTAGCAGTGAAGATGTTGTAAATACAATTAATTGTTGGCTATTTTCATAGATATTGCTGCTTGTTTATTCATATACTGTATGGCCTGTTCCAGTTGTATAATCATTCTTAGCTAACGGGGGATATTGGTGATTGAGATTTTTTTCATGGAAATTAGTATTAGCATGTTGTCTGTTAGCAATCTAGCAATCCATATCCTTTGATAGGTATCTTGATCACTTCATGCAAAAACATCCCTAATTTTTTCCTAATTCTAAGTTTTTTGGAATAGTATTTAATAAGACACAATTGAAAGCAATATTTCAGATTCAAGCAGCAGGTTAAATGTTGAAAATATTCCTGACCTTTTAGAATTGGCATGGTATGGCTGTTACAGGAACATAATATTTTATTTATTGAAGGCTGCCTTTCAAGGAGATATTTATATCTTAGGTAGAGCTTGAATCAGGATATGGCTTAAATCTGGCAGGAATTAGCTTGGGGAAATAATTGCTTCTTCGGATTTCACTTACCACTTGTTTTAGCTGCTGTTTCATTAGATACTTTCTTTTGTTTATTTTTCAGTGCCTTTAATAAAATCAAAGGCTATGGCTTAGATTTATCTCGAACAGTAACTCCATGGAAAACTAAACTCAATTTTTCATTTTTGTAATTTACAATATATACAGAGAATTATAGCAGTTAAATTAGGGAAGTAAGCATGGTCTTTAAACAATTGTTGACAAATATAATGACAGTAACCACTGTCTTTATAATCATTGTTAGTTTAAATATAGTATATGCAAATCATTGTTGTATGTAGGCAATGATTGCTATGTTTTTTAAAAATCTAACAAAATAGCCAAAATCTCATGAATAATAACTAAAGAAAAAAAGAGAGAAAGGACTCAAACTTCTAGGTTGGCAGGGTTTCTGAAAATCGGTAGTTTCTGAGTTATCTAAAATAAGAATGACCATCTGTTGCATGGTCTTTCTCCCGATGGTGTGTTTAGAAACAAAAGACTAATAGATGTCAAAGGTGGAATTTTTATTTGATTTGAATAGAATGCTGCCCTGTTTTCTTATATAAAAAAAGCGCTGTCACCTTTATTCAGCTTTGACTGATTTAAATCAATTTAGGTTGACATAAAGTAAGTTCACAATTAACCCCAATGTACCTGTCAGCACCTCTCTAATGCTGCAAAGCATAATGACTTTTAAAACAAGACCATGTTAAGCCAGATGTTGAGTTCAGATTTGCCAGTTCGTTATAGGGTTGATTGAGCCTTGGAATGAAAGCAGGCAACTAGATGCATCTAAAAAGCTTACAAATGATCAGGAGAAAATGATGAAGATTTGAAGCCAATTTAAAATTAAGTATGTGTAGTACATACAGTAATATGTAAACATAAAGATTATCCTCTTTTCAACCTTCTTAAGTGAGGCTATCACCACATCTGGTATCAGCAAATTCTAGAATTTGTGGACTGTAGAAGGACCCTCAATGATATATCTAGAGCGGGTAAGAATGAAGAATCTTTGCCTT
Organism: Pituophis catenifer annectens; assembly: GCF_029215685.1. Taxonomy (NCBI): domain Eukaryota; kingdom Metazoa; phylum Chordata; class Lepidosauria; order Squamata; family Colubridae; genus Pituophis; species Pituophis catenifer. The sequence continues at coordinate 268,964,951 of NW_027256882.1, read as the reverse complement.
TTTTCCAGTATGGGTAAAGTTGGGAATGGTGTTGTTTTATTTTGCAGAGGCCTTGAAAACTAATCACTATTTTCATTTCATTTCATTTTCATTTTATTAGATTTCTATACCGCCCTACTCCCGAAGGACTCAGAGCGATGCACAGCCAAACAATAAAAACACATACAATACAAAATTTAAAAATAGAATAAAATCAAATTAAATAATTTTGGCCCCGACAAATTTAAACCCCCAAACTTTTAAAACCTATTTAAAATTGAATATATAAAATACTAAAAGATATTTAAAATTTTAAAAATCTTTTATAAAAGAGGGGGAAAATTAGGCCAGGCCGGCCTGGTGAAATAGTAAGGTCTTTAAGGCGCAGCGGAAGGTGCGCAGATCCGGGATCCTCCGTATCTCTGGGGGGAGCTTGTTCCAGATAGTAGGTGCCCCCACAGAGAAGGGTCTCCCCCTGGGGGCCGCCAGTCGGCATTGTTTGGCTGACGGCACCCGGAGGAGCCCCTCTCTATGGGAGCATACCGGCCGGTGGGAGGCTATTGGTGGTAGTAGGCGGTCCCGCAAGTACCCGGGTCCTAAGCCATGGAGCGCTTTAAAGGTGGTAACCAGAACCTTGAAGCGCACCCGGAAGACCATCAGGAGCCAGTGCAGCTCGCGCAGGAGGGGTGTTACATAGGAACGCCATGTCGCTCCCATTACCACCCGCGCGGCTGCACTCTGCACCAGTTGGAGCCTCCGGGTGCTCCTCAAGGGGAGCCCCATGTAGAGAGCATTGCAATAGTCCAGGCGGGAGGTGACAAGGGCATGAGTGACTGTGCGTAATGAGTCCCGATCCAGAAAGAGACGCAACTGGCGAATCAGGCGAACCTGATGAAAAATCCTCCCGGTCACGGCCATCAAGTGCTCTTCTAAAGACAGCCGTGAATCCAGGAGCACGCCCAAGTTGCGAGCCCTCTCCGTGGGGGCCAATGATTCGCCCCCAAACTATCCTGTTTTTGTTTTTGTTTTTCACTTAGAATCTTACAACTGAGTTTCAGCTGCATGACACATGGCTTTAACTAAGAGCTAAAGGGAGGGAGATGCATGCAGGTTGCTTAGCCCACCTTATCTTTCAGTTGCTGGGCTTTCTAAAAAGGTCTAAGACAACTCACCATGGCCAGCTTGCCTTGGCTAACTTATTGTGGGATAACTCAGGAATGCCAACTTACCACAGGACAACATGCTGACGGACAGCTCAACACTGTATTAATTGTTTCATTCAGTTACTTTTATTATCGGTGACCATGTTTTTGTCAAAATTATTGTAACTGGAGTTTCTGGATTTATTTTCTTTATTATTATGGGTTATGGTTCCATTGAAAGTAATTTAACTTTTGTATTTATTGAATTGTCCTGTGGCGAGTTATCCCACTCCGTTCTAAAAAGCTTGGGACTTTGTAATAGTCCAAGTATATTCAGTGAAAGATCACATCTATCTTAGTATGTTTACTGACATACTAAAATCCCCACAATGTTAGGGAGACAAGTTTTATTCTTGTAGACGACATTTTAGTTCTTTTGTTTTTTTTAAAGCAAAACTTGTTTTCCAAAACCTGGTATTTCTTTTCAATCCTTTCCACCAATTTGCCCAGGACACATATTAAGATAACTGAGCGATAATTTTTTGTATTCCTCCTTGATTTTTTTTTAAAAAGTTAGATATTTCTTGCTCCTTGGTGAAAATGCTAGTTTTAGAAAATCTAGAAAATATTTTTTTTTATTAGGACTTCAGCACAATCCTGCTTAATATTTTTAAAGAATTATTGGATTATTATATCTGTTCCTGATGATTTATTTATTTTAAATTAGTAAGGCCTGTAATTTGTATCTTTCTGTTCTCTGTCCTTTTAGATCTTTTCCTGAAAAGGCCAACATTAGCCAACAGTGAACGTGCAATCTTTCATGCTCCCCCTAAATTTATCAGGCATGATGGTATATTTTTTAAAAACAAGAACAATTGATGCATTCTATACTGTGTACTTTTTTTGAGGTTTAAATTGGAAAGTAAGAGAAACAAAGGAGTCACTAACACTGAGAACCAGTGGTGGGTTTCAAATTTTTTTACTACCAGTTCTGTGGGTGTGGCTTGGTGGGTGGGGCAGGGGAAGGATACTGTCAAATCTCATTCCCTCCCCAATCCAGGGGAAGGTTACTACAAAATCCCCATTTCCTCCCGATCAGCTGGGACTTGGGAGGCAGAGAATAGATGGGGGCGGGGCCAGTCAGAATTTTTACTACTAGTTCTCCGAACTTCTCAAAATTTCCGCTACCGGTTTTCCAGAACTGGTCAGAACCTGCTGAAACCCACCTCTGCTGAGAACCATGGAAAAGTATTCAGACATGAACTATGCATCTGGTGGTGAAAACAGATTCTCAAAATGACCATATCCAAAAAATACCTCGTAACTGCATTCTGTGGTTCTGTTTGTATTTTCCTGAATATCTTTCCTGAAATGTATCTCTCCTTTTTCTGAATAGTGGACTTCTTATGAAACGCAGAAAAGATAGTCAATGTATCCACTATAATTATCTATAGTGACTAATAGGCGGCTTTCAGGGTGAAAGTGGCATACTTTATGAGCCTTCAAAATGCTTTTTTTCTTTTGAACAGAGGGCAAAAGACACAGCTGTGCAATAAATGCTATGTCTTGTGGAATTTCTAAGCAAATTATTAATCAGGAAGATATGCCTATTCCTATAAAATGCATCCATTTATTTTTAGTTTATTGGTTTAACTTTATTAGCATATATTATTCAACCATAAAGACTCTACGAGAAGTGTGTGTGTGTGTGTGTGTGTGTGTGAGAGAGAGAGAGAGAGAGAGAAAGAGAAATGGTTTATATTTGTGTTTAAAGAAACAATACAGATGAATTTAGTTTCTAATGTGTTCTAGAGAACATATAGTTTTAGGAGTAGTATTCTTGGATAAGCAGACTGTTCATGCCCTACTCAATCATGAAACTCACTGGATAATCATAGATTGCTCAGTTTCCATGGTGGTAGCGAACACAGTAATTGGATAATCTGTATGTTGTCCTTACTCAGAAAAAAGATATTACAGGTGTGATAATGTTATACTAAATATGGATAAAAATAACTGGTTTGTTTGACTGCTCAATATTGAATATATTTTAAGCACTCTATTTATTCTTATCCTTGTTTTACTTCCATTATTTAGCATTCTTACAAAATTCAGTACCAGCCTTCAACTCCATATTCATTCAAAACATTCTATAATAACCCTATTTGGTTTATCTTATTCTTTCTCTAATTGTAGAGAATATCATACTTACAGAGACATGTGCAGTGCCCGCACATGCTAAGCAAATCACATAGCCTATCACGTCTGTGGTATTTTTTAATGTTTCTTCAGTTACACAATCTTTGCTTTTAGCCTTCTATTTCAGTGTTTTGACAAGTTTTATGACTTCCTTTTTCAACACCTTTTTTCTTCAACACTTAGCATTTATAGCAATTTCTCGTTTTCCTTTTCCTCAGTTTTTCTATTTTCTACTTTTACGGTCATGAGTTTTGAGAGGAATACTATTTGTGTGTGAACTTTTCCTTCTATTAATTAATTTGTTGTAGTAAAACTAGTAAACTAATTGTTATGTATTGGGCTGATTCTCCAGTTAATAAAGTAACAGCAATATCAATAAGTATTGAGATATTTTTGTTAAAGTGGAAATTTATTTATCTATCTATCTATCTATCTATCTATCTATCTATCTATCTATCTATCTATCTATCTATCTCATTTCTATGCTGCCTAACTCCCTGGGGACTCTGGGCAGCTTACAACAAAAAATAATGTGAACAATATACCATAAAAGTTGTTTTAAAAAACATTAAAAACCCATACACTCCATTCGTGGCCGGATCTCGCAAGATTGCAGCAGTGAGATCAACAGCCCCAGGCCTGCCGGAAAAGCCAGGTCTTCACCGCTTTCTGGAAGGCCAATAGGGTGGGGGCAGTCCAGACCTCAGGAGGTAATTGGTTCCAGAGAGCCAGGGCAGCCACAGAGAAGGCCCTCCCCTGCGGGCCCACCAGCCGACATTGTTTAGCTGACGGGACCCGGAGGAGATCAACTCTGTGGGATCTTACTGGTCGTCAGAAGCTATGCGGTAGAAGGCGGTCTCAAAGATAGCCTAGCCCTAAGTCATGTAGGCATTAAAAGTAATAACCAACACCTTGAATTGTCCGGAGACCGATAAAGAGGCAGTGCAGCTTGTGGAGAATTGGTGTAATGTGTGTGTATCTAGGTGTACGCACAATAGCTCGTGTGGCTGCATTCTGGACCAACGGTAGTCTCCGAACACTTTTCAAGGGTAGCCCCATGTAGAGCGCGTTGCAATAATCTAACCATGAGGTGACAAGGGCATGAGTGACTGTGAGGAGAGCCTCCTGATCTAAGTAGGGTCGCAGTTGGTGCACCAGGCGAACCTGTGCAAAAGTCCCCCTAGCCACAGCTGTCAGATGTTGCTCTAATCTTAGCTGTGAGTCTAGAAGGACACCCAGATTGCGAGCCCGTTCTGAGGGGGACAATTTCTCCTCCCCCAGGACCAGAGATGGACAATCGACATAGTCTTTAGGAGGCAATACCCACAGCCATTCGGTCTTGTCTGGGTTAAGTCTGAGCCTGTTGACTCCCATCCAGACCCTCACAGCCTCCAGGCACCGGCACATCACATCCACTGCATCACTGAACTGATGCGGGGTCAGATATACAGCTGGGTATCATCAGCATATTGCTGATATCCCACCCCATATCGGATGATTTCATCTAGCGGTTTCATGTAGATGTTAAATAGGAGGGGAGAGAGGACCGAGCCCTGAGGCACCCCGCAAATGAGGGGCCTAGGGGTCAACCTCTGTCCTCCTATCAACACCGACTGTGACTGACCAGAGAGATAGGAGGAGAACCACCATAACACGATGCCTCCCACTCCCAACTCCCTTAGTCGTCCCAGAAGGATACCATGGTCAATGGTATCGAAAGCTGCTGAGAAGTCAAGTAGCACCAAGATAGAGGAATGACCCCCATCTCAGGCTCGCCAGAGATCATCCATCAGTGTGACCAAGGCAGTTTCCGTGCTGTAGCCAGGCCTGAAGCCAGACTAAAAAGGGTCTAGATAATCTGTTTCATCCAATGACTTCAGGAGCTGAAGTGCTACCACTTTCTTTACAACCTTTCCCATGAAGGGTAGGTTGGAGACTGGCCGAAAGTTCTTTAATTCTGCTGAATCCAGGGAAGGCTTCTTGAAATCAATTGGTGGTAGAATTCCAAGTGTCTCCTCTTAAATTTATCTGGAGTAAAACAAGCCTAGTAAAACAAGAGTCCAGCCTGCATGTAGCACAATTTATATTGCTAGGAACCTGCTCCTCAAGAGTGAAAGAATCTCAGATAATCTGGGTTTCAGAATGGTACCTGGAAAAATACTGCTGTATCAAATTTTAATATTTAAGGGTATGAGCCAACTATGTTATTTTGCAGGTGATACTTCAATGCTGCTTGAATTGCACATTGCAGTGGTTTCAATATGTTAGTGGTTTCAGTAGGCATCCTGAATACAAATGAGTCCTGAGGCAAGGAATGGGAATTTTTTGTTACAACACAGTGCCAACAAGTGAAGCTTTAATTTAGGAACTGAAACCAGCTTCAGTTTCATGTCTGAAGCTGTATTAACTGAGCTATTTGCACTACTCTCATTGCAAAATACAACACAAGAATAAAATCAATATAGAGGTAATCCTTGTTTAACAATTACCCCATTAAGCGATAATATGCATTTAGTTCTGTGAGGAAAAAGTAACTTTACAAGCAATGTTTGCATTTACAACTTTCAGAAATCTGTAAAGCAAAGAAAATCTGAAGTAAGATCACTTAACTTTACTTAAAGTTTCATTTAGCAACTGCTTTGGTTAACCAAGTTGCTGGTCCCAATTGTGGTCACTAAATGAGGACTACCTATATATTAATGATTGCAAATTGGTTGCACCTTCAGCTTTAGTCTAGATTCCTACCTAGCATAAGAATTTAATATTGCTACAATGTTAATAATGCTGGTTTTGACTAGTATTTGACGTACGTATACTTTATCATTAATCTATCTTGCAACTGCTGTCTACTCCAGATTGCAATACTGAAAATTAAATTCATTTACTTTGTAACTTATATTAGCAGGTTATTTTTTCAGATGTTTCACAAACAATAAGAAAATTTTTGTTGCTGTCTTTTGCATGTTAGGGTAGATGTAACATCTGTTCTTGTCTGTTTCAAAATCTTAAGACTTCTCCATTTATTTCTATGAGAACGTCTGATTTTTGTTTCTGAGGATGTTTAAAAATAGTTTCTAACAGTGAATTGGGAAATGACATATATAAACAATGAGAGTTCATCTTTTCCTTAACATAAATAGTGCTTTTTGTCTCCTATGTTACTTTTACTCTGTTACTTTTCTCATTTAGTTTTCTGAGATTTCCCCCCATAGTCATAAAATACTGTGTACCCACTGAGGATGCTCAGTTGTTCTGTTTAGGGGAACCACAAAGATCTATTCCTGCAAATCTCATTACTGAATCCATGCAGTGTGGGTCTTGCAATATAAGTATAGGAACTTCTCCTGATAATAGGAGTAGGATAGCAGAATGATGTTTTTTATCTATTGCAGAGCTGCATTCAGTATTATAAAAATAGACTTTCCAGGCAGCCAGTGATATGTGCAGAGTTATGCTCCAGGAACATCTACATATTTCTGAATAGACTGAACTGCAGCAGAGAGATATTTCTGTTGGCAGATTGATATTGTAGGATGCAACATGTAATCTTTTTTTCCGCGGCTATGCAATTAAGAGAGGGGGAAACTGCATCTTTCTAGAAGTGAAGTATAAAATTTAATGTATCAATTTGAGCAATGGTTTCCGGATATTATTGCTTTATAGAGAAAAGATGTGGCCTATGGGGGTTTTGACAGCTTTGCTATATTTTCATCTGAGATCATTGTTATTGGAAGAATAGATAGACAATATTGGAAAAATACAGTGACAGCATAGTTATCATTGCTAGGTTTCAATTGAATATGGAATTTGTTATCTTTCCTAGCCTCTGAACATGTTCCTTTAAATGCAGGGTCTTTGTCTCAAAGTTAATTTTTGAGCTGAACTTAAATATTTAACTGAATTATAAAAATCTAAATAAAATAAAAATGGCTTCAGCTGCATCCAGGTATGCTATCTAAGAATTATTGTAAATATATTTGCTTGCTTTAGAGATAATTAAATCAGGGAAATCTGTATCAGACTTGTAAAGAAAGATGCACAAAAGAGTCAAGCAATCTAGTTGGAGATGGTGATGGATAGACATTTAAGGGAACACAAGGGAAAGGATGATGAAGGAAGATTAGGGCAGGTGCAGATGGTTATGCTGCACTTAAATTCAAGGGAAGACTAAATCACAGTGACACACAGCTATTGGGAAGTAATGGAAAGAAACCAGTAAGAAGATTGGGGGACGTGGACCAACTTTGCCTACTAACCCAATGAATCCCTTTTGAATTTGACTCTACTGAAATCTAAAACAACCACGATGTACATTTACGTTTGGCTGAATTACAGCACTCTGAAGCAGTCCATCTGAACTTGTGTGAGTACTGTGCAGGGAATAGTATGCATTTTTTGCTCTGGGTGTAGTTTGCTGCAGATTGAATACTGGAACAGTACTGCAGTACTTTTGAGATTCCCATCCTCCTGTGCATTTTACCATATTTCAAAATACTCAGTGACCAAAACTATCCTGCCTGCAAAACGGATTGGGCAAGCTTGCTATATTTTTTTTTTCCTGCTACCACTTGATTCTTGTGCATTGTACAAGCTACTCTAGCTGCCTACTTTGACTTGCATTCAACATAAGATGCTACTCTTTGAAAAATGTTTGCTCAGGTACTTTTGGGAATAGTTTAGATGCTGCATTTGAGTCCTTCCCAAACACATCTTTCTAGATGTGTTTAGAATTCCCATCATTTTCAACCAGGATTATTGTGTTTAATAATCGATTACTATTACTACTTACCAATTATATTAATTATATGATATTTTTATGCACTATTTGTGATAGTGATTTCCACACACCTTCTTACATAGAAAGTTCCCACAGGTGTTTTTAATCACTGAATGTCATGTTAGCTGTAATGCCTCCATGACAAATACATTATTTGGAAATATAACAATATTAGCAGAGGTTAACTGAACTATTCCTGTGGGAAATGCAATTTGAAGTTCCAGGCATGTGTGAAAAATCTCTAACATAACATTGCTATTATAGTCACATTGTAAAGATGGCTCATAATCCTGAATGGGTTTTTTGTAGACTTACAGCCTAATGTTTCTGTAAATATAACATTAAAAATCTGCAATATTAACTTGTTTAATATTTAAATATTAATATTTAATTGTTTGTTGAATTGCCTGCCTACGAATGATAGACGTGATTTGATAATGGAAAACTGATAATATTCTTAAAATCTGATTCTGCATATGGAACTTTGGTTGTAATCTGTTGGGGTTGTTAAGTGGGTGACCTGACTTCATTTTATGACCACTTTTATGAAGCAAATCACGTGGTTGGTATGTGAATCATATGATCATTAACAAAGCCCATGATCATTAAGTGAATCCATTCTTTCAGATGGGTGTTTTTGTCATAAACTGATAAAAGAAAACATCACAAATTGCTGTCATGTGACTAGGATGCTGCAATGATTGTAAATGCAAGCTTGTTGCCAACTGCCCAAAATAAAATCACATGACTGCATGGGGTATGTGAGGGTTGTAACTTAGAGAAAGGTTCATAAATAACTATTTTTGAGACTGTTGTAACTTTGATCGTCAAATGTTAAGTGAGACTATCTGTAAATTTAGATTTTGCAATAGATCTGACATACGTGGAATTTTGTGAATATGTCTGTAGAGATTCTGTCATCCAGGTCATGGTTGTCCCTTGCTTTTTTCAAGAGGCAACTGGAGTTTTTTGTTTTTTTGTGAAATTATGCATAGTCAGGTAAAATGGAAAATTAGGCCCTAAGAGAGATACTATAAGGAACGAGGTTGCATATTTTCCTGCATAGTTGTACAGCCATCTGTTGCAATCAGCCACTGAAGAATCATCAAATAAGTGAATTAGTTATTCAATCAGCAGGTTGCTATAATCTGAAGGTTATCAGGGCATGAATAATTAAAGCTATTGCATTATGTGATCCATGTATTGGGATCTCAAAACTGTAAAGTTCACGTTTTGGGGGAAGTACAATTCCTTCCTGATCAAATAGATTATCAGCTATGTAGGTATAGGAATCAGACTACCAATACCTACACCTAGCCTGGGCTGAATTTCAAAGTATTGAAGTAATAAGCAGACACATTTGTATTTGGTGAGATGGAATAATATATTGGAATAAATTTACCTTACCATTATATTGACCTGTTGTTATTTTATCAGATGAGTTTGGTGTGTGTGTGTTTGTGTGTGTGTGTGTAAGCAAATCATGGAAGGCTTTATGCAGTATATAAACATTTTTTTCAGTGCCTCTTGTCTGCTACATTGAGGCCTGACTAAAAACTTGTTTCGTAGTTCATGCTTCAGAGATTATATAGATAGGCAGGCAGAGTTATTTTTTTAAAAGCAAGAACGAATTGGTTTTACTCTCACATGACAGGAAGTAAGTTGGGTTTTGCGTGAAAGAATACATGTAAAGTCTCTTCAAACATTTGGGGAGTGTGTATTTTGGTACAGAAGGAGAAATGTATTTAATTGTTTTAGCTAGCTATTATTATTCTTTATGAAAGCATAATACTACTTTGCAATAAAAACAGACCACAGGCAAAATGACAACAACTTAAGTATAAAACTGTGAGTGAAACACAAGCTAGTATCACATTTCAGAATGCTTAAATAAATTATTAGTTGACGCTGAACTAATAATAGAGGCATGTCAGTTAAATTATAACTAGGAGAATATTCCCAACAAGGTAGACATTCTCTCTTCCCAGTATCTGGGGTTTTGAAGATATGGAGAGATTCTGCATTCCTGGATTAAAAAGGCATGCCAGAGATTGATTTTGGAGCATTTGGTGTATATTCTCTTAAATGGTGTGCAACTTGCTTTCTCAGACAGACCCAGTCCCTAACATTATGAATTTTAATATGATAATAAGGGGAAATTATTACTTGTACTATTAAATACAAAACAAATAAACATAATACAGGTAGTCCTCAATTTACAACCACAATTGGGATTTCTGTCGCTAAACAGTGTAATCATTAAGTGAGTTGTGCCCTATATTACAACCTTTTTTACCATGGTCATTAAGCAAATCCAGCTTTCCCCATTTTGTTATTGGAAGCCCCTGAATAGGTTGCAAATAATGGTCATGTGACCTTGGGACACCGCAACCGATGTAAATACATGCTGGCTGCCAAGTGCCCAAGTTTTGATCACATGACCATGGTAAAACAATTAAATCTGTTTTATTCTTTTTTTGGTGGCACAAATTTCTTCATAATTATCATTTCCTTGGTCTGGGGATATGGCGTTCAACGGCCTTCAGACGGGATGCACTGAACTGCCTTGTCCACTGGGTGGGCATATCAGAAATATGAACAAGATATGTATCCCCATCCAACCATAATACACCATTCATTATTTAAGATTTTGATTTTTTAAAAGTCTGTTGCAAACTTTATTTTGGAAACGTAAAATATGTACCATATCAGTAATTCTACCTCTTTACTTGATGAGCATGTCTTTATCTCCAGTTCTGCTCGTGTTAGAGGCTCTTCAAAAGTTTATTACTAGTTGTAAAATGGCATAATTTATGAATCTATTAAAATATATTTTTAAAGGCAAAGAGCGTTTTCGCTCTTAAATTTGAATTAATTTAAATTCGCTCTTAAATTTGAATTAATAATTCTAAGAAGAAGGACAGCAAATTATTTATGTTGAAGCGTTAATGTATTGCTTCTAGTACTAGACGTTTAATGGTTTAGAGGTTTTGAGCGAATAAATTATAATTTGGTTTAAGGCCTGAAACATTTCAATACAGTAGAACCTCTGGTCACGAACACTTCTGACCACGACCAAATCAGGTTCCGACGAAAAAAATTCACATTCCCCCCCCCCCCGGCCAATTTCCCCTTCTGCACCATTTTTTTTTTTTTTTTTTTTGTAAGCATCAAATTTTGGTTTGCGACCAAATGGAACGAATTATGGTCGTGACCAGAGGTTCTACTGTATGTTTACTGACAATCACATATGTCATTTTTGCTCTTCATTTCAGCTGTAGTCGTGACATGGAGAATAAAGAGACCCTAAGAGGATTGCAGAAAATGGATGATCGTCCAGAGGAGCGAATGATCAGGGAAAAACTCAAGACAACATGTATGCCGGCTTGGAAGCATGAATGGCTGGAAAGAAGAAGTAGGAGAGGCCCTGTGGTAAGTAACTCTGAAAGCACTTAAAAAGCAGACTTGCTGAAAGCACAGAATTTGCTTTCTTGCCTTATATTATCTTACAGTTAATACTGTAAGAAATTATAATGAAATTCCTCTTGCTTCATTTTTTTCATGTTGCTATTTTCACTGGAAGGATAGATCTGCCTCACAAAAGTCAAACCCAACTTAATTTTTTGTTGCTTAAAAATGACACAACGCTGCCCTCTATGGGTAGCTTTTTAGTTTCTGCTTCATTGGTTGAAAACAGTTGTGATTACAAAAACTAAAAGGAAAACATATTTTATATTTGTATTTATTTATTTGTATCCCACATTTGTTATTTTTACAACAAAACAATGTGAGCTTTAATATTGCTTATCTAACGTGCCTGTGGTAATTGATACAGTGAAAGAGGCAATGTTTTCCAAAATATAAAACTCAAAAAACAGTTTGGGACATAGTTTTGATTACCAAATATTGAAGAAATAAGTGCTGTTTTCTTGGAATATAATACATTGTAATAAATTATTAAACTTGGACAGAAGAACCATACTAATTGTGAGGTGCTGCACCCTCTATAAGAAAAGCTGGACTCACTATAAATAACATCACTATATTACTAGATTTTCATAAAGTAGATGTTCTCATAATTTAACTTTAACTAACTAAAAATAGACGCTGATTAGCATTAAAACTAAACAGTTTGTGGAAATCCCCTCCTTCATTTGCCTACAATTTAATGAGAATATTTGCTTTCTTTTGGAAAACAGAAACATTTTTTTCCTATTGTTTCAAGGTGGTAAAACCAATACCAATGAAAGGAGATGGCTGTGAAGCAAACAAATTAGCAACAGAACCTCCTCCTGATGGACAAACAAATCCCACTTCACCTACTCAGAAAGGGAGACGGAGCCCTTCTCCAAATGGACCCTTCTCATCCTCCTCCAGGACTGTTAAATCTGAGTCACCTGGTGTTAGAAGGAAAAGGGTGTCTCCTGTACCTGTAAGTAATTATGGGATAGCCTAAATTCGTATATATCCTTCCATATCAGCTGATATCTTAAATTAGGAAGCCTTTGGTTTGATGGACATTAAATGGTGTTTAGTTACGCTTTCTGTGGTGTAAAGTTATTTTATCTTACTATATTCTGTCTGTTTTTGCTGTTTTAATTTCTGACTGATTATAAACTGCATTGGATTATTGTACTCTAAATCAGGGGTCTCCAACCTTGGCAACTTTAAGACTTCAACTTCAAGTTGAAGTCAACTTGTGGACTTCAACTCCCAGCTGGCTGAGGAACTCTGGGAGTTGAAGTCCACAAGTCTTAAAATTGTCAAGGTTGGAGACCCCTGCTCTAAATTGTATAGGTTTGTATGAGGAATACATATTACTATTGGCTTAGAAAAGCATAGAAGTAATATTTTTTATAGTATTTAGTGGAAGAAGTGTAACCATTTCTTATTATCTGATTATTGCGTGCATTCTATTAGTTTGGAAGGAGATAGTTGAATTTCTTTGAAAGATTGAGGAATGGGAAAATGAAAAATAGAGACAAAAATTACTGAAAATAAAATTAATTTTTAAGTTTCAGAGTGGACGTATAACACCACCACGAAGAGCACCGTCTCCAGATGGCTTCTCACCATATAGTCCTGAGGAAACAAATCGTCGTGTCAACAAAGTCATGAGAGCTAGATTGTATCTCTTGCAACAGATAGGACCCAATTCTTTCTTGATAGGGGGAGACAGCCCAGATAATAAATACCGAGTGTTCATTGGTCCTCAGGTATGAATTGAAACAGTGTTGACTATTTAGTCAATAACTATTAAATAAACTCATTTGAGAAGATGTAATTAAGATGACCTTTCTAGGTTTAAGAGAACATGTGAAAATGCTGAAACATTTCTTGCTTTCCAGAAGTTGCTTGACATATTTTATTTCTCACTTGCATAAATCAGAACATAGGCATTTATAAAGTATCAGTGAAATATAAACAGCTATATGAATGTCATGTTGATTATGTCAGCAACAGCAGTAGCTTGGAAAGAATAAAGCCATCATTAATCAATTATTTCTTGTTTTGAAGAAAGCAGAAACGAAATCCTCATAAATCTGTAAGAAGTGATTTGGAGGAGAAGGTTATAAAAACAATATAATATGGCCATAATAATCACAATAAATAAATTTCTATTTACAGACATGTAGCTGTGGGCGTGGAACATTTTGCATTCATCTGCTGTTTGTTATGCTTCGAGTGTTTCAACTTGAATCTTCAGATCCAATGCTGTGGCGAAAAACCTTGAAGAACTTCGAGGTAGTTACGTCCTATTTCTTTTCTCACAAATAGACAGTTGCGGCTTCTGAAATTTACCATTCAGAATTTCTATAGCTTCAAAATTAACAAAAATTCGATCATCTCATTTCTAAAATCAGTTAATAACAAGTATTATTCCAGGTTTTTTAAAAAGCCTCTGTTGATCAGGTAACTCAGTTTAGATCGTCAGAGGCATTTAAAAGAAAAAAAGGGGTTTTTTTTCTTTTAAAAGCCTTTGACGATTCCAGCTGAACCGCGCAATCATCAGAGACTTTTTTTTTACTTTTAAAAGCATTTTTTGGCCGAAGAGGTTGTAGAAAAAATGCTTTTAAAAGTAAAAAAAAAAAGCCTCTGATGATTGTGTGGCTCAGCTGGGCATGGCGGGGGGGCAGGGATTTTTGCTACCGGTTCTCCGAACCACCCGCCTCCATCGCTACCAGATCAGGCGATCCGGTCCGAACTGGGAGCATTTCATCCCTGGTTTGGCTCTATTAATTGTGTATTATTTTATTAATATAGTTTATTTAACTTATGTGGTATTCTCTTGTTCTTCAGGGGGTAGCATGATTAGTTTATGTCAAATTGAAAATTATGAGCACTGAACATATTTAATTCTCACATCTAAAATAGAATCTGGCAACATTTAGCATCTGTGTTTACATTACCATAAATGAAAGAGAGAAAATGTGTACGTATATGTGTCTAATTACAAACGATACCATTTACAGAATTCATCCATACCATAGTTGGTATTTATAGTATGCTGTTATTTTATAAACGTGTATTTATTTGTAATAAATAAATAAATATATTGATACAATTTTACCTTATAGTCTGGTTGCAATTATATATTTATTTAAGAGAGCTCAACTTTGCGTAGCTCATATTCTAACCCTGCCTATTAATATTTTCTTCCAATGTTAGGTTGAGAGTTTGTTCCAGAAATACCACAGTAGGCGTAGTTCAAGGATCAAAGCGCCATCTCGTAACACCATTCAGAAGTTTGTGTCACGCATGTCAAACTCTCATACACTGTCATCTTCTAGTACATCTACATCTAGTTCAGAAAATAGGTTAGTAATTATTCTTAAGAAATCAGTACTGCTGTTTAAATAGTTTCCATTTTTATAGGCAACCCTGTGACTCATTGGATCATCCTTTGAGGGTGTAGTGTGAAGTGACCAGAATGAACACTAATTTTTCCTGAACTGTATTGCTGTCACACAAATGGGCAAAAAAGAAGTGGGAGTGGGAGCACCTTCTGCTGGCTTCCCCACTGACTGCTTTTGGGAAGCTGGCAGGGAGCATAGAATATCACAATCACATACCCATAGGGACACTGCAATACCCATAACTTTGCAAATAAAATTGGTCTGAACATCATGGAAATTTCAATTCCACAGTAGTAATGAGTCCCAGATTTTTTAATGGCGGTGCAGTGGTTAGAATGCAGTATTGTAGGCTAACTCTGCCGACTGCCAGCAGTTTGATCCTGACCAGCTCAAGGTTGACTCAGCCTTCCATCTTTCCGAGTTTGGTAAAATGAGGACCCAGATTGTTGGGGGTAATATCCTGACTCTGTAAACCGCTTAGAGAGGGCTATAAAGCACTATGAAGCAGTATATAAGTCTAAGTGCTATTGCTATCTTTAAATTAACAGATTTTCAATACCTTCATTCAAAAATTGTGAATGCGGTAATTTGAAGGTACAAAATTAGAAACAAATAACCACAACAAGAATTTTGTAGTATACACGTAGATACTTGCTTTGTCATATTAAAAAAGGTAAAAATATTCCCATTTGGACAGTTTTGTAAGTGAACATTTTTTATTTTGTTTTCTTGCTTAATAGATTGAGACCTAATATGAAGTTTGGACTAATTTTTGTTTGTTAGTATGTTTTGGGCAATGTTTCTGTTTGTTCTGTTTATTTCCTTACGTCTTTCAACATTTGTCTTTCAACAAATGTAGGTGTCTTTCAACATTTCTAAGTAGAGGCCTGCTGCTGTAATCACAGGGTTATTTTCTTAAAGAGCTAGTATTTACAAGAAGCTATTTGGGTGCATGATTAGAGGCTCTTAAAATGTAATAGGGTCTTTAAGACTATCTCAGCTTTTAAAAATAAACTAGTACAGGTAGTCCTTGAATTGAGATCATTCATTTAGCAACTGTTCAAAGTTATAACTATGCTGAAAAAGTGACTTATGACCTGTCCTTGCACTTATGTTGACACTGGATCCCCAACTTGGATGCATGCAACCAGCATGTATTTACGACGGTTGCAATGTCCTACGGTCACATCAGTGGTGGTATTCAGCCGGTTCTATCCGGCTTGCGCGAACCGGTAACGGTGGCTGTGGGAGGCTCCACCCACCCACCTGTTCGGACGTCATCACGTCCTGGTTATGACGATCTGCGCATGTGCGGAAGGCCCTGCACATGCGCAGAGGTCACGCACTCACATTTGCGAACCGGTAGTGAAGGAAAGTGAATACCACCCCTGAGTCACATGATCATCATTTGCAGTAGAGTTTTAGAAAGTTGGTCATAGCAATTAGGAGTGTTTCTAACAAGAGCCAGACGCAGCTCGCACCAAAATTGATGAGTTAAAATCCTGATTTTTTTAATGTTAGTTGAACTAATATTCCCCTTTTTGGTCGAATAAGAAAATGAAGACCCAGAAACTTTTTTTTTTTCTTTTTGTGGCGGAGCAGATACTATGAAATTTTGCCTAGTGCTCCAATACTTTTAAATTTCAGTCTAAATATTTATTCATTATTATTGTTGTTGTTGTGATTTTTTTTTTCATCTGGGCTACCTCATTTTCTTCATGTTTTAACTGTTTTAACCACATATTGGATTTCATAAGCTGCCCAGAGTCGAATTGAATGGATGACAATAAGAAAATAAATAAATAAAAATGACTCAAGTTATTTTCATAAGGAAAGTTTACAAAATAAAGTTGTAGGATATTGATATGAATATTATGTTTGAAAATAACTTTTGGCTTCTAGGCAGATATAGCAGTTCCTAAGGAAACAGAACTTGTCTCTGAGTTTTCTCTACATAAAAATGAGAAGCGATTTACAAGATCTCTGGAAAGGAATTGTATTTATTTAAGTTTTTAGTATTTAAAGTTCTTGTGCTCAAATTTGAAAAATGAGCATTGATTTCTCAGTTTGGTGGTTTAACTTAAATATTTACTTCCTGGTTATGTGTCTAATTTATTTTCTAATTTATTTTCTCTCTGTCAGAATACATTTATTTACTGTAACATTTATAGTGTTACTATACAAAAGATAGAGTTCTGCCCCAAGATGCTTCAAGTACAAAATGTTATCTGTTACTAATTTCTTGAACCATATATTTAGGAATTGGCAGAGCCCTTGAATCCTAGGAAAAGACACAGCTACTAAGCAGTTGTCAATAGATTCTGTCTATGCATGCTCTGAAGCATCTTTTCCCTTTAAACCCCAAACTATGGCAAAACTTGCAGTTTAACACTACGCAAAAAATTTCCATTATCATCTTTTTCCTGTGTTCCCCAAAATCTTTTTCTGGAGGGTCTGTAATTCCTCCGGAGGAAATATTAAAAGTGTATGGCCATAAGATAAATCTTTACTCTCGACATTCCACAGATAGAAGCTGGCCCATCAATAAGACAAGTTCTTGGAAATGATATCTGTGTTAAATAAATTTTGTGTGACTAGATTAGGTGCAATGGCAGTTTCAAAAAAGATGAATGCTGGTATCTAGAAAGGAATTCTGGAGCAAAACATTTCTTATATGATTGTGAACCCCTGAAAGAATATGTGCATAGCAGAAATATTTAATATGCAAAGAATTTGCAGAATGCAAAGAATTTACTGCATGCACTTACAAAATATCTATTTTACAACTTTCATCTGTTTGTAGTAACCAAGTTTTAAACTATTCTCCTGGCCTTTAATAGGCTTCTAATTTTAAACATGGAGATTTTAATATTTTAGTATTACATAATATGCAGTTCTTAAATTCTTTTAAATGCATTTGTTTCTTTTTTTTTTACATTATTTTATACTGCCCAGATAGCTTTGTCTGTTGGGTGGTTTAAATGTTTAAGTAAATAAAATGAACTTGACACTTAATCTGGGTATTTTGAAGATGTCTTCAGTGTAGTATTATCATCTTCTTCTCCTTGCTACCCTATTCTGGCAAGTGCGGGCTCCGCTTTATTTAGTGTAGTATTATACTATACTAATATATATATATATAGTATTCATATTCATTCTGGAGGTGTGGCTCCTAGAGTAAATTAATGTGGAAAGTCTGTGTGATGAACTAAAATCTATAAAAAATGTAATGCACAAGGACATATCTGAAACAGTTATATATGCTAAAAATAATTTGGGATATATTGAATAGAAGAGAATGCAGGTAGTCTTCGATAACACGACAACAATTGGGCCCAGAATTTTGCTCATAAAATGGAGCAATCATTAATCCGATTTGATTTTGCAGGTATTTTTTAATCACAATCATAAAACAAGTCACTACACAGCATATTTTTGCTGTTTTCTGCTGGAAAAACAGCAAAATCCATTACAAATTGTGTTCAATTTGTATTCATGGATTGTGTGTTCAATTGTGTTCATGGAAAGCAGCAACTGCAAGTCTGCTGCCAAGCACCAAAGTGTGTGCTTCATAGATCCTACAATCCCACTAGAAAAAAAATATGAGAATGTCTAATAGGTGGGTTGATGAAAACATCCTGTCCATAGCAAGGTTATGCAGAGTGATTAAAAAACTGCACCAAAAAATTGATACTTGTCCATTTGCATTATGAAAAAATATTTTGTTTTGAAATATTGTAGGAGGTGGTTGTTTGGGACCTGGAAGAAAAATAAATAAATGTGATCTGCTAAATGTGATTTTTAAATACTTATCTATATGTATATCTATATATATTTTATAGCATCAAGGATGAAGAGGAACAGATGTGCCCCATTTGTTTGCTAGGCATGTTGGATGAGGAAAGCTTAACGGTCTGTGAAGAAGGCTGCAGAAATAAACTTCACCATCACTGCATGTCAATATGTACGTCACTGATGTTTTATGTGCACTTGAATCATAAGAATGGATTTAAAGAATAATAGCAAAGTAGGTCCTTGCCAGGAGTGGAGACACAAAATTGCAGTCATAAGTGGTATTGTAATTGCTTGAACGTTAATGGAATTCTTTTCATACAAGCTAGTGTCTTAGACAAGGAATCCACTTGAATGAAGTAAACATCTTTACAGAAAAGTAAGGAAACATGCTTTACACTTTTAAAATACAAGGGAGAGTAGAAATATATAAAACATAATGATAATTTTATATACAGATACAAAAAAAGATCATTATTTAAGTGGGCAGGTACAAAGCCTATGTAGTGCCTATAGAACTGTTAAACATACATTCTCATGTTGAATTTTTTTGTAAAGATATGGTACTTGTAGTGCCCACATTTATTGCATATGTCTGTTTGTTGTACAGTATAAGTTCTTTGCACATTTCCAAATAACTTCTATTCTAAAATGTTCTTAAGATACTAACTTGAGAATCCATCTATTTTTCTTTGCGGACTTTGATGCAATTTTAGGGGCAGAGGAATGTAGAAGAAACAAGGAGCCTCTTATATGCCCCCTTTGTAGATCTAAGTGGAGAACACATGATTTCTATAGGTGAGGATTTATTTTATTTGAATTTGTCCGTTTATGAGCAGAGTTAAACATCTAAACATTTAAAAAGCCTCATCAGTCTATTTTCAATTCAAGTTGGTTTATTATAAATGTCTGTGTATAAGCCCTTTCCATCACAATTCCAAATCAGCTGATATGTTTTTATAAGCTACAATAAAATATTGCTTTACCTGAATATACTTTTTAATGAGATACACGTTCATATTTTTGAGCTGAATTAAACCTTGAAGATAACCATATTTTTATTTGCACATTATTTGGGGAAATTGAATTGTGACAAATTGATTAAAATGCAGATCACGTTAAATCCTTGATATTTCTAAAAGTTTGAAAATATCTACTCATTTATTTATTTTTTTGTACATTATTTGTTTAGTCATGAATTGCCAAGCCCTGTTGATTCTTCTTCGATTGTTTGTGTGGTCCAGCAACAAACTCAGCAACCTGTAACTGGTTCACCAAGGAGGAATCAAGATAGCAATTTTAACCTTACTCATTATGGAGTTCAGCAAATTCCTTCTGCCTATAAGGACTTAGCTGAGCCATGGATTCAGGTATGCTAAATTTTTAAACCTACTTAAACTATTTTTCTTTTGTCAGGTACAACTTGACACTTTATTTCAGTCTGCACAAATATGTTTGTTGCTGACTATATGCTTTTTGTTTTGTGAATACCTGAGTACATGTTAGTCGTTTTCTCCCAAAGAACTTGCTTTTCCAGATAGTTACAAAATGAGTACACAGCAAATGTCCATGGAAGATGTCAAGACAGTTACAAATAGTCCTTGACTTACAACTACAATTGGGACTAGAAATCCAGGTGTAAATTGTTACAGTCGTAAGTTGAGGCGGCCAGGTGACTGGAAGTGTTTTTCTTAACATTTTCATTGCAAACTTGTTAAGTGAACACAGTGGCCATTAAGTAAATGCATTGATTCAAATGGCATTTTTTGCAAGAAACTAGCAAAAAAGCCACATATTGCAGTCATGTGACCGTGGAATGTTGTGACAATGGAAAAGTGACCAGTTGCCAAAGCCCAACATACAGTCATGCCCACGGAGCACTGCAACCATTTGCAATGGCTGGGTTGTGAAACACCTATTCCATGATTGTTGTAAGTGACCAGTCATAAGTAATTTCTTCTAAGGCCCTCTGCTGGAGCTCTGTCTGGATGTCCATCTAGACATGATATGAATAGCTATTGCAGTAGAGCCTCCTATCTTACATCATCAACAGTTACATCTTACATTGATTGCTTTCAGTTGTCAATTTTAAATTTCTTCTCATTTTATTTTTCTGTTTTATTATTAGTCATGTCTAATCATGGTGAACTATTGTTAAGGACTTTGGAGACCTGTAGCTATTCTAATTTAGTTGATGTGCTACTGTGACCAGACGTTACTACAAAATACTTCAAATTGCTTGATAGCAGTGAATTCTTTTTCCAATTCTGGAAGTCTAGAGTCCAAACATAATTTTGAATGGTAGATAACTGCAATAGCCTCATTAATTGTGCCCACCCATGGAGAATGAAAATGAAAATATTTGCATTCTAACTTCAGTCTCTTTAATCTACTTCAGAGTGTTTTTTAATGAACTAAATTTCTTAGTACATTTTATTTCAGCCTGTCACTGCTTCCTCTTTTTACCAAATAATGTTTAGTGCAATATTCATCTGATCTTGTTAATCTGCATTGCTTCACAATGTATATTGAAAATAAGAATTCTTAAAAACATGCAGTACATCCATTTGTAGTCTATGCCACAAGAATTTCAGTGTCTTATCTCAGGTGTACCTGTGCATGTATCCCTAAATATATAATCGCCATCAGGATCTCCTTGTAATGTTGATTTTGTAATGTTGATTTTTTTAGGTATTTGGAATGGAATTAGTAGGTTGCCTGTTTTCTCGAAACTGGAATATACGTGAGATGGCCCTTCGACGTCTCTCCCATGATGTTAGTGGTGCTCTATTATTGGCTAATGGTGAAAGCACTGGAAATTCTGGAAGCAGCAGTGGAAACACCACAAGTCCTGGAACTCTAGGGGCAGCTAATGGGTCATCCCAGACAAATATCTCAGGAGATGTTGTTGTGGAATCCTGCTGCAGTGTACTTTCTATGGTTTGTGCTGATCCTGTCTACAAAGTGTATGTTGCTGCTTTAGTAAGTAATCTATTCTTTTATAACCTTCCTTTCTAAATTCTAAGAATTTAGAAATAGGGCAGCATATTTGAGATATGGATTCTTTACTTGAGATAGAGACCCTCCAAACAAATTGTTAAAAGCAATTCATAGCAATTCTAGAAATATGCCTTTTTCTATTCTCAACTCTGAAATTTATATATTTCCAGACAAAGCAAGTTATTCTAGAATATTTAACTTGAGGCTTAGGGTAAGCTCTCTCAGATAATAAAGGTAAAGGTAAAGATTTCCCCTTTCCAGTTGTGCCTGAGTCCGGGAGGTGGTGGTACTCATCCCTGTTTTTTAGCTGAGGGAGCCAATGTTGTCTGAAGATATTTCAGTGGTCATGTAGCCAGCATAACTATACGCCATGTGCACAGAACGCTGTTATTTTCCCATCAAAGTGGTACCTAGTTATCTATTTGCACTTGCATGCTTTCGAAGTGCTAGGTAGGCAAGATCTGGGGCAAGTAATGGAAGCTCACCCTGTCACACCCTGTTGGGTGTGAGCATTGGGTCTCAAACCGGGCTATCAGCTTTCCAGCTGACAAACTCAGCGTCTTAATCACTGAGCCATCACTCCCTGTTTCTCTCAGATAATAAGATAGCTTAATGCAGATGAGAAATAGGCCCATAGATAGTACAACAGAATTCCAGAGTTTGTTCCATCAGATTCTGTATTCTGTTCATTTTTTTTTCTAGTTTAAATAATTTTACAGCAAGATAGATCTAGAAATCAGGGTCCATACATCAAAGTTTTGATGCTATAATGCTAAATTTGCCATAATGATAAACAATAATGTGAAAATCATTTTAAGCCTGCAATATTTCCTTTTTTATGGGCAGAAGGAAACAGTTAATATTGCACTTAGGACATTAGCTGAACTTGATATCTGGTTTAAAAAAAGTTTTTTATAAGGCAGTATAGAAAATAAACATCCTTAATTGTTACTTTGCCAATTTCTTGAGCTTCTTTAAAATATTTTTCCCTGTCCTCCTAGAATGGAAGGAGAACTGATCCTAGAATGGAAAGAGAACTGGTCTGATCCTCAGAAAATTTCTTATTTTTTTCTAATTAATTATTCTTTATGGCAAGATTCAGACAGCTGCTCAAAGTCATGCAATATTTTGAATAATTTCCATCCCAACTTTTATATGCTGTATTTTTTTAAAAAATTTTTTAATTTTTATTTGATTTATATGCCGCCCTTCTCCGGAGACTCAGGGCGGCTTACAATGCGCTAAGCAATAGCCTTCATTCTTTTTGTATATTTATACAAAGTCAGCTTATTGCCCCCACAACTGGGTCCTCAATTTACCTACCTTAGAAAGGATGGAAGGCTGAGTCAACCTTGAGCCTTGGTGAGATTCGAACCTGCAGTAATTGCAGGCAGCTGTTCTTAATAACAGGGTGCTTTAGACCACTGTACTACCAAGGCTACCAAGGTATTTGTAGAGTGACTTGAGAAGTCTTGTGATATTTTTGCATGCTTATTGTTTTGCTTTTTATGTGAAAATCATCAAAGACTCACAGTGGCACCAACTTTTCTATTTCAAAATTCTTAGTACAATATTTGAAGTAGTCTCGCTGTGCAGTATTGCTGAAACTAGTTCCTTAAATAAGTTGATTTTCAATATTAAGCTGCACGTATATCTGAAAGATACATGTCATTACTTCCTTTTTACTTTAAATGTTATTCAGTTCTTGAATGTATCTTTAGTTTACACATTTGGGAACAGATTTCTCTAAAAAGTCTGAAAGCTGATCATTGGTTTTGTCCTTTCCTCATGGACTCTTGTAACTTTGCCTCAAGCTATTCCCTTTGGTTTAGCAGATAATGTCAATATTTGTTTGGAATCTCAGAAAAAGGAGCAAATTTTAAATGACAGAGAGGTGTGTTGTTTTACAATTGACAGATTTGTAGACAGAAGCAATTTGTGTATAAAATGTTGTGTGTAAGGTTGGTGTATTTTGCGTTCATCTTTCAGTTGCAGAAATGTATGTGGGGTTTTAAGAAGTAGTGTTTTTTTAAATTTATCTTCCTTTTTTTTTTTTTTTTAAAGAAAACATTAAGAGCCATGCTGGTATATACTCCCTGCCATAGCCTAACAGAGAGGACAAAACTGCAACAGCTTTTGAAACCAGTTGTGGAAACCATATTGGTGAAATGTGCAGATCCCAACAGGTATAGGCTTTAATCTATTTAAATATTTTAGATTAATGTCTTCAAAATTGTATTAGTTTTATAGTACTGGGACAAATTCAAAGGGAATTTAGCCATTGGTGGATTTGCATGCAGTTCTATTATGAATGCATAACTCGTTGGGGGTGTTACTTGAAACCCTGACAGGATATTTGTGCTGAAAAAGTGAAAACTGTTACCCCCCAAAAAAAAACACTAGAAAGAAGTAATATGTTAGCACACTATTGTTACCTAATACGGTACTGATATATAACATTAAATTTTTCTGTAGGCATTACTATTAATAAATACTAATAAACCACGATTAAAAAGTTCACGTAGTCCTCAATGTATGACCACAATTGGGACGGAATCACCATTGTTGAGTAAAAGAGTCATTGTCATGTGACTACTTTGTTTAATGACTGAGCGTGCAATCCTGGCACACTCTGGTGTGATTGTTCAGCAGTCTTATGGATCTTAACAAAATGAATTACTTTGTTAAGCGAACAGTAACAATTACTTACAATGTATTCAGTCAGCTCTAATAATTATTCATCCTTTTATCTTATAAAATAGAGTCTTCTTCTTTTTACAGCCGCACAAGTCAACTTTCAGTTTCAACATTGATGGAGATGTGTAAAGGTCAAGCAGGAGAGTTGGCAATTGGTCGAGAAATACTTAAGTCTGGTAAGCTTCATTTTTTTCTTACTTAAGTAACATTACCAATATAGTATAGCACAGTGGTGAAATGTAAAATTTGTTACTACCGGTTCTATGGGCATGGCTTGGTGGTGGTGGGGCTAATGTGACTGGGTGGGCATGGCCAACTTTTTCTACAACCTCTTCGGCCAAAGAGGTTGCAGGAAAAAATGCTTTTAAAAGCCTCTGACGATCAGGTAACTCAGCTGGGATCATCAGAGGTTTTTAAAGGCATTTTTTTGTATATGTGTGTATACATATAAATCTGCCAAATCTATCTGAAACTGCAATTTATTTCAACACATAAAATCTATTCAGCAGTTTAATTTGGTTTTGTAATATTTCTACAGCTCTGTTATTTCTTTCCACCTAAATCAAATTTCACTTAGGCTTTTGAAATTAACAGTAAAACCGGTGAATGTTAGAGATACTTAAAACTTTAATTGGAATTTGAAAATCTAAGTAAGCAGTAAGAAGGGCTGGATGTAATTTTTATATCAATTAAATAATAAAGAGCTATTTTAATTCTTCAGAACGCTGTTTGTTAAAAATGTCAATGTAATAGAGATTCGTATATGACTGGCTCAGATATTTGCAAGTTATATTAAGAAATTAAATAAAGCATGGGGTACATTGCTGTCACTAAAGAGGAATTCATAGCAGGAATAGATAGAGATAAAGATGAAAAAGTAAAAGAGAATAGAGTTGACTTTAACGGGAGGAAAGAAGAAAAATGTATAAGCAGCATTCTGTACATATGCATAACAAGAAACTTAGGAAATAGCATGTTGGTAATTGCAAACATAACAAATTAATTTGCAATAGAAGATGTAATAGGCTATATATATTGTGCAGGAAAAAATACAAAAGGAGAGCCATCCTTAGCCAATAGCCATGAAGTACTCACTCTGACCCTACTTCCTTCACCAGATTGTTGCTGTATAAAAAAACAGGAGAGAGAAACAGGAAAAATGTGGGATAAAAATGTAACAAATAAATAAGTGACATACTGATTTTGAATATAATAAAAAATAATAAATGATGGAGAAAATAAAATCTTGTTGGAATGGATACTGCTCAAAGAATAATAGAATTTAGTAAACAGGCAGAAGAATTTGGAATAAGAGTAAAAAAATGAAAGAAAAACAAGTATAAAACAAGTAATGTAATTCAGTGGTGTGATAATTGGAGAACTTGATATGCTTATGGGAATTTTAAAGAATGGTAATGCTAAAATTCTGAGTGATTATGTCTAGATTTATTGAATTCTACACCAAATGAACAGCTTTTTAACGTTTTCCTCTCTTTAATATGTAATGGATCATAGCATTAATCATTATAATGGCATTTGTATCTTTGAAATAATTCTGCGATGAGTAACTCTATGCAAGTTTCCAACCGAAGGAATGGCAGTATGGATAAATTCAAATACATCAAATATCTTTTATATTGAGAAGGAGCATTCTGCTCATTACACTTTTTTAAAAAAAAAAAAAACCAGTGAGTTCAGAAACTCAGAATTAGTTCATAACAACAGGAATTAAAACTAGGTAAAACAACTTTATGTGTAGGAAACTGGCTTATAAGAGACACCAACTGCCAGCTCAAATACTATAATTCCATTAATTCTTTATTTAAACTTTTCTTGCAGGGTCGATTGGCATTGGGGGTATTGATTTTGTCTTAAATTGCATCCTTGGGACACAATCTGAATCAAACAACTGGCAAGCATTACTTGGACGTCTTTGTCTTATAGATCGATTGCTGTTAGAATTTCCTGGTGAATTTTATCCCCACATTGTTAGTGGAGATATCTTACAAGCTGATGCTATCATTGACAGGTAATAATTTAGAAAAACTTGCTTTTAAAAAGTTGTTCTTTAGCAATTAAAGAATAAAGCGGGCAAGAGATGATGGAAGGATGATTCCTGCTCTGGGTTGCTGTTTTGAACTGTCTTTCCCTATCTCTCTCTCTTTATTCTCTTTCTCTCTTTTCTTTCTTTCTTTCTTTCTTTCTTTCTTTCTTTCTTTCTTTCTTTCTTTCTTTCTTTCTTTCTTTCTTTTTTGTAGGCAGATGACATGATTAGAAGTTAGACAGGAAAGAAATAAAAAGCTTTTTAATAGAGGGCAATATGATTAAAAGCTAGAGTAAGAAATAGAAATAAAGGGAATATTAATGTATTACATTTTAGTTGATAAAATGGAAGTAATAATGAGAAATAGGTAGAATAATTGAATAATTATAGATTGTAACCTAATATAAATGTGTATTGTAATGGGAACTTCATAAATTGATCGAATGTAATAATAATCCTTAATTTGATCAGTTTTGTATGTACTGGAATGTATGGCACCTAGATGCCACAGTGTTCACACATTGATTTGACATTTTTATAAAAAAATTAAAAACTTTTTTAAAAAGTTGTTCTTTGATATCAAAATTCTAGCTGGTTTAGAAAGTCTTACGTTAAAATCTGTCTTTTTTCTCTTGAAATGCTGATGGTTTTTAAAAAGTTATTTCAGAAAAATAAGTGGAAATTAACAGCTTCGTGTTCATTTTTAGGTATGAAAAGCTGTTATCTCTACTGAGCTTTGCGCTGCGGTCAATTGACAACTCCCATTCGATGGTGGGCAAATTGTCCCGGAGAATATTTTTAAGTGCTGCCAGAATGGTTGCAAGAGTACCCCAAGTATTTGTAAAACTGTTAGAAATGTTGAGCATGACAAGCTCAATACATCATACAAGAATGCGTCGGCGATTGATGGCTATAGCAGACGAAATGGAAATTGCAGAAGCCATCCAGTTAGGCATGGAGCAAATGCATTCTGGGGAATGCAGGCATGAATTTGCACAGCCTCCAGTTCCTGATAACTCTCCAGAAACGACGGAGAATACTACTCCAAGTAACACAATCCAGTTAACAGGTAAAAGTGGGAAAGGACTAGATAGTAAAAAGCGAACTGCTACGCCGGAGGACTTTTCTGACATAATGGCTGGTATTTCATTGGGACTTCCTGTTACAGCAGGAACAACGGAACAACCAAAGCCAGCCATTCAAACAAAAAGCAGATCCCCTGGTCAGTGCTTGAACTCTTCTCTCTCACCCTGTCATTCCCAAACCATATTCCCCATTTTGCCTTCCCCCTCTACCCCCTCTGCACCTGCAGGAACTGATATTCCTAAACTCAGATCTCAGGGATTTGTTCCCTGTAAAATACCTTCGGCTTCTCCTCAAATGCAGCGGAAGCTCTCTCTCCAGATTCAAAGAAACTGTGCTGAACAAAAAGAATTGGAAAAGCTTTCCCCTGTTTTTACCCAGGCCAGGCCTCTGCCATTCAGTCATATACATAGGCCAAAGCCATCTCGACCTAAACCGTGTGACGTGAATAAACAGGGGGAAACCTCCAAAAATAGCATGTCACTCAATTTAAATGACACATCACAGTGTGATAATAGTATTAGTACAGCTATACCAAGCGAAGAGACTGTTTTCACCCCAGTGGAAGAAAAACGTAGCCAACTGGATATTAATGCAGAACTCAGTTCTAGTATGGAAGATTTACTTGAAGCTCCAGTCAGTGATGGAACTGTCACGTTCAAGTCTGAAGTGGCTGTCTTGTCCCCTGAGCGTGCAGAAAATGATAACACGTATAAAGACGATGTGAATCATAATCAGAAATGCAAGGAAAAGATGGAAGCTGAAGAAGAGGAAGCTTTAGCTATTGCCATGGCCATGTCAGCATCTCAGGATGCTCTCCCAGTAGTTCCTCAGCTTCAAGTTGAAAATGGTGAAGATATCATAATTATTCAACAGGATGTGAGTATTTGGGGTTTTGCTATTTCTTATTGTTAACTGTTGCACAATATATTTCTGATAGCATTTTGAAGATCAATCGATTTTGTCTCTAGATATAGCACTGTTTGTAGTGATAGTGATCATAATGTGAGTGCAAGGTTTTGTGGAAATCCCTATTAGAATGCTACGAGAGACTGCAGTAGAAACTGCAAAAAAAAGGGGGGGGGAACATACCTTTTTTAAATAGGTGTATGGATAAAAGGGATGCAGTGGCTCAGTGGCTAAGATGCTGACCTTGTCGATCAAAAGGTCAACAGTTCAGCGGTTCAAATTTCTAGTGCCGCGTAACGGGGTGAGCTCCTGCCAACCTTCTGCCAACCTAGCAGTTCGAAAGCACATAAAAAATGCAAGTAGAAAAATAGGGACCACCTTTGGTGGGAAGGTAACAGCGTTCCAGGCGTCTTTGGCATTTAGTCATGCCAGCCACATGACCACGGAGACGTCTTTGGACAGCGCTGGCTTTTTGGCTATGAAACGGAAATGAGCACCGCCCCCTAGAATCGGGAACGACTAGCACATGCAGCATGTGCAAGGGGAACCTTTACTATGGATAAAAGATAGATGGCATTTATGCATTTATTCATTTGTTTACTCTTTTATTCCCAATCAAGTGCAACAGTCACTCCCAATGATGTGCAACAATCCTAAGCAATTAAAGCACTCATAGTAATAAAAATATTCATAAAACATTATTCATACATTATTCACAGTAAAAATTCCAAATAAATTAATGTGCTGAACCAACAATAGGTCCTAATAATATCGATCTTTCACGATAAGGTGGACAAAAATGTCAAATGCAGATTGAACATTTGACTGACTGTTGGACCAACCATAATATATATAATTTATATGCCATCCAGCTCCCAGCAACTCTAATTATTCCTCAAAACAAAACAAAAAATCTGGAGGAATTTTGGTGTGTTTTTATAGCAAGTAGGAGAAGGCAGCTGCATATTGTCCCCTCTCTTCTTCAATACAGGTCAACATGCCTCCTAGCCAACATCTTTCCTTCTCTTCCCTGCCTTCACTTCTCAGTCCTAGTGCAGCATATCCCACTCCTTGATCTTCCCAGCATCTTCTCCTCTCAGCTGCAGCTCTTATGTATCTATACCCCTATTTCAGTCAGTACATAGACCAAAATGCTCTAAATGTGCATGTTTAGTTTGAGTTCACACCAAGCCAAAATCAAACATGTATTCTGTGCACAAAATGTGTTGCACACTCCTACTATTGTTAACAACCAAAGGTTTTATGTATTCTCTATTAATTTGGTTACTTAAAAAGTTCAGTCACTAAATCTGGGATTTATTTTGGGGAACAAGAATAAGAATCTTAGGTCTATTTTGTACATTTTACAGTGAAACAGTATTCTTGGCTATTATGATCTCTAGACATTTCCAGTTAATAGAACGCAGATGTTTATGACTGAACGTCTTCTATTCTGTGAGAGACATGCATGGTGTGAGTTCTAAAATGTCGGATGATCATCTCATTTATCATAGATAATTATTGTGGTCTATTTTACCTCAAATATATGTCTGCATATGTCCTAAAAATTCTTTTTTTTTTTCCTTAAATTGTTGGGTGGGGCAGTTGGACAACCTGTGAGCTTAAAGAAATGCTTATGCTGTTTGCGTATTATAAATAGAGGCTTCATATGTTTGTTTTAAGAATACATTAATCCTTTTTCCACCTAAATTTCAAAGGATTACATTATCATATCTTTTATTTAATTTGCAGACACCAGAAACTCTGCCTGGGCATACCAAAGCAAAGCATCATTACAGGGAAGACAATGAATGGCTTAAAGGTCAACAGATAGGCCTTGGAGCTTTTTCTTCTTGCTATCAAGCTCAGGATGTTGGCACTGGGACATTAATGGCGGTGAAACAGGTAAAAAGATGCTCGTGAATATTTTGAAAGCACTTGCTGAATGAATATTTGGAAAATAATATTAAGATGTGCCGAACAGGCACAAACATATATAGAGGTATTTTATCATTAAACGATCATTTTTCCCCTCTGTGGACTTGTGAAATTCCTTTTTAAAAGACTCATGTAATAACTATTGTAAAAACAGTCATAAAATCAAGTCAGGTCACATGTTGAGCTGTTTAACAACAAGCGCAATGATGTACAACCAAAATTCCAGACTCAATTTTGATCATAAGTCAAGGGCTACATGTATTCTTATATCATAGTGCTACAAGAATTATTTCATTTTTTTCCCCTTCCCTTGCAGATCCCACAAATATTCCTCCATTGTTCTTGATGTCCCTCTAATTATCAAAGCCTATACCAGTATATTGTTCTCCTAACTATTTGTTGCAAATGGGGGGGGGGACACACACCAAAAGTAGGGTGTAGAATTGATTAATATTATCTTTTTTATCTGTTGGAAGCACTTGTTGAATTGAGTATCACAATTGTTATGACTTTAAAATGGGATGCATAGCATGTTGGATACACACATAGTTTCAATATCACAATGTAATTTTTTTTATTACTCTAGGGAAAGAAGTATATACAATTGATTTGAATTTTGTCACAATAAAATATTAGTAACAGCAGCAAAAATAGCAGGTATTCAGGATTGTTATATATGTTGTACAGTTGTACAACTTTTTTTAGTCCAAAGGTTGCACTCATTCTTTCAGTGATATTCAAAAAGCTATGTGTGAGACCAGGATGAAATTAAATATAATTTAAAAAATTCCTTCAAATGATTGCTATTCACACACACATATACAAGTGTATATGTACATATTCCCTTTTCTTTCACAGTAAAATTACAATCTGGCAACAATTCTGAAAGCCTCTAGGAACCTCATGTAATCTCTGGGTGCACATTCTGCACTCTGACCTAGTGATATCATTCAGGATATCATACTTTGAATCTTTTCCTTCAAATAGTTCAACATGGAATCCGATCTATTTACAACAGTGACAGTTGCTACTTTTCCTGCTTATGGAATTGTTGAATCAAAAGCTGACATGTTTTATGAAACAGGTAACATATGTCAGGAATACATCAGCTGAGCAGGAAGAAGTGGTGGAAGCCCTGAGAGAAGAGATAAGAATGATGAACCATTTGAATCACCCTAATATCATTCGAATGCTAGGTGCTACATGTGAGAAAAGCAACTACAACCTGTTTATAGAATGGATGGCAGGTATGTATGCCAAAATGTATCTCCTAGTAAGTGTCTCCCACTCACAATTCTGTGGCATTAGAGTTAAGTTTAGGGGTTTCTCATTGAATTCTAGGTCTGTGTCAGCCCCACCAGGTAGACTATCAACTTGACAGGAAGGATAAAGCTACTTTTATTGGGCATGGCTACAATAACAGAATCTTGCAAATCTGATTGTGCTGTATCTCCTGTTCTTATAAACGTGTGTGTGTGTGTGGGGGGGGGGGGTCTCAGCCTCTTCCACATACTTTCTGTTTGCTATGGATTTAATATCTTAAGAGCCGCAATGGCTCTTAAGATACTAATATCTAATATCTTAAGAGCATGGTGGCGCAGTGATTAGAATGCAGTACTGCAGGCTACTTCTGCTGACCGCTGGCTGCCTGCAATTTGGCAGCTCGAATCTCACCAGGCTCAAGGCTCAAGGTTGACTCAGCCTTCCATCCTTCCGAGATCAATAAAATGAGATTGTTGGAAGCAATATGCTGACTCTAAACCGCTTAGAGAGGGTGTAAAGCACTGTGAAGTGGTATATAAGTGTAAGTGCTATTGCTATTGATATCTTAAAGTTGTAAATAATTTTGGATTAGGATTTCTCCAAAAGTTATCTCGTCCCTTATGTAGGAGGATAGCATTGTTTTGGACAATAGTTTCTTGGAGGAAAATTTTGAGTCCCTCTTCATCATTTTTTATTTATATTTTACCTTTCTGGGTCTCTCAATTTCAATGATTCTGGACAGTTGAACATACAAGTAAAAAAAAAAACCAAAAAACCCCCCCAAAAGTAGTGACAGGCAGAAACTTCATTTTGCTCATTAACCAATAAAAATATGTTAAATGAAACAAACAAGCAAAATTAACCTCTTGCATCAAAAGTTATGCATGGAGATAAAAACAGACACCCAACTCCCCTATCACTCTTACTCAAGACCTGGGGGAAAGAGCCTATTTTTAATTTACTCAATTTCTGTAGCCACCTATGTCAATCCAATTGAGTAATCCTCATTTGAAAGTCTGTAAGGTGGGGAATCATTCTGGTCAGTTTCAGCACAGCCTGATTTAGCACGAGCAGCTGATTGGCGGTTGGATCTGCCTCCTGGAATACTGCCTATTAGCTGTTCCAGGCTGCGGGGGATTTCTACCGCCCATTGCCACTGCCACCTATTGCCACCTCCATGCGTCCCATTTTCAGCCTCCACACATCCTGTTTTTCAGCCTCCATGTGCCCCGTTTTTGGCCTCCGCATGGCCCATTTTCAGCCCGTTCCAGGCAGCAGTGATAGGCGGTAGCGGCAGCAATCCCTACCGCCTGGAATGGGCTGAAAATGGGACACATGGAGGCCGAAAATGGAACAGCTGATAGGTGGTATTCCGGGAGGCAGATTCAACCGCTAATCAGCTGATCGTGTTAAATCAGGCTGTGCTGAAGCTGACCAGGCTGTTTGCCATTGCTGCAAAGAGGCAAATTGCTAGGAGGCAGAGGCCGAAGGGTGGGGGCTGGCAGGTGAGTGGGGCTTCGGCAACATTCCCTCTACAAGACACACACAGATTTCCACCCACTTTTAGGGGCAGAGTGTCTTACCGAAAAATACTGTAAATATAAGGAAGCCAAAGAGAATTCATTGAAAGCCCTTAGAATTCCTTTCCTGCCTGATAGATCAAATTTTGTAACTGTTTTAAGTTGCTGTTTTCAAATAGCCAACCTGGATAAAATATACTCCTGTTTTTCAGGAGGATCTGTTGCTCATTTGTTAGGTAAATATGGAGCCTTTAAAGAGTCTGTAGTTGCCAACTACACAGAACAGTTGCTCCGTGGCCTGGCTTACCTTCATGAAAATCAGATCATTCACAGAGATGTCAAAGGTAAGATCAATGTTACTATAGCTAAACATTTACACATTGCCAATCAATGAGCCATCTAATGGGAATAGTTATTTTTAGTTCATTCATCACTATCTAGTTCCATTCTTTAAATTGTTGGCAGATGTTAATTTGCCACAATGTGTTTAGCTATTGTGGTATCATTGCTTGTGTAATGTTCAGTACTTGTTTCTCTTCATCTTGGATTATGTTAAAATAAAGTCTGTTGAAAAGAACTAATTTTTTTGAATATTTACATGATATGGAAAATATCCCAGTAGTTCTCTGGAGCAATTATCTTCAAAAAATATTCTTGATGTGTTACTGAAAGCACAAGATAAGTAGGATTGTATGCTGCCAGGCACAGTGCTAACTTTTCTTAGGTTATATATTATTCTATGTATAATCATCTATAAGATAAATATTTATATATAAAAGACAAAGGCAGAGCTCTGACTTGCCATCCACAGAGAACTTGCTTAGAAATGAAAAAAATATTCACATTGTATTTTTTAATATTTCAAAAGCTATTGGATACCTACTTTATTTTATTTTTTATTTTTAATATTCTATTTGTGTTCTGAAAACAAAATATATATTGTATTTAGTTGTTGCTTTCTTACTATTTCTTTTAACTTAGAAATTATAATAAAATTTGGGAACATCTCTAACAGACATGTAACAGCAATTTTAAAAAAGCCTTCAGTCTATAACTATTGAAGTATCCAAATTGTTATTCTGTCCTTTGATTCTAATTTATTGTATAGTCCATTATTATTATGCTAACTTATATATATATATAATTCAACAATGTAGACTGCAACATATATTTAAATTTACTCCAGAATTTACTTCATTGAATAAAGAAAAATAGTACTTTTTTTTTTCATTTTCTACCACAAGTGTACTTGCATTTCTTTCATCACTTAATTGCATTTCTAATAATGCCAACAGGTGCCAACTTGTTAATTGATAGCACAGGTCATAGGCTAAGAATTGCTGATTTTGGAGCTGCAGCTAGATTGGCATCAAAAGGAACTGGTGCTGGAGAATTTCAAGGACAGTTATTGGGGACTATTGCATTTATGGCACCAGAGGTAAGATTTCATCTTGGGGAAAAGGGATATTAACAACTTTTAACTTAACCTTTCTTTAATTCCATGTAACACTAATTTGGGAGAGCACATTAATATGAGAAGATCCTTATTTGATCAAGCCAAAATCCAATTCCATGATTCCCACAAAGGCCAACCAGCCACCTATTTCAAAGAAACTCACAAGAACTGATTGAAGTAGTTCCCATTTTTGCCCTCTCAATATTCAGAGTTTGACTTTGAATAATTTAACGTTCATCAATCACCTATGGCAGAGGTGAAGAACATGGCTGGCCCAGGAATTCTGGGAACTGAAGTCCCCAAGTCATAAAAGGGCCATAGTTTCCCACCCTTGGCCTAAATATTGGGACATTATCCAAAGACATATGCATAGTTTGTAGGACAATACCAGCCATAATCATATCCCAATACCCTTGCTCAGTTTTTTCTTAACTTGAAATAGTTAATGACCTTGTCACCATAGTAATATGAAATGGTGACCCAAATCAGGAAGTTGCATCTACATTTTCAGTCATTTATCTCATGCCTTCTCTCATGTATGTAGGTACAAGGTTCTATCATTGTCAGTTTGAAAAGCATCTTCCCCATTATAATATTAGTGGACCAGCCTGATATGTGATGATATGTGAACCCTCCTTTAAGAACAAGCTACAAGTGAGCAATGCTGCTCGTGTTTTAAGAAACATTGTTCTGGAAATAAATAGCAAAATACCTTGACTTGTCTGCCCTAATAGCACTGGCATTTTCTTTCTTTGCTGTCAAGCAGAGTTCATGTTAGACAGCTGCTCTTAAACAAAGAATTGCTAAAAATACATAAATGATTAATGCACTTTGGGAACCACAAATAGTCCTCTATTTCCACGTTCTCTTCAAAGAAAGTTAATAGGGCCACTGGTCTCACAGGAACAAGTATTTAATTTTCATGGGATTTTTAAAATATAGCAAAAAGTGGAAAAAATCTATAAAGTTGACATTTATGCTCTGATCTGGAATTTGCAAGGGTTAATTGTAAGAGTAATGTTTTCAGGAACAATGTTTTATGGATACTGAAATAAAGCAATATCTTGTGACATTTTATGATGGCATCCTACTATTTTAGACTAATCTCATGATAAAGCGTTTTACACTGTTTTTTTTTAAAAGGTGCTCCATTGATGAATCAAAGTTAATCTCATTTATTTTTTTCTCTCTTAGGTGTTGAGAGGCCAACAATATGGCAGGAGCTGTGATGTGTGGAGTGTTGGCTGTGCTATTATAGAAATGGCTTGTGCTAAGCCCCCCTGGAACGCAGAGAAACATTCCAATCATCTTGCTTTGATATTTAAGGTAAAATGATCCATAAGAGAAAACGTGTAAAGCCTATAGTTGAGGAAATGCACTGAGAGCTGCTTCCATTCAAAGGCCATTGACATGCCCAAGAGTGCAGTGTAAATGTGTCATTAGAACTTGAGAGTATAGGAATTTGCAGCAGATAGCTGGATTAGGCTAAATGATAACCATGCACACAAACTAAAGGATGTGAAGAACATTATATATCCTTTTCAAAGCATGATTAGGGATCTCTTATATTTTGAAAGCATTCTCTCAGTTTGAGAAACATTTTCTGTAATAACCACATCATATGCAAGGTATCCTAATTTATTATTTCATTTTTAAAGGGGTATGAATACATTCCAGTGGTTTAAAAAATAGCTGTTAAAAAGAAAAGCAGAGCAAATATATTTTCTTTCCTTCTTGCCTAGTGTGTCTCAGGGATTAATTGCTGAACAGTCTGAAAATCTGTTGCAAAGTATGCATATATCCTCCACCATGGACACATATATTTATAGTGTCAATATATAGTCCTCATGATTTTCGGTAGTTCTGTTCTATAAATTGCCACAGACACTGAAGTTGTGAATACTGAAACCTTAGTTGGGAAGAGCGTCAATTTTTTTCTGTTTTGCATGTCCACAAATCATTGCAAAAGACCATAAATCTTGATTTTGTGGTTACAAATAAATTTTAGAAAGTAGGCGAATTCATAAATATGGAATCTGCAAATAATGAGAATCAACTTAATAAACTTAATGTGTACATTGTCAGCAGTGAAAATACTAAGATGCTCTGCAGAATATAATCTGTTGTTTTGGTTTTTTTTGTGTAATTATTATTTTCTGTTTAATTGTAGATTGCTAGTGCAACTACAGCTCCAACAATCCCACTGCATTTGACTCCAGGTTTAAGGGATGTGGCACTTCGATGTTTGGAGCTCCAACCTCAGGACAGACCCCCAGCAAGGGAGTTGTTAAAACACCCTGTCTTTCGCACTATGTGGTAGTTGTAGAAAACTGCGGGTACACTGAACTTGATGCTACTGAAAATATAAAGTGCTGGTCTTCCTGTGCAGGTTTGCATAGCAATGTATATTAATTGCTATGCCGGCCTTAATTATATGTTTTGAGGACTTGAGGTCAGTAGAGGACCTATATGTATGTGACTGACAAATCGAGATCTTGACATAAATTCAATATATAACATTTCACAAATTGTGCAGAAATATGTAAACTGTGCCTTTCTCAAAGATGTGTCTGTTCATGAACAGAGAAGCAATTCCTCTTTTAGATCTGCATGATTATTTAGTGGAAAACGTGATTTTTTTTAAAAAAACTTTTATTTTAAAGCATTTCTTCAGCAATATTAGCAGTTGAGTGGCTAAAGAGCCATTTAAAAATGCATCACTTTTTTTTTCAGAACATGCAAATTCAACAATCCATTTTAAAGAAAGTTTGTGTCTACATTATGGTGAAGCTTGTTCTTTATGTGGAAAAAGAAAATTTGGATAGTTTTAAAATCACCTCTTTGCCTGCTTTAGAGTCACTAAGTATGGCAGCTGTGGTTGATTTACTTTCTATTAGTCTTGTAACTGTCCTTTGGAAGTTACCACTGTGTAGTTTCATTTTATCTTTTCTTCACATTCAGGGAAAAATGTTTTTAAAAGAAACCCAAATAGCTAGAATTAAGTTCAAGCTAAATATTGCTGGACAACTTACTGTAAAAGAATATGGTTAAAATTGGTTTGAAACCTGCAATAAAATGCTGCCCTTAAGTCAGTGTTTTTAACAAGACGTGTTATTGGGGTAGGAGTGCACAAGTTTATTTGAATAACAGAACTTCATAGCCAAGGACCAAGTGAATGTTCTGTTTTGAAGCCCTTTTTAATATCACAGCTCATGGTAAAATTGTGGTAGAAAGGAGTATTGTGTCATACTGCCTTCTGATACCCAACTTCTATTCTATTTAAAGCTGAAGCTTTAAATTCAGCCTTACTCTTAGCATTGCATTATGTTTGCTGTTTTTCCTGCTGTTTTCCTTATGCCATTTGTCATCTTTTTACTGGGGCTGTGCTCTGATTTGGCGTGAACCCATTCAGATAAGGAGAAATGCATCATGGGCACTTGTAAAGAGTCAAGCCTGAAACCCCCAGAAGTAGTTTTTATGAACTGTGACTTTATCCCCACATTAACAGCCTTTCCTGAAAAGAGAATCCTATTTTAATTAAAACAAAAAACAGGACAGGGCATTGTTGCTTAAGGTATTAAGGTGTCTTCCCTTAATAACAAATTGAGAGGTTCCAAAATTGGGAATGAGTCAGTGGGCATGTCATTGCAGCAATACGGGACAGAAGAGACACCTTGTCTCACAACAAGCTGACCGTGTGGCCTTGAAACATGATCCTTGCACAGCCCCATCATTTACAATTTGGATTATGGCAGGGTGGAAATATGAAAAATAAATACATAATAGTTGATAATTAATTTATTGGGAACTATTTTTTAAAATGGAAAAGAGCCATTTAAAAAGTTGTGTTTAAATTTTTACGCAATGAAATTAAATAGCTTTGAAGAAATATTTTTGCACCAAGGATGCAGAACTTTGTTGTTGTTTTTTTAACAAATGTGTCATTGATGATTTCAATAGCAGGTTTTTAAATTCTGATGAATGGGATATTGAAGGAAAATGGCAGCTTTTCTTTTACTTTCTGGCAATTTTTTTGAAGTAAAGTTTTGATTGTGTTTAATCAACTTTTGTTAAAATAACTGTTCCAATTTTAACTCTTCAGAAGCCAGTTGAAATATTGATCAGAAATTGGTTATGATCAAAGGCTCAGGACAAACTTGATAAGCTATAATACTGTACAATTTAGGCAATGTACAATTTTTAAAAATTGGAAACAAAGTTAATGGAGGTTTACACAATGACCATGCTAAAGTTAATCAAGAGCAATGTCATTAAACGTGGATGTGTATTTCTTCTTGAAATGTTACATTCCTTTGCTTTTTTTTTCTTATTATTATTGGGAGACTTTGAAGAGTTAAAAAAATCTAAATGTGAAGTTTTGTAGCTTTGTTTGTATTTGACTTGTTTCTTGACAGTTTAGAATTTGTCTTTATTCCAATCATGTTTTTTTTAAGTTTCTTCTGTGCAAGCTTTAAAGGATGCACTCTTGCCAATTCATGTACTGGAAGATCGCTTGTCAGATAAATACAACTTTGGATTTAAATGTCAATTATATAAACTGACAAACCTCAGCTAATCAGTATTATCCTTGTAGATCACCATGTCTTTACATATCAAACTTGGACCACCTCTAGGTGTCTAAAAGCATTCTTCGAGTTTGTTTGCATTTTCCTCCGCTTGCTGGTAATTGTGTTTTTAAATGCAGATGTGATGTAATCTTATTTCTTTGGATCAAAGCTGGATTGAAAATTGTATTATGTAATTATTTTTGTGCTCTTAATGTTATTTGGTACCTAAGTTGTAAATAACGTCTACTGCTGTTTATTCCAATTTCTACTACCTCAGGTATCCTATAGATTTTCTTCTACCAAAGTTCACTTTCACATTGAAATTATATTTGCTATGTGACTGATTCCTAAGAGTTCCAGGGCTTAAGGGCTAACTTCTTAGCACCTTACTGTGCAAGTAAATTTTAAAGATCTCTGGGTTAAGAAAATTTGGCTTCATTATATTCTTTTGTTATTTTAAATATATCAAGATATTTTAATTAAAAGTTTTTACCCCTTTGAACCAATTTTATAGTATAATTTGTACCTATTTTGGTGGTTTTGTCTTTATAGTAAATAAAAGATTTTGGACAAAACTTGTCCTTTTTTGATGGCAATTACCTTGACTTTATTACTTCCTGGAATTACTGCATTACATGTATTTTCCTTTAAGCAAACAAGATCTTGTCACCTGTTATGTGGTCTGAAAAGTGCCTGCAAGTAAGGATGTCATTGTTTCTATTTCTTGGTCTTAGAAACAGTTTGTATTTGGAATTATAACTGCTATAACAAAAATCTATAACTGATTTATCTACATATTTCTGTAGGGCAAGGGTAAGGATTCTTAAAGCTTTCAAACCCATCAATGAATGTGACAAATTAAAAACTACTGATTTTTTGGGGATTGCAGCAATAGAAGCTTGCAGCTTTATAAAATTATATTTTTAATGGAAATTGTGAACTTGCTTTAGTTTTTCATAATTCTTGGAATTTGGATTTTATTTTTTAAGACTACCATGCTCATTCTTGTTCCATATTTATTTTGGATTGAAATTTGCTCTTTATAAAAGTAACTGCAGAAAATTCAGACTTTGCTGCTGGCTCATCCTGGCAGCGTGGGAGCAAATTCTAAGATCAATTCAGCTTTGAGTATACATCTGATGGACCTGCGAGATCTCACTACGGCTGTAGCTTCTAGACAAATTAGCTTCCCTATAAGATTGTATTCAACCTATCCTTCCCTCTGTACCTACACAAGTTCTAACCAGAAAAAGGTCCTGTTTAGTGCTTTCCATTTCAGTCGTGTTAATATGGCCTTGAAGCGCAAAGCCCTCATCTCCTATGTCTATAGCAGAATCTCCAAGCATTGAGGAGAGGGGAAACCATGGGGGCACCTCTTTCATAAAGAATGAAAAAGCTACTTTGCACCATTTGCTGTTTCTCACATAGATAGCAGCAGATTAGTTAAAAGGCCTTGGCAGCAACATTCTGTCAGAAGGCACCCAGCGCCAAGTACCATTTTACACATTTCTCATCTCGGTTGTAAGGTCAGCCTGTGGAATAGCATCCTCCAGAGACCTACGCATTATGGCTCCCATCCCAATGATATTCAGAAAGTCATTGGAAACCTGGCTATTATTCTCCAAGGGCTTGAAGTAGAGTGGTTGTTGAGTCTTTATGCAAAATGTTCTTATGTATAGTTTGTCTTCTGGATGTATGATTTGTATCTGTTTTTATTGTTTGATGGTTTGTAACTCTAAATTACCAGAGCTGCTTTAAGAGTTGTGTGGCTTTAATTTGAAAGCCGGTAGTTCTTGGCTTACAACCACATTTTGGACTGAAATTTCAGTTTGCAATCTTAAGTCAAGTCAAGTCAAATGGACCTGATTTTGCAGCCATTTTTATGGTACTTATAAAATGAATTCCTCTGGTTGTTAAGCAAATCACATGGTCATTAAGTGAATCCAGCTTCCCAATAAATGCTTTTTAGTCAAAAACCAGTTTAAAAAATGTTGCAAATTGTGGTCACGTGACCATATGCTGCTGTCACTAGTCCAAAAGGTGAGCCACTGGTGCCAAGTGCCCAAATTGTGATAATGTGACCATGAGGGTGGTGTGAGTGAGTGTGAGTACAGGTCATAAAACACTTTTTGTGAGACTGTCGTAGTAGCTATGAATCATCATTGAACAAACAGTTGTAAATCAAGGATTATCTGTATATAAATAAAGCTGCTGAAGGCAAACCGGGAAGGGGGAGGGATGCTTACTCTGTTTGGCCACCTAGTGGGATTATAAAACTGCCAGGACTATCAGCTCCAGATGACTGGAGGGTGACCAAGGGGCCAGGAGAGCACAGCAGTGCTGAGGAGAATTGTCCTTGGCTTCTTGAAGGAGTGTGCAAGAGGTGTCATGATTTTTCAGCAAAGGAGCCCCTTTGTGACCAGTCACCTTTCTCTCAACTTTGCCCAAAGGCTGCCTGAATCCTACTGATGACAGGCAACCTCTTCCTGCACACATGGTACCTACCAAGTGAGACTGAGTCATCCTTTACATACAACACAGTCCAAAGCACTGGGAAGGGGGGGGGGTACGGACGTACAGACAGTTGAAGTCAACAAATGCAGAAGGCAGAATCTGTGGCAACCAACTAATTTCTCTACTCAAGGGTCTGGGAAGCCAAAAAGGGCATGCCTGTCACTCTTCAGCATCCCCCCAGATAGTGACTTCTGGCTCTAAAGGCTTTTTTACACAGGAGGAAAGCAGAGAGTGCAGCTCTGGCTTTTGTGAATATCTCAGATGTGTGACTCATACTTTATGAAATAATTTGCCAACCATTTTCATTGTTTATTGAATTAGATTTCCACAAAACATATCTGTGCCCACAATCATTGCCATCCTAACTAAGTGAAAAGCTGGAAGGCAGCATCATATGAGATCAACTCAATAGGCATTGACTGGTTATGTGCCTTCAAGTCAGTGTCAACTCTTAACAACTACATAGATTTTCCTTGCATCAATATCTGCCCCTAACTTGGTCTTTCAAGTTTCCCAATGCCTTGTAAACACCACCACCACTGGTTCAACCACCCTGCCATTAATTCTCTTTCCTTGGACCTTTCCCTGTTTCTTTGCTTCCTTTTCTGCTAAAATATGGAGGGAAACTATCCCTTTATTATTTATGACTATATTCATTCAATTTTTACCTTCAGTTCGCAGACTCTTAGAATCTCAACAAAATGTATATTTTAAGAATACTGTATCAAAAAGAAAACAAAATCAGAAAGCAAACAAAATGAAAAAACAAGGAAATATCTCTGAAACACTTTGATTTTTTAAAAGTTTCATGAAGGCTAATGGTGGAAAACTGGGAGGCTATATAATTGTTTTACATAAATAAAATAGTTAATTAACTGGTTGATTAAATGATTACAGTAAAAAGTTGATCGAATTTCAAGGGGCAGGAAGTTTCATAGTATCTGCTCCACTACAAAAAGGAAAAAAAAGGTTTGTGGGTCTTCATTCTCTTATTTGATTGAAAGGGGGAACTACAGGTAATCCTTGATTTATGACCATAATGGAAACCAAAATTTCTGTTAAGTGAGAAATTTGTTAACTGAGTTTTGCCCCCATTTACAACCTTCCTTGCCACAGTTGTTAAGTGAATCACTGCAGTTGATCAGATAGTAACCCGGTTACTAAGTGAATCTGGTTTCCCCATTAACTTTGCTTGTCAGACGGTCGCAAAAGGTGATCCACATGACCTTGGGACACAGCAACAGCCATAATATGAACCAGTTGCCAAGCATCCACATTTTGATCCCATGATTATGGGGATGCTGCTAAGATTGCAACTGTGAAAAATGTTGTAAGCCCCTTTTTTGAGGATCGTTGTAAACTTTAGTCACTAAATGAACTGTTGTAAATCGAGGAATACCTGTACAAAAAGGTTCTCATTAGTTCAACTAACATTCGAAAAATCAGGATTTTAACTCATCAACTTTCCTGCCAGTCTGACTAGGTGGCTCAGTGGCTAAGACACTGAACTTGTCGCTCAGAAAGGTCGGCAGTTCAGTGGTTCGAATCCCTAGTACAGGTCTCCTGTGTGAGCAGGGGGTTGGACTAGATGACCTCCAAAGTCCCTTCCAACCCTGTTACTGTTAACAAGACAACAGTTCTATGAGTCAGTCGTGGCTGGCTGTTGCTAACAAGCTCTCATAATCGCTAGGACCAACTCTCGACTACGGCCTCCTGTGACCAACACTGCTCACAGGAGGCCTGACCGCCCAAGCCTTTAACGTGAACCAAGTATTCCGCTCCTAAGTAAGCCTGCAAACGAAGTGCGGCAATTGTTGCCCACCATTCGGATCTGCCCCAGATTTTTCCCAGACAGGCACAGAAACCAGAGCGCAAACTTGCTACCCGAGATGGCCAGCATCCCCGCTCTCAAACACGTCCCGGGAAACTCTGCCCTTGTCGAGTTTGGTTCCGGAGGATTCTTTCCGCGAATTGCGGAGGCCCAGATCTGGAGGGGCGAGTTGGGATATTAAGCGCTTTTATTTGGGAGGTTATGTCCCCCTTCACGGTGAAGCATATTGGCGAAAGGCAGATTAGCTTCCCCCCCCCCGGTCCCCCCAAGAAATTGAGTGCCGCCTTCGAGATTGGAGGGAGCACGTTCACACACACAAGCACACACACCCGTTTTTATTTCGTCCGCTGCGGCGCGCCTTCTGCTGCTTTCGGGCGGCGGGGCGGTTTGCCGGCCCGACTCCGTCATGCTAGGAGGGTTGCGGAGGCGCTGGGAGGCCTACAAGTACCGCTTCGTGCCCTGGATCGCGCTCAATCTCCGCCACAAGCGCAGGTGAGGGCGAGGGTGCGCGGCCGCCTTTCCCTCCCGGGCCAAGGAACGAAGGGCCTCGCTGTGGGGGAAAGCGATGCAG
Organism: Pituophis catenifer annectens; assembly: GCF_029215685.1. Lineage (NCBI taxonomy): Eukaryota > Metazoa > Chordata > Lepidosauria > Squamata > Colubridae > Pituophis > Pituophis catenifer. The sequence goes on along the minus strand of NW_027256882.1, from coordinate 268,920,811 downwards.
AGACACCGGGAACACCCTATGCGGGTTGCTTGCGGGCGCTGTTGGAAGGCTGCGGGATTTGGGCAGCGGGATTCCGAAGGATCACATTGCTGCCATCCCCTTTTCGCCAGAATTTTGCAACCGGATCGAAGCTTCTTTCTTTCTTTCTTTCTTTCTTTCTTTCTTTCTTTCTTTCTTTCTTTCTTTCTTTCTTTCTTTCTTTCTTTCTTTCTTTCTTTCTTTCTGCCCTCCCTTTCCCTTTCCCTTTCCCTTTTCCTTCCTTCCTTCCTTTCCTTCCTCCCTCTCTCTCTTTTCCGTACCAATATTTCCACTTTCTGATCGAAATTTTTGTTTTAACAACCTGCGCCCGCCTCTCCATATATGATGGATTTTTTTAAAAAAGCAAACGTTCTCTTCATAAATACAATTAAGTAACTCGTTTACTTTGAAGAGTAATTAAAACTCAAAAGGGAGTATTTCTGAATGTGGTGTGTGAGGATAATTCTATACTGACAGCAGTTCACATTCAACTTAATTGGGCTTTCTCTCCAACCTTGCATTTGTGATTTTTGAATTAACAAACAGGTGCCTGTAATAAGACTCGTTTGAATTGATTCTAGGTTCCCTTGCAAACTAATAAATATAGCAAGATGAAAATGTTTGGTTTAATATACTGAGTGAAGTTGTAGGGAATTATAGTCTTATATTTTCACACACAGATAATTTTTATTGTCTACTAGGATACTAATGCTGCAACAGATTTATGAAAGATTTTTATTTTATAAAAAATTATGTTGGATATTGATCACAAATTATCAGTTTTAAATTGGGGATTGCCCTACAATATCCTACAACTTCATCAGTTGTATAGTAGTAGATTTTAGTGAGTAAAGTCTTCTTTGTTTGAAATATGTTGTCATTAGAAGTGATCCTTGTCCCTACTTTTTCTCAGTAGGAGGCAAAGGTGATATTTATGAAATGCAAATTAATCATAACCTGCCAACTAAAAGAGTTGAAACACAGGGAGAATGGTGTGCATGTTTGTATAGCTACTGTGTTTCCCCAAAAATAAGACCCTGTTTTATATTTTTTTGAACCCTGAAATAAGCGCTTGGCCTTATTGCCATGCGCGCAAAAGCCCGATTGGGCTTATTATCAGGGGATGCCTTATTTTGGGGGAAAAGGGTAATAAATTTACACTACCATATGGATTGTGGGCATTTTGCTCTCATCAATATCTAGAGAGGGCTAACAGAACTGTTTGTGCATCCTAAGGGGACCAGGGATTGTAATTTCACATCTGTGAACTCTAGTCACTATGGGCATATAGTAAATTGCAGATAAGAGGTAAGTTACAACTGCTTTACTAGCTACATTGACTAAGGCTATGATTCTCCCATAGTATCTGTCTGAATGGTTCACTCTGGCAGTGAAACAATGTCACCTATTGGAACCTTGGAATGTGCTTCCTCTGTAGCAGTGCCTGCCGTCTGGAATGTGGTTCCCCTGAAATTCTCTGCTCCCCACCTACTGGGATTTTGAAGGGCCTGGCTTTTTCTCCAAGCCTTTGGACAGGATGATTGATGCCTCTTTCTTCCTTTTTCTTCCCTCTGTCATCATCGTCCCTTTGACTTGTGCTGTTTTTAATGTTTCGGTATTATTTTTTGGGTATTTAAAAACGTTTTAACAATTGTAAGCTGCCCAGAATCACTAGGAGTTGGGTAGCATATAAATTGAATAAATCATCATCATCATCATCTTCATCATCTAGTAACTTTGTTAATATCTGAAATTTAGAGAAACTGCCACATATCACAATTTAGCTAATTGGAAATTGTACAACTATAAGTGTACCTATTTTTTTCCTGAAACAAGGGGGTCTCCTATCCTTCATCTGCGGCCTGGTGCCGGGCCACAGCCGATTCAGAACAGGGCCACCGAACTGGTGGGTGAACATGCATGCGCGAAACCATCCCCCTCCCCCACCATCCCCATCACCACTGCCTTTTCTGAGCAGAAAAGGTTGGCAAACACTGCACTGAAGCTTTTCTTTTGTTTTCCTCTCTGGTGGGAGAAACACAAGCCATTGAGACAGCAAGTCAGTCATTTGCCTAGGAATCTCAGCACAAGACAGATGTGATTACCAACTATTTTTCCAGACCAGCCATTCTAGGATTTTTTGTAAGGCAGGGTTGGGGGAACACAGGACCTTTGCAGGAATTAACAGGTGCTGAGGAGAATCCAGTTAAGGTCTCTGGCCTAGATGATGTATAGGAGTGGACATCCTGTCTATCTGTTTGATATCACCGTAAGCCATGTTTTGGAAATTATAATCATTATTAACAATTTAACAAAATTTTCTTTAAAAAGAAAGAAAATATTTCTGTGTGCTTCCTTCCCTACAAATTTATGGAATTTTAAACCACGACAATTCTTTTACTTCCTCCTATCTTACTTCAGGACTCTACGGTTTGTGCCAGAAGAATCTAAAGACAAAATTGCTTCTGATGAAAATGTCCTTCAAACATTACTGACAGCATTTAGATCTTTATTTGTAAATGACTTGAACAGACAAATGTGCCTTTTGAATGTAATTCCAGAAATTAAATCAAAATATCCAGAAATACACTCGGTGCAGTCCAAAACAATACCCAAAGCAGTATACAACGATCAAGAACGTCAAAAAGCCCTTAATCCAGAAGAAGTTCTGTTCAGTACACTAGGATTCAGCATTATTCGAAAACCCAGTTCACTGGAGTCAGCTGGAATAGGAGTTTTTGTAGCAAAAGGATTTGTTCCAGAAGGAACAGTCGTATCAATGTATCCTGGTATGGAAATATTATTTTCATATAAATTCATATAGAAATCGCCTTACATTTCATTCATCAGGTGGTGCAGCAGATCATAGCTTTAGGTTTAATCCTTGACTTAATGTTTATATGTGGAGGACACTTTAGAAGGATTGGGAAGGTGACTGGATGGAAAGGTAGGTGGGTGGATGGATGGAAGGATGATTAATGGTTTCATATCTTAACAAAGCAACACAGCTGTTTTAAAGCCAGGAACTGAACACTTTCTGAATTGAGTCCTGGATTCCAGCCTCCAAATCCTGCACACTGGGTTGTAATTGGATCCATTAACTTCAACACTGAAGTCAAAAGTTTTCCAGGATCTTTTAAGACCTTTGGAATGGCACAGTTTGAACTAGGACAGGGGTCAGCAACCTGCGGCTCCCGAGCTGCATGTGGCTCTTTGGGCCCTCTGCTGTGGCTCCCTGTCAGGTGATCCCACCACTGGCTGGCCCCGCTCCTCGCCATCCCCTCCCAGTCACTCCTCCCCTGGCCTGAGAAGGTAAGGGCGATGGTGGGGGATGGAGAAGCGGCCAGGGCAGAGACAGAGAGGCACAGAGAGATGGGGAGAGAGAGAGAGACATAGAGAGATACAGAGAGAGAGGGAGAGGGAGGGGAGCTAGAGATATTTCAAAAGGATTTTGTGGTTCCCGGTGTTTTTTAACAACTGGTTCTCTGCCCTAATGACCGGCTGGGTAGGCGTGGCTGGGGGGGGGTCATGTGACTGGTGGAAGTGAGTGACATTGAGTTAGCCACGCTCACCCAGGTTTTGTGGCTCCCGGTGTTTTCTTTTCTGTGGGAAACGGGTCCAAATGGCTCTTTGAGTATTTAAGGTTGCAGACCCCTGAACTAGGATCTAATATGTTTAAAAGCTCTTTAAACAACAGCTTTTCTCCTTGATATAAATTAACAGTCCAATGCCTTTATTTAGTCTTCTAAGCATTACCAACTTGAAGTAAATGAGGACTGTTATGTTTTGTAGCTGTCTGTTAACAAATGCCCTGCAAACTAATCAACATCCCTTGCTTAAGTGTTTCCAAAGTGTTTTTCAAAACAGCTTGATTCTGTTTTCAAGGTTTGCCAATACTATACTGACAGGCCCAAATTCATTATGATATGTACTTTTTTAAAAATAGCACCCTTTTGTCCTGTTATTATGCAGTCACTACCAGCTCCGTAATCCTTGGGAAAGGGGCGGGGAGATGGCATTAATGATATTAATATTATACATTATCAGTGTTATAAATTAATAAAATAAAACCAGTGTGGCATGGCAGCTACAGGTAGTCCTTGACTTATGATCACAACTGAACCCCAATTTTTTGTTGTTAAGTGAGATATTTGTTAAGTGAGTTTTGCCCCATTTTATGATCTTTTTGCCACCGTTGTTAAGTGAATCACTGCTGCTGTTAAGTTAGTAACACAGTTGTTAAGTGAATGTACCTTCCCCGCTGACTTTGCTTGCCAGAAGGTTTCAAAAGTGATCACAGGACCCCTAGGACACTGCAACCTTCATAAATATGAATCAAGCATCCAAATTTTCTTTACATGACCACGTGAATGCTGCAATGGTTGTTAGTGTGAAAAACAGTCATCATTTTTTTTCAGGACCATTGTAACTTTGAACGGTCACTAAATGAACTGTTGTAAGTTGAGGACAACCTGTACTCATATACTCAGATTTTCACTGCAGGAACCTGTGTTCAAATCCTTATTCAACTGTTTCTTGAACTGTTGTTACTCTTTAGCTTAGTGAGTCTCAGAAATGATGTACAAAAACCCCTTGGAAATAGGTGTGATTCAGCAGTTGTAATAAAGTAAAATGGTATTTAATCCATGTCAAAATTCTAAGAATATGCTATTGAGACAAAAGTTAAGATTTTGCTGTATTGAAGAATAACTATAATTCATTACATATAGCTAAGAAATATATACATAAGGATCTAAAATAACTGCTTTTTTTAAAAACAGGCACAATCTATGAAAATCATGAACCCATATTTTTTCAATCCATTGGCAATCCATTTATATTTAGGTGTATCGATGGTGTACTTATTGATGGAAATAATAGGGGAATCTCAAAGGCTATATACAGGTAAGGCATAATAGCATTGAGTAAATATTGATATAAATAAAGAGCAATTAATAATTATTTCTAATGTTTATACCATATAAAATTCAGGTAGTAAGTATTCAATATGCTATTGGGGAAGAGCTGTGGATTTTCAGAATACAAACTGTGTATGAAATAACTAAATTAAAGCCTTTGGGATATCTATTTGCTGATTTTGCCTTGCAGAAAAAGAAAATTTAAATCTGCAAATTAGAGTTGTAACAGGAAAGCTCAACACAGCTGAAAATTGAATATACTACATATTGACAGCTTAGGTAACTGTGAATTGAGATTGTCCCAAAAGTGCTTTTTCAAGAGGCAACTGGACTTTCTGTTTTTTCTTTGAAGATATTTTGCTTCTTATCCAAGAAGCTTCTTCAGCTCTGCTGAAGAAAAATCAGAAGATCCAATTGCCTCTTGAAAAAGTACCTTTGGGACAACCATGACCTGGATGACTGAGAATCTCCATTGACATTTGTGAATTGAGCTGGACTAAAATTGGAGACTTTCAACCAGAAGATCGAATTGTTTTCTACTCAGACATAAAAAACAAAACAAAACCAAGGAATGGTATTAATTACATAATTAAGAAAAAGTTATTCAAGACAATACCAGGCTATTATGCAAAGAACAACTGGTTAATACTAATTAGAGAATCTTGTGGTAGGGCATTGTCTAAATTTATTTATATTGGCCACCTGTCTTACCATATGATAACTCTGGGCAGCTTATAACCAAGCATAATTTTATGATTTATGTCTCAACCACTAATGCAGAAAAAGGGGTTGATGAATTTAACGTTCAAATGTAAGTTGAAATTGACAGACATGCAAGCAAGATGTGCTGCTTGTTACTGGAAACTACAATGCCAATGTTAGAAATATTCAAGGCATAAATGACCAGACTCAAATTATCATACTTTGGACACATTATACAAAGACCTAGCTCTGTGGAGAAGCCATAATGCTGGGAAAGGTGGAAGGAAAGAAGAGGATGACCAACAGCAAGGTGGATGGACTTGATTACAGTGGTGATAAGTGTATTGTTGTAAGGCTTAGAGGACCAGGTTGGAACAGATCATCCTAGAGAAGATTTGATGGCACATAATCAAGCAATCAATAATCAGTAGGATCTGATAAAGTAATCTGTATTACGTGTATGTGTCTTGTTAAGTGTTTCAACATTTAAGCAAACAAAGCACTTACACATATTTCCTGGTGCTGCAATTTCTGGCCAAGATCATTGCTAATAATAGGTAGTTGGTGGATAAAATGCTATTTGTATTGATTTCTACAGGATATACTAAAATTACAGAATGACAGGAGCTCTTATATGTTACTTTCTTTCCTTTTTGGTGGAGAGGGACCATAGTGGCAGTTCAGAGTAGGGCACTAACTGAATGCCCTTTCTTGCGCTCTCTTCATCTGATGGTCAAGCTGCTTGACCTGAGTACATGTTTTGCCTGTGTACTCAGCATTTTGAGACCAGCAAAAAAGACAATTATTCTAGTCTTGCAGATTTTCAGAATTACAAATTCTCGTTCTTTTAATTTAAAAGAATATAAAACAAGTCATTAGTATCATACTATCTCTACTATAGTTTGCAGAAACAAATATTTAGCTCCACCATTGAACAGGATGTATGGCTGTTGGGGGACAGTAATTCAGCTCTAGCAAGTGAATGTAAATTTGTAACTGTCCAAGAAGCAATAATGGCTTGGCATCAGGTTATCTGATGGACCGTCTCTTGCCTGTCACATTTACCCTACCCACCAGAGCGGGGAGGCAAGGAATGTTGCAGGTCCCATCCCCTAGGAAGATATACCTGATGGGATCCAGAAGAAGGGCCTTCTCCATGGTGATTCCCTCTCTCTGGAACATCATTCCCCCAGAGATTAGAATGGTCCCCACTCTAACCCTCTTCCAGAAGGTGCTGAAGCAGGGGTGGGTTCTACTTACCTTTACTACCGGTTTGCAAGGGTATCACACATGCGCAAATCACAATCCGGGGAGTGGGCGGGGCCTCCTGCTGGTTTTACTACCGGTTCTTGTGAACCGGTCTGAACCGGGGGCAACCCACCACTGCGCTGAAGACCTGGTTCTGCCAATGGGCCTGGGGAATGCAGAGCAGGATGGAGCCCATTAAATGGCTCGTATGATGTGTTGTTGCCGGGGTGGGGGGGGTGGAGGGTTATTTTATTATATATGATTCTCTCATTAGTTTTATTGTTTTTTATATGATGTTTTTATATTCTTGTAAACTGCTTTGAGTTGCCAAGTGCGAATAGGTGGCAATATAAATCTCCTAAATAAATAAAATAAAAATAGAATGATGTGACTAATGTTATAATATTATTCAGGTCATGCAGCAAAAGAGATCAAATTGGTCCTTTAAAAATGTGTGATGTCTTTTGGCTTACAACTGCTATTCAAAATCCGTTGGCTGTGGGACAATATGTTAATAATTGTTCATCAGGTAAGACCAATTTTTCTCCTTTGGTTAGATTTAAAAATTGAAGTTGCTATGCATGTTGTCAGTCTGCCAAAATATTGTCTGTGTGTTTCCATTTATAGTTTGCAAATAGGGGAGGTTTATTCTGTATCAGAGAATAATGTGCTCATCTCCTACAGAAGGGCTTAGATAGTAAAGGGCTTAGATAAATTCAGAGATATATTAATGTACAGGCATCTCTTCTTCGTTTAAGGTATTTCTCTTTTTCCATCAGAAAAAGAAGCAAATGTTTGCTATCAGGAACTGAACATACCTAAATGTTTTCCTGTAGAATTTAAACAGTATCTTCCAAACATAAACTTCAGCCATGAAATAGAAAGGTGAGAAATTTGTATTTTTGAATATTTCTGGAATAATTTAATAATTTAAATTGTTAAGCATTCTCAGATATTTGAAATAGGATCTATCAAGATTGTAACAGAGGAAAAATTGCTTGTGTTGTTAGAAATATCAATGCACCATTGAGACCAACTTCTTTTCCTGAAATATTCAATCTGCAGGCCCTTGAGATGTGTGGTTTTGGTAGCTCTCCGAAACATTGGCCCAGGAGAAGAACTTTTTTCAAACTATTACACAGTTATATCTTGATGGTCAACTATGGATTTTTACAGTAATTAAACCAAATGTGGTATCCTTTAACAAATAATTATTGAAGATACAAAACTTTTGGTACAAAAGTTTTGAGAGTTAGGTCCTGCCTTCCACTATATATTTACTAAGTCAGCCTTGTTGGTTTTTTAAAATAGTGATAGCTATCTGAAAGCTTTGGTTGAAATTTAAACTTTGTGGATTAGTATGGGACATAACTTATTTGGGAAATGCTTGCTACACAAACACCAGTACAAGCACAAGAGTTGAAATAAACGAGTTCCCCAGTGTACCTGAGTCCAGCATAGAGACTTCAAGTTGTTCATTGTCTCCCTCTGTTGTCCTTTAAATGTATTGGATTTAACACACTCATATTTTGGATTTTGAATGGCTTTATCATTTCTTTTACTATTGTTAAAATAATTTTGTTCATTTAGTTAACTTAAAAAATATAAACCAAAGAAATGTTTGTACTATAGACTTGATATGTAATATATATATATATATACATATACATATACATATATCTATTTTCTTACTTTTCGTAGGTTTGATGTGTGTTTTTCTTTTAGCCAGGTTTGTCCTACGTAACCAAGATTTTTCTACAGCCCTAGCTCAGTGGAGTCACATCCACTCGATTCTGGGCTTTTTTCTTCTGCCAGCCAGCAAGAAAAAAGCCCATATATATGTCAGATTACTACTTTTTTATGAAAAATTATGTTATGTCTCACACCCAGAAACAGAAATAACAAATCCATGTGCAGGCTGCACCTGAAAGTCTTTGGAAACAGGAAGTCTCACCCCATCCATCCTCTAGAGCCGTGATGGCGAACCTATGGCACGCGTGCCACAGGTGGCACGCGGAGCCATATTAGTAGGCACGCCAGCTCAGTTCTGGGGCGCATGTGCGCGCCGGACAGCTGATTTTCGGGCCTTCTGGGCCCACCAGAAGTAGGGAAACAGGCTGTTTCCTGCCTCTGGAGGGCCTGGGGGCGGGGTGGGGAAGGCCCGTTTTTCTTGTTACCTGGCTCCAGATCCTCTCTGTGTATCTGGGAAGGGCGAAAACAGCCTTTCCCACTTCCTTGGAGGCCCTACGGAGGCTGAAAGGGCCCATTTCCCGACTCCCGGTGGGACAGGAAGTGATGTTTTTTCCTGTCCCCAGCCTCCAGAGACTCCTAGGGAGGCTCCTACAGACTCCTAGAGAGGTTCCTAGAGACTCCTAGAGAGGTTCTGGAGGCTGGGTACAGCAAAAAATGTCACTTCCTTTCCCACTGAGAGTTGGGAAATGGGCCCTTCCAGCCTCCGTAGGGCCTCCAAGGGAGTGGGAAAGGCTGTTTTCGCCCTTCCCAGATACACAGGCCATCATGTGCCAGGAGCGGGGGGGAGGGGTTGCGCACTCATGCGTGTGGGCACGTGCGCGCGCGACCCTCCCCGCCCCCCTCTCCTGGCACGCGATGGCAAAAAGGTTAGCCATCACTGCTCTAGAGTCTAGACTTATATCTGCAGAAACTAATTACAGTTGAATCCTTATTCTCATCAGCAGTTCTTGGAATTCTACACAGAAAAGGTTTAGATGAGTAAATAAACACTTTGCTTTCAAATAAATGAGTTTTGAGATCGATTTTGATACATTAAGAAGACATAGAAACAAAGCTGTTAAAAGTAGATATTATTTGTGTCCATTTTTAACTATTTTTAAAGCTATGGAATTTAGGTAGATTTCTGAGAAATACTACATTAATACCGCCCTTGCAATCAATTAATATTGTTGATAGTTGTTGATATATCTATATTTTCTGTAGAATGTTTTTTTGATACAGAGTACTACCTATTGCACATTTACCAATTTGCATTGCAAATGCATCATTATAACGATGATGATTTTGAAATTTTGTAGCTCAGAAATAAATTGCTTGGTGCATATATTTGTGAAGTCCACTTCAATATTTTTAGACTCTAATCTTATTACATTTTTCTTGATGTTATTCCCATTAAAGTTAATGAAGCTTACCTCTTTGCTAATACCCAAGAATACCCAATACATTTGTTCAGCTTTTTATTTAAAAAATAATGTATTTAATAGTATAAAGCAGGGATTTATTGTGTTTTGGGTTTCAGGTATATGATTACATCCCATTTACTTTAATAATATTCCTTCTATCACATTATAAATTACAATTCAGTGGACACTTTTAGAGAATCTATAGAGACTATAGCTTGTCAACAAACATATACATCCCATGCGAAGAAAACAAAAGTGGAATATGTTTATGTGATAACTTCCCCGGATGCTTCCAGATATTTCTCCAGATGTCAGCTCGGAAAAGGATGAACCAGTTCCAAACATGCCTAGAGGGGAATTGGTCAATGGCTTCAAGCAGCTGTCTGAAAGAGATTTGGCTGAAGCACAGCTGCAGCAGGACAACCCTGAGGCTTCAGGTTGGGAAAGCATGTAGCTGCAGCCAGTGAGTGATGAGGAAGAGGAACTGCCTTCTTCACCTGATCCAAGAACATGTAGGGCAGAGAAAAGGCAGGAGCAGAGAAGGTCAGCCTGATTACTCATGAGGAAGCAGTCCCCTCTCTCTTGATGGGATGCACTAGAAACTGGCTATTTAGCACAGCAGATAGATGGAGGCGATGTTGGGAATGTGTTCGTTTCCTTGCTATGTGCTCTTGCCTTGAACTTCGGATCGTGTCTCTTCAGCTGTTGCCCTTGCCTTGCCTTTGCCTTGGGAACTTGCTTTTGCCTAGTGGACTGGACTTGCCTTGCCTTGAGGACTGGTGTTGGTTTCATTTGGGTAGCCCGTGGAATTCATTGGGGTTAAGCTGGTGCCATCACAGGTAATTGCTGAGGAATACAATTCAGTCTTACAAGCCTTAATAAAGACTCCTTACACCCATGGTGTGTGTGTGTGTGAATACAAGTGGTACAACAAGTTTACAGTGGGTGTTACTCCTACTGTTCCGAAATTTCATTATAGCAAGTTAAACTTTGGGTAGGTAGTGTTGCAACACATTAGTAGTTACGAATGCTTTAATCCAGGGGTCTCCAACCTTGGCAACTTTAAGACTTGTGGACTTCAATTCCCAGAATTCCTCAGCCAGCGCTGGCTGAGGAATTCTGGGAGTTGAAGTCCACAAGTCTTAAAGTTGCCAAGGTTGGAGACCCCTGCTTTAATCTATAAGATGCTGCACTTACCAAAACAAACAAACAAACAAAACAAAACCAACCCCCAAAACCAAAGTTAGCAGACTGCTATCATTCTCAAGGACTATCATGTTTGTAACACTCTAAGAGATATAACATGGATCTACCGGTATGCTTAACTGTCATGGCGCAGGAAGGTCTTCTGTAAAATGTGATATAAGCATAATAAAGCCATCTTGATCAATAAGGAATGTTCCTTTCTATACAGAGATCCGTTGGAATACTCTTTTCGGTTTCTTCTCGACAACAGGTCATATTGATCCTTTTTGCAAGCGGCACCTTCTTTTCCCCATATTCTTTTCCATAGTAATAATATAGGTTTTGTCATTCAGTTTCCATTTGTCAGTTGCAATTGGAGTATTTGATAATTCTTTTAAAAAATCCAAACATACTAAAGGGACAAATAATGTTGCAGCAGGAGGAAAACTTTCATAGGAGAAAAAGGATTTCCAGACATTTATTTCTGGAACTGTACGCCAGGTATTAAAGTACAACAAATACAAAATAATGTTAAAAAAAATAAGTGTTTATGTACAAATATTAAAACCAATGCGACAATAGCAACTTCCTCTTAAGCATCAGATACTAAAACTGGTTGCGATTGTCACTAATTTATGCACAGGGTGAAGCAATTTGAACCTAGTAAATATGGACATGACTGATTTCTTAGAGGTGGACTGCAGTCCTTAACTGGCCTGAAGCAATAATTAGAATACTTCACCGCCATGGGAAATTGTAATCATGATTATTTGCACATTTACTTTCCCATTTATAGACACTGTGCTTGTAATACTGGCCAGTCTTCTAGTGGTTAGGCTATCCACTAATTTACATTCAGAGAGTTTGTTTCAATTAAATAGTATCACTAATGCACTACTGGATGTGAACTTAACATGGGTCTGATTGGTTTCCAAAGAAAAACTGCACAAAATCTAACAGTACAGAGTTCAATACTTCGGAGAATATAACACAGTCTGTAGGTAAGATTGGCCTGTCTTTATAAAGAAGAAAAAGGAACACTTAAAAAGCTATCAATGAGAGGATGAAATGGCTAACAAAAGTTGAAGTATTGCTCTATTGCAGCACCAATTGCACATCCAAGTGAATCAAATGTTCTTTTGGAGTTCCTGTAAGCGATACTTCTACAAACTGCAAGAGCCCACCATGGATTTTTGGTTTATACAAATGGATTGAGCGCAGGGGAGAACAGAGAATATACTCAGCAATGAACAAAGAAGTCATCACGGTTTGTTAGAAGAATTGTGCTTTACCTATAATGAATCAATGCAATGTCATTTTTACATAGCTGCAATTTAGCCAGCTTCATTCTGATTCAAACGCAATTCTTTTAATAAACAGTAACAATTTCTTCAGTAAAGTGTTTAAAATAGAGAGAAACAGTTTTAAGTCCAGCTTTTAAAAGAAAAATTCAATAAATAGCTATTTTACATGAATAAAGTCATAGTGGTACAAATTTATGAATGTCACATCAAGCATGCACAAAATGTTACTATACACAGAAGTAGTCAGAAAATATTGAAATAGATATCTAAAAAGATATGCAGAATGTACATATTTACATAATCTTGCAAATTATTGCCTCATTTTAACAAGGAATTAAAAGTAAACATTACCAGCTAGCTAGCCAATAGGCTAAATTAGATCAGCAATTAAAAATCTATTAAAACTAGCCAGAATTCATTGTTCTCTCATACCATTTTTAGAATTTTGGTCAAAAGTCTTTATTAAATAACTAAAGTGTCCATTTAACTTGCTGACAATCAAAACTTTAGACGAGAAACTAGACTGTCTCGGTCTTCATTAAGACCCCAGCAATGCATAGATAAACTGAACATAGTACTGCATCAGTTGATGAGAATGGGTGTGTTCATTTAAGTGCAACTGGTATAAGCATTCATACATTTTGTGTGATGATTTTTATACACACCAGCCACTGGAAAAACCCATAAACATGAATGTATAACAAAAGGAAAAAATATGGCCAGTATTTTACAAAATTAAATAAGATGTGTTGAATAAGAGAAAAACCCCACAAGATACAGCATTCAGCACAAATTACAGCAACAGGAAGCTGACAATTTGACTGAAAGTATCAGAATGTGACCAAGGGCCAAGGCTACCCATTATTGTGTACTGTATTAGACTGACAGGTTTCAGATGTATACTTTACAACAGATCACCATTAACATACATATGTGGTTTAATTAATATAATTACATTCTTAGAATGCTTAAAATGTGCTATTTGAGAAATTCAAAAACTTTTGATAGTGACTCCCAGCACTCTGCTGTTGCTCAAATTCAAGAAGCTAATACAGTCTGTAGAAATATAAAGTACACTCCTTTTGAATTATTAAGGTGTCATTTTTTGATATACAACTATGAAGCAATTTACTATCAACACTGAAAAAAAAAATACCTTAAAATCAGTTGTAACAAAATTAAATATATATAAGTGTCAGTGTAACATTGGCAAGTTTTATAATAGATAACCAAAGCTTTAGTAAACTTTCACAAATCCTTCAACACAGAACAATCTTGTCAAAGATTTCTCTCTGGAATATTAATATACTTAAATCTGAATAATCCAGGAAGAAAACTACACTAATGGCTGAAAATGATTCAAAGATCCATTGCATCATCACCATCTATTAGTCTAGAAATTTTCATGCTATTTTGAACTGCCATGTTCTGAAGTAAAAATAAACCCCAATATGTAATTCATTAGTGGAGTGAGAAAATTGTATCATTCTTAGTGGCTTTAAGCAGTGTTAAGATAATACTTGATGTTTTCAGATTCTATTTCTCAGAAGTATAGATATCCCCCACCCCAGCTCGAACAACACACATTCTTTTCAGCCAATACGTTAAAGTACACAAAACCTTTGGACATTATAACCAGTTTTGTGTAAGGTAGCCGTGGCCTGTAATGTTATAAGAGCATCTAAGCTTGTCCTCAGACTTTGCTCTTACTGTCTTTTGTGCTAGTATCCACCAAGATGAATCTGTTGTTTTATAAACTGAAGTGCTCTGGTTTAATATCAGATGACAGAAGCTTCCATTTAAAAATATCCTTGTGTAGTTGTGCAGTTTAAATTAAAGAAATGTTTCCCTGCTTTTGATTTTTTTTTAAATGCTACATTAAGCAAGGATCAGAACTGGTACCTGTAAACAAATGTTATTCCACTGCATCCATTAGGGCAGAAGCAACCTAGAACAAAAACCCACTCTATTAAGTTCAGAACTTCTGTGCTGGTTTTGAGACAGCAGTCTCTCTACGGGTTTAAAAAGAAAGGAAGCAGAGCTTAAAGCTGCACCACATAGTTCTCTTAGTCCCGAACTCTGCTAGATATTATATGAAGTTTCCACATTTATGGATTGGAAAAAAAGTGAAATTATTCTTGATAAATCAAGATATAGTTCTGTACATAAAGACATCACTGATGTCATATAGTTCAAACTTCCAGTGAAAGACTAAGCAAACCTGATTAATTCATCAAGTTTACCACAAACTACCAACAGTGTTCACTGTCTTTAATTTGCTGCTTGAATTCATTCTGAATGGAGGGCAGTGTGCTGGTGTAACGCATGGGCGCTGATAAAGCCATTTGTCTCATTTGCCGATAGACTACTGAAGTCAGCTACCGAGACTGCCATTTTGGCACTGGTAATATGATGTGTATGATTCTCAAAATCAACAGCCAAGTTGTTCACCGAAACTTCATTCATGAAGGATTCTGGGACCGCAATTCCCATTTTCAATCTCTTGGCAGGCCTTTCAGATTCGTCGCCGCACATGTTCATGGTATTTAATTCAGAATGATAAAATCCAGTCTCAAATAAATTAAAACAATCACTTTCACCATTACTAGGCAAGTTAAGCAAATCTTCTGTTACGACAGGCACATGATTAACTGCTGTTCGGGGCAAACTGTCCAGAGGTGGGAAGGCGTCTTCTGAGTTCACATCTGTAGAATGGCAGACTGAAGCTACGCTGTTGGTCAGTGCTAGAAGACAGAAAAAGATGTTATACAAGATGTAACTATTTCCCCGACCTATAGTCATACTAAGCTCTTCTAATTTACCTTTTAATTTACCTGTCAAATCATTGGCAGTGATTGAATTCAGGAGGCTTAGTTGTTGATCAGGAATGGGCTCTAGTCTATTATTTGACATTATGGCTGAAGAAACTGCACCACCTAAAGCTTCTGCTTCATCTACCAACCGATCCATATAGTCCCTGAAAGAAAATGATCATAGAGAAGTTGTTCAACAAAATCCATCTGGAAAGCGTAATAATGAACTACTATTAAATTGTGGGAAATTCTAAATGAGATATTAAGCACAAATGTTTTTCCAAAATCTTTCAACTTACGTGACTCCAGGATGGTGGTTGTACCTCTTTTTTCCAAATCTTGTTTGTTGAGCAAAGTAATCATATCGTTCAGATTTCTTCCACATGTAATAAAATGCTACACATTCAGCAACTGTCCTGGTTCTCACCTAAAGACAGAAAAAAAAATTAGCCTTAATACTTGTGGTAAATTCTTATGGGGAAGGACTCCAAATCATAAAATATTTGGCAAATTGTTAATACTTGGAAAACTATGAATTACTAGTTTGATTCCAATATGATAGATCTGCAAATATCATGTCAGCTGTTAGCATAGAAGCAGAGAATGAATTTACTACAGACAGTCCTCAACCTATGACCATTTGTTCAGCAGCTGTTCAAAATTGAACAAGTGTTGAAACAAAAGGACTTATAAAAAGTGCAGCACACTCCTGATTTCACATGTAGTACACATGGGCCTTCCCCAATGCACCCCCATGCTCCTTACCTTAAACTCTACCAATTTAAGACCCACAAGGTCACTTAACAACTGCAACTGGGAGAGCCGAGGGAGCAGTCATGATGCATCACTTAATGACTGCTTGCTCAAGAACTGAGATTCTGGTCTCAATTGTGATAATAAATTGAGGACTACCTGTAACTTAAAATGGCGGTTTTCTGTCCAAGTATTTTAAGTTAATTACAGCATGTTCTAATACAGTCTTTATCTTCTTCCTTAACGGGATATTTTAATGGCTAACAGTAGAAACTACTCTCTTCTAAATATGAATTAAATCTTACTCAGGTATTCATAAATTTAATCTACTCATAACACATTAAGTGGCAAAATCAGAACAATTATAATCTTATTTAATTGAATAAAGCTGTAATTGTCCCTGCATGTAGGGTTCAAGAACTTCCTACAGAGTGGTTTGGTGATATGTACATAAAATACACAGTTTTACAGTGCACAAATTACAAATAAAATCTATGTTTAAAAAAGCTTGACAGATAATTGGAATTTTGCCCAAAGCACTTAATTCTTATAAAAGCAATGCTAAGTAATGGGAAAAAACTAAATTTTAAAATAATTATTTTATCTCTTAAAAACATTTTCTTAATAAAACCTCATAGTTTTAAATATGATTCACTGGATATCTTTATAGATTTGGTTAAATCTCAGAGTTCCAGAATTTGGATCAGAAAGTTTTATTCAATATTTGGATCACAAGCAGTTATTAACAATGTACTGCTTTCTTTTCTTCTTTATATGATGTTATATACTGGCTATTTCTGGACGCTCAAAAGGTCAGGATATAATGTCATATAAAGAAGAAAAGAATGAAGTTATCCAATGAACCATATTTAAAACTATGAAGTTTTATTTAGAAAAATGTTTTTAAGAGAGAGAGAGAGAGAGAGAGAGAGAGAGAGAGAGAGAGAGAGAGAGAGAGAGAATTATTTTTATATAGATAAAGTGGCAGAGAACATCCAACTCCAAGGAACTCCACATTAGTTCTCCAGGGACTCAAGCTCTGTCCCACCATGACCTGCAACTGGAACTGCTCATTCAGGTAGGAATGAAATGACCACAGAATAGTACTTTTAATACCCAACCCTTGGAGACAGTCCAGAGGAATACAATAGTCAAGGGTTGAATGTTACCAGAATCTAACTGGATCAAAAAATCATGGAAATCCCCAAAGACCTCTGCAGACTTTTTGGATCCATTAGGATCTTATATAGACAAATCTAATGGATCTACTGCTCTTGCAAAGTCCAGAATGTTCATGATCCACAGTTGACATGGAAGTGATCTAACCATAGCAAAGGACAATTTCATCAATATAATGTATGTTTTTGGAGTTGGTCTATTTATATCATTAATTTTCAAGGTCCTTTTATAATGGGTAAATTTGAAATGATACATTATTTGTAATATACTTTCATTTTGTTAATTAGTTCTGCATAATACAATTATTTTCAAAATGCCTCAAGTGATAATTTAATGTTTCTATGAAACAGTGAAACATGCTTATGAGTATAGCAGCTAGTTAAAAATAGTTTAGAAAGAGGCACGTCATTTACTAGATGGGTAATTCACATGCAAATGACCAATTAATTATATACTTGTAAATTATAATCTCTATAAAATTTGTAAATCCCTTGTTTACTCATTTGTATCCTAGTCTTTTATCTCCTTCTTCTGTCCTTTTTCTTTCCCTATTTATATATTTCTCTAATATGTCTACAGTAATACGTTGTAATTAAAAAAAAAACCCAAGTAACTGTTTGACAAAAATATGCTGTTTATGTTGTTTTACATATTCTGACAACTTTATCATTTATAAATTATTTCTATACCCGCTCACCTTATTTTTTTGTATAAGATGAAAATCTTTTCCATATATCAGAAGTGCATGTTCAAAGTTTCTACATTCTTCTTCTGTCCAAGCTGTCATATCTTAAGAGGGAGAGTAAGAGTAAGAGACTAATAAGCATTTGATATTTTGACAAATCAGCAAACATTTGGTCTCAACATTTGAAAAAAAGAAAACCTTTTCAACAAACTCGCCTGGCTCCTACAGCAAACTAAACCATAGCATGGTTTACTTGATTTTTGTTTACTTTGTGCTTGGAAGGTACTATGTTTTGTAAATTGTAGTTTATATTTTAGGATGAAGTGTGAATAGCTATTACTATTAGCCAATAATAGTAAGCCATAAGTGGAAATGATATTCCATCAATCGCACCAGGAGTTCAATAGGCAGGGAAGAAGACTTATGGCTAATGATGAGGTCATGGATACATAACTGTATATTTCATACAATTTCATTGTTTCAAGCATTCTTTCTTGTTGACTAGTATTTCTTGACTAGTATTGCAACAATGATAAAGAATGGTGAATTTTGTCTATAAAAGTGTAACTGATTCTAGTTACAGATCAGAACTTTAATCTTATGCAACAGAATCTTCCAAAAGACTGGATGCCTTCTTTAATTATCTAAATATGTGGAATACTCCAGCTGTTACTCTTGCATCACTTTGCTGCAATTTGTTATGGTACTACAAAAACATGAGGAACTGTATTGAATAACGCAGTCATCACAATCCATGTCTGCACTTTATGATTTAACATTATTTAATGTAAAAACCTCTTGATAGAGAACTTACCCTGTGATGTCTTTCCATTTGAACAGTATTTCTCAATAGCTTCCTTTAGATTGTGGTTACACTTGAAGAGTTCATAGAGTGCCTAGTAGAAATTGCAATATTTCTTGTTTAACCAGTCAAAAGGAACATACACAAACCAGATGTAATCTCATGTCAGTCAAATGTTTCTATTACAAGGTTATTTAGCCACTTCAAATAAAGCATTGTACAGTGTAAACAGACACTAGGCTGGATCAAAACCTCTTCCGACCACTAAATGCTGCTGATCCAGCAGAAAGATCCAACTGGTAAAACACTATGGAAGTAGCTTAGCGAACACTACTTTCTGCACTGTTTTGGAGGGTTCTTCAATTCTCCAGAACAGACTGCCAGAGATCACTAAGAGAAGGTAAAATGGCAAAAGTTATCTTCCTCCTGCAATCAATGAGATGAACCTCCCATGTAAATGGAGTGACCAGGGGAGGGAGGGCGGCAAAGGACAAAATATTATTTAGAACACTGAGAGATGCCCCATAGAGAAAAGATAAATCAATGAACAGGGCAGAATCTCCTTGGATCTCCATTGTTTCAAAACAACAGCAATAGCAAAGCACTTAAGACTTATATACCGCTTCATAGTGCTTTATAGCACTCTCTAAACAGTTTACAGAGTCAGCATAATCCCCCGGCAATCTGGGACCTCGTCTGGGTAACAAAAATGAACTAAATCAAAGTAACTTTAACCTTTTATATACATTGTTTATGGACAAATGTTTTAAAGCCAAAGAATAAGACGTGATATAGGTATGAAATATATTAGCTTAAAAAAATAGAAAAAAGCAAACGTATTTGTTTTTGCATACATAAGCATAAAAAAAAGAGTTCAATTGGCAAATTGTACAGAGATAAGATTAAAACATACCTGTTCATTGTCCCGGGTATGCACTCCATCAGGAATTCTGCCAATTATTTTTTCATTTCCAGTTCTTACAGAAGTTTCAAAAAGGTACTCTTTAACTTTATTTTCTGAAATAATATCAGGTTGCCAAAGTAGCTGGTCCTCATTTTCATAAGCTATTAAGAAATATTGAAATATTGATGAGACCAAGTGCCCAGTAATCTAGCAATCCCCAGCAATTCTTTGCATATATTTCTGGAGAGTAACATATGCAAAGAAATATACAATTTATAAGAATCTGCTTTAAAACTAACATTTTATGACCTACATTCTGGTATGATAAAGATCCAGTTGTGACTTTTCTCTCGAGATATTTGTTGCCATATCTCTTCAATGTTCTTGAGGATACACATACTCATTTTCCACAATGTTTCCAAGGAGCTATATTGTTATACAGATAGTCCTCGACTTACAACCATAATTGAGCCTAAAATTTCTGTTGTTAAGTGAGACATTTGTTAAGTGAATTTTGCCCCAATTTATGACCTTTCTTGCCATAGTTGTTAAATGAATCACTGCAGTTGATAAATTAGTAACCCGGTTGTTAACTGAATCTGGCTTCCCTATTGACTTTGCTTGTCAGAAGTTTGCAGAAGGTGTTCACATGACCTTGGGACACTGCAATGGTCATAAATATGAACTAGTGACCAAGCACCTGAATTTTGACCACATGATCATGGGGATGCTCTAAAGGTCATAACTTTGAAAAACTCACATTTTTCAGTGCTGTTGTAACTTTGAATGGTCACTAAAGGAAACATAAGTTAACTGTAAGTCAAAGACTACCTGTACTCCTGCTATTTAGTATATATGTTACCACAAACTATTAAGATTTGTTTTTCAAAAGTATCAACTGTAGCATTTTTAAAACTTAACATGTTTAATAACATTTAAAAAATAGCATTTAAAAAAATAACTATAGTTTTTTTCTATGCAAATGTTTAAGCATCTCATTTTGTTGTAACCTGCACCTTTTTTTTCTCTTGCAGACTTTCTACTGTCAACTTAATATTAGACTATTATAATAAATAATTACCAAATACTTGACAGTAGAAAGTCTGCCACAGGATTATCTAAAATAAGAGAGCAATGTAAACATGAAAAATTGATTATATAGGAAGAAAAATCCTATGTAATTATTTTCTATGTAATTCAGCCCCTTGTTCCCTCCCGTCCTGCAGCAGCAACTTCCTGCTGTCTTCCCCACTGACTCTGATTGTTGAAAGCCAGCAGAAAGTTGAAAGGAGATGCTTGCTTAAAGTACGACAATTTTCATTTGACGAAGCAGTGGGGACTGCAGAAATTGTCACTGCTAAGAGATGCAACCATGTGACATCATCTTTATGACTGCATCACTTAGCAACAGAAATTCCAATCCCAAATGCCATTGTAACTTGAGGACTGCCTGTAGTCCAATGTATGTGAAAGACAACTGTTGAGATGTTAATATTTAATCTATGAAGAGTCCAGAAAGCCTCAGATTTTAGCCCTCTTCAAATACTACATAGTTAACTAAATAAATGGAATTATAATTGCTGCCTTTTTAATTGATAAGAATGTTCAGTCTTATATTGTAAAGAAGAGGTTTATTCTCGTTTATAGTATGTTTGCATATTTATCTAATATTTTAAATTGTGTACTCCCATATGTTCCCATTGATCAAGTAGAGGTCTAGGAGAGCATGAAATGGGACCGGTGACTGGTTAAGGATGTTAAAGTAATAATCATGTCTGAATAAGTTAAAATTTCAATTAGCAGACCCCAGATGCAACTGCATTTCTACCCAGATAACCCCTGAAAGGATGTACAAGTCTGTTGCATCTGTAATAATCCAGACACAGCAGTTAGATTTATCCTAATTTACCACATTTATGGTGATTTAAAGCTTTTATGAAATGAGATTACACATGATATAAACTAATATCTCATTTGCAACATCTGTATAACCACACCATTATATAGATGATAAACACAATCATATCATTTCACATTTAATAGATATTTGGAAGTAACAGATACCCCTCTCCTCAATAGGCCTGTTAAAATGTGGTCTTCACTGTAATTCTTAGCAATTTTTGAATATGTATAGTACTCTGTAGCATACTTCATTTAAACACTCAAAAACAATTCATAAATTAAGTTCAAGATAACTCAACCAAATATTCCAAGTCTCTGATCTTGAACTCAAATTTGTTGTTTTAATTTTTACTTTAATTAATAAGATATTTTAAACAATTATTTTCAAATCTAACCATTTAATAAAAATATTAATTACCTTTTTCATCATTGCAACTTTTGCCTAAGAAAGGTGGTATTTCAGCCTGGTATTGTGAACCAATCATTATTTCCTGAAAAAATTAGAATGTGGTATTTTAACCATACATATTTCATTATGATGATATATATTTGTGAACCAAAAAGATCAGGATTCAAATACTGTTTTTTCTCAAGATCCATACCCACAAATATTTCCAGGCTCATACTGGGATCACAACAAAATTCTTCTTTAGCAACAATACACTCAGGCAGATCTCCTACTCTTTAGGTTACATTGAAATGGGGAAGTAAAACACTTTCAAAGGCAAATACAATTTTGGAGCTTTCAGGCCAGCAATAAATGTAATTCTAGGATATTTTATATATCTTGATATCAGTCTTTACATACTTTAAGTATATAGAACACATACAAAAATTATACATTACTATACCTTTCGTAAATCTTCAGATGAATTACCGGTATCTACTTCCACATCTTCACCATCGGATTCTTTATCACCATCACAGGTAGTGTTTGCTTTTTACAATAGAAAAGGAGTGTTAACAGACAATTATTTTAATATTTTTAATGTAATATTGAAATAAAACATCTCGCTCAAATCACGTCCAACTTCTGTACATGTTCCCATGTTCAATGCTAAGTGATTTATTTAATAACTGCATTTTTGTATCATCCCAATCAGATGACTGTGGATGATGAAACATAGAAAAGGCCCTGTTTGAGCTCAAAACATCTGTTTACATTTCTCTACACACTTCCAAAATTGCTTGAAAAGCATCAAAACACTTTTAAGGTAGAGAGAAGCCTTTTGGAAATGGGAACATTTTGCAAACCCCTAATTCCTAGATCACAGAATTCTAAATTTGATTATAAGCAAAATTGCAAGCTCTGCCCTCCACAAACTTATATATGCTTTATCTTCAGCAAATCAATACCTAAAAATTCCAGAGAAAAATAACTAATTTTTCTAATAACTAATAACAAATATTAATTGCACTTACATTTTTATCAATCAAGTTATATGGTCTGCTAACTTGTAGAAATGTAACTTCAGGCAGTCCACAACAGTAAAAACAAAATCACAGCATTCCAATCACAAATTACTTGGGGCATACCAACATGCACTCCACCTATCAGAATGAATTCATGTAATATCCTAGCCTAACATTCTGGCTAAACAATACTTTTTATAGCAATCTTACATTTCTAAATTATATTTATTTTACAGTTTCATCACATTTTCTAATGTGTTTCTTTGCAGGTACAAATGCTTATTGCTGTCCAAGTCTGGATGTGCAAAACCACATGAGATGAATGGGGTTACAGAGACAATGTGATCTGGGATTGTAGAACCCAAGTAAGTGATTAATGTACCCAGAGAGAAGCTGTGATGCTGCCTGCTTTTAAGGAATATATTAGCCATATTAGATGAATTCTGTCTGTGTCCAATATTTCTTAGGAATAATGTTGAGAACATGGTCTGAACCGTTAGAGAAGATCCTAAAAAAAGCTCTTTTAAACAGGATTGAAGCTCAGTCAGAGATTAGAAATAGCATTGATTGCTTTGTTGGTTGGCTTTGTTTGAGATTGGTAGGGGAAATGCAGACCTACTGGCTGCATTCAATAGTGCCAAGCATGGTATCTGAGATTTGAAGGCACAATTCTAGAGTAATTCCATTTCTGAGTGGGCAATTCTTGTCAGTAGTCTTGAGACAAAGCAACTGAGCCTATAGTTACTGAGTGTGGAATATCAGACCTCAATTGTCACCCCATATTAATATCAGTATGAAATCATCAGAATAGATCCTCCTTTGCTTTAACATAAGGTGTCATTAATATGCTGTTAATACTCAAATTATACACTGTCAATCCAGGCCATGTAAAAGATGCTCTGGATGTTTTGAATCAGAATATGGAGACTGTAAGGGACTGGATTTGGAGGAAAAAGCTCAGATGAAACCAGATAAAAGTTCAGTTGATATTCATTTGTAAACAGCATGGTTTTCTTGTCACAGAACTAATGGTTACCATAGATAGGATCATAATTCTCTAAAGAAAGAGTTCTTTCCTGTTGCACAGCTTCACTCTGGACCATGTTAGAACCCTGTCAATGAAATTCTTAACTTTATTTTTACAACCATTTTGTTAGTACAACAAAATGGATTAGAAAGAAAATAAAATTTTGAAAGTGCACCAAGTCCAGCAGAATTTGTTCTTCAAACCAAGACAAATGACTAATGGTCTCACAATTTTAATATAGCTGGTTCTGGATATTGATAATATTTCCTTACATCTTAAAGGCCGAGGAAAAAAATCTGTTGTTTCATGTGAAGTAACCGATGGTGTCAAATCATCAGCAGAAGACTGTGTTTCTTCATCATCTCCTGATAAAAGGTCTTTGGCTATTTCCTCCTATAAATCAAAAGAATCAATCATTAGTATCATTCATGTCTTGAAGAATTAACTAATAAAGCTGAGTTCTGATCAACAACAATCCAGAGCGGGGGGGGGGGGGGAAGCAATTCAGTGTGATTTCTCACCTTGAGGTGTTATATTGAAATTAACAAAGGTGGAACAGAAGTGCCTAATATGCCTCATCCCTCATTCAAAACCCTCCAACAAACTCTGCATGAAAAAAAGTGAAAAAATATGTGTAATGCTGTTTGATTACAGTAGTGTGCTAATGTATACTAGTGCACTAAATGGATGGGGAGAGATGAATTGGATTCAGTGATTAATGTGTCTCTTCTCCAATCACATAAATGCTACACTCAGATTACATTGATTTTCTCAATCTGTGAAGAAAAAACCTGAAAGAAAATCTTAGTTCAACTACTTGCCTATTTATTTCCTGTCTATTTTTAGAAACTGCAAGAATTGTTAAGGTTGTCTGGCTGGTTTAAGGACTATACTTTTTTATGTAAAATAAAAGTATCAGTGAATTCATCTTTTTCCCCCATACCTTACATAACAATTAACTCTGAACCGATCATAGCCAATTTTTGTCATCACTCTTTTCCTTTGGGCAAAATCTACTTTTGAGTAAAATGTCATATAACTATCTCACTCTAGAATACTTTTCACTGCAAATCTTATTACCTTTTGCTTCAAAACAAAATAAACATGGGCATTTTTATAAAGTTAGAAAGTAAAGTTTAATTTGAAATTCTTTGCTCTAATCCATAATTTTTTTATTCTTTATCTTTATAGCTATCTAACTTTTCTGTGAATTTCATCCTGTTCTAGTGATGTTTTAAGAAAGCTACTTTTAAGAAATAATTCAAAACTCTGCTTTAATTTATATGGAATTCCTGCTTCCATCATATAGAATACTTTAATTTCCCTGCAAATTTTATTCCTTTTTCTCTCTCTCTCTGTATATGTGTGTGTGTAGGTAGATAGGTAAGTATGTAGGGTAGCTGGGTGGATAGATGGATAAATAGACAGACAGGCAACACAGAGTTTGAATGCATTTATATACATATGTACATTTTTGTTAGCTAATGGACAGTTGGAACACCAGTTTCCCAAACAATATTTAAAAACCTGCTTTTAAAAATTTTTCTTGCTTTACAAAAAGAAAAAAAAACCTTATACAAAATAGCACTTGATGTACTTGCCATATTGTATCCTACTGTAAGTTTACATCAAAGCTGTAATATCTTACTGTGCACTGATAATACATTTTTAAAACTTTACAGTACTACAGATATCCACTCTTCATTCTGAATTCTGCTATTCTACTTACAGCTAGGCTTCTTCACATATCTGTCCTACCGCTTTCGCAGAAATGGCTTTCAAGTTAAATATGCCTAGAAATACAACCTGCTGAAATTTAAGGAATAATCAATTCAGATTCATGGTCAGGTAATAAAAGAATTTAATCTCTCAGTGGAATGAAATCATGATAATAATAGAGCCTAGGAATCTCCTGCATTTTAGGGCAACATAAACTTACTTACTTTATCCAAAGTCATGTCTGGAAGCTCATCTGCAAGTTCGCTTGGGGAACTATCTGCGCTGGAACTTGCTATAACTGGAATGGTAGGTTCATAGCCATAGAATGCTAGTAAATCTTCTAATGGCATGCTTCCTTCCTGAGGTTTTTTTTTTTTAAATAAAATAAAGAGAAAATAGATTGCCATTTGTAGAAGACCATATGATTTTGCACACATGTTGAGGAACAAAGCAGCTTAAATAATTAAATAGAAATTATGCTATTGGTAAAAATATATATTAATGCTTCATTGTTTATTGAAACTGATAATCCCCTTAACAATTTGAACTATTAGTTTGCAATCTAGCATGCATCATTAAAATTGAAATATAAAGTATTCTCTTAACAAACGAGACCTGTAGACAGTGCCAGAAAGCAATCAATGTTTTATTACATGCACATTATATAATAATTACATTTATCTTTGGAGCTAATACTTCATTCCAAAAAGAAGTTGTACTAACATTATTTCCCTCATTTATATTGCTAATGTAAATAGGTTTTCCAGTTATTTTTTAAATAGTTGTTCCCAGAAATTATTTATTGGACTGATTTATATCACTATAGTGGTTTAAATAGTTGCCACAAAAGTTATAGAATGCAGAATTCTCAAACAATGTTTAAGAACAAGCCTCTAGATGCATTCTCTCTGGGAAAAACAGTCTTACCTTTTCTAAGTCTTCAATCTCAGAACTGAAATTTTTGCCTTCATCCATCATTTCTTCCTCTTCCAGAGTTCTTTCATCATCATAATCATGTACCAGCATTTCAGCTGTAGGGTCAAAGTCATGATCCTCAGAAGACAAAGAGCCAACTAAAAAAAGATAATTTGAATCTCTTTAGCAAAAGGTACAAATATCTTAAATGTTATATTATCAAAATTCAAGAATTAAATGCCCGAAACAAGCATGTATCAACCATGGCATGAATTTTAAGCACAGCTGTACATTCTGCAGAGTAAATCAAAGGCAATATTAGATTAATGCTTCTTATTTTAACACAATTCTATAGGAGTAGGAAGGGACTTTTCTGGAGCAAAAACATTCAACGGGCATAATAGAATGATTTCATTACAGCTTTTGTCAAAAGCACTAAAATCAGAATAATCATATTTGCACTTATGCTGTCCTAGTATTAGCTACACTAGTCCTAAACCCACTGTAGCTATAGTGTAGTTATAATTTTCATAGCTACTCAATTTTGATTTCATGGATTACTGAATGTGCTGAAACCGATATAAGCACAATAGTTTGTATGTGGAAGCTCAAAGAATCTATTATCAGGAAAATAGCGCTATTTTAGAATGCT
This sequence comes from Pituophis catenifer annectens, assembly GCF_029215685.1. Lineage (NCBI taxonomy): Eukaryota > Metazoa > Chordata > Lepidosauria > Squamata > Colubridae > Pituophis > Pituophis catenifer. Next base: position 268,893,516 of record NW_027256882.1, on the reverse strand, counting down.
AAAAAATAGCCAACTTATCTGAAGAGATGGTTCAAATTCTAAAGCTAATAAATATTGGAGGAAGAGCTAAAGCTACCTAAAAATGTTAGAACTGGTTTCCACAGCTTATATATGTGTTTATAGAACCATCTCAGTACAAAACATTATTTTTTAGACCCTGAAATGCTAGGAATTATAGTAGTTGTTGCCCCAATGGCTTCAGGATATCACTTTGGGAAGATGGTTATAGACTGCTTTGCAGATTTAGAAAAACATATTTTGCAGATTTTACAAATCTTTGCAGATTTAGAAAAACATATTTTGACAATGAATGGCAATTTTTAAATCATGCATATTGGCAGGTAGAAACACATAGCTGATTATGGGTTATTTTGACAAAGATAAGCATAGTTTATACTTGGATGGGAGACCACCAAGAAAGCTCAAGGCTGTAAGCTAGAGAGGAAGGTTGAAAAATATCAGGGAAGAAGGCAGTAGCAACCGAATTCCATCCTGTTGCCAAGAACAACATGTGGCATGGATGGGCTCTTATAGCCCTCATGAGTTAAGCTGGACTCGGGTGAATCTTTATGATTTTTGTTTTTAATAAGCTGGAAGTTAACAGAATGCCTTCAAATTATACATTTTCCATTAAAGAAAAGTATTTGCACTTGGACATAAAATGTATGTTATTTACCGGAAACTGTCAAAATTAACCACCTAAACAAGCTATAATTTTCAGTAATGTACATAAAATATAAAACAGCTTCTTTTATTTTTTAGAATTTTCTTTCTTTGAAAATGATTATGTATGGCACTTAACAGAGTTTATTCAAATTAATAAAAGTGTGTTCAATCATGATAGAAATGATTATGACAAATAAATTACATTTAATAATCAAATTTTAAGAGTTTAAGTATTATAAAGTGCCTTTATTCTTGATAGAAAACATAAAATTAATGCAATTAATAATGCTTAAGTTTAGCTGATTTTGCTCATTTTTAAAAAATGATTCTTAGAATGAACATTGATCTTAAATAAAATTTATACTGTACTACTGTATGATGAAAAATCTTAAGTAACAATAAATTTGGTTCATGATTATAAAGTTAATATAAACCTATGCCTGTCTTTATCAGAGAAAGTCATAATGATTTAATGAAGCTTATTCCCTAAAAAAGTGATATTACAGCTCCACAGATGAATTTTAAAGGCAGGGGAGTAAACTTGGGTATCAGGTGCCACTTCCTCAGTCTGCTAGATGGACGATAACAAGGCCACCCACAACCAGATGTAGCTGATGGGCCTGATCTACAGGGCCATTTTGGGAAATAAAACAGCTTTGGATTCAGAGAATCCAAGACTGATTTTAGACAAATGGCCAACATTTGGAACACAGCAACAGATCTATCACATTATTTTTGCAGGCATACCAAGGGCTGTGCTTACTGTCGTGAGCCATCTTGGGGACCTTATCAGTCCAATCAGGTGGATTTACTTCTGAAAAACATGGTGATCAAGTTAAAAAAGCTGGAATTTTCAACTCATTTCTCATAAAAAAAAGTCCTACTGAGCTGTAGTGAACTTACTTCCAAGTAAACATACTTAGTATCATGCTCAGTAAGTGGAGGGAATCTTACCCATCCAAAATTGCGCCAGACATCAAATTTCTAGTGTAGCACTGCACTATAATTATGTTAGAGAGATGTTTTACCAATTTTTCTGAAAAATGTATTTGAAGTACTTTTGAAATGGTTTTATATTTACATATTACATGTATTATTAAATATGTATATTTAAGGAAGAATACCTTTATAGCATAGTTCTAATCTTCTACTCAGAATTTATCCTGCATTCAAAGGGGCTAATTCCAAAATTATACCCAGAAACATTAAGTCAAATTAGTTAATATTTTAAAATATAATGTACTAACACGTTGATCAAAGACATGTTATAAACTCTTCATACATTTATATATTGTATGTAAAATATCTGATATATTTTTAATTTTGATTTTATTACAAGTTAAATACATTGCACTATATTTTCACTGACACAAATAACTTTGCTTCTATTTCCACTCATAAAATTACATTTCTATTTAGTTCATTAACATCCTATAAAGAAAGAAATTAACATTATTGCTTAAAACTAAAGAAGCATTAAGATCAAGGATGAATGCTTCACAATGCAATGGAACTTTTCTTAAGGCAATATGTATAGGAATACACACAATCTATTTTAGCCAGGGATGGCTGGGTCCCATTATCATCAATGAAACTAACTTCCAAATAAGTTTACACTTGCTTTTATTTCCGTTTGAAGGAACAGCATCTATTAGCTGAGCATCCCACTATCCCTGCAACTTTGTTCCCTAAACATACTTCAGAGAGTTGACTGAACTTCTGGAAGAGGATTGGGGAAATATATAGGGTTGAAGGACACAAAAAGATGGCAAATTTCCTCTAAGTGAACAGAAAGCTGCTAATCAGATCTCATTCCCTACTTTTATTGTATTATTTTTCTTTGTACAAATAAAATAGTGTGCTGTTATAGGGTCTAAAGCCCACATTAACAATCTTATAGTAAGTCCAATTTACTTCTGAAAATATGGTAATAAAGACTGTGATTTTCACTCATGTTGCAAAATACAAACTAATGAAAATGGTTTACTTCCAAATAAGCATGCTTCATATCATGCTTAATAAAGAAGCAGGAGGTCTGTAGATTGCTGAAGTAACAGACAATTTTATTCAGCAATATTTTAAATTGAAGCTTTTTGCATATTCAATGTTTGGAAAATCAAACAGAACAATTTGAAACTGATCACAAGAATTTCTATAGGGCAGAATGCCTCTGGCAAAGAGCTTCATACTTTCAATAAGAACCAAACAGGTGATTTTAGGATAAAGTAACTGAGCATGAACTACAGACAATGAAGGCGGAAGTAATCGTTTTAACATAATCAAGAAAACACATAAAACATCTTTGATAGATGTGCCTGTACTCTGGCCCTTAGCCGTACCCAAAAGCTTCCCACTGCTGGAATCACAGAAGAAGGAACTGAACAGGACAAACCTGGGCTCGAACTCCCAAAGGAAGCCTGGAACAAGCAATGAGAGAGAGGGAGGGGGGGGGGGAAAGCAGATTACAAATAGGCTGGCCAGAAAGACTTGGAAAAAGTGGTCTTATAAAAGGAAAATGTTAAGGCAACCCCTAATTATTCAATTATCTCTCTCTCTCTTCTCTTTCTCTCTCTCTCTCTCTCTCTCACACACACACATACACTTCCCCATCTTTTTTTTCCATTTCTCCCTCTAACTTCTTTCTTTCCCCTCCTTCGCCTCAGCATCCCTCCATCGCTTCCCACCCCACCCCACCCGCACCCCCACCGCTCCCTCTTCTCGCCTCCCTTTTCCTCCGCATTCAGCACCCCAAGTTGCCTCTCTCCCTCCAGCCTTCCTTTTTTTCCAACTCCTCCGCCTCGTCCCCGACGCGAGACCCGGGCCTTGACACCAGTCCCATCCCGGCCGGGCCCGCCCGAGAGGTGACAGGGGCAGCTTAAGAAGGAGCGACCAAAAGATCCGGGCTGCCCGTCGGAGAATCTCACCGCTCCGACGCCTCCCTCCTCATCTCACCCCAGCCAAACCGTCTCCATCCCGGATTCCGAGCCCCGCGGAACCGGAGAAAAGGAGACCTCTCCGCTCCTTTCCCGGCACAGCCCCGGGACTGTGGGTGGAGACCGGTAGAGCGCCTCAGCAGACAGCTAGAGGCAGACGGACCGACGGACGGACGGAGGCAGCCGCGGCCTAGTCGCGCAGGCTGCGCTTCTCCGCTTCAAGTAGCCTGAAGAGCCCCCGGCCGCCCCCCGAGGCCTCTTTGCTAGGGCTCCGACCACCGGGAGGGAGTTATGGGGGTGCCGGAGCGGCCTGAAGGGGCCGCCCCGCCGCGAAATTCGACCAGGAACCGGCCGGACCCCAGCGCCCCTACCCGCTTTCCCCGCTCACCTCCGCCATATTGGGAGCGCTCGGGCTGAGCAGCAGCGATGCGCCAAATGCCCGGATGGGGCCGCTAAGCCAATGGCAGCCCGGCCGGGACTGGGGCTACAGCCGGGGTGGGGAAGGAGCGGGGAAGAAAGTGGCCTCCCTGCCTTGCCGGGCGGCGGGCTGAGGGGGAGAAAAAGGCGCCGGTGCTCCGTCCATCCTCCCGGAGACTTTGCCTACGCTGCAGCCCCGAAGGAACGCCGGGAGGAAGAGAAGGGAAGGGGCAGGTAGACAGGAACTCCCCGCTCGCAGCCCGGCCACGGGGACGAAGCCCTCGCCTCATTCGCGAAGTTTGATGGGACCTCTCCTACGCGCCGGGATAAAAGAACCGCGGCAGCCGGAGAGGCAGCGGGAAGGAAAGGTCCCCAAGGGACTTAGTCCACCTGGTCGGGCCGGCACGGTAGTTCGAGCACCGCGCTGAAACGCCTGACCGCGATTTGCTTAGATAGTAGCACCGAGTAGCTGCAGTGACAGGAGTTGGAAGGGGCCGTTTAGGCCGTCGCCTCTAGCCTCCGGGCCACTGTGCGGTTCCCCATTAAAGGTCTCCGACAGACGCCTGAGCGCCGCCTCTAGTTGAGGCGAGGATCTCCGGGAAACTGGTTCTAACTCCCAATGTTTTCCAACCATCTCCCGAGCCTACCGGTAATGCGTTCATCATCCATCCTAGTGTTTATGCTAAACAAATCGCGCAGTGGCTGAGGATGATGCCAGACACTCAGCCATTAATTCCTGGCTACAGATTTTGAGAAAAAGAGAGGGTTTGGCCACAGGTATCCGTGGGCTCACTGATCTAACAAGTTTTTAAAAGTTAATTTCCAGCTTTTTCTTTTTTAATACGATTGCTTCATTGATGGACTTTTACCAGACCAAGTAGGCGCCATCATTTTCCACTTAGAACCCTCTTGTATTTTCTCCACTCATATTTTCTTTCCACAAAAAAAAACCCATTAAGAAAGAATAAAATGCACACAATATATTCTAACAGATTGGGCTAAGAGCCTTCTTCAGCAGGCACCAATGAAGTGAGGAATATTACAAATTAATTGTTGTTTTATATGTACAGTATATGCCTTCAGACAACTTTGAACAAATAAGAGATGAGATAGGAATTGCTGGTAAAAACTGTTTAAATACATAATAAAAGTGTTACCTAGAAATATCTTAAATTCTGCTCTTTTGAGCAATATTTGTTGCCAAATGATGTAGCTATGTTGTATCAGGATGCATAAGTTATTTTCAAATAAATATGCATAAGACAGCTGGCTGATTTCCATATTCAATATACTCCATTTTCTCATATGAAATATATGCATACTTATATATTAATTACACTATTCCATTTCAAGATAAGCAACATTATAGAGTGTGGGAAAGAGTATGAAAAGGAATGAAAATGTAGCTAATATGGTAGTAGTTTACACAAACACCATTCATCGTATTTCTCCATACTTTTCAATACTTGCAAGTTATCATTGCTATACCTCATCCATATATTGCTTCATATATTGCTTTTTGGTTTTCACACTTCAAACCACCTGTTTTCTTTTTGTGTGTGTCTTTGAATCAGTATTGACTCCTGGCACACATCCTGAGACTAATCCTTTCGGTTTACTTGGCAAGATTTCAGAAGTGATTTGCCATTGCCTTCTTCTAGGACTAAGAGAGAGTGCCTGGCTCACAGTCATCCAACAAGGTTTGTGGCCTAGACCACGGTCCCAAGGTTTCTATTCTGAAGCCTTAATGTCCACATCATACTGGCTCTCAACCCCCCTCCTCCTCTTTTGAGGATCTCATCAAATCCATCAAAGGATCACTTTCTCGCTATTCTTAACTCAGTTATTATTCCTCCGTGTATTTGTTCTACATTTCACTCCTTATTCATTCTTTCTGTACGACCATACCACTTCAGTGTACTTCTTTCATACTGGTCATTCATGTCATTCTGTACCGATCCACATTCAACTCAAGAGTACTTAGTTATTTTTGACCCTTCTCTTTTTGTTTGCCTATTTAGATTTAAGTATCCTATTTCCACTGAAAAAGCCTGGTGGCGCAGTGGACTAAACTACTGTTAAAGTAGTATTTAGCTGCCAGCTGCCTGCAATTACTGCGAGTTCAATTCTCACCAGGCTCAAGGTTGACTCAGCCTTCCATCCTTCCGAGGTAGGTAAAATGAGGACCCGGTTTGTGGGGGCAATAAGCTGACTTTGTATAAAAAATAGAACACCGCTTAGGAGGGGCCAAAAAGCCCTACTAAGCAGGTATATACAAAAGTATGAAGGCTATTGCTTAGAAGCATTGTAAGCCACCCTGAATCTCCAGAGAAGGGCGGCATATAAATCAAACTAATAAATAAAGAAATAAATAAATGGATTGTTGATTCTCTTAACATATCCATCTCATTTCCATTTAACAATCAATAGAAGCCCACTCATATATGAAGATATTTTTGCTTCTTTCAACAAAGGTTCCTTACTTCCAACAGGCTGAATATTAACCACTATCATTCTTCCAGAATTTACATATTCAACATTTCTTTTTCCATTTCCCATTTTTTTCTCAATATTTCCCCAAAATACACAAATTCATCTACTTGCTGTGGTTGTTTTACCATTTATATATAACTTGTAATAATGCTATTTTCCCTGTCAGACACAGCTACCTATATTTTTGACAGTCACTTTCAGATCCTATTCCTTGCTGTATCATACACTTCCTTTAATATTCATTGCAGGTCTTTCAGGTTCTCAGTCAACAATTCAGCATTATCTGTACACAAAAGCATATGTGTATTCCTGATCCCAGCCAATACATTTCTAACATCACCATAAATATTCTTTATACATTTATCCATTCGTGTGTTAAGCAACCAAAGGGACATCACATATCCTTGTAGTTCTGCTCACTGAGTATTCTGTTTATTCCCCTACATTTTTATTTCCACCAGAATATGGTATTTCTTTTTCATTCCACAAAAATTGAGGAAGAAAAGACAGAATAGTTGCATAATGTATTTTCACAGGAGCTCCTTCAACCCCCAGTCTAGAAGCACCAATGGAAGAAATGGTGGGAAACTACAGATTTTTGGATCTCTATAATAAACTTATTTAATTTATTAAACAGATTACAATGCAATTGTGTATGTAAACATTTTGAACATTTTTTCTATTATTTTATTTATTAATTTTTTATGTTGCCCATTTCCCCTGTAATGTGATAAAAGCATTAGCTAATTAGACGGCAAGGTAGTATTGATCCCAGACACAATGACTTTCCCTATGCAGTACTCAAAATCATCCCATAATTGGGAAGCCTCTTTAAAATTCTTATTAATGTTTGAGTGCTTCACTTGAAATCCTGGTTTGGTTGGAATACAGAATGATGCAATACAGCCATTCAGCTCAGAGTTCACCTGAATCCAATGCACTCTTCAAATCCCCAAAATAACTATGAAACATGAAAATCTTGACTTAATTGTTTATCCAGATATGTAATTGGATCAAAATAATGTGGATCATGGGTATATGGATAGTTGCATACACAATTTTAGGTACCCTTTTCAAGTATGTGTGCTTTAATGAATCTGTAAGTGAATGGAAGTAGACACATCTCCTACATGTATCTTTTTTCTTTTTTCATAGGCTTTTATGTGCATATTCTCTCTAGCCAGGTTTTACCTATGTAAACTTAGTTGTTCTTCAGCCCTAGGTTCTGTGAAATCTCATTCACAAGTTCTTGGGCCCTTTTTCTGCTGACAAACTGCAACTCTGTGTTGCTTCCTGGGAGACCCAGATAGCTATTTCTGCCTCTTAAGGCGTCCTCAGTGGGCCACACCCACTTCCCAATTATCCTCCCTGTAAAGGCATAATGTATCTTTTTTCTTTTTTCATAGGCTTTTATGTGCATATTCTCTCTAGCCAGGTTTTACCTATGTAAACTTAGTTGTTCTTCAGCCCTAGGTTGAGGGCAGAAATAGCTATCTGGGTCTCCCAGGAAGCAACACAGAGTTGCAGTTTGTCAGCAGAAAAAGGGCCCAAGAACTTGTGAATGAGATTTCACAGAACCTAGGGCTGAAGAACAACTAAGTTTACATAGGTAAAACCTGGCTAGAGAGAATATGCACATAAAAGCCTATGAAAAAAGAAAAAAGATACATTATGCCTTTACAGGGAGGATAATTGGGAAGTGGGTGTGGCCCACTGAGGACGCCTTAAGAGGCAGAAATAGCTATCTGGGTCTCCCAGGAAGCAACACAGAGTTGCAGTTTGTCAGCAGAAAAAGGGCCCAAGAACTTGTGAATGAGATTTCACAGAAGCTAGGGCTGAAGAACAACTAAGTTTACATAGGTAAAACCTGGCTAGAGAGAATATGCACATCTCCTACATGGTATAAAGTTATTTATATGTGGCATATTTCCATAAATGTGAATACTTGTTTACTCTGTATGAGCAGTTGTTTACAGATTCAGAGTTAGAAAACAAATATGGCAGGTATGGTACATATCTTCAGATACTCTTTCATTTTTTAACTCTTCCCTTGACAGAAATAACATCTTCCAAGTTTTCCTGCTCCTGGTGATTAAATCTTTCTATTCCTATATTTAGATTTTCTTCCTCTCTTGTTCTTCTGGCTCAGAGATATTAAGCCTTTTGCCCTTACTATATTTTTATTTATTTATTTATTAATCAATCAATCACATGCATACAGCTGCCCATCTCATGAGAGGACTTTTTGTAATATTCTAGACTAGAAACGGTGGAAGCTATACTGTACCAAAACCATTATTTTTCTTTCCTGTAATTCATGGTTGATTTGTAGAGATTTTGAGTATTGCCTAAGTATCTGCATCTTTTCAGCTCGTTTGTTCACTGAATATAGACATTAGCTTGTAGGACATGTCATTTAACTGAATCCATTCTTCCTACCACTTGTATAATATCTTCTGTGCTGACATATAACCCCAAAGAATAACAGAACCACTCTGGTGCTTGATGGTTGGCAAGATTTTCTTTCAAATGTTTCACTTTTTTTCCCCTCCAAATGTTTCATCTTTTTTTCTCCAAATGTATGTGATTGTGGCCTATCTCTTTTAACTCACCAGTCCAAGCACTTTGTTCCAAACATTTCAGTTTTCTACTGCATACTCTAGACAATGAGTTTTGTGATACAATGGAAAGGGAGGAAGAAAGGTTTCCTTCTGAGAAACATTCATTGCAAATCACTGTTGAAGAAACATTGCTGTGCTATAGACTTGCAGAAAACTACTCCAGGGTCAGCTAAGCTTTTCAGTGGGTAGCTCGCAGTGATTTGTGAGTTCTGTTTTACCAAACTGACTAGTTTTTAGGCAGTTCTAGCCGATTTTTTTTCTTGGGTCTTTCAAATTTTGTCTTGACTTTGGCAGTTCCGTTTAACTTCCATTTCTCACTATGTTCTTCACAATAGAAATTGCTAGCTGAAATTGTTTCTGCATTTTATAGAGTTTTCCTGTTATAAGAGTGAGCAATCTCCAAGTGCTCTTAGAGAACCCCATGCTGTTGAACATAGCACCACAATCATATCCTAAAAGGCTAAAAAGATTATTTAGCCAATTTATCTGCCAATATCAGAAATGAGTATCACTAGCCCAAGGGAGCAGAGGAGACAGCCAGATTTGGCCTCTTTGGCAAGGAGATGCTTGGATGCTGTCTAGAGAAGGTGTAGCTACTTAAGAATAAGAAAATCATAGTGAGATAATTACTTTCAAGCAAGAAAAGGGAAAGAAGGGTGAGTTGGTACATTGCAATTGTCCATTAGGTGAATAGATGGATGGCAGACCAACCCTGCTAACAGGACACCTCAAAACATTTTCATCTATCTTGGTAAGATGTATTTTGCTTCTGAGTAAATAATAGTCATTATCTTTAAATGTGTATGCACATATCAGCATAAACACATATAGTATACGGAGTCAATTTATTTATACATAAATATACTGCAATCATAAACTTATTTAAATCTGGGAAGAATTCATTTTCTTCATAGGGAGGAAGGCAGAAATGATCCCCCTGGGATTCATAAGGTACAGCTGTAAAGAAAAGCTTCTAGTCCTTGTCAAGTTTGTTCTCTTGTCTATTATACATTCTAAATTTCAAGCCTCCGGGTACAGCAGTTGTCTAACTCCTTTGCATTCCACTTTAATGGAGCGTAAACACCTTCATTTGATGTAAATGGAAATCATTTTGAAATTTAAGATGGGAGTTAACTTCCTATTCCTTCAGCAATGAGCTCCTGGTTCATGTAATAAACATTTGTAGAAATGTCAATTATTCAGAATACTGGCCAATACAAAAAGAGGAAAGAAAGGAATATTGAGTTTGTGCCTTCCAGTTCAATCCTTTTCATCAAAGCTTATCTCTTCCTTTCATGTCCAGTAAGGGAAAAACACTTAGCTGCCTTGATTGAGCAGAAATATTTAGGCAGATCGAGGTTTATTAGTATTTGGACTGGAATTCCAATTTCTACCCTAAACCAAGAAGTCAAAAGAAATCCCAGAATAATGAACTGCTTCCATACTTTAAGAAAACAATATAAATACATTAATCAAGTTACCAGTATCTGGTAACTCAAAGGAGACTGTAGTGTTTAAACCCTCTTCTGAATTCAGGAACTAATGCAATTTAACATTGCTAAAATTAGTATTTTTTTTTTACTTTTAAGAGCTTTCATTAGTAACGATCTCAATTTCCAAACATCTGTAGCTTCTCTGATGGATACTATGAATATTATTACTTCAAACTCTCCATTAGAACCAAGAACTCACAAATAGTCATTATTAACCTCTCCATCCATATTGGGTTTAAATTACCATGGGATTGATGGAAAGGCCCTTTTAAACGCATAACAACATCCTTTTAATTAGAATACATACAAATCATAACATAAGCATAACAAAACTGGTACTTGTTCACAATAAGCTACTGTTGACATAGGATGCAGAATATCAACAAGGATTGGGAGCTTGAGGTTACTTGTTTGACCTAGGTTAAACATTTCAAAATAATGTGAGTGACATGATTGCTGAGCTGCCTACACCTTGGCACATCAAGTTATTTGCCAGCTAATTGAAGTACTATATTACAACATTAGTGTAGGTTGACATATAAAACTAATTCTTTGACAGTCCAGTCCATAAAATATTTTTGAATTAGAAAGACTCAGAAACCAGCAGAAAGTAGTGCTTTACATAAAGCACAAAAGCAGAGGATGTATTCCAGATTACAGGAAATAAAGATGCAACATCCAGGGAACAGGGAGTCTTACACTTTCACTTAAGAGTGCTGAAAGTTTTAATTCCTGGTATTTCTAAGCTCACAAGAATGGTTGAACTACAAATAAATCCTCAGCAATTTTAAGATGCATGGACTTCATCTCCCAGAATTCCATTGCATGCTGGCTGGGAGGATTCTCTGAGTTTAAAATCCACACATCTTCCTCGCAGAAGTTGGGAAACATCGGACTATAGTAGCTCTCTAAGTGCTGGATTGTTAAATCCCATGTTACTTTCCACAGGATGACTCCCTTTAGATAGTCAAGGACACCGGAAATGCGGGCTGTAACGAAAGGCTTCACCCACTGGATCTCAACCCTTTTTACAGGCGCCATTTACAAGCCCAGTTTCACTCTCCTTCCTGGCCAATATGGAAGTCAGCGGAAAAGTTTCATTCTGACGTTCTGTGCCAGAACCTCAGGTCCAAATAGAGACAATAAAGGCGTCCCCCCCCCGCTTTAAAACTAACCAACCAACCCCCAAAAGAAAATACACTTTTAAAAGCTCCTGGGTGGAATGGAATCCTAGGTTACTAATCTCGCTTTCCAAATCCTAGTTAATTGCTCATCCCCTTTTCCCAGACTCATCTCTCCTGGGGTCCGGACGGTGCCTGATCCAAAGGACCGAGGGGGACACTCGAGACCTGCCTCCGGGGGGACGGGGGGTAAAGAAGAGAAGTGAGCGGGGCCTTGGACTTGTCCATTCCGAACCGTAAAGTTTAGAACAGGCCTCTCTCGCCTTCGTTCATCGGGAAGAAACGCACTATATATCTCTCTTTCTCTTCGGCGCGGCGCAGCGCATAAGATGCACCCGTTAACAATGGCTTGAAACACTTCTGAGTGGTTGAAGTTTAGGACGGGGCTTCTTTGTCTCCCTCGCACCTTTTCATCCATCAAAAATGGGCGCGCCCTTTCTTGCGTCAGGTATCTACGCTCATCTCTAAAGACCCCTTTTCTTCCCCGGCGCCCTAGCCGTTCCGAAACGAGGGGAAGGGAGAGAGATCGGTCGGCTCCAAACCCACCTTTGCTTCTCCTTCTACTACAGCCTTTAATTCCCCTGCACCCCAACCCCCAGGATTTTGCTTCCACTTTCATACTTGGAGAAACTTACGGTCTTTTCCTCGCGTTCTCTTCTGCTTCTCTGCAGCGCCGCGGGTTTGCATCCTGGGAAATGAAAGCGAAAGTGCCCTGCCAGCTGGTTGCAAGGAGGAATGTGGAACGCCTTTAACTTCTGGGGAGGGAGGGAGGGAAGGGGGGGTGTCTTTTAACAGGAAGTTGCGCGCGTTTTTACAAAGAATGGGTCGACAATGGCTAGAAGGGATTTTCTTGGAAAAATATCTGGGGTGGGGGAATTGCATACAATAAGCGGTTTGCTTTCTGCAGAGGTTTTGTTTCCCACTTCCCAAGCGTCAACCAGCTCCGACCCTGCTTAGTTTCTCACCAGCAGCCATGTTTGCTTATAACATTTTCCATTCAAAGGTTCGAGGGAAATAAACAGTAATAAATCTGTGGGCTAACCTGTTTGAAATGCCCCGCTTCTATTTTTCGTTTGTGTGAATTTATCTGCTATTGAGCAAAAACTTTTTGAGCACCAGATTTTTTTTATCACTAGTTGCAGGCAAAAGAAAAAAGTCAGCTAAACACATTTCAGTGCCCACACGTGAAAATATCAAGTTGCTGCTCTTTTCTGAATATCTTTCTATTAAATGCAGAACGATAATACATCTTTCTATTGTATGCAGATGGTCGTCTAGATTGGGTAGCAGGTGTACAAAATACAGCCAACATTCTTGAGGTCATGTATGAAACCCCAAGGACCATATTTTTTCTTACAGTCACATAAAAGGCAAACCCAGCTGTCTGGAGAATCATGATGGGAAAATGTGAATATAAGAAAATATGTTTTTGGTTAACTGAAGAGTCACAAAATAATTGGAAGTGATCAAGTTTCCAAGAATACATCAGACGAGAGTGAAAAGGTTATAGGAAAACAGGACCAGACTAGGGAAGAAGACTATTTAATCATCATCAGTTACCTCCCTACTTTTCCATAGATATTTAAAAATCTTTCTTGATAAGTTTGTAACTATTAGAACTATTAATAGGATGGTCTTCTTTTTTTTTTTTTGCTTTAATTTATATGCTGCCCTTCTCCGGAGACTCAGGGCAGCTTACAATGGGTTAAGAAATAGCCTTCATACTTTTGTATATTTATACAAAGTCATATATGTATGACTTTGATGATTAGAGTTCATAATTCATGTGACTTTGTACTCAACCTCTAGGTTCTTGATTCTAGGTCAAAGTTTCCTGATTCTGGTAATCCCCCTCCCCTCCCCATTCTTGATCTGGCAGAGACTTTTAGATTTTCCATCAGGAAGGTCCAGACCTGGCACTTTTGTAACATTAAAGAAGATATGATCATTTTGCTGCAATATATATTACAACTGAAACATCCCAGCATCTTTCACACCATTTATGCAGAAGGAATCTAACAACAGTCCTGCTCAATTAGACCAACCAGCAAACTTGTTTAGTCCAGCATTGTGAACTAGATCAGCAGTCACCAACTGGTGGTCCATGGACCACTGGTAGTCCATGAGAAAATTTTGGTGGTTCGTAGAAAAATTATTTGCATTTTTTATATTGCACTAAATCAGGGGTCCTCAAACCACGGCCCCTGGGACAGGTACTGTACATGCAATGAATGTTTGTGTTGCTGCAGAGAGTCTTCCCCTTCGGGGTCTTTTTGTGCAGGTCGGAGGGGGGCAGAAATTCCGACTCTGGGTCTGCTTCAGCCTCCTGGTGTGGGGCTTTGGGCGAAGCCTGGAGGGAGGTGCTGCTGGTGGCGAAGAGCTGGAGGGCCTTGTTCCAGTGGGACTGCAACATGGCCTGGAACTGGCTGACCATCTCAGGCCTCTGAGCCTCCAGGCATCTGTACCTGGCCTTGCACTCCCGCAGGTCTTCCCTCTGCTTGGAAAGCCTATGCTCCTAGTCCTCAGTGAAGTGTTTCTGCTGAGCCTCCTTCTCGGTCAGATCCAATTTGAACCGAGCTGTTTTGCCAACTCTTTCTTGAGTGGCTGCTTAGCTCGAACAACTGCTTCCTCTTGGGGCCCTAAGGAGCCCGGGTGGGGAGGCGAAGAATGGTTGGGAGGGGAGGGGTGAGTAGAGGCTGGCAATCGAGTTGGCCATGCCCACCCAGTCCCATGACCACCTGGCCATGCCCACCCAGCCGGTCATTAGGCAGATCATATTAGTGGTCCACGGGATTTAAAATTATGAATTTAGTGGTTCCTGAGGTTCAAAAGGTTGGTGATCCCTGAACTAGATTGTAGTTTGCATATACCAAGAGCTGTGGTGGCACAATGGTTAGAATGCTGTATTGCAGGCTACTTCTGCTGACTGCCAGCTGCCAGCAGTTCATCAGTTCAATTCTCAACAGTTCAAGGTTGACTCAGCCTTTCACCCTTCCTTGGTCGGTAAAAGGAGGACACAGATAGTTGGGGGGAATATGTAGACTCTGTAAACTGCTGAAAGAGGGCTGTAAAGCACTGTGAAGTGGTATATAAGTCTAAGTGCTATTGCTATATATATATCTGGTTTCCATAATACTCAACAACTAGGTATCTTTGGGACGCTGACAGTCAAGATAGAAGAACAGTTCCCTTTCCACCAACTTATTTTCAAAACCAGGTTACTTCTGATCTGAAACAGCAAAAACTATTATAACTAGTTAGAGGAAAATGCAATTCATTTGACTAGTGGCACACAAAAAAATGTTTTACAGTCTCTCAACTATTATCTGAGAATGATGCACTTCTTATATTGAGATATTCTTTATCAATTATTTGCCTGGTAGTCTAGTATTCATGATGTATGGTGGTGTGAAATTGTATCATGTTCTTGTTTCTTTGAAGACCAACTGATACAGAGTACAAATAACATTTTATGTAACAATAATAATAGTAATATTTTTCAGCCTGCCCAAGCAAATCCTTTCTGTAGAATAGAACCTGTAGGATAGAACCTGAACCAGAACCTGGGGTCTGCTCCAGTGGTGAAATTCTGCCGGTTCTGTCCAGTTCGCACAAACTGGTAGCAGCGGTGGCATGTGGTTTGGTGAACTGGTAGCGGCAGCAGTGTGAGGCTCCGCCCACCCCCTGGACGTCGTTAACACCAGGAAGTAACCCGTTTTGACCCTCTGCATGTGCAGAAGGCTTTGCACATGTGCAGAGGGTCAAAAATCGGACTTGACAAAGGTGCGTGAGCAAAGCGAGCACATGCGCGTGGCACGCACACTTCCGGTAGGGAAGGTAAGTAGATTTCACCCCTAGTCTGCTCTATGAATTGCTGGAGCATTCCTTGGCTCATCCTGTGCTCATGCCACTCTACCCTCTCCCAATAAGAGTTTTTGATAGGAAAAAAAAAATATAGGGTATTTCGACAGACTACATTAACTAATACTTTTTTTCTTTTTCCCGCCTTCTCAATCCATCTTGTTTTAGCTTAGAAATTGTTAAGAAGATTCTGCTGCAATCTAAATTTTTAGAATCTCGAGAGAGATGACTGAGGCTTACTGCAACAATGTATCCAGATTCAACATTCCCTGGGAATGTTTTGTCTTCCTGGGGCTTTTTAAAAGTATTCTTCACACTCCATTCCCACCTGTTCCAATTTACAGAGTGGGTTTATGCATCATGCTATGTTTTATTGGATTAATCACAACTGGTTAGGTATTCATATAGCATCATTTTCATTTCATTTTTTCATTTCATTTTATTAGATTTCTATACCGCTCTACTCCCGAAGGACTCAGGGCGGTGCACAGCCAAACAATAAAAACACATACAATACAAAATTTAAAAATAGAATAAAATCAAATTAAATAACTT
Organism: Pituophis catenifer annectens; assembly: GCF_029215685.1. NCBI lineage: Eukaryota > Metazoa > Chordata > Lepidosauria > Squamata > Colubridae > Pituophis > Pituophis catenifer. The sequence continues at coordinate 268,877,296 of NW_027256882.1, read as the reverse complement.
TGGCCCCGACAAATTTAAAACCCCAAACTTTTAAAACCAATTTAAAATTGAATATATAAATACTAAAAGATATTTAAAATTTTAAAAATCTTTTATAAAAGAGGGGGAAATTTAGGCCAGTCCGGCTTGGTGAAATAGTAAGGTCTTTAAGACGCGGCGGAAGGTGCGCATCATATTTAGTGTTAGCACTGAATATTTTAAATATTTTTAGATACCATTTCTTACACTGAAATGTTATTTATATACTTAAAGCTTTTTTTTTGGGAAAGCAGTAAATTGCATGGTAAACAATATGTTAAAAATATAAAAAACAATACAGGTAGTCCTTGACCTACAACTATTTAGTAACAATATTTGTAACTTTGAAGTTACAACAGCATTAAAAAAAATGACTTACAACTGATCCGCATATTTATAACCATTGCAGTATTCCCTCCCCCACCCCTGCCCGTCATATAATCAAAATTCAGGTGCTTGGCAACTGGCAGGTTATTTATGATAGTTACAACATTCTGTGCAGTGGTGAAATCCAAATTTTTTTTACTACTGGTTCTGTGGGCGTGGCTTGGTGGGAGTGGCAGGGGAAGGATATTGCAAACTCTCCATTCCCACCCCACTCCAGGGGAAGGATACTGCAAAATCCCCATTCCCACCCCACTCTGGGGCTAGCCAGAGGTGGTATTTGCTGGTTCTCTGAACTATTCAAAATTTATGCTACCGGTTCTCCAGAACCTGTCAGAACCTGCTGGATTTCATCCCTGCTCCTGCGGTCATGTGATCACCGTTTGTAGCTTTTCAGCCAGTTACCAACAAAGTCAATCAGGGGAGCTGCAGTGATTCACATTAACAGCTGTGGCAAAAAAGGTGATAAAATCAGGCACAACTCATTTAACTGCTTTGTTAGCAATGGGATGTCTGGTTCCAGTTATGGTTATAAATAAAGAACTACCTGTATTAAATAAAACATTCATTAAAAGGGGGTAGAGAAAACATTTGACCAACATCCATACCGGAAAGGCCTGATGTACAGGTGAGTTTTCAGCTGGTGTCTACAGCAAGTGATGGTAGGTGCTTCCTGAGTTTAAGGTGTGGTTGAAAGAATTCCAGAGTTCCACTATCACTACAAAGGTGGCTGCTGATGTGCAGCTGTTAGAGGGCATTCAGTGGGTTGGTGGTGTTGATGTTTTTTTTGGATACACAGTTGGACTTCCTGCTTGTGTTCTTACAGGTGGATCTATTATGGCAAAAGCAAGTGCATAACTATGATCTATAATGTTAAAACACAACATGATTTAGATACCACAGCTGCTGGATTAACAATATGCAAAGTCCAAACTAAATATTCCACATTTTTCCTCTATATGCTCACATACTTTAAGTGCTTTTGCTTTTGTTTTTAAAATGCAATGTTTAACAGCTAGTCCTTGCTTATCAACTGATTATTCAACAACAGTTCAAAATTACACCCATGCAGAAAGAGGTGATTTATGACCGGTCCTAGTAACAGAGTTGCCAGTCCCAATTGTGGTTAATAAACGAGGACCACCTCTAGTGGTTAAGAGTAAGACTAAGATGAAGACAATACAGGCTTAAGTCCATCTTAACTTTGCAAAGCAACTCTGGGTGGCTTATACATTTAAAGTTAGAGGAAGAAATGCTATCTTGAACTCCTGGAAATAGGGATGCAAATATAGACAGTAGCTCCCAGTATCAAGAGCATCTACTGCAGTAGTGGAATTTGTATTTTTAAAATGCTGATTTGTTTTATTTTATTTTTTATTTATTTTATTTGGTCAAGCATGTATTTTATGATAGATACAAGTGTAAACATAATTATAAATACATGAAAAGGATACGAATAGAAGAAAACATTAGGACAGTGATGGTAGGCACGCTGGTGCGCTTATGCACGCCCCTTACAGACCTCTTAGGAATGGGGTGAGGTCTACAGTAGACAGTCTAAGGTTAAAGTTTTGGGGATTTGGGGAAGAAACCAGGAAGAAGTCAGGTAGTGCATCATTTGATGGCTGCTTAGCTTAAGTTTTGGAGTTCCTTGATTTTTTGGTCTTTGTCATGTACACCTCTTACAATTACACAAAATACAAATCCACGATTTACTAGAATAATCCAATTTATTTGTTACATTTATTTGCTACCTATCTTGCCATGGGGCTACTCTAGTGGCTTACAACAATAAAAAGAAATGAAAAGTGTGTGAACAAGTACATAGAACAATAAGCAATGAAAGATAAAACAAGAATACATTAATACGGTAACAAAGGTGGATGTTTGTAGAGCAGAGAGCACGGTAAGGGAGAGGTGGAGTCTGCCATCAATCCCAGAACTGGATGGTAGACAATTGATGAATTAAAACGAAGAAATAAAAATAAATCGGCACAATTTGCTGAGAAACAAACTAGCCAGCCACATTTAAGCTCGGCCTATTATTTGAACCCCACAAAGAATGCTTATGCTCAACGAATCAATCTCATCTGCACAGGATGCTGCGGACCAGGAGCGCCCGTCCAGGAATTTAACGCTACAGTATTTTTTTCCCCCTCTGCGTTGATATGCTCCAGCTAGATGCGCTTCTTAAGCTGCAGGTAGGTATCATTTTGGGAAAGGATGGGTCGTTTATCTTTGAGATCGCAGCGTTCTCGAGGCATCGGCCGATGACAAGTTGCTTTTGGCTGCTGTTTTCAGATCACAGCTGATCGCTGGTTCTCCGGAGAACAATTACGGTTGCGGGATTTAATATTAAGCAGAGCTATTGCGAGAAGCAATCCAGGACAAACGTATCCCGCGCAGGCAGAAGATGAGCGCATGGTTAAGGTTGGCTTCGTTGGTGGCATGGACTGGGGGGGGGGGAGGGGAAGCGGGGATTCCCTCTTCCAGCTGGAGTAGGCAGGAAAAGGGGATTCCCCCTTTCAGAATGCTCGGAAGTTCGGGATTGTTCCGAGTGACGTCACAGGAGGGTTGGAAGAATGAGGCGTTAGAAGCGCAGGGAAGGTCCGCGAAATTTCGTTCCGGGCCTTTTGAAGCCAGCGGGCATCCCTGCTTATCCCTCTCTGGGGCGACGCCCCCCGCCTCCCGCTAGGCCGCTCTCGGACGGGAACCCTCCAAAACGGTCCGCCTTCGCCCCTTCCCGTCGTCTCTCCGGCTCGTGGCGGCGGCGGCGGCGGCTGTAGTTACTGAACTCTCGCGAGGTTTCAGCGCAGACCATCGCTTGCTGCGGCTCGGAGCGGCGCCATTTTGGGCTGGACTGACTGGTGCGAGGAGAGCTGTGCGCGCGGCGGGCGAGAAGAGGCGGCGGCAAAAGGAGCTTTCAAATTCGGGGGTCCCGCTTTTGTCTGGGAACTTTGCCGGTAGGTGGGAGCCACGCGGCCACCTCTCTCTCTCCTTGCTCGGCAGGCCGAGGGAAAAAGTAGCGTTGAAATGATGTTTGCGTCGGGGAGATGGGGGGGGGGCGGCGGCGGCGGCGCTGGCGCTGGCAAGCGGGTGAGGGGAAGGAAGAAGGCAGGCAGGTCCCCAGGGAAGGCGGGGGCGGAGAGCTGGGTCAAAGTCCACCGTGGAGGCCCGAGCTTTCCTCCTGGGAGCTGTTGCCGTCCCGAAGGCTTCCTCTCCGCCCGCCCAAAGCCGGAGCGTGTGGCCTTTTTTCGCCCCTGTCCTCTTCCTTCCGGGGCCCTCTGAAACCCGAGGCGCGGCTCTCTTTGGCCTTTACTTTAGCCTCCTTCAACGTCCGAAAAGGGCTCGGAAAAGAAAGGGGCTAGAAACCCCTCTTCGTGAAATTGAGGGAGCCAGGTGAGGAAACGAGGACTTATTTGTGCCCTACTTTACCGGAGTCCAAATTTGGGGGGGTAGGGGTGGAAAGGCGAAGGGAAGAAGAGGAGGCAAACTGCGCGCTTTCCTGGGAGGGTTCAAGCAAACGAAAGCGGCGGGCCCTGGACGGTTTTTTTCCCCCGACCTTTCTTCCTCCTGTCCGGCATTTTAACTTTCTTTGGCTTCGTGAAGTTGCAAGACGAGCCTTTTGGACTTTTCTCACGAAAAGTAATCTGGCGGAGGAAGGGTCTCGGGCAAGCGTGCATCCTCCCCTCTCCAATCCCGAGATCTTGCTACTTATTGTTCGCTCCGGTTCTGTACTTTATTGGGTAAAAGAACTTGGATACAAAAGCCAAACACCCCCCCCCCCCAAAAAAAAGATCCCTTCCGGTTCTCCCGTGGCCTTCCTCCTCCCGTGGCGGTGCTGCGTCTGTAGCCACGACTCTCACCGTGTGGGGGAGATCCTCCCACCAAACCTCCTTGGCTGCTGAATCCAGCACGCATTGGATCCGTCGTCGCCTGCCTAGTAGAGCTATCTTGTTCGCGGGGTGGGGGTGGGGGAAAGGGAAATTGTTTGGATGTATTTTAATAACGCATCACTTCTCGATGTTATTTAGAGAGGAAAACTGACTGACGACGTGTTTTGTCTCTCTCTCTTTTTTTTGTGCCTCTTCCATTTTAGGTAATTCTCTAGTTTTGAACGTCGGGGTTATTTTTCATTGCTTCCGATTAAATGAGGAAAAGCTTTTTCAATTGAAAAGGACAATATTTTTTCCACCATGGAATCGATCTGTTCCGTCACTTTCTACTTCGTGTTTTTCTGAAAACTTCAGAACTTAAAGCTTACAAACTTTTGAAATTTTGTTCCCCTTTTCATTGAAGACGCCTTGGACTAATTTTTGTCCCTATGGAATGGATAATTATATAAACTTCTTAGGCTCTGCATATTTGTTTGAAAACTCTTATTTTTCAGTTCAGAGAATTCAGGAAAAATTGAGATTGACTTATTTTGCCAATTATATTTAGAAATTATATTAGCTGTGGCTTCTAATTCTTCTGTTTTGGTTATAGTTGATGGCAACTCCTATTTAAATTTTTAGGAGGATTAATACTGCTGCTTTCAGTGAACCCTGTTTCCTACATGAAGGCAATGGACTTTATTTTTCATTTGCATTTGCTTTTTATATAAAGGAGCATTATGGAAATATTGAGATAGCTGCTGTGTGCTCATGCCTGAATTAACTCTTAGAAATGCACCTCATTTTGGATGTGGAATTTGTTCTGTTCTTTATGTCTTAAAAAGGGTATTTATTTTTTTATAGAGCTGATGCTCATTATCGTGCAAAATACATGGAATAGGAAAGTGAAGAAAACTTTCTTTCAGAAAACAAGCTACTAAAATCAGACTTGTTTGCTTCAAGAAATAACTTGGCAGAGTCCTTATATGTGAACAATGGGTAGCTGATTTTGGAGAGTCAGCTGTTTGCTACAGATGTAGTATCATTAGGGAGCTCAGGATATTTCAAGGGAAGCAAAACTGGAAAACAAATTTTGGGAAGTCGATGCCAATCTCTGCAGTACTCTTGGATTTTGTAAGTATTCATCCAAATACTATTTCTGTAGAATTTGCTTGTGCTATTACAGCAACTTTTCTTTCTTAGAGGAATAACAATATTTGATATTAAATTGAATATTTAAATATGCAGCTTGATTAATGCATGAATGTTTGAAATCACACTGAATTCAGGCTGAATTTCTTATATTTTAAATTTAAATAATGTTCTGAAATAAGGTGTTCATATTCACATGTTCTGATCCTGATCCTTGTCAACTTTTTTCAAATAGGAAACAGTTTATTCTTTTTGTTCCCTGTTTCCAACTTTTCCTTACACATGCATTTATATTGTGGCATATTAAAGCATATTATAGTGTCCTATAATGTCTAACCTGAGAAACAGGTTTAATAAAGCAAGTTATTGACATTGAAACCGGATGTTTGAAAGAGTGCAGCTTTTTAAAAAACTCAATTAAGTGTGGCTGTTAAGGAAGTTATATTCCTAAACTTTGTGTGTGCCAAGACTGTCACTGAGATGTAATAGTAATATTAGCATAGAAACTATTTTTATTAATCTGAAAAATTGAAGCAATTGTTCGGAAGTTTTCTGTTGCTATAACAGCTTTTGCCATTGCACTTGATCCACTAGCCTTTTCTACACTAATCTAGATGTATGTCTGAATTGTAGAAAAGTTTGTAGAGATCTGGAATCTTGAGAAGATGTTCGTGACTATATATAAACGTGACTGAAATATGTGTTCAGGACATAGTTGCTTAACAACTGTAAACGCAGAGAAAAGAACCATCTTCTTGTTTATAGATTAGCTACTATTTGTTGCAATGCATTACAGTATTTTCTAGCATGTTGTGTGAGTGGTAAGACTTTACTCAACAAAGATTTGATATTAAAGCCTATTTTTGCTACCTATTTTAGACAGCATTGCTGATGCGGAAACTTGGTTGCCTCCATAATGTTAGTATTTCATAGTCTCTTCCCTATCTGGATTATATTAGTGATGGTTTCCAGAATCTGGCAATAAGGTTAATAATTGGTGTTGCAAAGGACCAAAGACAAGGTGTGGAATCTTGTACAAAATAGAATTAGAATTAGTTTTAATTAGAAATATAATTTTTTCTTAGATTTTAACTGGGCTTTCAAAACATCAGTAGATTAATTTGACGTCGCTGAGAACTGATTAATAGTGATGGATAAATTTGTATTTGGTTTATATTTCTATTTAACAAAAACTCAATTAGGACAGATTATTTAATGCTTCAATATTTTTAAATCTTGCAGGTTTATTTTCAACAGAATCCAGTGCTACCTCATATAAAATGGACAAAGCAATCTAATTCAGAAGTAAGTACCATTTATTGCAGTTTGTATGGTTTTTCCTGTTTCTCAGTTTAAATTACATATACTTAATAAATAAAACATACTTTGGGCTACTTAAACAGTAGTTTTAAATAATTTCTTATAGTTGCCAATTTAATTACTTTAAAGTCTTTAATCATATTAAATGTCTCTAGCAAATAACTTTGTTTAGTGAGTACATAACATTTTTACATTAAAAGATAAATGGAATTTAAATTGGAATTTCCTTTTTACAATTTTCTATTTTTATGTATCTGTGTTGCTCAAAGCATACTTTCCCCTATATTTCTACTTCCTGACAAATAGACAATCTAATTGTGAATTGGGGTATTATGTAGGCTTTATTAAAAGGTTAGAAGGAAGGACATGTATTCATAATACACTGCTCAAAAAAATAAAGGGAACACAAGCAGAAGATATCCGAGATCTGAATGAATGAAATAGCCTTATTAAATACTTTGTTCGTTACATACAGTAGTTTTGTGTTCCCTTTAGTTGTTTGAGCAGTGTATAAACTATGTAAAGAACAAAGTATTTAATAAGGCTATTTCATTCATTCAGATCTCGGATGTCTTCTGCTTGTGTTCCCTTTATTTTTTTGAGCAGTATAATTAAAATGACTATGCACTCAATGCTTTGGATTTGATTCCAAGGAAGCATTTCAGAGTATTCATGTAATGCTCTGAAACATTTAAAGCAGCTGTGTCTTTTCCCAGAGTCATGAAATAGCTTTGATGGGTAGCTGTGCAATCTAGAAAAAAGAGTAGTTGCTGGGTTGTTGGAGAAAGGTATATTCATGCTTCTGAAGCCTGTTTTTGAGATTGAATTTAAAGAACCAAGTGACCTTATTTTTAATTAGAAGAAAATGACATGCATTTAGTTTTATGTGCAACTTAATAAATTAACCAAGTATATTTGGGGCCATGATTCAAAGATATATGTATGTCATTTTACTCTCGATGCACATTTGAAAATGCATCTCAAAATTTGAAACTGCATATTACATTTAAAAAAAAAATCAGAAATTCTTAGTGGGGCATTCAGAGGAAAAATATTTGTGATAGCATTATGACAAATTGTGGTCGTATTTCCAAGTTCTGTTTTTCATTGTTCTAGAACCGCCACATTTGTATGTAAAATTTGTGGCATGCTATTATTAATTGCAGACAGTCTTTGCTTAACAATGTTAATTGGGACCAGAAACTGGCATTAAGCAATGCAGTCATAAATTGAAAATTCACATGATTGTGACTTGCAACTTCCTGCTAGCTTCCCCATTGACTTTGCTTGTGGGAAGCCAGCCGGGAAGGTTGCAAATCGTATTCACATGATTACATGCAACAACAATACAAGAAATGATTGTAACTATCATTGGTTCAGCGCTATTATAGGTTTGAATGGTTGCTGAGTGAGTGAGTGATAAATGAGGACCACCTGTATCTGTCTCACAATTTCAGCAAATGTAAACAAAAATGTATACAAATGTATATAAAATCTTATCAGGGTCTTTTTAGTTCAGTTCTGTTAGGATTCATGTTTATAAAGTTTTGTGGTAGCTGAAGCAAGAAGTTGAGGGTAAGACAGAACAGCAGAACATACGAGAACACTAGTTTTTCAGATATATATATGCAAATTCTTTCTAGCCAGGTTTTACCTACGTAAGCTAAGATGTTCTTCAGCCCTAGTTCTGTGAAATCTCATTCACAAGTTTCTGGGATGAAATGAGATTTCACAGAACTAGGGCTGAAGAACATCTTAGCTTATGTAGGTAAAACCTAGCTAGAAAGAATTTGCACATAAAAGCCTACGAAAAAGGAAAAAAGATATATATATATATATATATATATATATATATATATATATATATATATATGCATGCATGCATGCATGCATGCTGTTGCAATTAAGAGTAGAGAAATGACAGAAATGAGTTGCAGTTCTTGTCAGTTGCAAACACAGTAACTTTTAATTCCATTAAAAAGATTATGTACACATTTTCCAGACCAAATCCTTTCTTGTTCATGAATTCATTGTATAACCTTATGCAAACTATCCATTCTGCCATCCCATCTGCAGTACTAGGGATAAGTCTCATTATTTTTTCTAAAATGGCTGTGAGGATTATTAAGATAAATACTTTAAAAAGGCAGAAAAACTTCAAAAATCCAATATTTAACATTTTTATGACATTTGTATTCTATATTTTCTCCAGAATTCTCCAGAGTAACAGCTCTGTTGAGTAGGAAACATGTTTTATTTGAAGTTTTATATACTAAGCTTAATTGCTTAGTAAGGATTTCAACTTGAGCTGCTTGTCCCAAAGTGGATTGTTACTACTTTGTTGTTGGGTGTTTAGGTGACTTATGTCTCTATTGAAGTTTGTCTGTAGGCAATATAGCCACTTTTAAAGGAGGCTTGGTATGTGTAGGAGTGGGGATTGGATTGAGAAGGACTAATTAGACATCAAGAAAAGAAGATTCTTTTATTTTTTTTAACAGCAGTAAGAATAAACTGATTTCAACAGATGGAGTTTTTTGTACTTTTGAGTGACAATCTGCATTTATGAAACTATTCAAAAGCATGGGCATCTAAATTAATGAAGAGGAAAAATGGTCCCCTGATGTCCCAAGGCTCTGTGAAGCACATTTTTTGTAATTTACATTATCACAATTGCCAAAAATGGTTTTTTAAAATTATGAAGTGAAAAACATGAAAATATAGTCCCTAGATAGTCTTCATGTAGTTAGTTATAAGATTAACAAATCCTCCAGTTTAGGAAATGGATGGAGGAAATCTGCATTCAACCCTTTATTTTTTCAAGTTCTGTTAAGTGCAAGTCTTGGCTACCACAAAAAAATGTGTGCTTTTACTTAGGTGATAAAACACATGTTTTCAGTGTGTTATTTATTTATTTATTAAATTTATTTGCCACCTTGGGGGTTATTCTGTATATATGCAAACACAGCTGTAAACAGATAATATCAATAATAAAACCTTACCTAATCCTAAATGAGTTTAACATGAAATAAATATTACTTTGGTGCTGTTAATTGTGCAAAAAACAAAATATATTGACAATTAGGTTGCTCTGGACAACATCTGGGCAGTAATTGCACGATCCAATCTGGGTCGATCACTGGGACCAGAGGTTTAGTCTTCCAAACTTTTGGACTTATGTGGAGTCTATTGTCAGGGGAACTTCTACGTGCTTTGGGTTTGCATCATATTTATGTGTGGCTGTCCTATTGTGTTGATGTCTGGCTGTTTTTATTTATTATTATTTATTAATTCAATTTGTATGCCGTCCCTCTCCGAAGACTCAGGGCGGCATACAAATTCGTGCTTCCAAGTCATCAGGCTCCTAAATACCTGATAAGATGATAGGAAATCACTCCTGTTGTCTGGCAATTGGCCTGCTTCTCAGGTTTCAATCATTTCCCTGGCTGTTTTTTTATCTACATGACCAACAACTTTAGAAGCTGTGAAATTGAATACATGTCCTTATTCATTGCAATGAGAGGCTGAGTTTGGGTCTTCTCGTCTGACTGCTCCCTTGTATTCTTGCAATCTGGTGGTTAACTTCCTCCCTGTCTCCCTACATAGTGACGGGCAATCCATGCAAGGGATCAGGTAGATTACATTAGCAGTAACTTCCACCTCCAAGTGATCTTTGCAGTGCATGATTTGCCTCGTATGGTACCTCTGGACAGTGTGCAATGCCCATTTGCAGATGTCGGAAACTGTATTGCACTGCTTCCTAAATGTTTTTGATGTATGGCAGGACGTGTCATATAGTTGGTCTTATACCTTCTTCATTTCTCTTCCTTGCATGTTGCACAGGCATCTTGTAATAAATGCTTGTGGGTACCCATTTGGCCTGAATTATCTATGTAGATAGATACCTTCTCTCCAGTTATGTAGCTTGCTGGTTCTCACAGTGCCATATAATGTTCTGATGCAACTCTTTTTGTGTGACAATGGATGATTACTGTTAAAACTAAGAATGCATGGAGTGTTGGTAGCCTTGCGATAAACTGTGATTTCAATAATTTTGTAATTGGGTTTTGTTTCATTTCCCATTAAAAAGAAACAATGTATATAAAAATGTCATTTTAGGTTACATGTAAAGAACCTGATAGATTTGAATAGAATGACAGATCTTCAGTTTCAGCTTCATAGAGTCTTTAATTAAAATATTAAAATAGACACACAAAGAAGTCTATTGGGGTAAACTATGATATACATGAATGATATGAGGTTTTATAACTAATTTAAAGGGTATCGTTGAATTATTGGCATTCCTCACTGCCCTTTTTTCTCTGTTCTGCCCAATCTATTGCATTTAGGTTGTAAATGGTACCACACTATATTGTCGGTTCCCTAAGTTAGCAACTTATGATGTTTGAGACACGTATATATGTACTATATTTGTTTAAATGTGCTTCTAATGCTCAGCTTACTTTCTGGAGAATGTGTATTAAATAATACCTAGTAATGTATTATTTAACTGTGACGGCTACGCGGTTAAAGATGCTGAGCTTGTTAGCTGGAGAGCTGACAGCCTGTGTTCAAGACCCAAACTCTGCGCAACAGCATGAGCTCTGTTACTTGCCCCAGCTCCAGCCTACCTAACAGTTCCAAAACCTGCAAATGCAAGTACGTTAATAGGTACAACTTTGGTGGGAAGATAACCCATGCTAGCCACATGACCATGGAAATGGTCTTCAGATAACGCTGGCTCCCTCAGCCAAGAAATGGAGATGAGCACCATGCTCTGGAGTCAGTCACGACTGACCTTAGAAACCTTTACCTTAGCAATGTCCACATACTATTGTTCGAAGCACCAAAATGTTTGGATTATTTTTCTGGACTGTGCTGATTTGGCTATCTTTTGGAGGGTTGTTCAAATAATTAAATAATAAACATTCTAGGACAGGAAGCAGTGTACAGATAGTTCTTGGTTAACAATTCATTCAGTAACCATTTAAAGTTACAGTGGTGCTGAACAAACGGTAGCTATGCCTGGTCAGTGAAGTTATGATTGTTGCAACACTCCCACAGTCATACAATCAACATTTGGGTGCTCCCACTAGCATTTATGCAGAGGCACTTCAGCTCCTCTTACCCACCTATCTCTTCCCCTTGTGCTGCACAGCTGGCCTTGCTGCTCCCAGCTGACCTTTGTCACTTTCTTCCTCCCGTCTGAAAGTGTGCCCAGCCTGGCCCTTCCTGAGGCAAACTATTATGACATGACTGCAAGAATCTACTTACTTGCAAACATTAAGAAAATAATGTGTTGACTTAGGATTCAGAATGGATTTATCAAGAATAATTCATATATATGTGTGTGTGTGTGTGTACAGTTAATATCTCGGGTTTCTTCCCGTGTAATTGTAAACATATCCTTAAAAGGGTAGTAGCGACGTTTTGACGAAATCACATTTGTCATCTTCTGGCTGAAGTTCTCGGTTTGGTGCTTATGGGCAAACTGTGATCGTAACTGACGTATTTATTTATTTATTTATTTATTTATTTATTTATTTATTTATTTATTTATTTATTTATTTTATTTTATTATATTTTTATACTGCCCTTCTCCTGCGGGACTCAGGGCGGTGTACAGCCAGGATAAAACATAACATATAAAATTTAAAAACATTTTAAAAAACAATTAAATAATTTTAGCCCGAATTTAAAACAACCCAATTAAAACCGAAATTCGATTAAAAAACTAAGAGGATGGGATCAAGCCAGCTCAGCTAGATGGAACAGGGCCCGACGAAAAGTCCGGAGGTCTGATATTGTGTGTATCTCAGGGGGCAGGTCATTCCAGAGGGCAGGCCTTGCCACAGAGAAGGCTCTCCCCCGGGGGTCGCCAGCCGGCACTGCCTGGCCGACGGCACCCTGAGGAGGCCCTCTCTGTGTGAGCGAACTGGTAGGTGGGAGGCAGAAGGCGGTCTCGCAAATACCCTGGCCCTAAGCCATGGAGCACTTTAAAGGTGGTCACCAACACCTTGAAACGCACCCGGAAGACCACAGGAAGCCAGTGCAGCTCGCGCAGGAGAGGTGTTATATGTGAGCGCCCCGTCGCTCCCATAATCCCCCGCGCGGCCGCGTTCTGGACCAACTGCAGCCTCCGGGTGCACCCCAAGGGGAGCCCCATGTAGAGAACATTGCAGTAGTCCAGGCGGGAAGTGACGAGTGCTTGAGTGACCGTGTGTAGGGAGTCCCGATCCAGAAAGGGACGTAACTGGCGCATCAGGCGAACCTGATAAAAAGCCCCCCTGGCCACGGCCGTCATATGCTCTTCTAAAGACAGCCGTGCGTCCAGGAGGACGCCTAAGTTGCGAGCCCTCTCCGTGGGGGCCAGTGATTCGCCCCCAATAGCCAGCGATGGCACCAGCTTGGTTGTGGTAACCAAGCATCAGCGCTTCCATCCAATCAACATACAGCTACGTCATCAGCCAATCAGAATACAACAACACTGTCGACCAATCAGAATACACCTTTGCCTCTTTTCATAGAAAAACGTCAGTTACGATCACACAGTTTGCCCATAAGCACCAAACCGAGAACTTCAGCCAGAAGATGACGAATGTGATTTCGTCGAAATGTCGCTACTACCCTTTTAAGGATATGTTTACAATTACACGGGAAGAAACCTGAGATATTAACTGTACACACATATATACCCGTGAAAACTTACATAAACAAATATATATATGTATGTATGTATGTATGTATGTATGTATGTATGTATGTATATATGAGAAAGAGAGAGAGAGGGGGTGAGGGAGGGGGAGGGGGGAAGGATTGTACAAGGCATTGTACTTTTCTTCAATTTTATATCACAAGAATACTGTGATGTACAGTGGATAAGACATAATAACTTTCTTAAAGTGGTACAAAATGAGTTTTTGTGCTGAATTTGAACTTTAATGGGTCTTATTGGTCTTCTTTAGAAAGGTAGTTTGGTCTAGTGGTTAAGACAGCAGGCTAGAAAATAGGAGACGGTGAATTCTAGTCCTGCCTTAGTCATGAAAGCCAGGTGGGTGACTTTGGCTCAGTCACTCTCAGCTCAATCCACCTCACAGGTTTGTTGCGGGGAAAATAGGAGGAGAAAGCTGTGTTGGATATGTTTGCTGCCTTGAGTCATTTGTGAAAATGACAGGATGCAATAAATGAATAAATAAATAAATAAATAACCACCATAATTGCTGCATCAAATTGATAGTTTTTTTAATCCCAAAGGCTGGCAAACTGTATGAGAGGAGCAGCCACTCCTGCTGAGTGCTTTGCAGAAGTGGCTGTGAAACTAGTCTGTCCAATTATTATGCAAATATGCCATCTGTATCTGGGGGAGAGATGCCTTGGCTAGGAAGATTCTGACTCACTTGGGCAGGAAAGAGTGGGTAGTAACATCCTAGTAATAAATCAGAGAGGAAAATACATTGGAGGTGGGCCACTCTCAGGGAAGACAAGTTTTGGTGTCTTAAATTGATTTGTGTTCCAGCCTCCTGGATTCGAATACCCAATATCTGGTCATGAGACCACCTGTGGCCCAGCTTATGTCTTGCTATTTAATGCCTGGTTGGTTTGTATTAAAGTTTACCTCATGTAAGAGTTAATAATGGAACAGAGAGCTGCCCTGGTGTGTATAACTAAAGCGTGGCTGGATATGGAAAAGAGGTTCCCCCTTTGGACATAGCCCAGCCAGGTTTCAGGTGTGGCAGTATATTGGGGACTTTGATAAATAGTTTATCAAACAGTTGCTGTTTGGTATGTGAGGACAACTATAATCTTAGACCAGATTGCATCTTTGCAACCCCTTCCTGTATACACGTAGATTTCGATGTATGACCAAAATTGAGCACAAAATTTTTGTTGCTAAGCAAGGCCGTTAAGTGAGTTTTGCCCTTTTTTATGAATTTTTTTGCCACAGTTGCTAAATGAATTACACAGTTGTTAAGTAAATCCAGCTTCCTCCCATTGATTTTGCTTGTTGGAAGCCAGCTGGGAAAGTTACAAATGGTAATCACATGACCAAGAAACAGTGCAACTGTTATAAATACATGCCAGTTGCCCGGTGCCTGAATTTTGATCATGTGACCAGGGGGATGCTGCAACAGATTTAAGTGTGGAAAAATAAATTACTTTCTTCAATGCTGTTGTAACTTTAAATGCTTACTAAACAAATGGGGTAAGTTGGGGACTACCATTACTGACCCTGGAGCACCTCCTGATTTTTAAGAGGAGTCCGGAGATGGAGTGAGAGAAGAGGTGCCTTGAGTGCACCTGGTGGAAAACAAAGAGCAATTCCGACTGAATACAGGTAAAAGTGTTAATTAGGGATTACCTTGTGGTGTTAATAGTAGCAAAATGTTATTTTTCTGATCACTGCCAGCCAGTGGCATGCTTAGGTTGACCTAGATCTTCTTGGGCAGCGATCCCCAACCTCCAGTCCAAGGTCCAAGGCCCATTTGGAACCAGGCTGTGGAAGTGGTGGGCAAGCACAAGCGCGATGCTGCATTTGTAAAAGCGGTGTGTGTGCACCAAACTATCCCTTCTCCTCTCTCGCCCTTTGCTGCTGCCACTGCCTCTGCAAGTCTGCCGAGCTGGAAAGGTTGTGGAACACTGCTCTTGGGGAAGAAGAGTCCAGAAGACATTTGCAGGTCTATTGTGAGCAGTATTCTAACATCTAGCAAATAGGGTTGCTTGGATCTGCTCTGAATGGATTGGGTGTACAGATCCTACAGAATTGATTAAAGTACTGTCTGTCTGGAGAGATTTTGAGTGTGTCTGAAGTCTGTCTGAAGAAGTAGTCAGAGTCCTCAGAATTGTTTACTCTCAATGTTTGTTTCATCCATGTTCCTCTTAACTCATCAAGGCCATAATGAAAAGTGGAAATAAGTATAGTTGGACTGAGATAATGGTTAATTAATCCATATAAGAAGGGGCAGTCTTCTCAAAAAACCATTGCTTAACCAGGCAGTAACTCGACAATTTACATCCAGTTTCCAACCTTTGCTTTTTACAGAAGACTATAAAGATGTGGTCAGGCTGCAACTACCAAGGGGTCTGAACGATACAGATTGTGTGGACCCTTTTCATTCATGATTCAGGCATAGTCATAATATGGAGACAGCATTGATTTCTAAAGGCCTTGGGATGGCTGTATAGCTCAGTACTGGCCTTCTTGGTTTCTTGGTGGCATTTAATATGATGGTATCTGGCTTAAGTATGCTCATTTTCTTTTCATATTTTCTAGCAACATTATAAAACTCACCAACTCCATATTATAATGTAACAAAATTTTAATATTGAATTCTCAGTTCAATCTCCAATATTTTTATTACATTGTATTAAATTTTACTAAACCATATAGTCTTCAGAGTATAGAGAGTTAACTTTAGGCTTCTTACCAGAAAGGCGGATCAATTCCTTTCTTGGAAGACCATTTTACCAAATTGTGGGAATATGTTTTGATGTCCAGAATAACTGTACCTAAAAAGTTAATCTAATGCGTAATTTAGTTCTTATTAAAAACCATTTTCTGGACTTAATATAGACTTTCATTTTTTCTATATATGAGGTTTGAATTTTAACTACATAGGATATTTTAATTTGAATAGATTCCTAGTATTGAATTAATTTACTATAGCTTATAATTTTACTTTTAAAAGCATTTTTTCATCGGAAGAGGTTGTAGAAAAAATGCTTTTAAAAGTAAAAAAAAAAAAAAGCCTCTGATGATCGTGCGGCTCAGCTGGGCATGGGTGTGTGTGTGCAGGGATTTTTGCTACCAGCTCTCCGAACCACAACCCGCCATCACTACTGGATCGGGCGATATGGTCTGAACCGGGAGATTTCACCCCTGCTGTAACATCCTGGTCAAGTCTCAGGTGAGGTAATGGTGTACTGTCGGGGGCTTTAATTTGGAGGCCCCCCTGAGGAAGGCTTGTACCCTTGGGTGGTGAGCGAGGGAGCCTGAGTCCCCAAACCTCAAAACTGAGGCCAGGACTGCGACCTGACGTTGTAATGTGTTCGGGGATAGCCCCTTTTCCAGGCCCTCCTGGAAAAATTTCAGTACATCCGCTACTGGGAAAAAAATTAAATTCCAGGGAATTCCTGAAGAGCAAATGTAAGCTCAGTGCAAAGGCTCAATGGAGCTGAGAAAATAGGGTCCATAAGCTGAGACTGAGTTGAAAAACTGAGGAATGTTATCAGGGAGGCGTGTCCTCAGAAATTCAACTCAGTCCATAGAGCTACGAGCCTAGAACAACCCATCCTGGACTCTTCTGTTGATACTATGGAGAATATAGTATTTATATTCCAGTGGTAGTTAGAATGTATCCACATTCAATTCTAGCTTCTATATCTTTAGAAAAATAATTGTTTATTTTGCTCTTCATAACCATATAGATCAATTTTTTATAATTAGAGGGCCAGGGTTGGTCTTTGATTAATGCACTGGTAGCTATATTGCAATAAATTAATACAGTCATTGCAAATACAACATTTGATTTAATTAAATTTTAAATTAACTGCTGTTAATAGTCACTTATATGTGATAAAGTGTTTTTACCTCTGAGTCAAAATACATCTTGGTAGCATCTTTTGAAGGAACTCTTAAGAGAAGTGTGTGAGAAATTTGTACCAATATGTATGTTAAGATTGATAATAAATATGGGGAGAAACTAGAGTTGGCTTTATGGTGCATGGTTGAAAGAGTTTGGTGTGTTTAACCTGGTTAAGATAAATTTAATGGACTGTACAAGGTAATGCTTTTAAAAAGTCTTGGGCATAATATGGAAAATAACAAAAAAGCAAAAGCAAAATAATCAGTTATATAATTTTCTATATTCCCATATTTAACCTCAGAAACTTTTTGCTAGTCACAGGAAACCATATCAGAAAATATTGGAAGAAACTTATCTAAATTATCTTTAAAAAATGGGAAATAATAATGAAAATAATGTATGTTTTGCCAAAGACACAATATTATAAAAATTAAATTACTATTTGGCTCTGTTTTAAAACAAGTTGCCTCTGTAAGAAATATATGAGTTAGTAATGTTGGGAGTGTTGATTTAAATTCATCCACTGAAGCTAACGTATCTGATAGACTAGATAATACTACCTTTCTCCACTATGTGAGAATTTTTTAAAAAAACTTTCTCCAAGTCTTTTTAGAAGATGTTTTCTAGATATCCCACCAGCTAACAGAATAATAACAAGAAGGAGATCTCTTTTGTAAAACATTTTCATGGCACCAACATTATTACCTTTTTGGTTCCAAGTGAAGCTGTTTTGCTTGGCAGAATCCCCCCTCCTCCTTGCAAGTAAAGAAAAATAACTTATCTAATGCAAACATTTTTTATTAATTTATAATATAAAATATAAAAATACAAAAACAAATAATATGAAGAATAGGGGAAGGAAAAGTGTAGAAAAAGGGAAAAAGAAAGAAAAGGAGTGGACTTCCAAATGGCTAAATTGACTGCTTTGATAAACGAAAAAAACACAATTACTTTTGTTTGTACTTGGAAACTGCTTCTGGACTTTGTGCTTGAGGTGGAAAAAATGAAACTTTGATTTTGGGTTTTACTGATTAGATAGATTTATTGTTATAGAAATAGCTAGTTTATTCTATTATGTGAAAGTAAAAAGTTGAGGTTCAATGTTACTATCTTATTCTACTGCACCAAATGGAGTTGGAAGCCAACACATTATCTAAAACCTAAGCTAATTTATATGAAGACCCTGGATTCAGAAGTAATAGTTTACAGGGAGCCATTTTAAAAAATAAAATAAATGGATGTAAAACTTTTTGCCATATATGACTTCTTTAATAAATATGATTGTATTGCTGCTATGATGGGGGTGGGGATTATGGTTTTTATATTGTGAGTTTTTGATGTAAGCTACCCAAAGTGACCTGTGTGTGAGCTGGGCAGTCATATAAATTTGTTTAATATATAAAAATCAAATAAAATTTTCTTTTTCAATATGTGGAATCCAAATCAATCTGATGTAAGAAATCTGCGTATGCTAGTGGTAATGAACATTGAGCATTCCTGCAGTTTCTGTTCATTGTTCTTGGTAAACATTTGCTTCATTTTTTTCTTTTTTCAGAGCTTTTTAAAGCTTTGTGAGAAATCTCTTTTTTGCTAAGAGTTGCCCCTTCATGGATGGAGTCATGCCCCCTAGGGCTAACCAAACTATTCTGTGCATGGAGAAAAGAACATCTTTTTGTTCACACATAGAAAAGCAGAAGTGATCTGGCATTGAAGAGAATTCCTCTCTTTCACCATGCTCAGATCACTGAATCTTGAGGGGGAGTTTGCTTGGCAGAATCCCCCCTCCTCGTAAGGAAAAAAAAATCACTTAATTCCAAATCATTGCACCTTTAGATATTACAAAGGTTGCAAGAGAAGATGAAAACTGATTTGGTATTGGCCGCAAATTTTTATTTATTTCATGGTTATTTCTGAACATTGCTAAATTATTAACAAAGCTGGTTGTCAAAACATTGGCTCTTATGTTTTTGTGTGGAATTATGAATAGGATTGATGTATTTTGACAGCTTTGGAGATCATTCCATTAGTTTCCCCTAACCTAATGTTAGAAATTCAGCACATTGTTGGAAAGAAAGCTATTCTGTGTTCCCTAGCTTGGGAGCAACATATACCTAGTTGGGAGTTGGCATGTCAACCAATTAGGAAGTGCTAAGAAATTTGCTTAGGTCCCAATCAGAAAGGGAAAGAAGGAATAGGGCAAGCACACAGAAAAAACCAAACATGGCTCCAACTTTCTTCTAGTTCAGAAGTTGCAATTTGTTTTGCCTTTCTGTTTATGTTCAGCCAGCATAGAGCTGAAAGAAATAACATGCTTTTGCCAATTGTTAGAGCAAGGAGAAAATGTGTTCCCATTTTGCAGCTTGGTTGGCTTGTAAACAAAACTGTCAAGCTGGGGTTATGAAACAAATTATATACATTATCTTTAGTAGAATTTTATCTGTCTATCCAATATCCTGCTTTGCAATTTCTCTGTTCATTTTTTTAAAATTACTTAACAATATTTTATAAAAGCTGCAATATTCCAGCTTTGTTGGAAAATATTCTTGAGGAGGGGGAATCTCTTTCACGGTTGCCATAGGTGTGTGTCAAATGAAGAACCAGTGCTGAAACAATAAAACAATAAAAATAGATCTGTATTGCATCACTGCTTGATCTTTCATGTCACTTTTTTATGTCAGTGTTATTCTTGTGTATATTTCAATAAGCAGAAGAGGGCATTGTAATATAAATAATACTGGCAGTTTTCTATAGCAGAAAGAAGGGAAGGAATGAAGGAGGGAGGGAGGGAAGAAAAAAGAAGAAAAGAAGAAAAGTAGTTTGCTAAAAAGAGTGCTGTAGAAAAAAATATTGTGAATCTGATTGGATCTATTTTGTATTTGTTGTGTATGCCTATGAAACTATTCTTACAGAAAACCTGGATAAAATTCTGGGCAGAATAAGAGATACCGGTAAATGTTTTTTAGAAAAGCATTTGACTGAAGGCTTTTTTCTTCGACAAATATTTCTCTTCTTAAGTTTGCTAGACTAGTTTTCTTAAATTAGATCTGCATATTATGTATTTGTGTTATTTAGTTGTATTTCTAGTTTTTTTTTTAAGTTAAATTAATTGTCCCAGGATTAAAGTATGTCATACTTAAAAACGTATGACATTTGTTTGACAGGTATTGTCATGAGGTGTTGAAGCCTTATTTCACTGATTGGAAGACTGGACCTAAATGGCGCAGCATGACTTTGCTCCAGCCTGGCTTAATTTTCCTACTCCACCACCATCATCAAAGGTTATTTGTGCTATTTATTAAATTACTAATGTAGGAATTTTTTTCTTTCCCTTTCTTTTGTTTACCTTGTAATGGTAGGTGCTACAGCCATCCAGAATAGGTTTTCAAGGAAGTACTAAGGGGCTGGGTAAAGAAGGAATTTTTAACCCAGATGTTTTGTGCAATGTGGGAATTTTGCCCATTGTAATTTTTTTAAAAAGTTCCCTAAGGTAAACAGCATAAAAACTGCAATTAAAATGTTTTGGTGTTTTTTCAAATATTTATCCTTACTTTTTTCTATTAAATTTCACTGAGTATGAAGAAATACAAGAAACAAGATGGAAATAAGTTGAAAGACAATTTACATTGTACTTTGATTTTTAATTTTATGAATGCAGTTTATTTTTTGAAGTAAAATTCTGTCATGATTTTATTAACAAAATAGAATACATGTGTACTTCCATTCCAAGTATCAAGTTTTTCCCACCTCAAAATAGCCAGGAGATTTACAGCTTGAAATGTAATAAATCAATAAAACTAGCAGCAACTTTCTTTGATTGCAGTATCGAGATTAATAGAACGCTAGCTCCACCATGTGCTGAAAAGGTAGACTGTATGTAGTATCAACATTTTTAGAAAATTTGAATAATTTCACATCCTTGACTATCTAAACATCCTACAAAGGATTTAAGCAGAAAAATCTACGAAGAATAATGAATGAGTTAGTTTTCTGTATAGGTTTCGATGTGCATGCTCATAACACTAGAAGACGACCAAGTCCCTTTCAGCTTGGTTATTCTGTTATTCTGAACAGAATATTTGAATGGATGTAGTATATATAGTATAGCTTACCTTTCTTCTTTAATGTGAGAATATTTAAAGTAGTTGAGTACTGAAAGAAGATTATAGCAAATTTACATAATAGTGTGTTGATTAATTTGTGCTTGTGATACAAACAGAAAATAATGTTTGTTTTCATCTTTAGTCATCACTGAATTTTGAGAAACATTCCAGCACCTTTTCTTGGACAGAAAATCGTTATGAAGCTAATCGTAGACGGCATAACTCTTCTGATGGATTGGATCCTAGTTGTGGCCATTCAAATGGAGGTTTGTTTGTAATTTTTTTGTCTTTAAATAAGGCATTAAAGTGTTTAATTATTTATATAGAATCATGATTTAAATAGATTTACTTTGTAAATCATATATTTTCAATTACAGCGAGATTATGTAGGTTCTGAAAAATTTGGTATATAAGTTTTGTTGGGTTTTTTTGCTTTAATTTATATGCCGCCCTTCTCCGGAGATTCAGGGCGGTTTACAATGCGTTAAGCAATAGCCTTCATACTTTTGTATATTTATACAAAGTCAGCTTATTGCCCCCACAATCTGGGTCCTCATTTTACCTACCTTTGAAAGGATGGAAGGCTGAGTCAACCTTGAGCCTGGTGAGATTTGAACTTGCAGTTATTGCAAGCAGCAGATGTTAATAACAGTGCTTTAGTCCACTGTACTACAGGCTCTTAATTTATAAATAGAATGAATAAAAAATATTGTTAGCATAGTTCTGAGTCCTCTGCAACACCTTAAAACCAATAGATACATTTTGCTTATTATATTAAAGTTGTATAAACGTTTTTACTATTTCCTGCTCCTTTCTGGAAACTTACATGTCATTGGATATGTGCAACATGGCATGTAATTTTGATATTAATCTTTTAAATCTTATTCAAGGGCATTCAGGAAGAAAAGAAAGAAATGGTTGGCGTTCACAAGGCAGAAATGGAACAGAAAACTCAAACTATAGAGCAGGATATCATAATGGCGGTTCACGTGCTCGCACCAGGAGCTTTCAGTCTGGAAAAAGCCAAGGCTCACAGGAAAACAAAGCATCTGAATGTGAGACTCTGAAAAAGACACGCAAGGAAGAACCCAAACAATTTGAAGCTGAAGATTTTGTAAGTTTATCATAGTGCATTCAGGTACTTGCAGAAGGAAACTATTCAGAACATTTTATGAAATTACTTTTGGGTTTTGATATTGGGAAGATATTATAGGTATTTTGTCATTGACTTATGACAGGTTGCTCAGTGACCATTCAAATTTATGACAGACTCTCCAAAAGCTGCTTACAACCTGGTTCCAAAGTTAAGGTGCAGTAGCGCCTCCGTAGTCATTCACTCTTATGACTGACTGTAGGGATGCTACAGTGCTCAAACGTGCAAGTCCAGAAACACCCTACTTTCCTTCCTGGGTTGTTTTTTTTTTTTTTTTTTTTTTTTTTTTTGTGCAGAAAACTGTTCTTGATGTAGCTGCCTTTCCTTAAATACAAGGTGTCTTCATTTTAAGAGAATTCCAAAAATAGTCTTGGAAGTTGTGTCTTGTCATCCAACCTCATTCTATTTCAAGGAAATACTCTCTAATGGTAGCCATGTTATCACTATTGATACTAGACCAAATGTTATTAAGTTACTAAGTTTAGTGGGGTAAACCCATTCCATCTTCATGTTTGATGTTTATCTTGCAGGCCAATATAAACCATTTAGATTATAGCCTCACTATGATTACACTTTCCATCTGACTAGTATGGTTAGTTTACCAATTTCACTATCTCCTCTTACTGATTCAGAGTTCTTTGATAATGCTTCTTGCAATCCAGAAAATGAGATTTCAATTACAAGACAGTTTCTAATGGAACTTAAACTAATCAAGCTATGGATTTGTTGTTTTAGCCATCCCTGAATCCTGAACATGAGAGGGAACCAAACCAGAACAAATCATTAGCTGAAGGTGTTTGGGGTAAGAACATTAGGATTATTTTATATTATACAAACCGTATTAATTTGAATTTTCAGCAAGTGCCTCTGAAGTAATATTTGTAATTTTGGATTTTGGATTTTAGTGCTGCCTTATCTTTAAAGTAAACATTTCATTGTATTGGAGTATGTATGTATGTATGTATGTATGTATGTATGTATGTTGTATGTATGTATGTATGTATGTATGTGTCTATGTGTGTATGCATATTTACATTTTAGGATTTCCAGGCTTTTTTCTTAGTGCTTGGGAGACCTTGAGAATGTTCTTAGAGGTCCTTAAAGGTTAAACTATTTGGGGCTTATACTTTTTTTGTCTCAATAATTGGTAATTTATATTGCTGATTTTCCACAATAATGGTTTTGGCTTCGTGTTAAAAAAAAAAGGCAGTATCTATATATGTGGGTCACAAGTTGCCCCCTCCCCAGATTTTTGGTATATCTTGACTTTTCTAATAGTTTTTAATGTGCTATCTATCACTTAGTGTATAGATGCTATTCATACAGAATTAGGCTTATGTATGTTTGTCCTCCTTTGGCTATTCATGTATTTGCATGCTAAGAGACAAGACTGATACTGAAAATAAATATGTGAGATTTGCAACAAAATGCAGCATTATATCATCACTACCTAGATGTTCAATCTATTCTTCCCTATTTTATTTTGCATTGATTTCAGTTTGTGTTTCAGGGCTGCTCTCCATGCTAATTCTCATTAATGGTTTGGATATTATTATTTTTTCCTTTGAATATTTCTGCACACATTGGTTTCCAAGATTGTTGAGATCTTCCTCTTGTTTCTGAGTAATCATTTTGGTTCCTGATCTGTTGGGACTCAATAATTGGAGGAGAATGACGTATATTTTTTGTGTCTTTGTAGAATACCCTCTAAATCCTAAATCTAGATCTCCACGAATGCTGATTATTAAAAAAGGCAATACAAAAGATTTGCAGATATCTGGATTCCCTGTGGGAGGAAATATTCATTCATCACAATTGGTTGGGAATGGAACTGGCCTGAATGTCTATAAAGGTTTAGTTCCTAAACCTATTATTCCACCAGCAAAGGTAAGATTTGAAAATATCGTACTTACTGAAAATAAAAAGCAGATAAAACTACAGCTTTTCCACCTTTTTAAACTAGAGCTGCCAATTCTATTACAGAAAAGAGGGGGTCATTCTCATATCTGTGGAAATCATCTCACTTGCATGAACAGCAAAGAAGGGAAAGGGGCAGAATGGTAATGGAGTAGAGAAAAAATGATTTTGCTAGAAAGGAAAAGTGGAGAATAAATCTGGATGGAAAAAATAACAGATGGACAAGAGAAAATGAGAGAGAGAGAGAGAGAGAGGGAGAGGGAGAGGGAGAGGGAGAGGGAGGGAGGGAGGGAGGGAGGGAGAGAGGCCCTACTTAAATATTGCAAAATGCATTTAGTTCACCAGACAAATGTCCCCTGTGCTCCCATGCGATGGTTAATTGTGATGCTAAGCTTCAAAGGCATCTGTACTTTTCTATCTGTATGGTTAGTCCTTGGCTTATGACCATAATTGAGCCCACAATTTCGGTCATAAGTCTTTTTTTTTTTTTTTTAATATAATTCCATCTTCAATTAAACGGTGTTGTTCCGGTACAGATATCTTTGTAAAATGATAATCAAGATTTACAACAATATTCATTACATTAACATTAATTCTATAATATTAAAATGATATTAAACATAATAATCATAATACTTTCTTCTCTCTCTTAACATATCTTCTTTATTTCATTAATATTTTGTTTCCCTGTTTCTAACTTCCATTTTTATTATCTAACCATTGATAAAATAAGTCCCATATCATATAATATTCAGTTTGTTCTTTCTCCTTAATTGTTAGTATTAAGTCTATTCATTTCTGCACATTCTTATATTTTCCTGATCACATTCTCATCTGTGGAGATCTTTTCCAATTTTGTGCAAATACAATCCTAGTTGCAGTTAATATATGGATAATTAAATATGCATTCCCCTTACTATATTTTTTGGGTAAAATCCCCAACAAGAATATTTCTGGCTTTAAATCAATATGCTGCTTTATCATTTTTTCCAGCCATGTATGTATTTTTGTCCAATATTTTTTTGCTTTTGAGCATGTCCACCCTCTTCTTCTTCTTGTGCCATATCCGTCATTGGATATTGGTGATAAGTTGGCAATTCTATTTTTGTCAACAGCCGCATGAAAAAGTGCTGCTGAGTTTTGTCCAAACCAGTCCCTTAGGTTTTGAAGCCATGATCATCTTCTTCTGCCTGGACCTCGTTTGCCTTTAATCTTTCCCTAGTGGATTAAATGAAGGATGCCGTATTTTTCTGGGTGTCACATCACATGTCCAAAATATTCTAACTTTTGCTCTTTTATAGTTTTGATTATTTCCTTTTGCTTTCCCAGGCGGCTTATCACCACCTCATTTGTGATTTTGTTAACCCAGTTTATATGTAACAGCTGTCTATAAATCCACATTTCAAATGCTTCTAATTTCTTCAAGTGGTTTTCTGTCAGAGACCAACTTTCCAGTCCGTAGAGCAGGATAGAAAAGATGTAACATCTGACAAGCCTGATTTTCAGTCTTAGGCTTATGTCGTGACTGCAGAACACCTTTCATTTTGAAGAATGCTGTTTGAGCTTTCTCTGTCCTTGTTTTTACTTCACTGATCAATGTCCCAGCTTTCATGTAAATTAAAACCAACGTATGTGATCTTTTCAACTTTTTCTAGTGGTATTCCTTTGGAATTTATCAGTGGTAAATTAATGCTGATGACCATGATCTTGGTTTTTGAGGATGTCCACCATATATGATATTATGACCCAGGTATCTGGTGGCACTTCCAGCACTTAGCTGACTTACCTTTAAACATCTTTGCCAACCTCGCTGGTGCAAAATGCCATCTATAAAACATCTTATACAAATTTTCTGTGTATGCAGTTGACATTGTTAATTTATAGTTCCTATAAATTGTTCCTATAAATAGAGTTAGATAAATGGTTTCTGCCATTTATCTAACTATTGTATAGCCAAAGTTTTTTGCCCATACTATCATTGTCTCCTTCACTTGTTCACTTTCCAATTTAATACGCAATAAGTAGCTGTACGTTTTCTTCATCAATTTTCCTTCTGCCCCTGTTAATATCTTATCTAATTCTGTTAATTCTTTATAGAATTTGTTTAACATCTTTCTCATATCCAGAATGTATCTGCACTTGTGAGTACCATGCCATATCAATCCCTTGATCGCTCAGTTCTTGTTTAGTTTTGAGTTCCCCCTTTTCATTCAAGATACCTTTATATCTAACAATATTTTTCATGTTAATAACATTTGGGTGAATCAGTGCTTCCAGTGTTGAAAGCCAAATTGGTATCCTCAAATAATGTTGTTCTCTAGTTCTTCCCCACACTAACAATAATGCATTCCTAATGTAATGTTTTTGGAAGTAACCATGTATTTTATTTTTCCCATACTACAAGAAGCCCAATTACAAATCGTGCCCTCCAAAGTCAATAGTCTTGTATTCCTCAATAAAATCTATTCTTTCACCCATATAAGTACCAAGTTAGTCAATATTATATTTGAGATCCCCAGTTCGGTTTCCTAGTTTCCAAGTCTTTCACTCTTTTAAAAAGTTTTCTTAACTTTCTTTCTTCCGGTTTTAAAAATGGCTCTCAAGCTTGCTCGCCGCTTTTCTTGAGAGGTTGAAGGAAAACAATTCCACCTTCTCCTTTAGGGTCCCACTTTCACCCAGGCTAGTTTCCAGGGGGCTCGTTTCTCAGTAGAAGTCAGAAATTAAGTTGTCTCTCACCCAGGTCGTTCACACTGTTCCTCAGTCTTCCGCGCTTTATCGGTGGCTGTCAAGGCTTCGGTCAGGCACGCAATGGCTGTCCTTCCTGCCAGATTGAGAGCCTTCTCCGGATCAATCAGGGACATTGTGGGTTCCCTGAGATTGGCAGTGTGTGCTGTCTTACTTCATCACCCCTCCGAGGTGATTTAGGTCCATCAGAACCTCCTTGCAGTTCGAATTTCAGCGAGATCCCACGGAGGCCCATGGAGATGCGTTGTATCACTGCAATGTCATTCCCGCCCTCCTTGGTCATAAGTCTTGATAGTCATAAAGCAGGTCATGATGTGACACAGACCCAATTTTATGTTCTATTTTGAGGCAGTTGTTAAGCAAATGTGACAGTTGTTAAGTGAACCCACTTTTTTTGTGAGAAAATGGAAGTAAAGGCCAATTTGTGGGAACGATTTGTGGGAACAATTTGAATCGCAGTCCCATGTTTGTGGGGCATCGCAAATAGCTATAAATGTGGGTCAATAACTGAGTGCCCAAAATGCAGTCATGTGGGGGAAAGGTGAATGTTGTAACTTCAAATCTGGATCATAGATCCCATTTTCGGGGTCTGTTGTAACTTCAAACATTTGCTAGGCAGCTAGACATAAGTTGACAATCATCTGTAGCCATTTCTACTTTTGCCCATCCAGTGAATGTAAGAAGACATACATACTTCACAAGCAGTGGAGGTGGGCCTGGGGGATACCTTTCTATTGGAAAGTACAGTAAAGCCTGAAAAGTGGATATTTTAGGGACTTTTCTTGCATTTTTTATCTTCCTTTGTAACAGTACCATAATATGAAATTGTATGTATTTATCTTAATTTTACTCATTTGTGGACATTACGGGGATGTCTACAATTCATTGTTGGCTCTTCCTTTCAGTATAGGGACTTCTCTCGTCTTTACTATTTTAAAATACCAATATATTATGTTGTTAAGGAAAATAAATGTAAAGGACGAGTTATTGTTGGACACTTTAAGTTGTTTATCAACCTGAGTACAAAAATATTCTACTATTTTGATATGTTTAGATCACACAGTGGAAAAGCCAAACAAAAGAGAACAAAACTGGGCCTTCATTTCCTCATGACTCTGCATATGGTAGTGGAAATTTTAGTGCTTTAAAACCTACTGCCAAGCCTATTGGATCACAAAAGTCAGTGAAAGAGGTACTTTTTTTTGTCAAAATATGTCTCTATGACAATTTTGAAAAATTAAATGGAAGATCTGAAACAATCTATGCTACCTAAAATGCTGTTGATTAAACAAGAACAAGAACTTTTTCCACTCATTACATTTCTTCTTCTCTTTAGTGTAATCGTTCAAATTCCTTATCTCCAGTTGATAAACTTGGCCAACCTCGTTTAACCAAATTAACACGAACACGCACTGATAAGAAGAGTGAATTTTTGAAGATGTTAAAACGGGATCCAGTGGAAGAACATGATGAAAACTGTGTTGAGCAAGAGAAGGTACAGCAAGTTGTGCAGGGAATAATCTGCCTGTTTATCCATTACTTAATTTTCGGTCACCGCTAAGGAATTTAGGTGCCTAACAGTGTTTATTACGTGATAAGCATTTATTGCTTTTTCACATAATAAAATGATAAACCAGAATACAAACCAAAGAGAATAACATCTATAATAATTTAAAAAAAAAACAGTTAAATGTTAGGGAATAAAAAGATAATGTGTGCATAATATCAGTAATTAATATAAAACTTTATAGTTATAGTCCTTTGCATAACTTTGTGTAGTGAGCCCAGTTGAACTTGGAGAGACTTCTGAATAAATATGCGTAGCATGTTATTTAGGATTTGTATAATAATGGGTATGTTAAATAGCAGCATATATGTGATTTTACTAAGTCGGTTAATCTAGCTTTTAGCTCAGGAACCCTTGAATTTTTTAAGGTATAGTTTTGACAGCACATTGTGAGTATTCATAAGGGTTGGGAAAACAAGCAGCAGTACTGCTTAGTTTTGTCCTTTTTTCTGTGCTGATAAACATACTTCTAAGAAAGCTTATGTGTTCAGAGTTATTTTTGTACATAAAAAACAATGAAAAATGTAAAGAACTAAAGAGAAACAAATGGAAAAATAAAAGCAAATAGGTTAGCACATGTGCTTGCTATGTTGCTGATCCTACATCATACTTTTGCGATACTGTAGAGTTTTTTTTCTTTTAAGGAGGCTCCACTTGCTTATGCATTTTATGGAGTTTCCTTAAAAAATAGAAGGTCCTTAAAAAAAACTCTTCAGTATCACCAGAATTGAACCTGTTGCAAAATAGGAGGAGCTTGCCAGGAGGCTGACTGTAAGAAACTGATCCTTTCGAGGCCTAGTTGCTTCCCTTAGCAGCTGAAAAAACAGAAAAGTAAGTTGTGTATTGCTGTGCCCTAAGCACGCTTGAGTCCTTCAAGTCCTTGGATGGGATGTCCTCTTCCTTGCCAGAGTTTGCAAACTCTGTGTGCTCTGCTTTCCCCTTCCTTGCCAGAGTTTCCAAACTCTGTTTGCCCTGATCTCCCTTTGCTTGCTGGGTGGGAAAGGAAGCTGAAGGACTGTAGGGACCCCAGTGCGAAGCGGAGCACACAATGCCTTAGCGTGGGGGTAACATTGTGAGGACTGAGACAGGCAAGCATGGGCCTGTCCAGGCTTCTCAGGGCCTCCCCCACCACCGAATCACCCTGTGCTTCATGTAATGACTCCTGTTTGTTTAACGTTTGCAACAGGAAGAGCATGGAATGGGGTCATTATGTGCAGCTATTTCACTTAACTGTTGCGACATGCAACCATAATGGGCAGGCTCCCTTACATTCGTTTTATAAGGACTACTTGTAACCTAGTTTTTGGATATATGTGTAAAAACAGTTAAAACAATTAGGAACTACTTTGCTATACATTCAGTATTGGGATTATTGAGCAGAAAGCTCTTTGTAGAGAAAGGTTACATTCACCTGTAAAGTGGGGAAAGTGCTTTTGACCTGGTATGGGTCTGATTCATTAATGTTTATTGAACACATAAATCTTGGGACTGCAATTGTGCAAGACCACAAAAAGGCCCAGTTTATTTAAAATGATGCTGTTAGGCACAACAAGGACAAGTATGTTGGGTCTAAAGCACTTTCCCATGTCCATTTCAAATATCTGCACATTCCTGGGGACAAAGTTTAGCCTTTCCTAATTTTGGCATTTTCCAAATGTATTAACTTGTCTACAACTTACTGTTTGTAAATCTTTTTTTTTTCTTTTTGGAATTTACTCAGATATGTGACTTCTTTAACAGGATGATGATGATGATGATGATGAATTTAATTTACATAACAGCAACAGTGGCCACCAAGGGAGGGACGTAAACAGGAATTTTGAAAATGAGAGTCCTCAGCAAATGATCCAGTCTTCAGCATTTCCACAGACTGATGTCCTTTCGAGTTCACTTGAGGCAGAACATCGGTAAGTATTTTTTATTAAAATAATTTTATTCATTAACAGAAGAAAAAGCTATATGTGGACCATTTATTAGAACAATTTATCTTTAAGTTGTTATTTTAGTTGGTTATTTCATTTTTTAAAAACAATTCAAGATAAACAAATTATATGATCAAAATGGGAGCAGGAATCTGAGCATAATGTAATTCTTCATAAAATAATTTATGAAATATTTTAAAGAACTAAATCCCTGATGTGCAGTTCAATTTACTGATGGACTGCTCTGCTCTGTTCAGAGGTGCATTTTCAAGGGGCAACAGGTCTTTGTTTTTCTTTGAAAACATTTTGCCTTTCATCCAAGAAGCTTCTTCAGCTCTGACTGGATGATGGAGAATGGAAGGATTTAAATTCCTTGCAGACAGCTGGTCATTTGCATTCCTTTAGAGAGTTGAGGCCATTTGGAAGTTTATCTGTGTCCTCGGGGTCACCTGAGTAATGCAAATGGGTGTGGAACAGGGGTGAAATGCTCCCGGTTCAGACCAGATCACCCGATCCGGTAGCGATGGCAGAGGGTGGTTCGGAGAACCGATAGCAAAAATCCCTGCGCCGCCCCCCCCCCCCCACCATGCCCAGCTGAGCTGCACGATCATCAGAGGCTTTTTTTTTTTTTTACTTTTAAAAGCATTTTTTCTACAACTTTCTGCTGAAAAAATGCTTTTAAAAGTGAAAAAAAAAGCCTCTGATGATCGCGTGGCTCAGCTGGGATCGTCAGAGGCTTTTCAAAGCATTTTTTTCTGCAACCTCTTCCGCCAAAGAGGTGGTTAAAAAAATGCTTTAAAAGTCTCTGACGATCCCAGCTGAGTTGCCTGATCCGCAGAGAGACTTTTCAAAGCATTTTTTAAAAAGCCTATCTGACGATCAGGCAACTCAGTTGGGATCGTCAGAGAGGCTTTTAAAAAAAATGGTTTGAAAAGTCTCTCTGCCGATCAGGCAACTCAGCTGGGATCGTCAGAGAGACTTTTACAGCATTTTTTTCTGCAACCTCTTCAGAGGAAGAGGTGGTTTAAAAAATGCTTTGAAAAGGCTCTGACGATCCCAGCTGTGTTGCCTGATCGGCAGAGACTTTTCAAAGCATTTTTTTGCATTTGCAGAAAAAATGCTTTGAAAAGTAAAAAAAAAAAAAAAGTTGGCCACGCCCACCCAATCACATTACGCCCCCCCCAAGCCACACCCACAGAACCAGTAGTAACAAATTTTGCATTTCACCCCTGGTGTGGAGCCTTCTTGGAACTGCTGAAATTGTTGAAAACTGGAGATAGTTGATGTATCCCTTGCCCCTTCCATTTCCCACCATCCAGTCACTGCTGAAGAAGCTTCTTGGATGAGATATGAAACGTCTTCAAAGAAAAAACGAAGTCCAATTGCCTCTTGAAAAAGCACCTTTGGGGCAACCATGATCTGGATGACTGAGAATCTCCATAGATGGACAGCTCTGTAGAAATAGAGCAGGAGTAGGAGAGGTTTCCTGCCTTCTGTAATCTGACTTTGAAAAAAACTATGGTGAAATGGTTATAAAAGTGTAAATATTTCTGAACTTTGTATTTAATATGAGGGGGGAAATATCAAGCCAGAAAGGAAGATGCACTTTTTCTACAGGTTCATGAATTTCTGAGGATTTTTTCCAAGTAGAAAAGTCTTGCAAATAAAAGTTGTAAATGTCCCTCTTTCAGGTAACTAAATTGTTTCTGAGGATCATTGTGGAGTCTATATTGGCTTCATGTGCCTATGTATATGCCACCTTGAGCTTCTTACTAAAAGGCAGGATATAAATCTAATGAAAAATATTGACCCTTCTCCCTTTTTTAAAAGGTTGTTAAAAGAAATGGGTTGGCAGGAAGACAGTGAAAATGATGACACTTGTGCTCCACTAACTGAAGATGAAATGAGAGAATTTCAGATCATTAGTGAACAGGTAAGATAAATTAGCACAAAATGTGTTCAGAGTGAAATGTTTTATAGAGCAAAGTATAGATCAGGATACCTATTTAATATTTCCTAAACAAATTTCTGTATCCTATTGTTGGTGTAATATTTGAAGATTTCAAAAGCCAATGAAGTCTAATCTATTTAATTTTCCACATTTCATTGTGAAATTCTGGAAGAGTTTACCCACGTGCTGGATTATATTTTGGCAGCACATGCGCAAGCAGAAAACCCCCCTGAGAAAGCTGTTGACTTGCCCTTTCTTTGAAATAAACCAGGATTCTAGAACTCATTCTGCTTATGTCTTGGTATGTGGATCAGGATAACTAATTTTAAATAAATTCTAGTTAATTGCTAAATAAACCAATTTCAGACCATGAGGAGGAGAGATGGAAAAACAAAGTTTCGTATTACAGCAAATCAGTAATCGACAATATTTTAATTCCCTGAGGATTCCCCCTGAAATGCATAGAAGTCTTAATAGAAGAGTTAAATGGGTTTTCGAGATGCAAAATAATTTTTTAAGTGTTCACAATCCTTTTACAAGGAAATACAATCATTGTTTTGATATGCAAAATAGTAGTTGAGCCTCTCAACTATTCAATATGGTGGTTAATAATCCATTTTTTCTTACTGCAATTCTTCATTTTTTTTCAACTTTTGTAGCAGTTAACTGACCCACTAGGCTTTCTCTAGTACCTGTCACATGTTAATAATATCAATGGAGGTTATTGTGTTTGTGATGATAAACATAGAAATGAAAATGAAAATCCATCTAAGTTTTACTGCCACATTGCAGGTTCAAAACAAGCTTGCATAGCTGCCTGTCCTCCAACATAACCAAGTCTTTTTACCTATAGGTTGTTCATTTAATGATGATTCATTTATCAACCACAATAAAATGTTCATTAAATTGGGTCTGGTCCCATGTTTATGACTTCACTGACTTACAACAGAAAAATCAGTCCCAATTGTAGTCTTAAGTCGAGGACTACTTGTACTCTAATGGGAGTAGATTACCATCTACTCCCATTTTTCTCATATCTGGTCTGATTGGGATTCAGTCAGAACTTACATCTACTCTTGTGAGTTTTGGTTCATTAAACTTGAGGTTGCCCATATGTATTTCAACTCTTCTTCTTCCTATATGACTGGAAGAAGATTAGTGATTATCATTCCTTACTTGAAGGAGTTTTTTTTCCAATTTTATACACTAGAAGGTTATTTTAATTATTATTTTCAGCTCTTAAGTGAAAAAATTCTCCCTAAATCCTGGTTTACTGTGCAATAATCAACCAAAAGAGCCACAGATTAAATTAAAATCCAAAACTGTGTTCTGTACTATTAAAAATAAACAAAGCTATGTTTTGTTGACAAGTATAAAACCCAAAAAGTCAAGAAAGATCCTTTGTCATTTTAAGACTTCTAATTCTGTTTGTTTTCTATTTCAGTTGCAAAAAAATGGCCTCAGAAAAAATTGCATTCTAAAAAATGGTCTCATCTGTGACTTCAAATTCAATCCCTGGAAAAACAGCACTTTCAAAGCAATGCTTGAGAATGAAGATACAGAGACAAGCAGCAGTGACACATCAGATGATGATGCGTGAAGAGTTGAAGATTTGTACTGCATCTCATGAAATTTAAGAAATGTTGACAAAGGAGAACCATACTCTTATGGTAGTGATATGCATCAGTAGGAGGATCTTTGGGACTCCTCATGAAGGAACCTAAGATTGTTATGCTAATGAGCTGTGTTGAACCTGATTTTTAATTTCTTTGTAAATGGATGTTGTAGAAATGAGAACTTTTTTCCACATTGCCTTTCTTCATCACTGCAGCATTTCTCTGACTAGCAATGTGATAATGTAAGAGAATGAGATTTTCTCATTTAATAATAATAAAAAAGATTATGTAATATTTGGCAAAGTTTTGTCTTAAAACTGCAGGTGTAAGGGATAAAATGGCAGCTTGACTCAGTATGTTGCTCACTGAGGCAGATTTATTTTACAATGGAAATTTTGAGTGTTCACTTTGTGCACAGACAGTATACTGAGAAGCATGTCTGCTAACAAGAGTGCACTAAAACATCTTTTTCCTGAACTATTACAGTTCTACTTCTTGAAACAAAGCAGTAATTCTGTAGCAGTTTATTCTATATAGTAATTATGGAAAGACTTGCTTCAGTTCCCAATTTTATGGAAGTGGTGTAAATCAAAAGCTTTATTGGATGCTGCAAGACCCAGGAATCTGAATCCTACAAAATTGGTTCTGATCCTTGTGGGGAAAATAAATATTATTTTGATAAATTATTCAGATGCAGAAAGTTTATTTCGTGGGCTGGATCTACCCAACATGTACAAAATAAAAATTCTTAGAATCTTGAAACATTCCACTGAATATACTCATCTAAATTGTCCTTTATTCAAGATAATTTTCATTTCAGAATTAATCTTGACTGCTTTGTGTTGTGTACAACATATCAGTTTGTTCTGCATCTAAAATAGAACACTAGCTTCCAGATTAGTTATATTGAAGAGTAAAAATGGATATAGTATATGCTATAAATTATATGTAATACCTAGTTTATGGTTTGCTATCTAGTCTCTGCTTTAAAGTGGAAGACAGTCAGTTTGTAGAAACTATAAAAGTCAAGTTGCCTGTAAACCCATGCACCATTTAGATTTTTGATAAATGAATTCTCTGATTCAGCTATGCAAAGGAAAAGTTATGCATAAATCAACTTTTTTTCTTGAAAGAGCGGTTCTTTTAAGGCAGGGGTCCCCAACCTCCAGGCCGTGACCCACTACTGGGCCTTGGGCTGTTTGGAACCGAGCTGTGGAAGTGGTGGGGATGCATGCACACATACCCACTTGAGTGAGCAGCAAACAAATGTGTGGCTGGTGTGTGTGTGCCCACTGATTGCGCAAATGGAGCTGTGCGCACGTGTGCTTGCCTGCCTCTCATGCGGAACCTCCCCCCGCCCCCCCGGCCTGCCATTCCACAATTCTGGAAAGGTTGCTTTAAGGGATACGTGATGGAATGATGAAGTAGAAGAGACTCTGGATGAGAAATGCAGAATATAGGTAGTTTCGACATACAATTGGGACCAGAATTTCCATTGCTAAGCAAGTTAATTATTAAGTGAGCTGCATCCCATTTTATTACCTTTTTTGCCACAGTTGCTAAGCGATTCACTGAAGTTGTTAAGTGAAATACGTTAAGTATTTTTCGGACTATAAGATGCACCTTCCCCCCCCCCCCCCCAAAGTGTGTGAAAATTTAGGTGAGTCTTATAGACTCAATACGGGCGTTTTTGGCCTCCTGAACCTTTCGTGCATTATGTTTTCGCCCTCCCAGGCCCCCAGAAGCACTCTGCAGTACTCTGCATGGCCCGTTTTTGGGCTCCCAAGCCCTCCGTGTATCGTGTTTTCGCGTTCCCAGCCCCCAGAAACACTCTGCAGGCCAAGAACGGGGCCGCTTTTGACGAAAATGGGCCATACGGAGCACTGCAGAGTGCTTCTGGGGGCCTGGGAGGGCGAAAATCCGATGCATGGAGGCCAAAAACTATTTTTTTCTTGTTTTCCTCCAGTAAATTTAGATGTGTCTTATAGTCTGGTGCATCTTATAGCCCGAAAAATACGGTAGGTGGGTTAAGTCAGTTGCTTCCTTCATTGGCTTGTTTGTTGGAAGCCAGTTGGGAAGGTTGCAAACAATGATCACATGACCCTGGGGCACTGGAGCAGTCATAAATAACATGCTGGTTGCCCAACACCTTAATTTTGATCACATGACCTTGGCGATGCTGAATAAGTATGAGGATCAGTTGCAAGTCACTTTTTCAGTGCTATTGTGACTCACTAAATGAATGGTGGTAAGTCAAGGACTACCTGTAATGGCTGCAAAAAAATGAGGATGAGAGGATGATCGTGCAATATGGCGAGAAAGAAAAAGGTAGGTTCAAAGAATGCAGTCAAGGAGACCCAAGGAACAGTCAAGATTAAAATAGAGAAAATCCTGAGCAATTTTGAGGGAAATAAAACATCGTTAGGAAGTGAATGAAGAGGGGCCTCTAGTGAAAGTAATGGAAACAAAAAACTGAAATATTTTGGCATAAGTAAATGAAGGAATATTGGAAGAAATACTTTTAGAAATTTATATGAGGTCCAAATGATGTAAATGTTAGAATCCAAGAATCTTTTTTTGAAAAAGCAGCATAAATGCTAGTGAGAGAAGTCTGCAAGTGTAGATTGTGTAAATAGAATAATATAAAGTGGTTTGTTTATGGAATGGCTGTGTACGAGAGGCAACTGTATCCATGCCTTATCATTGAAAGAAGGCAGTGACAAGACAGGAAAAGATCGGGATTAAAAAAAACTACAGAGCGTTAGTCAATGGGCAGCTGTTTGGCAAAATCCTCCAAGAGATAATAAGTGACAATGAGCAAAATTACAAAAGGTAAGTGCAGTGTGGTTATATCAGATGTGTGAAGAATTCAACAGGATATTAACTCTTCTTCCGACATCCCTGCAGATTCTTGCACAATAACGTTTATTGTATTATTATAATAACTTTATTGTCATTGTACGTGTATACACAGTATATCCATATAATGAAATTCACTTAACGCTCAAAGACCAGGTCCAACACACATAACAATCCCCAAACACACTCCCCACCCACCACAATTCCCCACCCCTAAACCACCCAAACATCCACGCAACAGACTGAGTAATGCTCACTGATGGTGGCCCTTTAGTTCATTGTTGAGTGCAATTATAGCTCTGGAATAAAAACTATTCAGAAAAACGTGTGGTCCGAGTTTTAATTATTCTGTATCTTCTGTCAGAAGGCAACAGTCCAAAAAGATTGTAAGCAGGATCGGAAGAGTATATTTGTTAATGTAGAGAAAATATATATAAAAAGTCAATAGGCTTGAATTATGGAATAGATTGTGAGTAAGGACCTTGCTTACTGAATGACAACAGTGGTTTATAGAGTATAAAATAATAGGGCTGAAAGGGATTCTCGGGGCTTCTATATGAGCCAAGGTGGCGCAGTGGTTAGAGTGCAGTACTGCAGCTACTTCAGCTGACTGCTAGTTCAGCAGATCAGCGGATCAAATCTCACCGGCTCAAGGTTGACTCAGCCTTCCATCCTTCCGAGGTGGGTAAAATGAGGACCCAGATTGTTGGGGGCAATATGCTATTTAGTATGCTGTCTTTGGTGTAAGCCGCCCAGAGTCCTCGGAGAGTGGGCGGCTTAGAAATATGACAAATAAATAAATAAAATAAAATAGTCCAACCTTCTGCTCAAAGCAGGAGATCTTATACATCCCAGTCAAATGGTTGTCTTATTTAGTTTATTTTTGAAAGCCTCCACTGATGAACCATCCACAACTCTTGGAGGCAAGCTATTATGACAGATGTAAAGCATATTTGATAAATGAAATGCTTAAGAGAACGTTTAACGCTGAGAATGTCTTGGTGATTTAATGTATTAACAGACTAGTGCATAAGGAATGCTTTTGATAACAGAGGTAACTTGGTTGGGGACATGAGCATACAGATGATGGATGACCAGTTGGCTGAGAACCCAAATGATTTGCAGCAAATGTTAAATTGTATGATGTATTGTGGAATAGGCATCAGAAATATGATAAATAGCATAACATTTTGGCACAGCTTTGTGCAAAGCTTTAATAGAGGCCACTGAAACAATCAGTTTTGACAATTGGTGCAAAAATTGGGCACACCAGCTGTCACTTGTTGCTCTTCGCGTGGGGGGGAAGCTCCAGAAACTGGACAAGCAGTTTCCTGATGCACATGCATATGCTGGGAAGCTGAACTTCCAGTTTCTGGAGGATGCATGTGCGCTGGCCAGCTGATCTTCACGTGCACATGCATGCCAGAAATCGGAATACCAGGTAACTGGTGTGCATGCGCATGCTGGAAACCAGAAGCTCAGCTTCCTGGTGCACGCATGCATGCCGGGGAACTGCTCTTCCGGTTTCTGGTGCTGCCCCCCACGCGCACTCCCGTTTCGGCAATTGGTGCCGAAAAGGTTCGCCAACACAGGTATATGACCTCAAACCAGGAAAGAAAAGCTCCTTTATGCTTTATAATCCAAGTAATTGCCAAGATCTTAATGGAAATAAGTAATAATTTTCCAAGTCAGCCCTAATTCAGTTAGGTCATCCCACATAAATATAGATGATAATGTAATATTTTTAAAAGTCTGGTAAATGAAAACCATCTTTAACAATTTTTTCAGTTTAGAAAATTAAATTTTTGGTGGCCTATCTTCCCATATACATAGAATTATCATATCTATATTTGCTAGATTGATGTCTTTTGCTTTAGGAATTATTTTCTGGTGTTAATAAGAAAGTTTTTGAATTTTTTTTGAACTGATGCTCTTTGGCCTTTTGGCACTATTGCATTTTATTGGGGAATAAGATCCAGTTAGCCACCAGGTGGAGCTAAAGCTATGGTTTTGTAAAATATACAGTGCCTTATGCCTTATGCCTTTTATTTTACTCTGCAATTCCTGCCATCGTGATCAAAGTTTGGATCAGATCAGTTTAGTTAACCATTTGTGGTTTAGAATGAGTGACTATTTGTATGGCTAAGTGAGGGTTATGGAAACCTTTTTGTATGGTTTTAGGTTTAGGTTTAGGTTTTATTGAATTTGTATACCGCCCTACTCCCAAAGGACTCAGGGCGGTGAACAGACACAGGATAAAATACAGAAATACAAAAGTTAAAAACAATTTAAAACCAAATTAAATAATTTGGCCCACAACAATTTAAAATCCCAATAAATTTAAAACAAATTAAAATTCGAATTTAAAATTTAAATTTAATTCCCAGATCAATAAAAATCTGGTAAATAATGGTTTATCAACTTCAGAAAATGTTACAGCCCTGTTCGTGTTACCTAGACCTGTTCTTTGCATCTCAGAATAACATGTTATAACGGGCATTCATACTGATAGCTATGAAGTTGTTGGAAGAAAAATCCATCTGGTTCGATTCCAAGCCAGGAAAAAGGCACTGGAGATAAAATGGAGGCTGGAGGCTGATTGAAAAGAAAGGTTCTCTTTATTGATGAATAGAATCACCAACCGCATGTGATTCTGGGAAACTGACAAAATGGAGTTGAGGTGGGTGGGTTTTTATACCTTCTTTGGGCTTTGTATTTGAGCTTCCTGTTCCTGTGCAAGAACCTGTCTTTTAATATTCTATTGGTTGTTGTCAGATTCCTATGGGGTCATGGCTGGCTCTGTAGGCAAAAGGGGAAATGCAAATCCTAGGTGCTTGTCTGGGCTAATTTTGTCAACCTTTTGTTTGTTGCTTATCTGACTTTTTGTCTTGACCCAGTATTTCTGAATGGATTACCAAATCTGCATTTTTAAAAGTTGGCCTCCTCAGTTTCTGCTTGGGGCAAGGAAACTGAGGCTGGTTTCTGCCTCCTTTAAGATTATTTTTTTAAAATTTCATCTTTAGGGGAAATATTTTATCCTGCCTTTTTAATATTTCCCAAAATATTTCATTCTTCTAGGAGAGGGCTTCCCACAAAGTCTCCTTCCAAAGAATGATTAAATAACAGCACAACAGCCGATTCATAGCATTTTGGTCTGGTAATGCATACAACTGAGCTTTTGAAAT
Source organism: Pituophis catenifer annectens (assembly GCF_029215685.1). Lineage (NCBI taxonomy): Eukaryota > Metazoa > Chordata > Lepidosauria > Squamata > Colubridae > Pituophis > Pituophis catenifer. Next base: position 268,836,952 of record NW_027256882.1, on the reverse strand, counting down.
GCATTATCAGCGTTACTGGAGCGAACCGATTCTTCTCTTATCTGGTATCTTGAGGGCAGTTCTGCAACCCTGCTGCATCACCACATTAACCATGATTGCTGACGACTAGCAGTATTACAATGGTTATTGGGGGAGGCACATTTTCTACTCCGCTTTTGTCTTTTAAGAAATATGGCATTTTCTTCTCACTTTGTGCATTTGACAGTGCAAAATATGATAGGCAGTACATAAATGCCAGGTTCAGAGGTGGTATTCAACTGGTTCGGACCAGTTCACTTGAACCGGTAGCTGAAATTGCAGATGGGCCCACCTACCTGCCCACCTGCCCCGGCTCTATGCTGTCCTATTTAGGCATGTTTTTGAGGCCAGGTGCATGCACGGAAGGTGCACATGCAAGCAAAACACATGCACGGAAGGCCAGCCACATGTGCAGAAGGTAGGCACGTGTGCATGAACCGGGCGCATGCGCACATGAAGTGAGAATGCGTGCGGCGAACCAGTAGTAACATAATGTGAAACTCACTGCTGGCCAGGTTGAATTGGAACCCTGGTTCTCAGCGGAGTTAATATACTTTGCAAAGAGGTGGGTCTTTTTTTCAACTTGTTTCGCAGTGGAAACATACATTCCAGAGATAATTTATTATCCTTGAATAATCTCCAATTGATTAGTGATTCTAAATGCTTTTTTCCCTAAAATTCCAAAAAAGCCATGCACACATTTCAACGGGTACAAAAAATATTCTGTTATTGTCAGCCCTTCAAGATAATCCAGGTCAGGAAACAGACTCCAGAAGTTTGAACTCGATTTAATGGAGATAAGCTGTAGTAACAGAATCCTAAAAGCTTGGCTGTGTTTTCTCTTTCCTTCCTCTTATACCTCAGGGAGTTAGACCAAAAACAGTTTGAGTTTCTTTCCTACATGTTCCTAGGTCCCTCGTCTTAAAACATGTTTTTGTTTTTGTAATTGTCGCTTCATTGATTCCCCAAGGTCGTATCTAATGGCTCTCTATAGTTATTCATCTTCTTTCATGCATACTCTGAACTGCAATGATGCATGGGCAGGTGATCATCAAAAGAAGAAAAATGGCTATGGCATATACTTAAAACATCATTAAAGGATTGTGGGTTAAAAGATCAGATTTAACATTAACTGGCATATGAATCTGGGGAAGGGATAAAAGACCTGGAAATTAAACTATAAATAAAGCAAGACAAGGACTATAATGGAGAAAGCTGGTCACCAAACCTACATAGAATGTTGACTTTAAGTTGGTTTTCTTGCAATATTCTTACTGAAGGAGCACATATAATATTAGAAAGGCTGTGCCTGAGATAACCCAATGCTATGCTGCAGAGGGTTTTGTAGGTGATAACTAGCACTTTCACCAGAATCAGTCTGTGCAACAAATTAGGAAAGAAATAGGTCTTCAGTTAGAAAATATATTTGCCCAGCATGTGATATGTGCTTCATTAAAACTAAAAAGTAGGGATTTATTTTAAACATTTGCCCTAAAAATCTAGGAAACAAAAATAAAATGTATTTTTTTATATCAAATCAACTGGAAAACCATTAGGGACAAGAGTTTTCCCCAATTTCATGGCTTTAATTGTAGTGACAATTTCTTGAAGTAAATGAGTAATCTGATCCAGGGACAAATCTGGTAAATCTACTTCTCTGTAAAATTAAGTATTCTGTGGATAAAAAAATGAATCACTTTAGAATGTGGTTGACTAATGAATTTAGAATCTGTGCAAATATTCCCATTTGTATCCTGAATAGATAGTACAATGCATTTCCTTTGCAATGATCTACCAGTTAATCTAGAAGTTTGGAAGCCAGATTTGGTCAAGATAAGGGCCACATTTTTATATGCATCCTTTGTGTGATAAATGTAAAAACTTTGCAAAGTTGTAGCTGCCATTTTTTTATCTTTCCCCCACCCATGAAGACCCTGGCCAGATAATCACTACTACTGGTATATTCAGACAACCATTACACAAGGTAGCCTTCATGTTCAGTGTCTCAAAGAATTGCAACAGAGAGTTGGATTTTGTTGACTGAAAGCTAATTGGAAGACAATTCTCTCTAGCATCCAAACATGGGATAAAATTGGAGCTTCAGAATCAAGAATCAGGGATGAAAACTCTGCTGCTATGAGCCAATGCATGAGTACTATAATTAGAATTATTGCTGCTGTCCAAGTTAACCTTAAAATACCGCTCAGTTTACTTGCATGCAAATTGATAAACAGTACTATAGTTGAAACAGCAATATCCTGTTTATATTTCAAATCAACATGATTCATAGATGTCATTTTACTGAGGTTTTTGGTTTGTACTCATTCATGTTTAGTTTAGGCAATTCAGTGTTGATGTAATTTTTGTGGGTAATTGTAAACTTTTCGGGAAATTAAGTCTTTGACGCAATCAAAATGCTTTCATTGGAAAAGAAGAAAAGAAACCTTTAATAGAAAGATAGCTCATGATTCGGCCAATACTCTATTACTCTGCTGAACCACCTTTTCCCCTTTAAGTTAGTCAAAGGTCAATTCTTAGGTGTGGTCATCATCGGGAGCGCACACCAAATGGAGATACTACCAGAAAAAGAAAACTTTGATAAACTTTAAAATTAAATTGAATTATATTAACCATAGAGTTTCCTCTGATCATATTACAATTTCAATTTGGGGCAACTTTTGAGGTCTGCACTCAAGACTCTAGGGCAGTGATGGTTAACCTTTTCTGGACCGAGTGCCCCCCGCATGTGCCCTGCCATGCCTCCCGCGTGCACATCTGCCCCCCACATGTGCCCTACCCCACGCATGTGTGTACGCCCCCTGCACACCCCCACCCCCATGCATGTACACACATCCTCCCCACACACACACCCCGTGCATGTGTGTCAGAGACCCGACGACCAGCTGTCCGGTGGGAGGCGTGCACACCTGCGCGGGGGAGCTGAACTGCGGCGATGGCTCGTGTGCCCAGAGAGAGGGCACCATAGGTTCACCATCAGAGCTCTAGGGAGCCATTTTTGGACTTTGTATTCTTCTACCTTGCTTTGAAGCCAAAGAGATGGATTGAAAATATGCCTAAAAGTTAGGTGTGTTGATCGATAGGTCATTTAGAAAAAAAAAGTGTCTAAAGACAATTTTTGTCTCTATATCATGGTTGTCCAAACTTTTGGTTTGTCTGGGCTGCATTGAGGGAAGAGGAATTGCGTTGGGCTGCATATAAAATATACAATATAGTTAATGTATATGAATCACATAATAATGTTAGAAGTTTACAATCTTGTGGGCCCACTTTACTAGCTGTCCAGGGCTGCATGCAGGCCATGGGTTGGATACACCTGTACTATATACTATTATGGGTAGAGTTGCTTGTTGATATGTACGGGTTGTATAAAGGTTACAACAGGAAACAAGGAAAAATTAGGCAGCTTTTGGAGAGACTGGGGAACTTTTCTAAGATGATTTAAATATTGGTAAATAGGTAGGACTGTTTCAACTTGGTGCCCTCCAGATGTGTTGCAGATGAGATTGATGTCCTACGCATCTGTGGGCCATCTGGTTGGGAAATGCTTCCTACAAAAATAGAAGCATTAACAAAATAGTTCAAAGTGGCTAATTTAGAAATAATGTATGTGTGTATAGAAATCAGCAAACAGGACAGGAATTAGAAATGCGTATTTGGAAGCTTCAAAAGAAACATGTGGAATTGGTCTATCTCAGGAAAGCCAGTCTTTACTTTTTAGTGTTTAGGAGGTTTCCCTACACCCAATTTCCCCTGCTCTAGAGACCTAAATATTCATATGTATTGTGATGGAATAGAAATACACATATTCATTACAGCCCATTACAGGCATCCTTTAAAAAAAACTGAGTCTGGTAACAAGCTGGGCTTCTAGAAAATTGTTCTTAACGCTCTCAACAACACCTTTTAATAATAACTTCGTAAGTTCATCAAAACATGGTGCTAATTAAGAAGTATCAACTCCTAGTAAAACACGATGTGCTAGACTTTGAAGGACAGGATTAATTTCTAATCTCATAAACCAAAAGGTATTTAGACTCTTAAAAAAGAGGTGGGGGGGGGGAGCTTAATGATACAAAACTGCCATGTCCCATTTAGCAGTTTGGTAAGTTACTGATGGAGATATAGAATGAAACATTGGAGTAGAGACTAGTGAGTGTATCTTTGCTTGCATGTTACTATGGCCTTCCTGAACTTGGCAACCCCTCAGATGAATTAAATAGAATTCTGAGAATTCCAGAATGGAATTAGTAGCTAACTGATTGGGGGAAGCTCCAGTTTCTCTTGTTTTACCCAGAAAATTGGAACTGGAGATCCAGAAAATATTTATCAATTTAGAATAGAATAGAATAGAATAGAATAGAATAGAATAGAATAGAATAGAATAGAATAGAATAGAATAGAATTCTTTAATGGCCAAGTGTGATTGGACACACAAGGAATTTGTCTTGGTGCGTACACTCTTGGTGTACAACAGTGAAAGCGAATTAGAATCTAAATTTTGTTTTATGGAAAATGAACTGAACTATATCTTATTATATTATATTTGTTTTACAGTGTCTCTGGCAGCGGTGAAATCCGGCCAGATCTATCTGGCTCGTGAGAACTGGTAGCACCGGCGGCGGGAGGTTCTACCCACCCACTGGGACGTCATTACATCCCATTTTTGACCCTCTGCGCATGCACAGAAAGCTCTGTGCATGTGCAGAAGAGGCACACACACTCACATTTCCAAACCGGTAGCGAAGGTAAGGGCATTTCACCACTGGTCTCTGGGAGTTTATTCCAGACTGGAAGAGCAGCCAGAAGGCATTCAGAAGGTTCCTAGGAAATCAGACTCCATTCTATTCTGAAAGGCCCCAAGGAATGGCAAAAATACACTGAGCTTTGGAAGATTTTTTTGGTGAGGGTTACAGTTGGTTTATAACTGGATTTTCCAAAATGCGCCACAGGATTGTTTTAGGGGATTCCAGGGTCTCAGAAATTGTTTCCAAGATCTGAATCAATCTTTCCCCATTCAATCTCTTGTTTTTAGAGCCCAGTTATTTTATTTTATTTTGTTTTATTGTTTTGTGATGCAAGCAGATATTTGGGAGCTGATCTCCTTCACACTACTATTGATGAAGGAAAATATCTATTGTCTTATGCCTTTGATTCCAGCCTACTTTTACTGCCTGAAAGTAAGGATGATATTCTAATAAGGAACATTTGGCCATAAAAGATGGCTCTCAATGTTTTGGAAGATTCAGCATATCCCATCCAAGTCTGTATTGGGAACCTAGAACATCTATAGACATTTTAGAAACTCTTGCAACATCAACTTGGATGGCTAAAGGTTTAAATGTTTATAGAAACCATGATCCTAGCTTAGGTAACAGGCAATCGTCTTTTTCACAATACTGAATAGTTTGTTTCTTATAACCCATTTTTTGTCATCATTGTTTCAGAAATTGAGATTGTACACACTATACCACGGGTGTCAAACTCACGCCGTCACATTGTTGTCACATGATGTATCATGACCTTTGCTAAACTGAGGGTGGGCATGACCAGAGTGTGATGCATCTGGCCCATGGGCTGTGAATTTGACACCCCCTACACTATACCCATTTTGATTATGGAGGTGTATTCATGGTTTAATAAATGAGTGAGCTTGGAGTAGCCAGATCTTATAGGCAAACTTGTGATTGTAAACATATATATATATATATATATATGTTTTCTGAGGTTTTTGCGGGTGTTTATATGTAGGTCTTTGGTTATTTGGGTTTTCTCCCGTGGGGGCTTGGTTGTGCTCGGGTTAGTCTGAGTAGCAGGGGGATTTGAGCTGGTGAGCTGCATTGCTGCGTTGCTGTGGTTTGGCTTCACGTGTGGCACGACCACGAACATTGTGTGGCATGACCACGAACGCGAAGCCAAACAACAGCAATGCAGCTCACCAGCTCAAATCCCCCTGCTACTCAGACTAACCCGAGCACAACCAAGCCCCCACCTAAACAGAACACACCCCCATCCAATCAGAGCACAGCCAACCCCCCCATCCAATCAGAGCACAGCCAAACCCCCAACCAATCAGAACACACCTCCACCCAATTAGAACACAGCCAAGCTCCCACCCACTCAGTTCATATCCCCACTGGAAGTTAAAAGGAAGAAACAGCTGCGATCAGACACATTGCTCCTAGAAGCACAAAGCCGAAAACACCAGCCTGAAGATGATGAATGAGACTTCGTCGAAATGTCGCCAAGATACTTCCAATTTTATGCGGGAGAAAACCCGAATAACCAAAGACCTACATATATATGTGGGGGCACCCGCCCTCTGGAATGAGCTACCCCCAGGGATACGACTGATCCCGGACCTCCGGATCTTCTGCCGGACCCGTAAGACTTTTTTATTTCAGCAAGCCAGGCTGGGTTAAAAATCTTTTAATTGGGGAATTTTATGGGTAAGGGGTTTTAAATTGGGGAAGCCAAAGATAAATTTAATTTTGTTTTATAGTATTTTAATGTTTGTATTGTGTGTTTTTTAATTTTGGCTGTTCACCGCTCCGAGTCCTTCGGGAGAGGGGGCGGTATAAAAATTTAAAAAATAAAATAAATAAATAAATATGTATGTATGTATGTATGTATGTATGTATGTATGTATGTATGTATAACTCAAGGCACTGAACATACCAATACTTCTTCCTCTTTCTATTTTCCCCACAACAACTCTGTGGGGTAGGTTGGCTTGAGAGAGAATGACTGGCTCAGAGTCACTCAGATGGTTTTTCATGTCTAAGCCAGGACTAGAACTCACAATTTCCTGGTTTCTTGACCAGCAGCTGAACCATGACACAAAACTTGCTTTCTTTGTGTACTCTTCATTCCATCTGGGAAAAAATTTTGAAACTTTGTCCTGACAATCAAACTATCTTACATTTGCTACATGCCAAAACTTTAATTACCAAGCCAACTGGGATATTATATCCTTTCTCCTCTCCAAAGTACTCTTGAAATATTGTCTTTTTGGATTTTATTACCTTGTTTCCCCAAAATAAGACATCCCCTGATAATAAGCCCAATCGGGCTTTTGAGCGCATGACAATAAGGCCAAGCGCTTATTTCAGGGTTCAAAAAAATATAAGACAGGGTCTTATTTTTGGGAAAACATGGTACTTCCCAAGTGATGGAAGCCTGACTACTATTTTGGTAGTCATAGACCCGTTAACAAAAATATCTAAATTCATTCCTTGAAATAGCATTCCATCTTATATCAGAAATTGTCAGGTTGTTTATTGATCATGCATTCTGATATGGAGGCATGGCTAATCAACTCACTTCAGAAAGGGGTGCATTGCACAGCATTGTTTTTTTAAGTAAGCTTTGATCTTCAGATCCCTTTATTCATCATCTGCAGTTCAGTGGCAAATTAAAATGAACTAATGCTACTCCAGAGTAATATCTTTCCTGCTACGGTATATTGACTGCCAGCAGTTCAATTTGCCTGACTGCTTAGTTTGGGCAGAATTTGATTGTAACAGTTCATTCATATACAGGCAGGATACCTTTTCAAGCTTCTTATTGACATTAATCTCTGCTGTTTAATTATGCCTCCCTCTTTTCTTCTTGAGCTTCTAAATTTTTAAAAGAGCTGCAAACATTGCAATTACTTATTAGGAACAATAATTTAATTTTGTTGCTGTTTTAACTGTAGTGGTTATTTTGTTTTTTGTTTTTTGTGTGTGTTATTTTTCTGATTTTGTTTCTTTCTTTGTTTAGTTTTAACTATTTGTAAACCACCCAGAGTCTCCGGGAGTCAGCTGACAAATACATTTAATAAATTGATATCATTGTTTGCACACTGCCTAGAGTTGTAGTTGGTCCAGTTGGGCAGCCATATGAATTTCATCCTAAACAAATAAATAACAAATTTCTTTCACTGGTCTCTCACTCCTGGGAACCACCGAATATGAAAAAGTTAAGAAATGCAGCTAGATGTGGTGAAGGGACACCACCAACCTTCATTTGAGTAATCCACAGCAGCAGAGTATAGTATCTTCAAACTCAATTCTAGATGAACGTTAAGGCTGCTCTTGTGAAGGAGCATGTATAGGGTTCAGAACAGTGGTGGGTTCCTCCCAGTTCGGCCCGGATCTGCTCATATGACATCACCAAACCGTTCTCTTCAGGAGCTGGGGCCCCCTGACCCGCCCTGCGTTATTCTTACCTTTTATTTGGCTCTGCCCCTGATCTATTTGCTGCCTCCTGAGTCCCAGCTGATCGGCTAGAAGAAAAAAAAAACTGTTTAAACTCTTGCCGCAGGCGTCAAAGGGCCACCCTACAGCTGATCAGTGTTACAAGGCAGTGTGGTGGTAGACCAGTGCGCTCGAAAAACAAATGGGTAGACCGGTACCTCCAAAAACAAATGGGTAGAACGGTACCTCCAAAAACAAATGGGTAGACCGGTACCTCCAAAAACAAATGGGTAGACCGGTACCTCCAAAAACAAATGGGTAGATCGGTACCTCCAAGAACAAATGGGTAGACCGATACAGCTCTGCAAGCAGTTAAAAGCCTGGTAGACCAGTACCTCTGCTAAATCCTAAAGAATTGTCACATGACCATTAAACCATGCCCACAAAATAAGCCACGCCCACAGAACTGGTAGTAAAAAATTTTAGAACCCACCCCTGGTTCAGAAGCATACTTAAAAGCAGAGACATCACCCTGCCAACAAAAGTGCGTATAGTCAAGGCTATGGTTTTCCCAGTTGCAATGTATGGCTGTGAAAGTTGGACCATAAAAAAAGGCTGAGTGCCAAAGAATTGAGACCTTTGAACTACGGTGCTGGAGAAGACTCCTGCCAGTCCCTTGGACTGCGAGGCGATCAACCTATCAGTCCTAGAGGAGATCAACCCTGACTGATCTTTAGAAGGCCAGATCCTGAAGATGAAACTCAAATATTTTGGCCACGTAATGAGAAGGAAGGACTCACTGGAGAAGAGCCTAATGCTGGGAAAGATTGAGGGCAAAAGAAGAAGGGGATGACAGAGAAGGCGTGAGCTTAAATGGACTCCTGAGGATGGTAGAGGACAGGAAGGCCTGGAGGAATGTTGTCCATGAGGTCGTGATGGGTTGGACATGACTTCGGAACTAACAACAACAACAGGTTTCATAGGGTTCAGAAGAAGGTTGATGCCAAAGAAAAACAATCAGAAAGCACCTGTTGGATTATCCTTATTAGGTCTGTACAAACAAGCTTCCCTACCCTTCTTCATTGTCTGGCTTTGACTCATTTCATTGTCCGAGCAGAGAAGTGAGCTGGTTCCTCAAGCAGCAAAGTCTTTCTTGGAGGAATGAAGAGGCCAGAGACCACCAAAGTAAAGAGTTGCTTATATGCCAATAGCTAAGACTGGAAGGCTCAATAGCAGGAGAACAAACCTGAAACTGCTGCTGTTCTGTTTACTTCCTTGGCTAAACATTTTATTTTGAACATTATTTTGAGTTCTTGGTCTAGGTTGCTGAGTCTCCAAAGAGTATATTTTTGTTTTTAACACCTGCCCCTAAATGCTCAAGGGATTGGGAAGAATAAACTTCAGCAGGGTGTCTACATCTTTGGAGAGTCCAAGGTTAGATTTTTTTTTTTACTCACTGCTCAGCTTCTCATCTGTCTGTCTACAAGGGTCTTGGCCACATTAGGTTTATATCAATGAAAACATTATGAAAAGTCACAGGTTTAATTAATAAAGGTTTAATTAAAATAGCTCCTCTGAGTCAGGGGTGGGATTCAAAAATTTTAGCAACCGGTTCTCTGCCCAGTTGCTGGGTGGGTGTGGCCATAGTTGGCCTCCTGCACCAAGGTGGGGGGGGCGGGGCGGGGGAGGGCGTTTTCACCCTCCCCAGGCTTTGGAGGCTTTTCTTGAGCCTCTGGGAGGGCGAAAACAGCCTCCCCTGGACTCCGGAGGCCCTCCATAGGCCGGAAACGGGTCCATTTCCAGACTTCTTGGTAGGCTCGTTTTTCTCCCTCCCCAGGCTCCGGAGCTTTTCTTGACCTAAATTTTCTTGACCTACATTAATTGACCTAAACAGGACAATTTCCACATACGTAATGTAAACAAGAAGTCTTTCAAAGCTAAATGTTTTGAAGTCAGGTTGGTAATTAAGCACTAATAAGAAATTAGCAATGCCCAGGATGGATGCTTGTTACTTTCACTAATGGATGCTTATATTTTATCATGCTGATTTAGATATCCTGCTAATGAAGTCCTTGCTGAGTCTTCTTAATATACTCATTGCTTAATGGTTTCTTGATAATGAGGACTATCAACAATATACTGCAGAATGGTTTGCGCTATTATTATATGGATTCTTAATCAGGTTCTGTATTAAATGGTAATGATTTGGAATATTTATAGCTTGTAAATGTCCCAATTGCTAATCCACTATAGCAAAGGTTGCCCATTATTACCAAGACTATGAATGTCTCAAGTCATTAGTGTCTGAAGACACTAAGGAAGGCAATGAAAATGTTCAATCAGCTGTAAGGAACGGTTGGAAACAGTGTAGCTACAGAATTATTCTCTACAGTCCACCTCAATCCACCATAGATTTCATAAACTCATGAATGCCACAAAAATATCTATCTATCTATCTATCTATCTATCTATCTATCTATCTATCTATCTATCTGCCAAGCTAGGATTTTTGATTTACATATACTGTTTATCTAGCTGCCATCTCACATGTGACTCTAGGCAACCTGTGAGAAAATAGATGAAACTGATAAAATAGTCTACATAGAAGCAAAAACACAGAGAGGCTGAGCATTATAAAAACAGCCATCACCAAAGTCAAGAGACTAGGACCCTAGACTCAGGCACATAACCACATTTCCAGAGTTTTACTAAAGGCCTTCAGAGTTGGAACTAGTCTAATCTCAGGTTCCATTGGATGGTGAGGGAAAAGTCTTTCTTTCTGGGCCAGCCAACATTTCTTAGCTGATGGGATCCAGACCATGCCCCTCCTGCTAGACTGGGTTGGATGGGTAGAAACAGTTGGGGAAAGATAGTCCCATAAGTAATGCAGGATGTCAAAATGGAAAGGAAATATCTTGAGACCACAAAATTATTCTATGGAGCAGAAATCTATCATGATGTTTGAAGTGGTGAGAAAATGAAACAACCCAGGGAGTAGAGATTCCCTTTGTCATATTGATTTGTTTTGCTGGCGATGTTAAAGTTTTAAAGTTCTACCAGCTTTTATAATCGAGGAAATGACCATTAAAATTCAGAAAGCAACAAGAGAATCAAAACTTGTCTGATTCATTTTTGATGTCAGATGTTATCAAGGTTGTATCAGATTAACAGATGGATCCCTCTGAAATGGAAATGTTGTCTTATGCTGGGAAATTCAAGGTTTTCCGAATTAACCCCAGCCTTTTACATCAAGCTAATATTAAGCTTCATATTTTGAATCCTGACTTTGCTAGTTATTTTGACTAGTGAGTCTCATTTCCTGTATTTTTCGGGAAAAGTCAAGTAATCCCTGCAGGCCTCCCTTCCCACCCCCCCAGGAGGAAGACATTGATTCTTTCCTGCACATGTGTCTGAGGTCAACATAGGAAGGTTTGGTTGCAAGCTTATTTTACATCAGACTTCACCAAATGAAAGCCTCCCAGAAATGCTTTTTTCAATACATCTGGACGGCATCTTGTTTATTTTAAGTTTTGGTTTGCAGAAAATAGCTTCACATAATTCAGCTCCAATCCTGTGCTGTTTGAAAAAGTCCACTCACTTCCTTTTGGGATTTCTGAATTAGAGGCAACTTCAGTGGCATTACCGGGGCAATTACAGTGCAATAGTTGCTCACAGCACCCATGGTTTCTTCTGTTCCATGTGCAAATTGACCTTGAGATAATCCTGTACTGGCGCCTGCCTGATTAATCATACCGTATAACTGATCCGATTTTATAATCTTTTTAACAGCAGTTGTTAAGTGAACATGGGGGCTGTTAATGGAACCCATTGTTTGCAAGGGCACAATTTTGCCAAAAACTAGAAGTAACTTGCAGGCAAAATTGTTGTAAAACTTGGGCATGTGACGGTGGGATGCTGCAAATAGCCATAAATGCAGCTGTGTTGCCAAGTGCCCAAAGTATGGTCAAATGACCATGGAGTGGAGGGGAGACAACCATCAGAACTTCAGTTGAAGCTCCCTTTTTTTGCAGGTAGGTTGTAACTTTGAATGGTTGCTAGGCAACTGTCCTCAGTTGAGGACTACTTTTAAGTTTATGTGAATATGTCTTTTTCAAGAAGATCCACATGAAATGCTTTGTTAAAACATTTTCCTCTGAAGAACTTAGATTGTGTCAAGCAGCCTCATGCTAGCATATTCTTTTTTCCTATTTTTATTGCCTCCCAGAAGTTTGGTGTTCCCTTTAATTTGGGTAACAATCATATTTCAACTCCCAGAATTCCTTAGCTGGCTGAGGAATTCTGGGAGTTGAAGTCCACATATCTTAAAGATACCATGGTTGAGAAATACTGATAGAAGAAGGATGGCGCCACTGAAAATTAGATAGAGAGTTGCTTTGAAAGTTCTTCACAAGTGTAGAAATGGTATTCCGTTGATCCAGATTTCTGTCTACATCTAGTTTGAGGGAAATGTCAGTGATCTGAAATATCTTACATTATTTGGAGTAGATAGGAGTAGGCCATTATCAGCTGTGTGTCAGTCCTGGAAGACATCTTTTACTTTGGATCTTCAGGGCTGCCATATTTACTGCTATGGGAAACTGGGAGGGGGGATTGTATGGAGTGGAGAGATATATAGCCATAATAACATTCTTTTCTTTGAGAGTTAAGAACATCCTGTCCTGCACCTGGATTGGGATGACTGGGAGGCATCTCCAGTTGGGACATGCCTTGATTGGACCATGTGATGGACATGTGAGTGCTGGGGCAGGAACTTGGATTTTCTTCTGGGTGGGGAAAACCTGGGAAGCTTTCAGATTCGGGTTTTCCCAGATGTGCCAATATGACATCTCTAATAAAATGGAACTTTGAGGAACTTCTAGCCTCTGAGTCTTCTTTCGTTGGGGGGGGGGTGTTACTTGACACCCTGACACTCTGTTTATCTTGCAATAATGTGCAAAGGAACTTCAACCAGAAACGCCAAAAGCTTGAAAAATCAGCGTATAAAACAGTAAGCAGTTACTGTATTTCTGGTAACAGCTGCAAAAATTCTAGTCTTGTTTACAGCTGTTTTTCTGTATTATAAAGTTCTCACCGCCATTTGAGATCAACCCTGAGTTTGGTTATGTGTCACTCATTTTTGGCACTGTGAACAATTGCCTGGCAGAACAAGTCTTATATCCTGACAAAAATGGGATTTTCCTACTTCCTTCACTATGTCTTTGCTCTTGAAATCAGGTAGCCCTCAACTTACAGCCATTTCTTTAGTGACCATTCAAAGTTACAGCAGCACTGAAAAAAGTTTTCACATTTACAGCGTCCTCATGGTCACATGATCAAAATTTGGGTGCTTGGCAACTGACATGTATTTATGACAGTTGTAGAGTCTCGGGATCATGTGATCAATATTTGTAACCTTCCCAGCTGGCTTCCAACAAGCCAAATCAATGGGAGAAGCCAGATTTACTTAAGAGCCGCATGATTTACTTAACAGCTGTAGAGATTAAGAACTGCAGCAAAAAAGGTTGTAAAATGGGGTGCAACTCATTTAACAGCTGTCTTGCTTTTGGACTCAGCTGTGGTTGTAAGTCAAGAATTGTGTAGCATTTAGGATATGAGCCTTTTTTTTTTTTTTACAATTGATGGCAGAGAATGAGTGCATTAGAAATGTAAATGAACGGAGGTATTGTGATAAGGACAAAATAGTCTTTATCTGATCAAAGAGCAAGAGAGTCAGCTAAGAGCTCCTAGGTTGTATAAAGTTTCCTGTTAATGATTTGAGTCAAATTTTACATGGCTGCATTGTTATTTTTTGTAATAATTTACCCGTAACAGAGCTGCATCTGGGGGAAACTTCCACTCCTATTGTGCCTCAATGCTTTTTTTTTTTTTAGTGTAACAATTAAGCAAAGTTTTCTCAATGTGTCTGGAACCACAAGACAATGTCAGACAGTTAGAATGCACGTTAAATGCAAATGATGAATTAACATTCACTCAGCTTTCTAGGTTTCTGCCTTTGGATCCTGGTTTGACATGGGTTATACTAGCAGGCTTGGCTGATTACTCCCATCTGGAGATCTGTAAGGGTTCCATACCTACTGGAGAATCTACATGAAGGATAGATTAGTAATGGGCTGAAGTAAGTGGTGGGATTCAAATAATTTAACAACCGGTTCTCTGCCCTAATGACTGGGTGGGTGGGTATGGCCATGGTGGGTGTGGCCAGGGGGTGTGACAGGCAGCACTTGCCTCCTGCACCCCCCTGGGAGCAAAAATGGGCTGCAGCGGGAGGTGCGCCGCCCCCCGGTGCCCCATTTTGGACCTAGTAGGCCTCCCTGCAGCCTCCTGGGAGCCAAAACAGGGCATGGGGGGAGGGGCGGAGGCTTTTCCACCCCCATCCCCCATTTTGGGTCTAGGAGGCCTCCCTGCAGTCTCCTGGGAGCAAAAATGGGTCGCAGGAGGGGCGCGCCGTGCCTGCATGCCCCATTTTGGGCCTATTAGGCTTCCCTGCACTTACTTGGGAGCCAAAATGGGGCACGTGGGGACTCCTGGAAGGGGCGGGGTGGGAAGGGGCAGGACTAGCCAACAATTTAACTACCAGTTTGCCCGAACCAGCCTGAACTGGCTGAATCCCACCACTGGCTGAAGTAGCTAAAGTTTCCAAGATCATGCTAAAGTAGTCCTTGCTTACTTATGTTAATTGGACTGGGAACTCCATCTCTAAGCAACATATAAAAGGCACAAAGTCATATGACTGCACCAACTTAACAATGGCAGTCCCAGCAGTCCCAGTTGTTGTCATTAACACATGTGGTTGCATGGTGATGTGATCACCATCTGCAGCCTCCTGTAGCCTGTTGTTGGAAGCTGAAGAAAATGAAATTTTAGAATTCATTAGAAATAATACTTTACGATTTTGAAATACGGGATGAGAATCAATACATGGGTATGTTGATCATCTTGTAAGTTTTATATAGAAACCCACCCCCCAATGATGCTTTGATTTTGAAAATAACTCTACTGATCTTCTTCCCATGTATTATAACAACCTGGCAAATAGAAATATATCCAGTTTCTATTCAGTTCCATAACAAGTTGTGAGAGCTTGCCTCTTTTTTTCCTGTGGTATATTTTTTTTAGTGAAATTAAACATCTGTTATCTGTACAGCAGAGGAAGTGGAAAGAAAAGAATGTGAGTTTTTTTGTATAGTTTTATCATGTTGATTCATTTGGAATCCATTGTTCAGGGCTAATGGCAATTGAAATAGGAGACATCACAGTATGGTCAGCAGTACATAAACAGTTCGTTTTGGGTAATGTATTCATTTTTATTGTCACAATGAATCCTAGCCAAAAAAGTTAAAAACTTTTCCAATTTTCAAGATATTGTTTTATTTCTTCCCGTAATTTGTTATATCTGTTTTGAAATATATCTTTATTGCATCCTGTCAAACAGTCCTTGATATCACTGGTTGCCTTGTTATCTCACAGTCTAGTTTTTTATAAAGTGGGGAGGTTTTTTTTGAAGGGAAATGCCTTGTTATTATCTTAGTTTTCTTTCCATTGATTTTGTATCCAGAAAGGCAGCCAAATTCTTTGGTTACTTTTATCAAGTGTTGAGTGAAGTTTCTGGTTGCATACTTGTTAGTAGTACATCATCTGCATGGGATTTCATCTTGTATACCTCTCCTTGAATTTCTTGGTTATTTCCTTATCTTTTTGGAATTCGTCTACCAGGACTTCTAACCAACTACTAAATAATAAAAGGGAAATTGGACAGCCTTATGTCATGCCCTCGCATTTTGAGAAAGATGCAGAAAGTGCTCCATTCATTTACTTTTTGCCATTGATATACAGATAGTCCTTCACTTACAACTGTCCAGTTAGTGATTGCTCAAAGTTACAACAGCACTGAGAAAAGTGATTTATGACCTTTTTTCACACTTATGACCATTATAGCATCCCCATGGTCATGTGTTCAAAATTCAAACACTTGGCAACTGACTCATATTTATGACACTTGCAGTGTCCCGGTGTCATGTAATCAGCTTTGTGACCTTCTGACATGCAAAGTCAATGGAAAAGCCAGATTCTCTTAACAACCGTGTTACTAACTTAACAACCGCAGTGATTCACTTAACAAATGTGGCAAGAAAGGTCATAAAATGGGGCAAAACTCACTTAACAAGTGTCTCACTTAGCAACATGAAGTTTGGACTCAATTGTGGTAGTAAGTCAAGAACTACCTATATATTCCCCACTCAAGTTTTGATTTTTTCTCTAGGATTTTAGAATGTCTAGCAGAGAAATCTCACATTTCCTAACTGTATCCTGTATCATAAGGAAAATTGTCTATTATGGACAATAGAATGCATGAAATTTCAGCAAAGTAGGAGATCAATTATAGAAGGAGCAAGCCTAGCTAAGGTAGGGTCTAGAACTTTTTGTCGTCGCGTGCCAAAAGCAGGGGGAGCACAGGGGGGAGTGGGGGGTCGCGCGCATGCGTGCCCACACCCACAATTCAATGTGCCCCACCCCCCGCACATGCACGAGCGATCCCCCCCATGCTCCCCCCGTTTTTGGCACGTGACGACAAAAAGTTCTAGACCCTACCTTTGGCACAATGGGCCTGGTAGGCTCGTTTTTCAACTTCCCCAGGCTCCAGAGGCTTTCTAGGAGCCTGGGGAGGGCGAAAATGGCCTTCCCCACCCCCCTGGAGGCTCTCTGGAGGCCGGCAATGGTCCATTTGCCAACTTATAGTGCACACACATGTGTGCTGCAGCTGACCTAGGGCAATGTTTGCGTGTGTGGCTTGCCATAGGTTCTCCATCACGGGTCTAGGACAATTTGGCACAGCCAACTCTCCATGGCCAAAACACCACAGGACAACTCACTGTGGGACAAGAGTTACACAAATAGCAAAGAAAAGGTATAGAATCATTAAAGAAAGGAGGCAGAAGGAGGGACAGAATGAAATGTGAATGGCAAATTTATTTTTTAAAATTTATTTTAAATAATTAAATAGAATTGTTAAATTGTCCCGCAGCAAGTTGTCCTGTGGTGAATTGGCCATGGCAAGTGGTCCAGTGGCAAGTTGGCTGTGGTGAGTTGGCCACAATGAATGGGCTATGGTAAATTGTCCCATTCTGAGCTAAGGTACCTATGTACAACGGAAGAAAAGAAGAAAAGAATAAGAAGGGACATATTAAAAGAGAAGTTTGTTAAAAACCTTCAATCTTTTAAAATAAATGATAAATCCTGCAGTCTCATCATACAGATCACCATCACATGGGGACATTGTAGGGTCCCTGGCACAGGAAGGAATGTTGCAAATCCCCACCTTGTTGGTATGTTACCATTCCATTATTTTTTGGTTCAGATGGGATTGCAGGAGGCTTTGTCTGGAGCTGGGAGGCTATTTGGGTCCAATCGGATTAAGCAAAAGGAACATTCAAATCTTTTTATATTATGTTTTTGTAAAAATAAAACTGATCAAATGCTTTGAAAAACAGAAAAATCATATGTTTTCTTATGGTTTGCAATACAGATTGGGATTGATTTATAAAAAGCACAATCCAAAATCCATATTGATTTTTTAAAAAAATTATTTCCTGCTTTCTTTACCACTGTTACAACAGCAGGCCAAATCTGTGGCGTGACAGCATGGGTTTCTGAATGAATAAAGCCACAAAAAAGCATACCAAATCCTATTCCTTTTCCTTTTGTTAATATTCCAGATGTGAAAGTGGAAATAACCTAAACATGTTGACTCATTCCATCCTGTCAACATATGGAATTTGCATGAAATTTCCGGTGCTTCTGGAGGAAGCAAAACCATGTTCTATTAAGGATGATGATAAATAGCTGGTTGCTTTTTTCTAGCTAATAGGAATATGTTTATGGATGCAATATTCTATGTGACAATCTCTTGCTAGTGAAAGATCATTGCATGCAAGTAGCTTGTGATAATGTCTGTCTGTCTGTCTCACTCATCTGTCTATGTATCTATCAGGAGTGGGTTTTACTTAACTTTACTACCGGTTCGCAATGGGATTGTGTGCGCACGTGAGAGCAAAGCATGTGCGCTTTGCTTCTGCGCATGGCAGAAGCTTCTGCGCATGCACAGATCACCAATGACGACATCCAGGGCAGTGGTGGAGCCTTCTGCCAGTTTTACTACCGGTTCTTGCGAACCGTCCAAAACCGGGGGCAACCCACCACTGGTATCTGTGTATCTATAGAATAGAATAGAATAGAATAGAATAGAATAGAATAGAATAGAATAGAATAGAATAGAATAGAATAGAATAGAATAACAGAATTGGAAGGGACCTTGGCGGTCTTCTAGTCCAACCCCCTGCCCAGGCAGGAAACCCTACACCACTTCAGACAAATGGTTATCCAACATCTTCTTAAAAATTTCCAGTGTTGGGGCATTCACAACTTCTGCAGGCAAGTTGTTCCACTTATTAATTGTTCTAACTGTCAGGAAATTTCTCCTTAGTTCTAAGTTGCTTTTCTCCTTAATTAGTTTCCACCCATTGCTTCTTGTTCTACTCTCAGGTGCTTTGAAGAATAGTTCAACTCTTTGTGGCAACCCCTGAGATATTGGAACACTGCTATCGTGTCTCCCCTAGTCCTTCTCTTCATTAAACTAGACATACCCAGTTCCTGCAACCGTTCTTCATATGTTTTAGCCTCCAGTCCCCTAATCATCTTTGTTGCTCTTCTCTGCACGCTTTCTAGAGTCTCAACATCTTTTTTACATCATGGCAACCAAAACTGAATGCAATATTCCAAGGGTGGCCTTACCAAGGCATTATAAAGTGGTATTAACACTTCATGTGATCTTGATTCTATCCCTCTGTTTATGCAGCCCAGAACTGTGTTGGTTTTTTTGGCAGCTGCTGCACACTACTGGCTCATATCTAAATGGTTGTCCACTAGGACTCCAAGATCCGTCTCACAGTTACTACTATTGAGCAAGGTACCACATATACGGTACCTGTGCATTTTGTTTTTCTTCCCTAAATGTAGAACCTTGCTTTTTTCACTGTTGAATTTCATTTTGTTAGATAGCGCCCAATGTTCAGGTCTGTCAAGATCCTTCTGTATCTTGAGAGCCTGAAACTCAACCTTCAAGACAGGAAATAAAGACGAATACAACGAGGCCAGGGCAAACTGGAGGAGAGGCATTAAGGTGGCTAAACAGGAATACAAACAAAAAGTAGAGAAGCATCTGGCAGATAATAACCCAAGACAGGTGTGGCAGGGGTTGCAACATCTCACCAATTATAAGTGAAATATGATAAAAATAGCCAACACTGATGCCCTGCTGTGGAGGAGCTGAATAGCTTCTTCGCCCGCTTTGAGGTTAAAAGACCTGTCTCTGTGGCACTAGCTCAAAGGCTCTCTAATCTCCAGCCACTCATCCTTCATGAACATCAAGTGAGAGCTGTGCTGAAGGCCGTAAATCCCAACAAAGCTGCAGGTCCAGATGGGGTGCTGGGGAAAGTGGTAAAAACCTGCGCTGACCAATTAACAGGGGTCCTGACAAGGATTTTTAACGGCTCCCTGTAATTGGCTAGAGTTCCATCTTGCTTGAAAGGAGCCACAATCATTCCAGTTCTGAAGAAAGCAGCCATAAACAGCCTGAATGACTATAGACCTGTTGCACTGACGTCTTTAGTGACGAAGTGCTTTGAGAGACTGGTTCTACCACACAAAGTAAAAGCAAAGCAAAGTAAAATCCACCACTTTGCAAGACAATCTGTTCTATTGTTGAAAAGCTTTTACCATTAGAAAATTCTTGATTTCCAACCAAAATCTATTTCTTTGTTTTTAAACTCACTCATTCATTCTAACCTCTCTTCTCCATGACAGCCCTTCAGAAACCTGAAGACTAACTGATTATGTGCCATCTAATTCTTTTCAACTCCACATAGCTAGATGTTCTCCATGACAATCTATCACTAATCCATCTTCCAATAATGCACTCATTGCCACTGTAAGTGAGTCCATTCACCTTGCTGCAGGTCATCCTCTTCTCTTTCCTTCTACCTTTCCATGCATTAGAGCAGGGATGTCAAACTCGCATTGTCACGGCGGTGTCACGTGACATATTGGGACTTTTCCCCCCTTCGCTAAACTGGGAAGGGACGGGGCCAGCACGTGATGCATCCAGCCTGCGAGCCGCGAGTTTGACAATCCTGCATTAGAACCTTTTCAAGAGAATACTTGAAGACAACTACTCTATTTGGTCACAGTTTTCTGTTCTTCAGACTAAACATATCCAACAGCTCTAACAATTTCTCACATGTTTTTTTTCTTTCAGGTTCATTATTACTTGGTTTGTTCTCTTCTGAACATCAGGTGGACATTGTGCTTCCTGAATACAATGCTCAGAACATGAGCATTATTCTAGTTATGGTCTGCTTAATGTAGAACTGAGAGGACTTCTTTTGATCTTGACAATATACTTCTGTTGATGCAGCCTAGTTGCAATTGCTCTTTTTGGAGCTATTTCACACTCTTGTATCATGCTCAGCCTAGAAATCCACCAAGACATTCAGATACTTTTCAATTATACCGTTGTCAAGTGTGATTAGTCCTGAGCCTATGTAAACTGTGTTTGAACCACATTTTTCAATTTAACACCTTGAAAGAGAGGCTTTTGTGTTATTGAGCTATTTCTTCCTATCTACTCTTGTGAGCTATAACAAACTTTCAGCACTAACCCTAATTAGATCATTATTTCTTTTTTTTTGGCCATGGTAGGTGCCTTTTGCATGCTAGATGATTAGTCCTTTAGAATAGAATAGAATAGAATAGAATAGAATAGAATAGAATAGAATAGAATAGAATAGAATAGAATAACAGTTGGAAGGGACCTTAGAGGTCTTCTAGTCCAACCCCCTGCTTAGGCAGGAAACCCTACACCACTTCAGACAAATGGTTATCTAATCTTTTCTTAAAAACTTCCAGTGTTGGAGCATTTATAACTTCTGGAGGCAAGTTGTTCCACTGATTAATTGTACTAACTGTCAGGAAATTTCTCCTTAGTTGTAAGTTGCTTCTCTCCTTGATTAGTTTCCACCCATTGCTTCTTGTTCTACCCTCAGGTGCCTTGGAGAATAGTTTGACTCCATCTTCTTTGTCGCAACCGGAACACTGCTATCATGTCACCCATAGTCCTTCTTTCATAAGACTAGACATATCCAGTTCCAGCAACTGTTCTTTATATGTTTTATTCTCAAATCCCCTAATCATCTTTGTTGCTCTCCTCTGCACTCTTTCTTGAGCCTCATTAATATGTAATCTGCCTTTGTTGAACCCTAAACTAAGCTTCTCTGAGGGGGGAAGTGGAAAGAGAGGTTGCATGGCTATTAAAATGTGCCCAGCAGAAGCCTTTAAAAAAAAAAGTCAAATTCTGAAAATCACCCTTGACATTTGAGCTCTTTGTGGAAATTAGAGAAGGACCTGATAATTAACAGGGACAATTTAAATAAACAAGATGTTTTTTGTTTCAGAATATCTTCAATAGAACTGGGTTTAGAACAGAGCCAATGGAATGCCACTTGACACATCTTTTCAGCTCGAGGTAGAAACATTCATATCCTGTTGGAAACAACTGTTCAACCAGTTCTATATCTATCTAATGGTAGCGTAATCTACTCCACATTTTAGCCTCCTTTCTGCTAGAATTCCATGGGAGGCTTTATTGGATGTTTTGTTATGTCAACATTTTTATAGTCAACTAAACTGGGCACTCAAGCTGGTTTGGTTTGAGTTGTTGATAAATACATGCTGGAGCATGCCAAACAGTGCATTTCTTCCAACTGCCCACAAATCAACTCCTTCATAATCTGATTCAGAGTTCTTCCCAGAATCAGTCAGGCTGGCCAAACTGTAGTTACAGGTCTTTCTTTTTCCTTTTTGGAGCTGGGAACAACATTTGCTCTTCTCTAGCCCTCTGACATTAAGTCCCTTCAAGAATCAAAGAAAAGGCCGTTGAGATGACATTCACAAACTTGTTCAAGACCATCAAATGTAAATTTAAACTTCTTCAAGGTAGCTAAGTCCTGCTCAAGTACTTATTTACCTAATTTGGGCTGCCATTCCCTTCTATCCTCAATTGCTTTGATTAAAGCATTTGAGCGCTGTTCCTCTCTGATGAGAAATGGAAGCAAAATAGGAATTTAGGAAGTCTGCAACCTCCCCATAGTCTGTCATCTTACTATCTTCTAGAATCAGACACCACCCTTTCCTTCTCTTCCTTCTACTCCCTTTTGACAGTTGGCATATCTCCTTGTTCTTCTGTTCCCTATACATCTCTTTTAACTCTGAACTGAGCTGAAAACTTTCGGTGCATCTACAGAGATATCTCCTACCTCCTGTCATTTTTTCAGTTACTTACTTATTTCAGTTGAGTATTATAAATGTGTATTTTTTCCTGCTTTTTTCAGTCCCTGTAAACTGTAGATGATTTTTTTTTAAAAAAATTACACCTTGCCATATTTAAGTAAATCTTAGACATGGGTTGTGTGTTATGTTTGATACATAAACAGCTTGGCTTCTGTGATAGATGTCTTTTGCTTGGAACTTGATGAATGGGGAAGTGTCAGTGGTGGTTGATACCACAGATTTTAGCATTAATCTTTCCAGACTGCCAGGTGAAATAATATTTTGTAGATGGTTAGTTTTAGAATATAGTATGGGGTGGCTTTTCATTCATTATACAGTATGTAGCTTATGCCAGGATCCTATCAGCAGTGTTTCCAAATCATGGAATTTCTTTCCAAGTGACTCAAACGTTTCCCCTTTGAAGCACTTAAAGACCCTTATAGATTTCTCTGATGTCACCATATATATTTCCACAGCATCTCCAAACTTTCCAACGCAACTTCGTAAAGTAATCAGGGTCATGGGGGAAGGGGAGGAGGACATAAAGTCCAGATGGTGCTGATGTGATTGAAACTCCACCTCTTTGTGTGTGTACTGCATATGCAACATGAGTAAAAAAGGGGAGATGTTGAACACATGGCTCCAGGCATGTGGACTTTGTGTTGACTCCCCGTTGATACCCCTGAAAATAATCTGCATAAGGTTGCCTCTCATTTTTCTTTTGTATGGTGTTTTGTAAGATTTTAGCCCAAAGACTGACTTAAAACTAATTGAAGTAAGTGAGGGGCTCATCTTAGTGAAGTAGAACTTTTAAAACAAATATAAAAGCAACTGGAATAATTCCATATTGGAATCAGGAACAGCTGATGCTTAAATCTTGGATAATGTTCAAAAGAATTTGCACACAACTTTGTTATCTTGTTGGCATGAAGTAGCATTATGCATGCGTCAAACATGTTTTGGAAAAAAGCTCTTTGGACAGTCCAATTCCCCCCCCTCCAAACTTCTGTGTAAATAATGCTGCTGCTTTAAGGAACTGACTAATTACACTTAAAAGCGGTTAACCCTTTTCTTCAAGATTGCATGAAATCCAGAAAAAAGTTAGGCTGCTTTAATGAGTAGCAGGCGAGTGTTGCACTTTTGGGATCCAAAGCAATGCTTCCAAATCATGTCTGAAACATGCACAGTTTGTGTGAAATGATCTTGTACATTGATGCTTGCAGTTCAAGAACTTTGCAGTACTAAACTTTGTAGTGCATTGTGGACAACTGAATCTTCAGTTAAGAGACTGGGCAAAGAACATCCAGGTTACCAAAATGACTTTAAAACTGGGGTGGGCTGCTGGGGGTTCACAGGGGTTTGGGACAACCTCTAGCTAAGATTCTATGCAGTTCGGAGAACTCCCAAATCCCACTCCTGGCTGGCCCTGCACACCCCGCCCCTCCCAGGAGTCCCCACGCGGCCTGTTTTGGATGCAGGTGAGTGCAGGGCGTGCACGGGGGTTCGGGGAGGGTGAAAAATGGGTCTACTGGAAGTTCGGGAAGGGCCTTCGGAGCCTGGGGAGACCATTTTCACCCTCCCGGAGGCTCGAGGAAAAGCTCCGGAGCCCAGGGAGGGCAAAAAAGTCCCCCCCACCATGCTGCAGGAGGCTGACTAGGCCACGCCCACCATGGCCACGCCCACCCAGCAACTGGGCAGACAATCCCTTGCTAAAATTTTTGAAGCCCACCCCTGCTTTAAAAGCTTCAGAAAAGTCTTTTAAATGGTGCGGTTGATGGCTCTAGAAATCTATCTTGTAGCCCAATTTCTATTTCTTACTGAAAATCAAAGGGCAATGGAGTTGGCCATAGTGTAGACTTCTCAAGGCATGTGAGGACATGGGAGTTGCTGAGGCTATATTGATCCACAGTTAATGGATAAATAAGCAGAACTGGGGGGACATATTATGCTACTATAAGCATTTCATTTCATGACTAAAAATGTCCTTATGAAAATTTTGTAGAATACAGTTTGTGTAATTATTCTGCAACCCGCTAGATGGCACAAGCATTCTTTTCATTACCAGTTTACAAGAATGTGTTATTAGCTCAAAATTATGCCTTAAGAATATAAAGTTAAATCCATATATATCCCTTGATTGGAACATAATAATAATCTATTAATTTTTATTGTCAAAAAATTGTTTTTCAGGTTCTAGATTTGCTGCTTTTTCTATTTCAATTCATTTAAATTGAGCTGACCATCAATTTTGGCACCTTTGGGTAGAGATTTGTGTATAAAGTGGTGACATTGGAAAGATGATGCACAATTTATAGTTGCAGGTGTGGCATCTTTGCTGGGTATTTTGGAGGATGAATATGAAGAGGGCACCAAAACAATAAGGCAGCTGCAAATTTATTTCTTTCATTGCATATTATTGACAACATACATACCCTGAGGAAGATACATACCTTCATGTACATATCTGAGTCAACACTGAACAGTGGTAACAGTTACCCAAGATGCCTGCAACTATAAACTAAAATGAATTTTTGGATATTTTATTTGCATAAACTACAATATGTAGAAAAGCCTGCAGTAAGTATTAGATCAATTAAGACTTATTAAAATCTGTACCTGGCCAGATGTAGTAAATACTTTTTATTTCTGGGTTTATCACATAGGACTTCTGTTTTCTCTTTGAGATCCAGCCAAAACATCAAAACAAAACTGTTTATTTGTTTCAAGAAACAGGCAATCCCCAAAATTTGTCTGGGGAAAAAAAGTACTTGTTCCAGGGTCTGTTATCTGCTTTGCAAAACTTATGAATGTGTCAATTGAAAAATGTTGGCTATATAAAAGAAAGACATCAGCGCAGTGAGAACAAATAATTCAAGATGTATTCCTTAGACTTCAGAAGAAAAGCAGTGAATAGATAAAAAAGAAGAACAACTGGAGGTAAACTTTACTTCTGGCATCCTCATACATATGTCTAAAGCAATGTTTCTCAACTTTGGTGACTTTAAGATGTGTGGACTTCAACTCCCAGAATTCCTCAGGAGTTGAAGTCCACATATCTTAAAGTTGGCAAGGTTGAGAAACACTGGACTACAGAGTTTTATTGCCAATAATATGGACGCAGCCTGCAATAGCTTCCTTCCACAATTAAAAAAAAAATTATCATTCTTACCTATAGTCTTTAACATCACTGTAGTTTCCCATCTAAAAATTAGCCAAGTCTACTCATTCAGCTCGTCTAGATCTCAGGCCATGTTCAGTCTCCCTATTTTGGCTTGTTCCAAACACAGTAAACAATTCAAAGACAATCCAAAAAAGAACTTATGCTTTGGAATGTTGCCCATAAATAGTATATATTAAAAAGAGTGATGGATTTGTAATTAGAAGAATGGGTTCTATATTTTTATATAAATTCTGTACAGAGGTACCCCTGACAAAAATCGTTAAGTAGGAAAAATTGTATGCAAAGCTATATATGCTAGGGAAAAGTTAGAAAAGATAAAAAAATATGCAGATGTTTCAATTTTGAAGAGTTTAGTTTCTAGTTGTGAAATAGTAGACATCAACAATGTCCAATTTCCAAGAGGCAAAGGACAGACTACTCGCTATTATTTTCTAATAAGTATCTCTTTAATATAATTAAACCAGTGGTGAAATGTAAAATTTGTTACTACTGGTTCTGTGGGCGTGGCTTGGTGGGGAGGTAATGTGACTGGGTGGGTGTGGCCAACTTTGTTTTTTTTTAACTTTTAAACTCATTTTTTTCTACAACCTCTTCAGCTGAATCAGGCAACTCAGCTGGGATCGTCAGAGGCTTTTTTTTTTTTTTTACTTTTAAAAGCATTTTTTCGGCTGAAGAGGTTGTAGAAAAAATGCTTTTAAAAATAAAAAATAAAAAAAAACTCTGATGATTGCGTGGCTCAGCTGGGCATGAGGGGGGTAGGGATTTTTGCTACCGGTTCTCCGAACCACCTGCCGCCATCGCTACCGGATTGGGCGATCCGGTCCGAACCAGAGCATTTCACCCCTGAATTAAACTAAATATAACTTGAGAGTCCCATGATCAGATTTCCTGGTGGTTTTTTTAAGCTCAAGACTGATTGATAATTCCCATTCAGTTAATAGCTTATTAAAATTGCTAAATTCTGTTCATATGTACTGCTGTAAAACCAGGTGCACACATCTGTTTTCTGCTCCTTGAAGAAGCACTTTAGATTTATCTCTGTTAAAACTTTCTTCTTCATTTTGGCCACTACTTGACCTTTGCTAAATGTACTCTGAAAGAGAGAAGAAAAAGCTGAAGGCTGTTGAGTATATTTTTTTACTCAAAAGTTCATTTTCATATATTTGGGTACCAACAAAACAACTCACAATTGAAAACCAAAACATTTGACGTGAGCTTGAAATATCCAAAACAAACAGATGTTTGGAAGAGTTGCTGATATGCTGTTTCACAAATGACTTGCACCATTATTTATCCAGACTGAACAATTTATTCTATAGTCCTTTCCCACTTTGTAGAGGGGTGAATAAAGTTCATGTACCTGGACAAACTTTGGAAGTAACTGACTTCTAAAGCGAGAGGGAGAGAGAGAGACAGAGAAAGAGAGGGAGGGAGTGAGAGAGATCGGTGTTGGGTAATCCTAGAAAGGATTGGTTAATGAGGAAAATGTCCTGCAGATGTTGGTGTTTGTTTGAGTATGCTTGGATGACTTCAGATCGTTGAGTCAATTGCTACTTTGTTAAGTAAAAGGTTTCAGAGAGAATTTTAGGTTGGGACAATGATTGCCTACTCCAGGGGTGTCAAACTCGATTTCATTTGAGGGCCGCACAAGGGTTGTAAGACCTTGGGGGGCCAAGGTGGGTGTGGCCAGGATGGGCATGGCCAGCTCGGCATTACTCATGTCGGGGGTGCCTGTGGTGGCCTGAACGATTTGCCAATGAAAATGGGTTTCCGAGCTCCGTTTTCGGCTGCTATGGCCTAAACCCTCTGCAACAAAAATGGAGATGGCCCTCCCGAACTCCATGTTTGCTGGCAGAGGCACTGTGGGCCAGTCCTTTGCTGTTTCCAGGGTGGCCCTGCGGGCCTGGTTTAAGCATCCCATGAGCTGGATCTGGCCCCTAGGCTTTGAGTTTGACATCCCTGGCCTACTGTAATCTTAAAGCTGTGATAAACCAAGACTTTGGAACAAAAATCCAATAGAACTAAGCATGAATAATAGACGCCAGATATTCTTATCTAAGCAATTGTGGCTCATTGGCTTTATTGGAACATAGTAACTCCTCAGAGCCATCTCAAGAAGTAAGTGAGGAGGAAAGCTGGAGTTCTTCTAAAACCTTGATTGAGTGGATACTGAGAACCACACGGTTAGATCTGAGATTTTGGCATGCAAATGCCTTTAGTACTAGCTTCTAGAACTAGTTTCATAGTTATGGTAGTGATAGGAATGTGTGCAGAAAAAAATCCCACATATGTTCCTTCTGATAATATATTTTGCTGATTTATGGGAATCAACCATATTTTATGTACTGTATCACAAAGGGTACAGTACAGTTCCAGAATCTGTCAGTCACAATTCACACATGGAGGAGATGTTTTATGAATAGAGTAACCAGGGTCTCCTATATGATTTAATCTAAAGCACAGGTGTCAAACTTGCCGTGTCACATTGTCGTCATGTGACTTTTGCAATGTTTTTCCCCTTTGCGGAGCTGGGGTGGAGTGGCCTGTGTGTGATGCATTTGGCCCACGGGCCGCCAGTTTGACACCCCTGATTTAAAGGAATATTTTATATAAAATTTAACAAGTATCTTGTTATTGGTATCCTCACTTCTTGGAAAGAAAGTGAAAAAAGTAAGAGGCCCTTGCAAAATTGAAATTTGCCTTCCACGAAAGAGCATTAAATCTGAATCAAAGAATCCATAATTACCAGAACTAACTCTTTTAAAATATATTGACCTGCTTTTGTATCATTTAAACCTGGAATTTATCTAAAAACAAGCTCTTAGGCTTTGTTAAATCTAACATTCGCTTTCCTATTTAAAGTCTGATAAAAAAAAACCTCTGGATACCTTGAGACGATCTAAAATAATATATGTATGAAAGGCATTTCTCCCTTACTGCTAAAAAGTAGCACAGATAAATTGTCACAGCATAGAGCCACAATGATCCTGGATTATTGGCTGTAAATTTCATTAAGTTAAAAGCAAATATACAGAAGGTCAGTAAAAGGAAAAGCTTCTCATTACTACCCACAAGGAATGTGAATGTGTTATACCCACCAAGACAAAATAACAACAGTGAACACTTCAGAGTATCTTCTCAGCAAATCTTCCTTTATACTTTTTAAGCACAGCATAGTGAAAGAAATTCAGATTGTCTATAACATGGGTATAAAACATGTGGCTTGGTTTAATTCAGTGGTGAAATTCAAATTTTTTTACTACTGATTCTGTGGGTGTGGCTTGATGGGTGTGGTATGACTTGGTGGGTGGGCGTGGCTTGGTGGGCATGGCTACTGCCAGGAAGGATACTGCAAAATCTCCATTCCCACCCCACTCCAGGGGAAGGATACTGCAAAATCTCCATTCCCACCCACTCTGGGGCCAGCCAGAGATGGTATTTGCCGGTTCTCCGAACTACTCAAAATTTCCGCTACCGTATCTCCAGAACCTGTCAGAACCTACTGAATTTCACCCCTGGTTTAATTGTTCCAGAATCTCTCAATCATATTTCACAAAGTTCATGAATCTTCAAGTCAGATAATGTGGTTTCTTCCCTTAGTGACACTTCCAGGCTATTTATTTGCAACACAATTAAGTTTCTGTAACCTCTTCTACTTAGTTTTTTTTTTTTTAACACTCAGAAGTAGTCAGGTGTCATTTTTGTACCTCAGAAGTTACCAAAATGCCTATTTTGTTAAAAAACAAACAAACCCTGAGGTGGCACTTAACAATTCATATGTGTCCAGCATCATTATTACATGTAATTCTTAGGGAAATTCTCCTAATAAAATCCTGTGATAGAAAACCAGAAATTGAAGAATGGGATAATTCCATAATGGTTGACTGCACCTCTATTGATAGTTGGGTAGATCAAATGCAACGTACTGTAAGAATAAATTGAATGAAGTTGAAACGGGATATCTATGAAGTGTGTGGTAAATCAAGAAATGTAGGGTCAAGAATGAATGGATGCTGGATTGAAACAGATGTAATAAAAAAAAATGAGCGACCAATATGAAAAAGGGTTATTAAGGTAGTTTGGTTATGCAAGCAGAACGAATGAGGACTTGAATATATGAAGCAAGAATTAATAGATTGTAAGAAAGGGGAAGACTCAAAAAGTCAATGCTGGATGGAATTGATGAGATCTTCAGAAAGAGAGATGAAAAATTTAAATAACAAAAGAAAAAGGCAATATATGATGGATGATAGCTAGATGATAATAGATGATGGATGATAGCTAGATAGCTAGATAGATGGATGGATGATAGATGATAATAGATGATGGTAGATAGATAGATAGATAGAGAGAATTGATAGATAGATAGATGATGGATAGATAGATAGATGCACCAAAGACAAATTCCTAGTGTGTCCAATCACACTTGGCCAATAAAGAATTCTATTCTATTCTATTCTATTCTATTCTATTCTATTCTATTCTATTCTATTCTATTCTATTCTATTCTATTCTATTCTATTCTATTCTATTCTATTCTATATGAGAAATAGTTTATCTACAGGAACAGAAAAGCATAAACTAATTTTGTTTTTCTTCGATCCTTTCCTTTGCTTTTATTTTTTATTTTAGCAAAGCTGGCTGAGGAATTCTGGGAGTTGAAGTCCACAAGTCTTAAAGTTGCCAAGGTTGGAGACCCCTGCCTTAGATAATACCTTAAAAGTATCAAACTGCAGGCTATGCAAACAGCTACAAAACAAAAAAACAAAACAACATCCCCCCTTCCCCACAACTGCTTTTCTTGTGCTTGTTGTTTTTTTGTGCAACCCCACAGCCTTGGAGGTACTTTCAGGTCATCAGCAAATTTTCTCTTTCTACTAGATCACTGAAAGTTCATATTTATTTTCAAAATTCTTTCTTGGACATCAAGTCCAAATTGGCATAAAACAAATGAACAGATCTTTAGTTCAACTACTAGAGAGCTTTTCTAATCACAAAGGAGCAAAGAGTGTGTGTGTGTGTGTGTGTGTGTGTATGTAATATACATACATAACATACACACACACTGGAAATTTGCATAGATTTTTTTATTTCATTTATTTTTTAAAAAAAGAGCTGTACTTAGCATCTGTTGTCCATCTCACCTCAAACAAACTTAAAAGAGGTCAGTTGTAAGTTCAGATTGTTTAAATATGGGCTATTTTAGTAACAGTGTTTAACTTTTGTTTTCTAGATTCTTAGATCTTTAACATTAGAACTACTGGAGAAGGAGCAAAAAAACAACATCATTTTTTGTTGTTACCATATGTCTTCCATTCCTTTTAAATCATGTTCAACATTGCTTTTCCCAAACTGAGGCCTTCTGGATATATTAGTTTTCACCCCCTTGCTAGACTCCTGGGAGCTGAGTCTAAACCAGGGGTGTCAAACTCTATTTCATTGAGGGCTGCATCAGGATTGTGTTTGACCTTGGGGGGGGCGGGGTGGACATGGCCAGCTCGATGTCATGATGGGGGCACATGTGGTAGCCTGAGTGCTCTGCCAGCAAAAATAGGCTCCCAAGCTCCGTTTTCTGCTGCCATGGCCTCCTACAACCCTCTGCCAGTGAAAACGGGCCCTCCCAAACTCTATTTTCACTGGCAGAGGGTTGCAGGAAGCCGAAATTGGAGCTCGGGAGCCTGTTTTAGCTGGCAGAAGCACCACAGGTCGGTCCTTCTGTTTCCAGGACAGCCCCATGGGCTGAAACCAGCCCCCGGGCCTTAAGTTTGACACCCCTGGTCTAAACAATTGAGAAACACTTGTTTGGGAAAGCAAATTAATCCTTTAATTAATTAAAAAGCCAATGCAATCCTAAATTGCATTAACAGAGGGATACAATCAAGATCAAAGGAAGTACTAATACCACTCTATAAAGCCTTAGTAAGACCACACCTAGAATACTGCATCCAGTTTTGGTCACCACACTATAAAA
The DNA here is from genome assembly GCF_029215685.1 of Pituophis catenifer annectens. Taxonomy (NCBI): domain Eukaryota; kingdom Metazoa; phylum Chordata; class Lepidosauria; order Squamata; family Colubridae; genus Pituophis; species Pituophis catenifer. Next base: position 268,805,184 of record NW_027256882.1, on the reverse strand, counting down.
AAAGATGTTGAGACTCTAGAAAGAGTGCAGAGAAGAGCAACCAGGATGATTAGGGGACTGGAGGCTAAAACATACGATGAACAGTTGCAGGAACTGGCTAGTCTAGTGAAGAGAAGGACCAGGGGAGACATGACAGCAGTGTTCCAATATTTGAGGGACTGCCACAGAGAAGAGGGGGTCAAGTATTTTCCAAAGCACCTGAAGGCCAGACGAAGAATAATGGATGGAAACTAAAGAAGGAGAGATTCAACCTGGAAATAAGGAGAAATTTTCTATCAGTGAGAACAATCAACCAATGGAACAGCTTGCTTTCAGAAGTTGTGGGAGCTTCACCACTGGAAACTTCCAAGAAGATACTGGACTGCCATCTGTCAAAAATGGTGTAGGGTCTGCTTGGGCGGGTGTGTGTGGACTAGATGACCTACAAGGTCCCTTCCAACTCTGTTAATCTAATGAGCTTAATAGACAGAAGAAACTTCGAAGGGTTATCTTAATTGTTTTAGTGGTTAAAAGTGGTGCCGGAGATTTGTACCTTCAGACTTGTAAGGTTCTGTTAATATAGCCTTACAATTAGAGTTACCTCATCTAATTCTGTTTCCTATTTCATTTACCTGATAACATCATGGATTTTGCATTGTATCTTATATTATATGAATTGTTTCCTTAAACACAAAGCAGTATAAATATAGGAATAAACATATCCTATTAGATGAGTGTTTTCACTCTTCATGGAAACGAAAACTGTAAGCATGATCAACATTTGAAACAAATTTGCAGTTGTCAGATATAATTGAAGAGCTTACAAACAGGCTCATTTGAAAGGTTTGTCTTCGGGTATTTGTCTCACAAGGAATATGTAGATGGAAAAAGTTTTTGCTTCTTTCTGGACCACTAATTATAGGCAGCTGTGCCAACATTGTATTGAAGTCAAGACATCCAATAAAGTCCAATCAGTATATATTATTTATACTGAAATCTTGTACATGCAGCTAGTTTTATCAGTTCGCTAAACTGCATAGGAACACAGTATAACAAGAAACCTGAAAACATTACGGTGGAAATAAAAGAACAATAATGTATTTGGTTTCCATATGCGCAGGCATTAACTTCTTATTCAGTGAGATATAGGAAACAATAAGATGAATTAGCTGATTTAACTGGACTTTATGTTGGGCTTTAGAAAAGAAAGAGTGGAAGTGAGGAAAATGAGCCAAAAGTTGATGAGAACAGATCTGAAAAACTATAAGAAAATTATTTAACAATTTTTAACACTTTATATCAGTGTTTGTCAACCTTGACAACTTTGATGTGTGGACTTCAATTCCCAGAATTCTGAGAGTTGAAGACTACACATCTTAAAATTGCCATGGTTGAGAAACTCTGCTCTATATCATTGACATCTAGAACTAGATTCCAATTCTTTATTCCAAATTTGTTAATTAGTTATACATTGATCGACTGATGATGTGCCATCAAGTAATTTTTGACACCTTGCAGCTACAGAGACAGATCTTCTTCATGATGATGTTATCCAGTTATTGATAAAACTTAAGTTTTTTAAAGCCTGTAAATAAACTTTGTCAAATATCCTAGAAACCCTAGGAGGTTCCAAGACTTCCAACATATCAGAACCAAACTGAGAACAAAATATTTTAGTGAAATATATTCTCATGAAACAATTTTAGCCAATTTATTTTCTTTTTGTAACCTCTCAAAACTCCCCAAAGCACAATTACCTGAGCAAGGTATTAAATGGGCTGTTAATGCCATTTTCACTCTCCTTTTTCAAAATCCTTTTACTAACAATTGATGAATTATTCCAAAGAGTCAATTTTTCACACAAATAAGAGTCAAAGTGAAGTTTCTTTCTCTAAAATCAGCCAAATGGCCAGAGGTGGTATTCAACAGGTTCTGACCAGTTCTGGAGAACTGGTAGCAGAAATTTTGAGTAGTTCGGAGAACCGGTAAATACCACCTCTGACTGGTTCAGCCCCCATCTATTCTCTGCCTCGTGAGTCCCAGCTGATCGGGAGGAAATGGGGATTTTACAGTACCCTTCCCCTGCCATGCCCATCAAGCCATGCCCACCAAGCCATGCCATGCCATGCCATGCCCACCAAGCCACGCCCACAGAACCGATAGTAAATTTTTTTGAATCCCACCACTGCAAATGGCTGCCCATTTTGTGAGAAGCAGGACAACATTACTCACAACAATAACTTCAAGATGGAATTTTAATCAGTCCAATAGAATGAAAAAATAACAGAACATCCCATCCCAACCGATATTTCTCCATCAGTACAGAGTGTCTATAATACGGAATTCAGTGCATACAAATAGTCTTTTCAAGAATTTAAGTGCAAGGATAGACCTGCTCTTGCCTAAAGCATTGCTTTGTAATAGGACTTCTCCTTTAAGGTCAAGGGCCAAGTGACAACAATGTTTGTTCTTATTTTTTAATCTTTAATCATGTTTGACAGTAGCTGGCAGAACTCCCAGTGAGAATATGTGCTCATTGGTTGCTGAATATGTATAGCTCAGAGTTGTCATATCTTGACAGTATGGAATCAACTCTTTACTAATGGATTGAGAGAAGAAAGATAATTGGCAAGTGGAAAATGCATTTCCGTGTGTATTATGATGCCACTTAAAATTATTTTAAACCAGTTCAGGTAAACCACATTGGGATAGTGAGGTAGGGCCAAATAAATGTGGTTATGGAGAGAATCTCTTTCCTCTTTAAGCTTGAAATATCAGCTTTCCAGGGGATATTTTTGGTGGTGGTGAGGAGATCAGAGGTCCTTCCTGACAGTGTAGTAAGAGTGGGATATAACACTTTCCTTACATCAGTGCTCCAAGATACTATATAACTGTATAAATGACAGTTTATAGACATAGACAGTGTTGGGAAAAGAGTAGAAAGGGAAAGAACTAGTTCAGTGATGGCTAACCTTTTCTGGACCGAGTGCCCAAACCACGTGCGTGTGCCCAAACCCCCAAAATGCAATGCGCATGCAGCCCCCGTGCATGCACCTGTGCATGTGCCCCCGCATGCACTCACCCCCTGCATGCGGCCTGTCCCCTATGCATGCGCGGCAGAGACTGCTGCGTGCCACCTCTGGCACATGTGCCATAGGTTCACCATCACGGAACTAGTTTCTCAGAACAATATTTCTTGTCCCTTTCTGTCTTCTTTCACTTGCTTTTTATCTAGACAGTAATACAACTTTATCCTTTACACTAATATTCAGTTTCACCCATTTGCCTTGTCAAGGTAACTCATAGATCTACAATGATTGTGATTTCCTTCTTGGTTGTTAGATAAAGGACAGAACTCTACTATAGAAACAACTACATCTTGTGTATAGAAATTTGGCTTATTAAAAGGACTTTTAGGCAAGTAGACAAGGAACTCCCAACCATGATAACTCTTTGGCCTAATCATGGGCTTGGAGACACAATTTTGATTTGCCTGCATCTGGCCTAAGATTGGAAAATTAAAGCCCTTTCCCATAACATTGACATTATTAATTCAAACTACAATGTAGTTTGAGTTGGATCATGATACAAATTCCGTGACCAGTGGACAGAGACTACCAGATGGTTTCTGAGTTTTCTGAGCCTCACTTTGAATGAATCACTAGACTTTAACATAAAAAGAGAAGATTACAACAATTAGATAAAGTGTTGGTTGGATATGTCTTGACAGGGCTATGCAATAGTAATCCTTTGCACAGATCTTAATCAAGAGAACTATACTGATATGCTGATCAGCTTGCAATGGTTCTGGTGAACCATTTCTTCATTATGTTCACTCTGATATCTCAGGAACTTAGTCAACAGCTAGAGAACTGCTGTCCCTCACACTGTGGAGTTCAACTGCAAGTTCCATTGCAGTCGTATCCTTTTGTGCTGCTGTTTGTTCATCCTCAGGTTTGTTCGTCCTTTCTACATCTACAACTATAGCAAAATGATTTTTATAACGATTTGGCATGATATCTAAACTTTATTCACAGATAATTAATTTGTTGATAATACACTATCAATAGGATACATGTTTGAAAATAAAGAAAGACCATAAAACTACTCTAGGTTTTATGACAATGTCTGTTTCTTTCCTTTTTTTTTTAAATAATAATTTTATTAAACAGTTTGTCTTTAAAAATAACACAAAAAACAATCACACACATATAAAAACAAAACATGTCAAAACATAATGTATTGGACATTACATAACATTAATGATAATTTTACAGCATTTCGTATCAACTTACGTACTTTGCTTTTGTAGTTCTCTATTCTATCATTCCTATTTACTACTCTATAGTAGAATAATCGCATTACTACAACATATATATATATACACATTATAATATTCATTTGTTCTTATCTAATTATCTAATGTTTCTTTCTTAATTTCATTACCTATTTTATCTAATATTGCTTTGAGTTCTATACTGAGCTTTTCTATTGAATACTTGATACTTGAAGAATTAAGTAATTGTGTACAGATGGCATTGTAGTAATTTGGTCCATTTTTTCCTCTGAACTACTAGAAAAACTAAGTGGAAAATACTAGGACAAAATTCCCTACCTGGTCATTCCAGCTAAGCCCAGGCCAAATACGAGATTCTTTAGATGGTCAATGTTTTCCAAGGCTGTTGTTCATACTTTAAACATTCCAATTAGTTATTATATTCACATAATTAGGGAGGATCTCTGTTATTTGGTCAACAGTTCTGAAAATTCTACTGGTTTATGTGAACGGTTGGATGTAACGATATTTATTGTTCTTTGTAAGGTACTTTTAAAGGGGAAAATTCCTTCCATTATAATTATGGGAAGCAATGCTTCCAATCATCTGTAGTCATGCTGAGGAAGAGAGGAGAAAAAGTGCACTGTGTCACATTACAATAGCTGTTGTCCTCTTCTCTCTCAGTGAACAAAAATGTATTTTTTGCTATAATGCTGAAACCAACAAGAACTGAGGTACTTAGCTTATGATCTATATGTAAATCAGTGGTGGGTTGCTCCCAGTTCTGTCTGGTTCTTTAGAACCAGTAGTAAAAGCGGGGGGAGCCTCCACCCACCCGCCTGGACATCATAATTGACGATCTGAGCACACTCCCATTGTGAACCGGTAGTAAAGGTAAGTAGAACCCACCCCTGATGTAAATGTTTTGAAAGACAGTTCCTGGCAGTTGAAGAGACAACTGGAAGAGATCCCTGGAGAATTGTTGCTTTTATGGAATTTAATAGGCAAATTGTCTGCTAGAATATGTAAAGCTTTCTATGTTTGTGTATAAATAGGTTTTTGGCTGATAGACAGTCCAGATCAGTAACTTTAAGATGCAGGGACTACAATTCCCAGAATTCCATGCAATGAGATGAACGGAAGAATTGAAGTCCACACATCTTAATGTTACTGAAGTTGAGAAACACCGATTTACATGAATATGCTCTGCAATTCCTTGAATATTTTCTTTGCATATGAAAGAGATTTCTAGATTTTCTGCCTTAATCTTGAGAATTTCGTTCATATTTCTCTGGCTGATATTTTTGAGCTGCTTCTGTTGTTGGAAGATGCTACCCCCACATTTGGCCATGGGTCTGACTCGTGCCTCTGGCTCAATGGTGCAATATTCAACAAGACCGTTTTCCATCAATCGCTAATTGGAAACAGCTATATTTTTGTGTGTTTGCACCAACAGTAAATGATACATGCTAAACTGCATTTGCTTCGAGGCACAGGGCTCTATTTTTACAAATTCAGAGATGGGCAGGATGCAGCTATCGTCCTGAAACTGTGGCTTCTTGTAAAAATGGCATAATGAAGAAGCTGTCAGCAAAAAAACATAGATTGGCATAGAGACAATGTATGCAATTTAACTATCCTAAAACCATACTGAAATCTATGTTACAATTTTCACATGAAAAAAAGGACTTCTATGAAAGAGATTTTTTTTACCTTGTTTTCAGGGCTTGAGAATTTATTTCAAATATGAATAAGAATGGAAACAAGGTCTTGAGGCTTGTGTTCTATAGCAAGTAAATTTTTGCACACTTAAAGGTTCTTCCTTGCATGTAGTAAAACAACTTATTTATCTATATCAATTCCAAGATGTTTTAGCTTTTGACAAGTTCCTTCATGCACTTCATGACTTCATGACTTCTTGGAGCATATAAAATTATTGATGTGCTCTGGGAGAATGCTGACATTACGTATTGCATTTCTTTACATTCTCTTGGCTTTATTAAGCAGCAACCTGGAAAATATTGGACAAATGAGAATTAGTTAATAAGCAAATAAATTTATTACAGGTAGGAACATAACAGAAAGACTCTTTCACATTGTAACAGTACAGATAGCAATACCTTTTTTTAAAAAAAAATGTATTTATACATTTCTGAAAAATTTGTTCAACTGTACCGCAGATGTTCAGAAAATGTTATGGTATATAAGTGTGTAATACTCGTGTATGCACAAGTGAATTATGCCTGAAACATCATCATCATACATATCCAATTTTCAAAGGCAGTACAGCATGCTGTTCAAAAACATCTGGAAGGCTGGATATGTAAATGAATGTAAAATTATTGGGTCAAATTGATACACTTTTCCAAAACATGTACTCTGCTTTGGTATTTATATCTTTATAAAGCCTGTATGTACAAGCTGTATAAGCTATAATGCCTGGAATTCTACTTCTGCCTTACCCAGACTTCCTGAATACATTACCAAGTAAAACGTCCAGAAGATCCATTACTATAAATCAAATACACAGTATCTGCAAAGATGAAACCTGCTAATATCTCAGTGCCTCTCTACCCTTCAACAACCTTTTGCCAACATTAGAGACAAACTGCTGTTGGGCAAATAGATGTCTGATAGATGCAAACTGAGAAGTATTTGAACTTCTGCCTTCTTTTGATAACCAGACATTTCCAGGGATTAGTTACCTTCCTGTGGATAAACTTGGAAGGATAGCAGGAGGCCGAAAGCTGAATGGAAAGAAAAGGAAGAAAGAAACATGATGCAATATATTATTCTCCTTTGTTCTGAGCTCAACCCAGCAGTATTTGACAAGAGCAGTTTTTAGCAGCGAAGTATCCTGCAAAATAAAGTTTAAGCAGCTTTCCACAAACCCATTTCCTGCATTGATCAAATTTGGAACCTCTGTAAAACAGCATGAAAATTAAAACAAGAAAAGGAAACTGGTACGAGAGTCACTTCCTTCTGGCAAATTAAGCTGTTCTTCCTGTCATTTTTCAAAAGAGCGAAACTATAAAGGTTTCCATCCAGGAGGCTCAAACTGGGTGCAATACAGCATTTCTCTTAGCAATAATTAATGAGTGCTGAGATACGCAAATCATGGAAGAAACAGTTTCATATACGAAACTAGAGTTGATTGGCAACCTTACCCCAAAGAGCCTTTTCAAAAAAGGAAACTTTCCGTTATAGGTGCCCTCCACTTATGACTGTAATTGAATCTGGCAATTACGGTCATAAGGATTGCAGGTCCTCATGTGATCAAACCAATTTTATGAGTTTTTTTGCAGTAGTTATTAAGCAAACACCATGGTTGTTAGTAGCAATATTTAAGTATTATAAAAGATTTGGGGGAATGATCATTTTTAAGGCAGAAATCAAGAAATGTTTCCCACTTGAGAGAAAGAACCTTCCATCCGAGCCTGCACATACACAACAGTAGAGTTTGGGGTCACCGGGCTGTTGAACTGATAATTGATTAGAGGTTCTGACTCTAATAGTTTCTAATTTATACTTTTATTGGGTGTAATTCCGGATCTGGTTTTGCCTTCCGAGGTCAGTAAAATGAGGACCCAGATTGTTGTTGGGGCAATATGCTGACTCTACAAACCGCTTAGAGAGGGCTGTAAAGCACTGTGAAGAAGTATATAAGTCTAAGTGCTATTGCTACTATTTATTTATTTATTTATTAATTTAATTTGTATACCGCCCTTCTCCCAGAAGGGACTAATGAACAAAGCTGGTGAATTGATGTCTATCAGATCATGAAGAATATAAACTGACCCACAACAAAAATAAAATCCTCCAAACTTCTAATCCTATGAATAACTGCTGAACACTTTAAGGTTGGTAGCGCTTTGTGACTCCTTTGCAGATCTAATAAGTCTAATGCCACTTGAATAAAAGACATGCTATGGGTTCGGATTAATGTAGAAGAGGATAACGAGATTATATGGGCAGTCACGAAGCATCAATTTACTAGAAAGTGGGCTGATGATATGATACCTATTACTCCTTTTGCTGCTTATGTTGTTGCTTACTAATATCCAGGGAAGGTACATGTTTCCAAACAAGCTTCCATTTTTTTAAAAAAGTAATAGATATTTTACAGCAAAGAGCTTAGTAATGCCCATCCATATTTTAAAAAAAGAATTGGAAGAAATGCTGCTATTTATTAAAACATGCTGATTTTTTTTCCAGGCTTCCATACAAAGCTCAAAAAGAAAAAAAAGGCCAGTATTTTAAGGATTACATTGGATTTCTGCAAAGCATTGGATTTCTGCATTCTACACGAGACTATCTTTGAAGTATACCTGGAAACTACAGCTGTTCTAAACCACGACATCTTATATATTGCCTTGTGTACCCTGCTTTGATTGTTTACTAATTAGCTTAAAGATATAATTAATTGTGCCAGCTTTGATATACAAAATGTTATACAGGTAATACTCAACTTACAACCATAATTGACCTTGGAATTGTGTTTATGTGTAAGTCGTTACAATTATATGTCAAGGAAAAATGCTGGAAACCACAAAAAGAAATCATGAATTGTGGTCAGATGACTGTGAAATGTCACAACAGGTCAAAAACCTGACCCACCTGACATATGGTCATGTGTCAATAGGATATATGGCCAGGAGTGATTTACAGGCTATGAAGCATCTGTTTTGTGGCTGTCTAAACTTCGAACAGTTATAAAACAACTGGTCATTAAGCAAGGAGTATCTAGTTGACACTAGGTAACTTCAAAACTTCCCACTCAAACTAAAATCACCATCCAACGTAAAAAATGCAAGTAGAAAAATAGGGACTACTTTTGGTGAGAAGGTAACAGCATTCTGTGCGCCTTTGGCATTTAGTCATGCTGGCCACATGACCACGGAGACGTCTTTGGACAGCGCTGGCTCTTCGGCTTTGAAACAGAGATGAGCACTGCCCCCTAGAGTCAGGAACGACTAGCACATATGTGCGAGGGGAACCTTTATCTTTATCTTTTATCTGTGTAGAATAGAATAGAATAGAATAGAATAGAATAGAATAGAATAGAATAGAATAGAATAGAATAGAATAGAATTCTTTATTGGCCAAGTGTGATTGGACACACAAGGAATTTGTCTTTGCTGCATATGCTCTCAGTGTACATAAGGAGAATAAAATACATTCATCAAGAATAAAAAGATACAACACTTGATACTCAAGGTTACTAATAAGCTATCAAATCATACTAGGGAACAAATAAAAACAATATAAATTGAAAGATACAAGCAACATGGTTGAGAACTATAGAAATGACTTTGGAGAAGCACCATAATGATAGCAAAACATGACCTAAACCTGGGAAGGGAAGCCATTAGAAAGAAACTTAAAATGGCCCTGCCTTGATTCTTCCTGGTGTACACTATCACGTTGTCAAGAATCTGTTATTATAACCTACTTAAAGCAAAACAGAATTCCCATATATTTTTTATAAAGTCTGTTTCCTGATCTGGTCTATCTTGAAGAGCTGACAATCTTAAATTGGGATTAATTAGTTAATACATACATTCGTTTATTGATATTGTGTAATATTTACTGTGATTTTATTTTATTCTGCTCTGCTGACCTTGTCGTGGTTTCAATGGCTTTTATACTTCTTTCTGCATGTTCCAGGCAGAAAGCCAGGGAGCAGAGTGGGTGGATATGCCAGGTTCTAAGTGTAATCGCTTGCTTCCTTTCTCTGAATTAAGGTTAATTGTGTGGAAATTGGAATGTGCTCACTAATCCTTGTAGCTCACACACACTGACAGAGTCCCCTCTAGATAGACTTTACACTTCCTGCAGTGACACCCCCTGCTTTGCTACATCTGCTGCTGCCAATGGCTTCCTTTAACGTATACACATTTTCTTAGCAAGCCATTAGGAGGCATGTTATTTGTCAATGGGGGTGATCATTTGCCTTCCAAGATTAGAGTGCTCTTTTCAATTCCTTTCCTTTCCTTTTATTTTTCTCTTAAATAATATGACATTTGATTCTGATGCAGCAGGATAATTCCCATTTATGCTGCCAGCCCACCTCTGTACCTACTGGATGATTTGGTGTGGGCCAGGGGTGAAATCCAGCAGGTTCTGACAGATTCTGGAGAACCGGTAGCGGAACTCTTGAGCAATTCGGAGAACCGGTAATGGAAATTTTGAGTAGTTCAGAGAACCAGCAAATACCACCTCTGGCTGGCCCCAGAGTGGGGTGGGAATGGAGATTTTGCAATATCCTTCCCCAGGAGTGGGGAGGGAATGGGATTTTGCAGTATCCTTCCCCTGGAGTGGGGTGGGAATGGAGATTTTGCAGTATCCTTCCCCTGCCATGCCCACCAAGCCACATCCACAGAACCGGTGGAAAAAAAATTTGGATTTCACCCCTGGTGTGGGGTTTTGTTTTTGTTGGGGGTGGCATGGATCTAGCAGGAGGTATTCCACATTGTAGTCAAAGCACATGCTATCACTGACCATTACAGAAAAAGATACAAATTGCATTTCCAGTGGTTAATTGTTTATATAATCAAATACCACTGTACAACCTGATCCTAAGAGATGTTAGATGCAGCTCTTTTTCTCTCTAATGTTTCAACATATTTGGCAAACTGCAGAAAATTGTCAGTGTTTGAAGCAAACTCCGAATGTGTATACCATATTTTAGTTCTGGCATGTTGCAGGTTCATAGAGAAGCTGCTTTAATCATGTGTAGATATCCATTTTCCTAATGCTACTTCAAAAGTAATCAGGGCTAAAAATGACCAGAATCCCAAGATAAGTAGGAGTTTTCTCCTGAATATTAAAAGGCCTGACCTTTAACAGAAAGCTGGAATAAAGATAGATAGATTGATCGTGTGCCATAAGGTCATTTTAACTCTTAGCAACTACAGAGATACATTCCCGCCACAGGGCAATATGTTCTTTGGCTGGTCTTTCAGTTCTTCCAACAGTTTACTCATGGCTGCTATAATTGAATCCAGACAACATGCCCCTGATTGTCCTCTTCTTATTTTTCCTTATTTCTCCACAGACCTAGTCCTTTGTATAACATTTATTTATTTATTTATTTATTTATTTATTTATTTATTTATTTATTTATTTATTTATTTATTTATTTAATTTATTGGTTCGATTTATATGCCGCTCTTCTCCGGAGACTCAGGGCGGCTTACAATGCGTTAAGCAATAGCCTTCATACTTTTGTATATACCTGCTTAGGTGGGCTTTTGGCCCCCCCAAAGCGGTGTCTGAAACATGTCTGAAATAGGATAATTTGAACCTAATTATTTGTACACCAAGTGAGAACTCTGTGTTGATCTGTTTGAGGATCCAAATTAAGATCCCTTGATTGGCGTTCTAGACGAGATCTGCTCACCCCTTCTCTGAATCAGAGAGTCTGCTTTGATCTGCTGACTTCTGAGGCTTTATCATGAATAATTTATACGTAATGAAGCTTTAAGAGACAGATTTTTGCTTAGCAAGTAATACAAACATTGCCATGTCCCAAGATACCAATCATCCTGGTTTTCTGCTTTTTGAGGGCAGTTATAGAAGCAGGGACTGTAATGTCACCCTCAACATAAACATTATCAATCATTCAAACTGGAGAGAGAGAGAGAGAGAGAGAGAGAGAGAGAGAGAGAGAGAGAGAGAGAGAGAGATGAGAAGGTCTGCTGATGATTCACAGAAGATTATTTGAAAATGAATAATTGAAATCTGTCATTTTATTGCATGCTATTTACAAACTTAATCTCTCTCTCTCTCCTGTTATTTGGATCTCCAGAGATCCTCTCCCCCTATTTTGAATTCAAGTCTGTTTCTTTTTTAATGCCTTAAAAAATACATCCTGTACTCCTGCAGAATTTGATCTGTGCATCAGTCTTTGTAAAGTACACGAAGAAAGGCTTTGAAAAGTGAAAAACAGTTTATAGCGATCTTTAGAAGGATCTATTTAAAGCTTTGTTCTGACACAGTTGACATTTTAACCTCTGTATTTTCATCTCATGCTGACTTGCAATTATCATCTTATTAAGAGTTTTTCAAGTGTTCCCCTTTAGTTCTCTTAGACCCATTGAATAACTCCTTAGATGAAAAGACCTGAAGAATTGTATATAGGGGAAAGACATGGATTTGAGCTGCAGAGCTGCTGGTAGAGGCTTTCCTTGTGACCCTTAGCTAATTGTCTTCCATTTAGAATACATACTGTATGCTTCTATTCCAACAGCTAATATCAACTTCATAGAACACAATACAACATGATACAATTGGCAGGTCAGGTGTACCATGGGATGGATTCTTGATGAGATCTAGGGATTGATCCAAGAGCCATGATACCATGTATTTTAAGAGATATACAGAAGGAATGACAGGTCTTGGGATGAATATTTTAAAGAATCCAGGAATGGCACCAGAAAACATTGGATGTGTGCTTGGAAGAATATAGGGCTTTTGTCACTGCGTTAAGTGTTTGCCAGCTGAGCTTCCTTTCTAAGACATACGGTAGCCTGGCCAGAGAACCTTATCTGTAGCAAACCGAGATAAGGCTGGTCTTGTGAGACATTGGACTACTGCACATGTCTACATTCTTATTTTTCTAACTTCCTGACTCTTCCTTCGTTCGTCTGTGAGATAACTGCCGGTAAAGATGTAGTTATCTAGTTTTGTTTACTTTTATAATAAAATGTTTCTTAGAATTTTCTTTTTCTTTCTTTGAGAGTATACACCATGGAAAACAAGATTCGTTTAACACATGTCCAATGAAACTGTTTTGCCTTACCTATGTGTCAAGTCAAAAAAGAGCCTGGGAGTTCTTTGGTTGTATAGTGAATGGAATTTCATGATTTTGATGGATCTTGGATATGAAGTTCAGTGATTCTGGTAGCTATCAGAAGATGGAGCCTATTGCTTTTGATTTATGTGCTTTGCTGAATGTTGCCTACACAGAATCTTTTCACATTTTGAACCAGGTTTCATTTTGAGGAAATGATGCTTCATGTGAAATGTATTTGAGTGTTATAAGATGGACAAAGTCCTATTCCAGATAAGGTAAGCAGAGACTTTGACAGGATCATGACCTAAAACAGTTGTGACTACACTAGGTGTTTGTTATTATTCTGTGAGTTCTTGCCAAAGTGTAATTGATCTTTCCATAAAAATAGGACTCTTGGCTGATATACATTACCTGAAATTCAGGAGACAAGATACACGTGTACATGTTTATGTTCCAACAAATACACAGTGGTATTCCAACAATTGCCAGAAAATGTGAGATATATTTTATCTGGTGGTCTTAAGTTCCCTTTCAAAAAAGTTCACAATAAAGTCTGATAATCTTGCTACCAGCTGTCCGTTTCTATGCAACAATCACTTCCCTTTACATTAATTCTGTTTTGAAGCAATTGAACCCCACCTTTTGCAAGACTACTCTGCGAGAGTGTTTTGGGGTGGGGTGGGGTGTGTGAGAGTGTCAAAAAAGATATTGAATCATGCAATCAAAACCCCATTCCAGGGGTGAAGTTCAAAATTTTTCCCTACTGGTTCTCTGGGCGTGGTTTGGTGGGCGTGGTCGGGGTAGGATACTGTAAAATCTCCATTCCCACCCCACTCCAGTGGAAGGATGCTGCAAAATCTCCATTCTCTCCCCACTCCTGGGAGAAAGATATTGCAAAATCTCCATTCCCACCCTACTCTGGGGCCAGCCAGAGGTGGTATTTGCCGGTTCTCCGAACTACTCAAAATTTCCGCTACCGGTTCTCCAGAACCTGTCAGAACCTGCTGAATTTCACCCCTGCCCCATTCATATATTTTTGTGAAATGAGCGGGCAGGATGTGTAAGAAAGGACACAAACACTTTGTATCCCACTGCTATTATTTTCTAAGTCACTCAAGGCAGCAAACATACCTAAAATTCCTTCCTCCTTCTCTTTTCCCCCCACAACACTCCTGTGAGATGGGTTGGGCTAAGAGAGATTGGCCCAGTCACTTAGCCAGTTTTCATGCCTAAGGCAGGACTAGAATTCAATCTCCTGGTTTTTAGGCCATTCACCTAGAATCTGTATGTATATCTATGTACATACACAAACACATATATCTTTAATTGCAAAGAAGGGAATCAGAAATATTTATCTATGTTATATTTATTTATTTTATTTATTTATTATTTAAATTTTTATACTGCCCTTCTCCCAAGGGACTCAGGGCGGTGCACAGCCACAATAAAATACATAAATCCATAAAATTTAAAAACAATTTAAAACATATTAAATAATTTTGGCCCTATATTAAATCTAAAACACCCATTAAAATTCGTTATAAAGCCAGCCCAGCCTGTTGAAACAGTAGAGTCTTAAGGGCATGGCGAAAGGTATGTAGGTCAGGGATCATACGAACCTCTGGGGGCAATTCGTTCCAGAGGGCAGGTGCCCCCACAGAGAAGGCTGTTCCCCTGGGGGTCACCAGTCGACATTGTTTGACCAACGGCACCCTGAGGAGTCCCTCTCTGTGGGCGCGTATTGGCCAGTGGGAGGCTATCGGTGGCAGAAGGCGTTCTCGTAAGTACCCAGGTCCTAAGCCATATCCTTCTCTCATTTAGGTGCTCCAGGCTTAGCAAAGTTCTTACCATTAAATCTTGCATTACAATCTTTCTATTCTTCCCTTATAGTTACACTCTTAGACTCCTTTTAAAACGTGGGCATTTTGCCTGATCATCTGTACTTAAAACTTTGCAGAGTCCTCTTTGTTGAGGAAACCACAGAAACTTATGAATGAAAGGGAATAACAACTATATTTAGAGTTTGTGTCTGCATTAAATAAAACATGTACATTTTACTGTGGTTTCTTTCTGCATCAGAGGCATGGTATCATATTTCTTTCCTATGTTTTTGTGAAAAAGAATGATAAACAAAGTGGTTAGTGGGATTTCTGATCAAATAAATTTCATCAGATAAATCTGCAACAGTATCATTCTCTGTTCTGTTATGCAGGAAACTGTTTTCATGCTTTCCAAAGGTCATTTTTTAGGGCTGTATGGAACTGATAAAATTAGAATGACATTCCTTTGACTTGGTTGGTTCAGTGTATAATTCAATACACATATAAAGTTTGTTGAAATTGGCTTTTCACATGAGATTCCTAAGAGCTGATGAACTATTGTAAGCATCCCCCGAAAAAAAATCAACACACCACTTTGATCCTGCAGGAACAGCAATTAAAATCAGGGGAAAAAAAATGCTCAGGGAAAACAGCTTCCTTAAGAGAAGCCAAAGCAACATATTAAAAAAATCGAAAACCAATTAGCCCATATCATTTAGAAGCAGAGTAAAAAGCATTTACAAGTTGAGCTTTTAAGAGCCTCCAAATAATAATTTTACTGTGACAGAGTGGGCAGTTTTCAACTGAGCTTGATTGACTTTTAAATAAGTGTACAATTAAATGTAATTAATTGAATTGACTTTTAAATAAGCATAACATTAAATGATTCCAAGTTTAACTTTTCTCCTGGCCACCCAAATTTTGTCCTGGCTTTACCCACCAAATCCATTAGTCAACACTACTCTGTTACGAAAGAGTGAATCAATTGCCTCTGTTGGTTTTGATGAAATATAAGAACTGATGAAATCCAGTTATTGTTTTTAGTTTACACTCATTGCATATATTTTATAGGAAGAGGCACTTATGGACCAGTGGTGGGTTTCAATTTTTTTTTACTACCGGTTCTGTGGGTGTGGCTTGGTGGGTGTGGCATGGCTTGGTGGGCATGGCAGGGGAAGAATACTGTAAAATCTCCATTCCCACCCCACTCCAGGGGAAGGATACTGTAAAATCCCCATTCTCTCCCCACTCCAGGGGAAGGTTACTGCAAAATCCCCATTTCCCCCCGATCAGCTGGGACTCGGGAGGCAGAGAATAGATGGGGGCAGGCCAGTCAGAGGTGGTATTTACCGGTTCTCCAAACTACTCAAAATTTCTGCTACTGGTTCTCCGGAACTGGTCAGAACCTACTGAAACCCACCTCTGTTATTGACCTATAGGGGCCATGTCTACCACTGCTGGTAACTGGACTGTGTGAGAAGTGGTTCTTTCATCTACCCTTAACAGAAAGTCTCAAGAGATTTTCTATATATGTAGTATTAACGTCACAGAGGCTGGGCAGATGTTGGGCTTGTGAGTTCTATTTCTAGGACAGGATTCTTGCTTACTAGAACCATGAGATGCATAAAATGGAACTTTGTCCAAAAGATTCAATCAGAATTTAAAACTCCAGGGCCTAGGAGTTTGTTCTCAAGATAAGAAGTAAATGGATCTCACAGGACTCTGCTCACAATAACTTCAATCTTTTTTCATTTCTTATAGGGCCAGATGGTTTATTTAATTATTTGTTTCTTTAGTTTTCTTAATTATTTAAATAGTTTATATAGTCTTCCATCTTTCTACTGTGACTTTGGGCAGCTGATAATGAATTGAAACAAAAAAACAGCAAAACCGAGTTAAATTAGGTAAAAATAGAAATTAAAACAGCAATATATTCATAATAATTTGTTAAAATTATGTGCCTCCCAACTGCCTATAAATCTGGCAGTTTACAATGGTTAAAAACATTTAAAAACAAAGAAAAGTACCTTAACAAAAATAATACAAGATAAAAGAGCAAAGATAAAGAATCAATATAAGAGGGATCTTCTTGAACAAATTACAATTATATATATTATATATTGTATATAACTCCTCTTTTGTAACACTGTAGGAGTGGTTGTCCCGTTCCTAACCTATAACTTTCAATCTTTTATCATGCTTTTAATCCTTATTACGAAGCCTACTATTATAATATTTTCAGAACTCTATTTATTTTTAGTAGCTTTTCTTTTTTCTTTTTAAAATGTTGACTATTCTCCAAAGCACTTGAAGGCAGAGCAAGAAGCAATGGATGGAAGCTAATAAAGGAGAGAAGCAACCTAGAACTAAGGAGAAATTTCCTGACAGTTAATCAGTTCAACAGTGGAAAGACTTGACTTCAGAAGTTGTGGGTGCCCCAACCCTGGAGGTTTTTAAAAAGAGATTGGACAACATTTGTTTGAAATGGTATATGGTTTCCTGCTTGGCCGGGAGGTTGGACTAGAAGATCTCCAAGATCCTTTCCAATTCTATTATTTTATTTTATTTATTTTATTATTCATATTTCTATGCCGCCCACTCTCCGAGGACTTTGGGTGGCTTACACCAAAGACAGTATACTAAATAGCATATTGCCCCCAACAATCTGGGTCCTCATTTTACCCACCTTGGAAGTATGGAAGGCTGAGTCAACCTTGAGCCGGTGAGATTTGATCCGCTGATCTGCTGAACTAGAAGTCAGCTGAAGTAGCTGCAGTACTGCACTCTAACCACTGCACCACCTCAGCTCTATATTATTCTGTTATTCTGACTTTATAGGATGGATTTTTCTTTTATATAGGTCTGATTTATTTCTTTGGCTTTTAATCTTCTTCTTTCTTCAAGCTTGCTTTAGCTGGGCAACAGGATGACCTTCATACTTTGAGTGACACTGCTGGAAATATGTACTCTTGTCATATATGCCTAACGTTCTGTATTCATCCCTCCTCTCAGGAACACCCCACCCTGTCATGATAAGGCAGCACAGCAAGATTTGGGATGGGTCTTCATACACACTGAAGACAAAGCTGTATTGTAGAATTTATCACCAGCCTGCATGATAGTGGCAATCAATTTGGATGGTTATAAAAGAGGGCTGGATAGAATCATGGAAGATGACCATACTTGGAATACTGTATGGTCACTACAATATAAAAAAAGATGTTGAGACTCTGGAAAAAGTGCAAAAAAGAGCAACAAGAATGATTAAGGGGGCTGGATGCTAAAACATATAAAGAATGGTTATGGGAATTGGGTATGTCTAGTCTAATGAAAAGGTGGACTAGGGGAGGCATGGTAGCAGTGTTCCAATATTTGAGGGGCCACAGAGACGAAGAGGTCACATTATTTTCCAAAGCAAGATGAGAAATAATGGATGGAAACTAACCAAAGAGAGAAGCAACCCAGAACTAAGGAGAAATTTCCTAACGGTGAGAGCAATCAACCAATGGAACAACTTGCCTTCAGAAATTGTGGGTGCTCCATCACTGGAGGCTTTCAAAAAGAGGCTGGACAATCTGAAATGGTATAAGGTCTCCTCCTCGAGCAGAGAGTTGGACTAGAAGACCTCCAAGGTCCCTTCCAATTCTATTATTCCATGTTCTAAGATAGGTTATCAATAACTAGTGATAAGCAGCAAGTCTTGAATACTGTTTGCTGAAAAGTGGGCTATCACTCTTCAGTCTCACTTGTGAGCATCCCAAATACATTACTTTGGCTCTTGACCGACACAAAATACTGGTCTATATAGGTCTATGATCTGATTCAGCAGGCCTCTGCTCGCATGTTTATGTTTACTTTTCATGGTTAGCTTATTCTCCATTCCACATGATGTCACTAGTGGGTTACTCGAGAAAATGTTGTTTTTAGAATTTGAAAAGCTTCCTCCAATATGTTTGATTTATCCTATATTGTTAGACTTTGGGATACACAAATCCTATATTGTTAGATTTTGGATTTGCTGCTGCTGTGGGAGCATGATGTAAATGACTGGTGAAAGAGAGGGAAATATGATGAAGAGAAGAGCAAGAGGGAGATGAATAATCTGCTTTAGGGATATTCAGAAGTTATGATTAGTCTGTGATTAATGATTTGCATTTCCCTGACTAATGTGTGAATCAGAACAGTTATCCTTTGATTTCTGCACTTCTTCAGATGTTGCAGTATATTTATTTGTTATGGTTTTTTATAGGAAAAATGTGTGCAAAAAAGGGTATTTGAGAGTAAAATGCATGCAGCATTGCAGAAGAATTGAAAATGTTTGTATCTGTTTTAATCACAGATCATTACAAAATACAGAATTTAGGAATGAACACTTGGCTCAAAAGTGACACTGATAATAGATAGGTGCTACTGCTTCCAAGTATGCACCACAACACAGACTTTAGAAGAACTTTATTTTAACATATAGAAGTCTAACAGGAAAATGTATGCAAAGATGAAATTAAGGGCAACTTCCAAACTTCATAATAGAGAATGAAGATGCAGGCTGTAAGTCTATGCAGTGTAAAATGTAGCATGGAGTTTTATTTGTTGACATGATGAAGCAAAGCATAATTTCCCGCCCACCTCCATAGAAACCTAAGTTAAGGAAGAACATATATTTTTTGGATAAAAGCTGGAGGTTGAACTAGGGAGCATTGCTGGATTAGAAAACAAAACAACAATCAGAACTACTGCAACTTTCCAAGACATTTGTCAAGTGTGACTCACTTTTGAGGGGGCAGGTCACATTTTAATTTTCCAAATTAGTGACAGACCATCGAATCATCCTATCTTTTCACTCTTCTTCAAGCATGCTTTTTCTTTATCTAACTTTCAGTATTACCAACCATGATGCTGGCATATTTCTAGCTGAAAGCAAGTTGACATAATCAGTGTTTAATA
Organism: Pituophis catenifer annectens; assembly: GCF_029215685.1. NCBI lineage: Eukaryota > Metazoa > Chordata > Lepidosauria > Squamata > Colubridae > Pituophis > Pituophis catenifer. Next base: position 268,785,368 of record NW_027256882.1, on the reverse strand, counting down.
CCTGGAAATAAGAACAGGGAGAAAAGAGCAAAAGAAAAAGATGAGGCACCAAAAGCGAGGGAGAGGAATAAGAAGGAGAAAGAGAGAAGGAGGAGGAGGAGGAGGAGGAGGAGAGAAGCAGCAGATAAAAAAGGAAACAGAAAAGTCATGATTAATTCATGTCTGATATATTTTTGATGGTATTAAAATATCTTCAGTGGCTTTCAGTTCCCCCCACCCTATTAATTTCAAAGTAATGCTGAATGGAAATGTCCCTCCAATGTAGGCCATTCACTAGCTGTAAAGTGGAGCCCTCTTCAGGCAGGAGCAGTGATGAGTATCATCCTCATTCTGTCTTCTGACATGTCACTTGCTACCAATGCGAGATGGTAGTGACATGGACCATTCTCTTCACATTTAATGTGAAACTTATAGGGTTGTTTCTAGCTCAGTACATGTTCCAAGTTTAACTGATAAAACTCAAAATATCCAGGGGTCCTTTAGTATCTCCACAAGTAGGCTCTCCTAAGGTGGCTTGTTCAGCATGTTGAAGATTTCGTCTCATTCCTTAAAGATTAATGGCAGTTTACTAAGAATGCCTGCCATGGAACCCTTTCCCTAACTATGGTTGTCTATTTTCCATTGGGAAAACCCTCCTTCCAGAGGGAGAGGAGAATGGGAGAATAAAATGGAATGTTCTGACAACAGCTGGCTGGAACTCTGAGGATGAACATTCTCTGTTCTTTACTTCTTTTTGGAAAATGAATCAGAAACCAAGGACGGCACCATTCATATGAATAGTGCTATCCATCAGGGAATCCTAAAATTTTAGCTAGTAGGCATACCTGGAAGTTTAAGCACATGTTGTAGAGTCTTTCACAAAATGGTTGCTACATCCAGTGACCAGGAATCCTATCTGTCCCATTCTTCCCATGAAAGGGAATCTGTTAGCCTGATTTTTCCCCCTTCTTCAGGGCAAGCATTTGTATTTCCAAACAAAGCACTGGGCCAGTGCACATATATTTTAATTTTCTATGAAATGTTACGGAATAGACGTATTTGTAAAATTAAAAAATCTTGAAAGCTTGTGATTACACTGCACATTACCAGCATATCTCTCCAGGGGTGGGCTTCAAAAATTTTAGCAAGGGGTTCTCTGCCTGGTTGTTGGGTGGGCATGGCAATGGTGGGTGTGGCCTAGTTGGCCTCCTGCACCACAGCAGGTGGGGGGGGGCTTTCCTTGAGCCTCCAGGAGGGTGAAAACGGCCTCCCCAGGCTCCGGAGGTCCTCTGGAGGCCAGAAATGGGCCCAAACTTCCCGAACTTCTGGTAGGCCTGTTTTTCGCCCTCCCTGAGCTTCTGTGCGCACCCTGCACTTACCTGCATCCAAAACAGGCCATGTGGGGACTCCTGGGAGGGGCGGGGTGGGGTGAGTGGGGCCAGCCAGGAGTGGGATTTGGGGGTTCTCAGAACTGCACAGAATCTTAGCTAGAGATTCTCTCGAACCCCTGCGAACCCCCAGCAACCCACCCCTATATCTCTCCCTCCCTCTCCCTCTCCCTCTCTCTTTCTCCCTCTTCCTCTTTCCCTCCCTCCCTCTCTGCCTCTAAAATCATAAGAAATCTGAGGAATATAGAGTCTGGCTCTACCAAGGTACAGATCTTATGTGCATTGGTTGCACCTTGATTGCCAACTGAGGAACCCATCCCATCCCTTATTCCTGAAGCATTGAACTTGTGTTATGCCACATTAATTGCCATATGACTTAACCAGTAAATGATCGATAGAGCTCTTTGTGGCTACAACATTTTTCATTTAAACATTTTTTCAGTAAATTATAGAGTATTATAAAATACAAAATACAAAAGTAAATAGATGAGCAGTGAGGGGGATAAGGAAAGGGGTAGGAGAAGTGACAAAAGTTAGAGAAAAAAAAAGAAAAGAAAAAGAAGCATTGCCTTTCGACTCTGTTACGGTAAAAATAAGGCATTAACATCAAATCACAACTTTTTGCTTTTCCATAATAGTATGAACAAGTCATGTCTATAAAGATCTACCAGTCTAATCTGTAAAACCCAAAGTCAGAGTTTCATTCTTTTCCACTTACAACCCTTCACTTAGCCATTTCAGAAGAAGCTACAGCATTTTTCATGAAAAATTGGCTACATCTAGCCTGTTTGTCGATGGAGAGAATCTTTGGCTACAAAGACCTTAACAGGATCTTTGAATGTCCGATCTGTGCAGTTTAATATCTTGATTAAAAACTTCCCTTTTGTTGTTTTTTGAAAGAAAAGAACAGCTAGCAAATAAAAGAAAAACAAAAGACGGACATAACCGAATAGAATCCTGCTGGCACCTAGGCCTTCCTTTTTCTGATAGGATTATCAGAGTGGAAGCGTTGTGGAAAATGTGTACAGTTCTCTGTTTCTAAAATAAACTTCCTCACATGCATAGTGCTCTTGTAACTTTTCCAGCTGAGATCTCGGTAGGAGCAAAATAAACAGATTGGTAGAGTGGCTTCTGTATGCACTTGCACAGTGTGGAACTGTGTGTGCAGTTCAATGTGATCCAGTACTGGCATTCTATGGTGTGTGATGGCACTTATAAACTGCATTAGAATACTAGAAGAACTCTAGTGCATCACACTAAAACATCTCGACTAATCAGCATCAGACTAATTCAGCATCTTCTTTCTCATGGAGCCAACGCAAATAGGATTGTGTTCTTTCTTCCCAGGGACTGGCCAGTCATATAACGCTCCTGAAACCACAGCATAAATTCTTCCATGTGCCTTTTGTGCTCCAGAATTGTTTAAAGAACAGGTAGTCCTTGACTTACAACCACAATTGGATCAGAATTTCCATTGTTAAGCAAGGCAGTTGTTAAATGAGTCACCCCCGATTTTACAATCATTTTAAGTGAATCTAGCTTTTCCCCTATTGTCTGGCTTGCTGGCTTGTTGGAAGTTGACAAATGGTGATCACAGGACCCCAGGATGCCACAACCATTATAAGTACATGCCACTTGCAAAGGACCCGAATCTTGATCATGTGACTGTGGGGTTGTGACGGTCATAAGTGTGAGGACTGGTTGTAAGTCACTTTTTTAGTGCTATTGTAATGTCAACTAATCACTAAGTGAAGAGTTGTAAGTCAAGGAGAACCTGTACTGCTTCTGAATTTTATAACGAGATTGACTAGTAATCATTGCTAAATTTAACTACTATAATTGTATCTAATCTCTTTTAAAGCCTTCAAAATTAATGCTCAGCACCAGATCTTGTAGAAGTGTACCCTATAAGAGAACAATGTGCAGTTTGAAGAAGCTCTTTCTTTTCATCCAGAATATCTTTTGAATCATTTGCATTAAAAATTATTAAGCTTTAGTGAAAAACAAAGAATTTGTGTCTAATTCCCAAGCATTATTCATGTTTATAGAACTCTAGGTTTTGTCTATCTTATTGTCTATTTCTCCGATACTAGAATTTCCAATTAGCTTCCAAATCCCTATAGGACAGTGATGGCGAACCTTTTAGAGACCAAGTGCCCAAACTGCAACCCAAATCCCACTTATTTATTGCAAAGTGCCAACGTGGCAATTTAACCTGAATAATGTGGTTTTACTACCTAAAATAATGATAAACAAGGTAGAGTTCAGCTAAATGTGATAAATGCACTTTTATGCCCCTTCATTTTTTTCCTGTGTTTGAAATAATCCGTTTAGCAACAAAAAGAAAAACTTTTGTAATATCATTTCTCTCTTTCCCACCCTCTTTCTTTCTCTCTCTCTCTTCCCCCCACTCTCTGCCTCTCTCTTTCCCTTCCTCCCTCTCTTTCCCTCCATCTCCCTCTCTTTTCCTCCCCTCTCTCTTTTTCTTTCCATCCCCCCTCTCTTTCTCTCTCTCTCCCCCTTCTTTCTTTCTCTCTCTGTTTCCCCCCTTTGTCTCTTTTTTCTCTTTCTCTTTTTCTGTTCCTCTCCCCCTCTCCCTCTCTCTTTCCATCCCTCTCTCTCTCTCTTTCCATCCCTCTCTCTTTCCCTCCCTCTCTCTTTCCCTCTCTCTATCTCTATGCCTCTCTCTCCCTCCCTCCCACTCTCTCTCCCATGGGAGGGGAAGGAGCCCCTGAACTGGTGCTGGGTGGTGGAATCTGATGCCCGGAGGCTGGTGAGCCCAGGAGCAGCGCACCAACGATTAGCTGGTTGGCGGAGGGCCGAAGGCCACCTGGCTGATGGGGAGGCAGGGCAACACAACACAGGCAGCTCTGCAGGAAAAGCAACTGACATCTGGGAGGCGAGAGCAAGCCAACAATGATGCAGGATCGCATTGTGGCTCTGCATCATAATGGACCCCAGGAGGAGGAGACCCTGCCTCCCCCATTGTGAAACGCACTAAATTTCACTGTGCTGTGCAAGGTGCTGCAAGAGTAGCAGGCAGGCCATGGAGGCAGCAACAGCAAATGTACCACGACAAAGCGGAATGCTGTTTTGCACGTCTTTTTTAGTCCTGCAAACGATGATGAGAAACACAATGGAGAAATGTGATGGAGCTGGGCTGGGGCAAGGGCGCCCTTGCCCACAGAGAGGGCTCTGCTATAGGACCTTGTGTTACACTTCCAAAATTTGGCAAGAAATACGCTGAGTTTTGGTAGCCTAATTTAATTCTCGGGTCCAAAAAAGTCGCTCATCCATGCCATACCCAAAAGTCTTAAAGGTATTATTCTTTCCTTTCATAGAAGGGATTCCAATTTATTGATGAGGTGAATCTCTGAGGTGGGGTGGGGTCTTCCTGCAAAAAGGAGGAGATGATTCATGATATAATTCTTTCTATCAAACGTTTTCATTCATTGTTTTGCTCTATACTTTTTAGCCATAGTGCACCTAGGTGGGTTAACAATAAAACTTTAAATAAAAGAATGTTAAAATCTAACAGAAACAATTTTTAGTAGACTATTGAAAGGAAGATAGGACCAATTAATGTTCCCTTTGCAAGATGAAGAAGGATTTACAATGGAAATCACATGGTTCACAGTGTTTGTTAACTCCCTATCCTTTCTTTGATCATCCTTGTGTTCAGTGGTTCCATCTTTCTTCTGCTCCAGGTCTGGACTTGTAATTTCCTAGTCATAGACATGTCTTCATAAATCTATTTCCAATGTTCTTCCTTTCCCTCTTTACTACAGCAGCAGCACACACACACACACACACACACACACACACACACTCACAATGATTCTTCAGTCAAATAAATCTTTGTGTCTCCGTATGAACAAGCAAGTCAGCTTCCAAAGCAGCCTAGCCTTCTCCTCTTGAGAGATTGTAGAACACAGAATATGGGAAGAAAATAGTTTTAAGTGTTTTCAAACTGGTTTAAAATGTGGGCTGTGAAAACAAAGACAACTTAAAACATGTGAATGTATATTTCCTTCTGTTGAAAAGCAAAGTTGACAATCAAAAATAATCCCTTCTCCTGCTCTCCCAGTTTCTAGCTTGATGCCTTAACCTCAACACTCATGCTGGCTGTACATACTGAGTCAGCCATGTGGTTATGGTAACTCTCAGTCTAATCATGATAAACAGATATTGAAAGCATCCCTTAAGCAGATGAAACTAGCCAAGCTAAGATAATAGCTGATAATAGCTAAATACCACCTTCTGAATTGCCTTTGTGATCTAGTTCTTGAATGTGGTGCTGTTTGGATATATTCTTGTCTGAATTCACTGAACCCTTGCCAAGAAAATCCTTTGCCTTCTAGCAGTGGTGAAATCCAAGTTCTGTGGGCGTGGCTTGGTGGGTGTGGTGAGGCTTGGTGGGCGTGGCTTGGTGGGCATGGCAGGGGAAGGATATTGCAAAATCTCCATTCCCACCCCACTCTGGGGCCAGCTAGAGGTGGTATTTCCCAGTTCTCCGAACTACTCAAAATTTCTGCTACTGGGTTTTTGTTTTTGTTTTTTGCTTTAATTTATACGCCGCCCTTCTCCGGAGACTCAGGGCGGCTTACAATGCATTAAGCAATAGCCTTCATACTTTTGTATATTTATACAAAGTCAGCTTATTGCCCCCACAATCTGGGTCCTCATTTCACCTACCTTTGAAAGGATGGAAGGCTGAGTCAACCTTGAGCCTGGTGAGATTTGAACTTACAGTAATTGCAAGCAGCAGATGTTAATAACAGTGCTTTAGTCCACTGTACTACAGGCTCTTACGTGGTTGAGTGGTTCTCTGAACTACTCAAAATTTCCGCTACCGGTTCTTCAGAATCTGTCAGAACCTGCTGGATTTCACCCCTGCCTTGTAGACTGATAAAAACAGAGTCGCCTGCTTGAACTATTAGCCAGAAAGCTCTCATCATAAACCAAAGTAGGCTTATTAATTGGGCTTCTCTCACTTCCTATTTTCAATCCTGCTCTAATGGTCCTCTAATCATTTCTCTTTTCAGTCTGCTCCACCTCTATACAATTCTCCAAAGGTGCCAACAGCATTCTTACTACTTACTGATCTTTGAGAGAATTTGAAATGGTCTGCAAAGTGCTTCACTTCATTGATTGTACTCTTGAAGAACAATTTTAAATATCACTAACTGCTTTGCCTCTAAACATGATTGAATGGGAGATATATAAATATTGCCTAAATAATGCCAATCAGAGCTATGAAACATTCATTGGCTTAGAAGTCCATATCTGGGTTTTTCTAACTAGGGCCAATCCACACTTATTTATTCCTGTTTCCATATCAAGCTCCATACAGCTCTTTTTAGACATTCATGTTTTATGGTAGTTGGGATTGCATGAGGGGAAAAAAGGAAGAATGGATGGAGTTGGCTATTCATTGTATCTTTTTCATCCAGCCCCAAATTCCTCTATATATTATTAGGGAAAGATCTGCTATATAAGGGTAGAATCTTGCTCTGCAGAGCTAAGGGCCTTCCGAAAAGCAGTGAAGACCTGGCTTTTCCAGCAGGCCTGGGGCCGTTGATCTTGCTGTTGCGATCTTGTGAGATCCGACCATGAATGGTGTGAATGGATTTTAATGTTTTAATGTTTAAATGTTTTTATAATGGTTTTTTAAATGCATTGTAAGCCACCCAGAGTCTTCGGAGAAAGGCGGCATATAAATTGAACTAATAAATAAATAAATAAATAAATAAATAAATAAATAAATAATCAATTAATCTTATTAATTTCCAACTTTCTTCTGACAATGTAAGTATACCCATAATTTCAAAGACAGAGGGAATGGATGCCATCCCCTTTGATTTGTATTTATACCTTCTTCTGTTTTAGGAGTACAAGATGGTTTGTATCACACAGATGCGGTACCTGTTTTAGGTTCATACATCTCTGAAAAGCTTTGGATACGAATCCCAGACTGCATGGGATGCAAGAAATTGTAATTTGTAATGAGACAAAATAGTAAATTATTGTGGAGAAAAAGCATATTACTTGTATATAATTTTTTAAAAAGCTTTATCTTGCTTGGGGTGAGAGATCTTATCTTGCAAGGGCTAAGAAGACCTTGGACCATGCTTTAAGAAACACTGTTCTAAATGCACTCTTTCAGTTATCTTGAAAATTAATTGAATTTAGATCAATTAGAAATTTTGTCTTATCCTATCCACTTCTCTGTGGTGTCCAAAGCAACTGTGAAAGACCAAATGTGCAGCGGCGAGTGTAATAAAAGTTGTATAATCTTGGTATACATAGTTTTCTCCTTACTCATATTATCTTCGCAACAATCCTTTGAGATAGATTAATAAGAGTAGCATAGAGACTGTTCGAACATTGCTTGGTGAGCTTCACTGCTGAGTTTTGATTTGGACCTGGATTTTCTCAGACTTGCTGATTTAGTGATGGATTTATCATACATATAGACAGTTTCAACCTACTTGGCTCTTGTTCAGCCCTAACTCTTCATTCTTCCTATTATTTGAAATGTATGAGACTAATTTTGGCTCATGTGGCTCATTTTAAATAGAAAAAGAGAACAAATGTATACAGATAGTTGTCATTTACTGCTCACAATGGAGACCAGCAACTCCATTACTAAGCAGCATGGTTGTTAAGTGAAACATCTTTTAACTACAGTGACTTATGATATCAGGTCTGGTTGCAATCATTAATCCAATCACTGTGGGTCAATAAGCACAATGTCAATGACCACACATTGTGACCTCCTGACAGCTTTCCCATTGATTTCATTCATTTGGAAGCTGTCTGTGAAGATCGCAAATGATTTTCATATGACAGTGAGATGCTGCGACCATCATAAATGTGCCAAGCATCTGAATTGTGATCCCGTGACTGAGAGGATGGCCACAAAGAGGTGGGTTTCAGCAGGTTCTGACCAGTTCTGGAGAACCAGTAGTGGAAAGTTTGAGAAGTTTGGAGAACTGGTAATAAAAATGCTGACTGGTCCCGCCCCCATCTATTCTCTGCCTCCCAAGTCCCAGCTGATCGGGAGGAAATGGGGATTTTGCAGTAACCTTCTCCTGGAGTGGGGTGGGAATGGAGATTTTACAGTATCCTTCCCCTGCCACGCCCACCAAGCCATGCTCACCAAGCAATGCCACACCCACCAAGCCATGCCCCAGAACCGGTAGTAAAAAAAAAACTGGTAGAAACCCACCACTAGGCCACAACTTTGAGGATCGGTAATAAGTTTTCTTTTTCAATGGCATCGTAAGTTCAAATGGTTGCTGAATAAGTCAGAGGTGGGTTCAGCAGGTTCTGACCAGTTCTGGAGAACTAGTAGCAGAAATTTTGAGTAGTTCGGAGAACCGGTAAATACCACCTCTGGCTGGCCGCGCCCCCATATATTCTCTGTCTCCCGAGTCCCAGCTGATTGGGAGGGAATGGAGATTTTACAGTATCCTTCCCCTGCCATGCCCACCAAGCCATGCCCACCAAGCCATGCCATGCCCACCAAGCCACACCCACAGAACCAGTAGTAAAAAAAATTGAAACCCCACCACTGGAATAAGTGCTTGGTAAGTGAGGATTAACTGTATGGCAATAAATGCTGCAATTTGTATCTGTATAATATGCATCCCCTTTCAATGATATATCGATGTGCCACACTAAAATGTCACATGTTCTTTACATGAGTTCTGTAACAGAACTTTGGAGAGTCTGGCTGAGATTTTATTCACTGGTGTGTAGTGACATTAACAGGTCAGATGAGGAGGCATCATGAGTGGTTTGTAATGGGTAGGATATGACTAATCCAGAAAAGTGGAAAATAAAGAAGCAGGCAGAAGTGATTAAAAAAGAAAGTTGGCAGTGGAGAGAATATCTGCATGACTATTTTTGAGAGGAAAATTTCCATCATTTTGAAGAGATTCTTTTCAAGCTCCCGAATATACCACTAAGGGAATATACCACTAAGGGGAAGTCCTGCTTTTTGAAGATTTGGTGGGGATTTTTTCTTTCTGGCAAGAAGCAAGAAAATCCTCTGCTCCAAACATAAAAAGAGGAACTTCTGTAAAACTGTCTCTGCACTGTTTCTTCTGCAGCAGGAACCGAGCTGATGATTACTTGGATTTACCTTCCTAAACACCATATGGTATAAGAGGAACAAACATAGGGGTGGCAATGGGGATGCTGATCTCAGATTGGCACAGCCTCCAAGTGTCAAAAGGGCCACAGTGCAATACAGTTCAACCTAACTGTAGCTACAACTCAGAGTGAACTGGAATCTCATCCCATGGCGACCTCATCTATACCTTCTTGCTTTCAGTTCCATGACTGATTACCATCCAAGAAAAGCACTTTGTTTGTTTGTTTGTTTATTGGTTTGTTTATTTATTTATTTAGTCAAGCACGTACTAGATAACAGAAATAGATATAAACATGATTATTAATACATGAAATGGTTATGAATAAAATGGGGACATTAGGACAGGGATGGTAGATACATTGGTACACTTATGCATGCCCCTTAGAGACCTCTCAGGAATGGGGTGAGGTCGACACTAGACAGTCTAAGGCAGGGGTGGGCAACTGTGGCCCTTTTACAGCCTGTGGACTTCAACTCCCAGAATTCCTGATACAGCCAAGCTGGCTCAGGAATTCTGGGAGTTGAAGTCCACAGGTTGTAAAAGGGCCACAGTTGCCCACCCCTGGTCTAAGGTTAAAGTTGTGGGGGTTTGGGGAAGAAACCACAGAGTCAGGTAGTGTATTCCAGGCGTTGACCACTCTGTTGCTGAAGTTGTATTTTCTGCAATCGAGTTTGGAGCGGTTTACCTTGAGTTTATATCTATTGTGTGCTCTTATATTATTGTGGTTGAAGCTGAAGTAGTCATTGACAGGTAGGACATTGTAACAGATAATTTCGTGTACTTAGGTCAGACCGAAGGCGGCATAGTTCAGCTTTAACTGCATCAAAGAAACTTTATTTTAAAACCAAATTATGACAAACAGCACTTTTTAAAAGGCAAAACAAGTTCCATCACATTACTACCATGCTCTCTGGAGTTCTTGGAGCCTGGAAAATAAATGTCCATCTGTACAAAATGGTGCTCACCCCTGAAATGAACGGGCAGATGTGATTGAAAGGCATCTTCCAAACACTTGGAGAATCGCAGCGATTCAGAGAAGATAGCATATATTGAGCTGGTTGGTATAAGATAGCTTCTTCTACATACCTAAAAAAATCTAAGCAAATTTCCTGGTCCATATGATTCTGCATTGTAGAAAAAGATGAGAGAAGAAAAAGGAGGAAGTATTTGAATATGGCTAGTTCAGGGAAAAGCAACCTATGGCACTTCAGATCCTGCTAAATTATAAATCCCAGCTTCCTAAGGAAATACAATTATTGATTATAGCTGCTGAAGGTTTTATTCAACAATCTCTGGCATACTTTCAGATTAAAAAATTAGAAGATGTGTTTGATTAAAAAAAAAAAGACCAGCAGCAAGATGGATGGACTCACAATAGCAATGAGTGCACAGTTTGAAGATTTGAAGGACCAGGTAAGGATCAGACAATCATGGAGAAACACTTATCTACTATGTGCAGTTGCTAGGAGTTGAAAATAGCTTGATGGCACATAATTAATCATCCAATTGGTAGTTCTAAGAATGGTATAATGGCTGGAACTCATCTATAATGATCCTCCTGTCGAGCCTTGCAGCACACTCGACAACGCTACCACGCGATGACAGCAGCAAGGAACATACATATGATATACATACACACGGGGTGATGGTGGCACTGGGTGCAGGCGGTCGTGTGCGGGGTGTGGGGTGGAGGTGTCGTATGCGACGGGTGTAGGGCGGTTCATGAACGTTGCTGCGGAAGAACACTCCAGATCACACTGAAACCCGATACGCTGATGAGGGAGGTTGTGGTACTAATAACAAGGGCGTGATATTAAGGAGGAAATGGAGGTAATGAACGGGGGGGGGGTATTTAAACGATCACCGTCAGGGATCCATAGTGCTGATTTCGTTCGTTTTTGCAAATCACAGCATGTGTCTGGAAGCCGACGTGAATAAACCAGCATTTTGCAAAAAGCCCAGGCCTTAGACTGATGTTGTGCAACGCCAGGTCCGTGGTTAATAAGGCCCCCCTCATTTGTGAGCTAATACAGGAGGGGGGTGCGGACCTGGCAGGTATTACAGAGACCTGGTTGGGCCAAGAGGGGGGGGGTCCCCCTCGTAGAGATGTGCCCACCAGGTTTCCGCGCATTCCATCAGCCAAGGGCCCAGGGCAGGGGTGGGGGGGGTGGCGGTCGTTATAAAGGAAGGTCTTGATCCGAGGAAGGCCACTGTACCTCAGATAGCCGGATGTGAGTCTCTCCTGGTGAAGTGGGGCCATGGGATGCAGGTGGGCCTGCTGATCGCGTACCTGGCTCCCTGCCACGTGACAGCGGCCCTGCCCGAGCTTCTCAACGTTATTGCCGGGGTGGCGGTTGATACCCTCAGACTTTTGGTCATGGGGGATTTCAACCTGCCATCTACCGGTGGGGCGTCTGGGATGGCTCGGGAGTTTATGGCTTCCATGACAGCCATGGACCTGACACAATTAATTCATGGCCCCACTCACGTGGGAGGACACACTCTGGACTTGGTTTTTATCTCTGGTCAGTGGCGGAGTGGTCTGGATATAGGGGATATAGTTATTGAACCCCTGTCATGGTCGGACCATTCTCTCCTGAGACTGGACCTTTCGACCGCTGCACCCCACTGCAGGGAGGCGGAACCGACCAGGTGGTTCCGCCCCAGGCGCCTGATGGATCCTGATAGGTTCCAGAGGGAGCTTGGGCCAGTTCCTGAAACTCTGGCTCACGACTCGGCTGAAGATCTGGTGGCTGCCTGGGATAGGACAGCCGCCGGTGCTCTGGACCGAGTCGTGCCTTTGCGGCCTCTGACCCGACACCGAACCTGCCTGGCCCCTTGGTTTTCCGAGGAGCTGAGGGAGATGAAGCACCGGAAAAGACGCCTAGAGAGTGGTTGGAGGGCTAGTCGCTCCGAATCCGACCGAACACTAGTTAGATCTCATATTAAGACCTATCTAGTGGCGATAAAAGCGGCAAAGCGTAACCACTTTTCCGCTCTTATTGCATCGGCAGATAACCGCCCAGCCGCCTTGTTTAGGGTGACCCGCTCCCTCCTATATCAGGGAGCGCGGGAAGACCCCTTGCAAGGGCAGGCTGAGGATTTTGCACAGTATCTGCATGATAAAATCGCTCAGATTCGGGAAGGCTTGGACTCTGACTGGGTAGATCCCGGTGGGGTGACTGAGGCTGGTCTTGAGAATGTTACCTGGGATGAGTTCGACCCTGTGACTCCTGAGGACGTGGACAGGATCCTGGGGAGGTTAAACGCAACCACATGTTTATTGGACCCGTGCCCCTCCTGGCTGGTACTGGCCACCCGGGAGGTAACACGAGGCTGGCTCCAGAGGATCATAAATGCTTCTCTGAGAGAGGGTTTCTTGCCTCCCGCCTTGAAAGAGGCAGTGGTGAGGCCCCTCCTCAAGAAGCCTTCTCTGGAGCCGGCCGTTTTGGCAAACTATCGTCCAGTCTCCAACCTTCGCTTTGTTGCGAAGGTTGTGGAGAGTGTGGTTGCGCGACAGCTCCCACAGTTCCTGGATGAAACCGTCTATCTAGATCCATGCCAGTCCGGCTTCAGGCCTGGGTACAGCATGGAGACGGCATTGGTCGCATTGGTGGATGATCTCTGGAGGGCTCGGGACAGGGGTTGTTCCTCTGTTCTGGTCCTGTTAGACCTCTCAGCGGCTTTTGATACCATCGACCATGGTATCATGCTGCGCCGGCTGGAGGGACTGGGGGTGGGAGGCACCGTGCTGCGGTGGTTCTCCTCCTATCTCTCTGACCGGTCGCAGTCTGTGTTGGCAGGGGGGCAGAGGTCGACCTCGAGGCGCCTTGCTTGCGGGGTGCCGCAAGGGTCGGTCCTCTCGCCGCTCCTGTTCAACATTTATGTGAAGCCGCTGGGTGAGATCATCCATGGTTTTGGGGTGCGATGCCATCTGTACGCTGATGACACTCAGCTGTACATTTCCACCCCAGACCACCCCAATGATGCCCTCGAAGTGATGTCCCAGTGTCTGGAGGCCGTGCGGGTCTGGATGGGGAGGAACAGGCTTCGGCTCAACCCTTCCAAGACCGAATGGCTGTGGATGCCGGTGTCCCGGTATAGCCAGCTGGTGCCATCGCTGGCTATTGGGGGCGAGTCACTGACCCCCACAGAGGGGGCTCGCAACTTGGGCGTCCTCCTGGACACACGGCTGTCTTTAGAAGAGCATATGACGGCCGTGGCCAGGGGGGCTTTTTATCAGGTTCGCCTGATACGCCAGTTGCGCCCCTTTCTGGATCGGGACTCCTTGTGCACAGTCACTCATGCCTTGGTTACGTCACACCTGGACTACTGTAACGCTCTCTACATGGGGCTCCCCCTGAGGAGCACCCGGAGGCTCCAGCTGGTGCAGAATGCGGCCGCGCGGGTGATTATGGGAGCGACGTGGCGCTCCCACGTAACACCTCTCCTGCGCGAGCTGCATTGGCTCCCGGTGGTCTTCCGGGTGCGCTTTAAGGTGTTGGTTCTCATCTTTAAAGCACTCCATGGCTTAGGGCCAGGGTATCTGCGAGACCACCTGCTGCTACCGATAACCTCCCACCGGCCAATACGCTCTCACAGAGAGGGCCTTCTCGGGGTGCCGTCGGTCAGGCAATGTCGGCCTTCTCTGTGGGGGCACCCGCCCTTTGGAATGAGCTGCCTCCTGGAATACGATTGATGCCGGACCTCCGGACCTTCCGTAAAGCCCTGAAGACGTTTTTATTTCATCAAGCCGGCCTAGCCTAAATGGTTTTTAATTGGGATTTTAAATTTTATGGATTTGGGGTTTTAAATTGGGTAGCCAATGATTTAATTCTTTTAATTATCTTAACTTTTGCATTTGTATGTTTTTTAATTTTGGCTGTTCACCACCCTGAGTCCCTTCTGGGAGAAGGGCAGTATACAAATTAAATTAATAAATAAATAAAATAAATAAACTGTGTTTGCTGAGTTTTGCTTGCGTCTTGCACGGAACTACTGAGAGGAAATCAGCGCTCCCCCCCTTTTCTGGCTAGGGATGGCGGAGGGCGTGGATACAGCCGCTGCTTCACCGGTCCTGGAGGAGAAGGGGCCACCACCTGACACGGAAGAAATTCTGGTTGAGCCTCAGCCTTCAGTTCAGCCGAAGGAACGAGGACGAAGCCACAGTCAGGGTGAGGAGACCAGAGAGGCTGGGCTGGCGGGTGGGCCCTTCCCTAGGTGGTGGTTCCCGGACGCATGCCACACACCACCCAACACCTCAACCTGTTGGATCGACAACTATGGGAACGGTACCTGGCCCGCTTCGCTCAGTTCCGGGACAGGTTGCCGGGTCCAGGGGCCCAAGTGTTGCAGGTCAGGCACCTCCAGGACCGGCGAGGAAGCCGGGGGTGTGGGGCTCCCAACCAGTATGGGGACCACCCCCCTTACAGACCACGTTTGATGGTAACCCCGACCGGGTGGCTCTCTTTCTAAGCCAGGTACTTAGCTATATCGACCTGTATGGCCGTTTGTATCCCACCCAATGGTCTATGGTGGTGGCCATTACAACAACTCTGACGGGGGAGGCTGCTGATTGGGTGGCGGATCTGCATAAGGGATCTATGTTGAGGCCCATTTATTGTGGAGTAACACCAAGTGACTTTGTCTTATCCAAAAGAACACATAATGCCTGCCAGATTAACTCAATATTTTTCAGCGGGTAAACAGTGGCACGAAATCAATATCAGGACAAAGATGGTATATGTATGACCTAGAGTTGTGAGGGCTTCTGTTGATGCCCAGCCATACTGATGACTGCCTTTGAGCCTATCTGAAGACACTTAAACCTGAGGATTCTGTGCCAGTCTGAAAGCAGGCCTCAACCTGTGTTGTCATGGCATCGGCAGGATTGGAGAGCTGAAAGGATTAATTCCTGGTTCTGCTGCAGTGTAATTAAAGCCTCAGTAAAACAATGAAGGAAAATATTGCTGCTCTGTTTTCTGGTTGGACTAAAATGTGTCTCAGTCTTGCTTCTGGGTCTTGAGCTTTAGGCCCTCTAAGGAAATAGTAGGTTCATCGCTTTGCATTTCATAATCATCATAAGTTTATTTGTCAAGCATAAATAAGATAACAGGTAAAAGTATAAACATAATTTGAATACATGAAAAGAGTAAGTAAAAAAGGAATATTAGGACAGGGACGGTAGGCATGCTGGTGCACTTATGCACGCTCCTTACAGACCTCTTAGGAATGGGGTGAGGTCAACAGTAGACAGTTTAAGGTTAAAGTTTTGGGGGTTTGGGGAAGAAACTACAGAGTCAGGTAGTGCATTTCAGGCATTGACCACTCTGTTACTGAAGTCATATTTTCTGCAATCGAGTTTGGAGCAGTTTACCTTGAGTTTGTATCTATTATTTGCTCATGTATTGTTGTGGTTGAAACTGAAGTAGTTTCTGACAGGAAGGATATCTCCCCCTTAGATATCCCAGAAAAAAAAAAAGCACTGGTGAAACTGATACACAATTTTGGCAGGCTCTTCCATACAGCACTGCAGATATTCCCACTATGGTGGAGTTTCTGACAGACTTTACATACTGAGTTGATTAACTTCCAGCTCTAGGGGAAACCGAAAAAATATTTTGCAGCATTTTATCTGAAGCTATGGGACAAGCACTGGTGAATACTCCAATGTTATTCTTATTTCTGGGCTTCCATTCCCCTCCTGAAGTTACTGTGGTATTATGCTGATAGTCCTGTTGCTTTCTGGTTGGTCTGAGGTAGCTTCCACTAAACTTATTTATTTATTTATTTTTACTCATTGAGAAATAGAATCTTGGGGAAATACATGGAAGAGTGTGGATCATCAGCTAGCTGCCATTTTTAGTGCTCACTTATCCATTTAGGGAAGGTTGGCTGGCTGAGAAACCAGGATACCTGTTGGGGACCATTCAATACTGTTTAGAGTGAAAAGAGGGCTCTTGAAATTTGTCTAATGTTTCCTTCTAATCCAAATTTATGGGAAGAGTACTGAGTGGTATATTCCTACCAGAGACTATTTTTTAAAAAAATATTAGAGATACACACTTTCTATTCTGGAGGGAACAACTTTAGAGCCATTGTAAAATATAAATCTGAAACATGAGTTTCACAGAGACTGCTAATGATCAGATGACTACAAAGTAATATAATCCTTGCATCCCCCCCCATCCTATCAGAACCTATCCTTCCATCCCCACCATCCAGTGTCAATTGTTAATAACTATCCTTCTATCCCCTGCCATTGAACTGATGAAGCTTCTTAGAGGAAAAGCAAAATGTCTTCTTCTTTCTCAAGGGAAAAAAACAGGCCAGTTGCGTTTTGGGAAAAAAATATGTACCTTTGAGACAACTATGACCAGGAGGACTGAAAATCTCCACAGACATGAGTTGCACATTTATTTATTTCATGTGGCATAACGGAATACAGAATTAGTGCATAACGTTCACAAAAACAGCATATAAAATGTGTATCGAAATATAAAACACTAGTACAGTGAATTATTTTAAAAACATACAATATGAATGAAGAATAAAATTATGAATTAAATTGTGTTTGAGCAGTTACTAGAGTGATTAAGCCTGGATATCTAGGTTGTTTAGCCATTGGACAGCCATGCCTTTGAGATGATGCAGATATTGCAGGGATCCAGGGAACCTTCTGAGGGGCATTCCGTCACAGTATGATGTAAAGTTTGTAGGACATTCCCACAGTCACAGTTACTATTATCCACCACCACCCATTTGTATTTCCAGTATTGGCACCTGCTATGGTTGGTTCAGATCTGGTTGAGCGCTGACTAGTTTTCCTTGGAAGATCAAAGCTGGAGGGGCATTGTACTGGATCAGACACTAAATTAAACAGATCTGGGTTAGAAGTTGCCGATTCCTGTCTCAATTGCCCATGCTGTCTCAATATCAAAGTCTTCTCTGACTAATTGCTGTCCAAGTTTCCGCAGTGGGTTCTGAGATTTGAGTCTGAATATTTGATCGTGACGGTCCTTGTGTACAGGCAATAATAGAGTTTCACTGATTGTAGGATTTAAAGAAGTGTATAGAGTTTCCTCTGTAAGCTGAAAAAAATAATAAAAGAAGAGGAAAGTGCAATTACGCAGCTGGCAGAGATGAATTCGCATCCCTTAAAGCTAAGGCTTTCTGGCAATTCGTAATTGTGTCCTCTTGGAAAGAACTATCTAATGCAGATGGAACAGTTCTGCCAACTGTGAGAAAGATATCAGACTAATTTTGGTAATGACCAACTAATATATTGACCTTTGAACAGAATTGAGAAAGTATTCCTGACTAGTCACCGTTATTTACTATACGATCCCTGCATGGATCTTCATCAAACTGAAGGCAGTCGCTAAACTACTGCAAATTAATATTGATTGATGTCCACTCCAATTATTAATATAGGACACTCTGTTGACATTCCCTGAGGACTGGTGCAGTCTATTTACGTGCCCATCTTTTTAAAATACAGTCAGTGAGGTCTGATCCAGTCATTTTACTGAGTGTGATCAACAAACTAAAAAAGTGATAGTATAGAGGAATGCTGATTTTTTCCCCCAGTCACATAATATACAAAGACATAGTGACAGATTTGATTTAACTTCATACTTGTGGCTGGTTGTAGCTGCCTAAATAATCTTTAAGGGATTATAGCTGCCTTAATCTTTAAGGGATACACAAGGAACCTTCTTTATAACACCTGTCTTGTACCTTCAAATTGATCATTAGTAAACTATACATATATTTCTTTTTATGGGATGTTTTCAATAGATAAAATAAAGCACTTTCTGATATGTTCCTTTGGCCAAGAGGGGCCTGTAATTGTAGTTCTGAATGAAGAATCAGAATCATTTTTCCTCTAGAGTCTAATCAAAAAGTGTTTATCGATAGAAGAGAATATTTGTAGCTCAGGGTTGAACTGTGGGGTCCTTGGTGCTCTCTGAGCTTGATGGTTTTCTTGCAGATGTTTCATTACCAAACTAGGTAACATCATCAGTACTAGAAGGGGCTGGAGTTTGCTCTTATTTTCATATACTAGCGGCTTACCTTGTCAGTGTTGATCAGTTGCTTCACAAACAGTGTTTTGATCGGTGCCGGGTCTCTATAGCCTCAGGCAGAGAAGAGCTATTCTGCACCCCTCCCTCAAATGTTCTTTAAAATACAGAGTTTCCCAGCATTCCTTTAGGAACCTCCAACATGCAAACTGTGGTTATTCATCCTAAAGTGAATCCTCTTTATCTGGAGCTTCAAAATTTGCTGTTTGCTGGGAAGGTGTGTAGCTAAAAGTCAGTCTACATTTGGTGTACATCTGACTTTGGGAATATTTCTTCATAAGCAAACAAAAATGAATTTTCTGTGCAGTTCACACTCCTTGCTTCCTGGATCCGGATGTCACAAAGCAAAACCCACATTTTGTAGTTAAGCCCCGAACCCCATTTTGGCTGTCAGAGTGCTGCAGGAGGCAGAGTGCTCTCACGCCCCGCCTAGCCACGCCCCTCCTCCGGCTACACCCCTGGCCCTCCAAGGTCAAACACAACCCTGATGCGACCCTCAATGAAATCAAGTTTGACACCCCTGCTCTAGAGCAGCAACCTTGGCAACTTTAAGATACCTGCACTTCAACTCTAGAATTCCCTAGCCAATTAAAGTTTAGACATCTTAAATTTGCCAAGGTTAAGAAACATTGCTGGGACATCTATATGTGGAATGTTGACCAATTAAAAGTGAACACCTTGACTCCTCAGTTCTTGCTGAAAAATGAATCAGTTATGCCTCTCCTAACAAAACTGAATTGAAGAGGGGAAGAGATGCCTGAAATTAACCTGGTGGTTAAAGAACATTGTTTTACTAACTGCAGATTATAGTCTACTATTTCATCACCAATAAGAAAACCAATATTATGAAGTGAATAAAATAATTGTGAAAGTTGAGGTACTATTTTTATCCAAAATAACACCACTATATGTTTCTTAGAGGAAAGGCAATCAACAAATAGCTGTTTTCATTTCCACAATACATTTAATTACTAAATTCAGATAGTAGATTGAATTATAAAATCAAATGGGCTGATATTTACAAGCTAAACCACATGGAATGAAACAAACTAATCAAACTTACCAAGTTATGTGACTTCAACCTGTCCACTTCCATCTGATTTACTATACTATGTTGCGTAAATGATACCACTACATCTGTTTCTTTAGGAGTACTGCTTCTTTTTATTCATTCTGCACCCACAAACAGTATCCATTACCCAACAATCTCTTGTCAATATGGACTTCTGCCAAATGTAAGGGTTCAAATGCAAATTTGACAGAAGAAATTACTTGTACTTTCTTTTGAGAGTTGGGTTTTGTTCTTTAATCTGGGCAGAAATCCAATTACAGGTCATCTCTGGGAAGAGATTTATGAAATTAAAATGTAGGCCTCTAGATGTCACTGATGTATAAGAGCCTGAACATATATGTAGAGACACTCACACTAAAGAAAATGCAACATATGTCTGGGTAAGTGAAATTATCTCACCATAGCAATTTTCAGTGCATGCCTTTCCCACCTCTCCAGTCGAAGATCAGGAGGAATAAATTTCCTTTTAAGTCACCGGATATTTTGCAAGAAATCAGAATGATTGTGTCTGGCTGGGGTGAGGAGTTAGGAAAAGAGTAAAAAAGAAGACTCATGTAGACTTGACAGATTAACAAATGAAAAAGAAAATAATTGGAGCGTTGGAATATTATAATTTTAAATAATTTTCTATTAAAATCAGGCATTATTAGAAACCTGCATGTGCAGGATGTAGATCACAGAGCTGCTGCCAGAACAATACTATAACAGTGATTTTAAGTAATAACGACTGTTCCAAAATAGTCTTATTTATTGTCTTTCTATATCAGGGCTGTCAAAATCCCGTCCCACAGCTGGATGCTTCACGCGCTGGCCCGATTTAGCGAAGGGGGAAACATCACGTGATGCTGCCGTGACGACGTGCGCTTGACACCTCTGTTTTATATTAATGAGAAACTTATAAATAGAGTGGTGTTACATAGATCTTTTTAGAACAATTCTCGTTTTGCTACTCTGTAATTGAGCATGGGATAGCGAAATGCAGTAGAAAGTTAATAAAGTGGCAGTAATAATGGCAGAAACAAATAAAACCCATCTGATTTTTATTCAGATACAAAAACTAATGACAGGGAACCAACTTAATCTGAGGCAACTATCAGGTAACATGCAGGGGTTAACTGATATGGTACGTGCCAAATTGCTGGAAGGGTGCAAATGTGTCTAGATTGTTAGAACATGACTGTGACAATCTTTGGCCCCCTCAACTCTCTTGAATTACCTCAATCATCCACCTACCACAGTTTCCTGCTTTGTTCAATAGTTTAGTAAAAGGGAGTATCCTTGTCTCACTAGCAATAGCACTTAGACTTATGTACTGCTTCACAGTGCTTTACAGCCTTCTCTAAGCAGTTTACAAAGTCAGCATATTGTCCACAACAATTTGGGTCTTCATTTTACTGACCTTGGAAGGATGGAAGGCTGAGTCAACCCTGAGCCAGTCAGGATCAAACTCCAGGCTGTGAGTTGAGTTTGCCTGCAATATCACATTTTAATCACTGCACCACCAAGGCTCTTGTCTAAGTGCTATTGCTTGTCCCAAACTGCTGCTCCTCCCTGATATTTCTCATCATATTGATTGTTCTCAGAGACAGCAGTGGAAAACTATCAGTGAAACTGCTTTCAGTCATATTGTGCTTGTAAAACTTGATGCATCTGTCTAGCCAGCATGGCAAATAGTCCAAGTCTCCCTGTCTGATTGCACACAACTTGTGAAATGATCATGTTCCAAAAATTTGCATGCAGGGCAAAAATAAAAAATAAAATCAGATGGAAAGTTTCCATGGTAGTTTCCTTTACTGATCTTAGTTCATTCCTTCTAATAGTGATCTCAGACGGCAAGTAGCAACAGGACTATAATCAAAATTGGGCAAGCAAAATAAAAGAATGAGGCATTGGTATGTTTGGGGAAAACCACAAAGTTTCAAAAAGTGCAAGAAAACTTTGTATGGGGGAGAGAGAAATTAATCAGGCAAATTAATACAGGGAGTAACTTTTGAAGACTCTATATACTCAGTGGTCCAAACATACTAAATGCCTGTTGGAGCAAAGGAATGATTAAGTGGAGAAAAGGCACGACTGGCTGATCAGCATGCTAAAAAGGGATACTACAATACTGATTACAAGTCCCATTTGTTATGTCCTATATATAATAATATCTTACATCTTTGTGACATGTCTCCAATCTTTTCTTTCTTAACCACTTTAGCCTGTATGAGAAGGATTGTTATCATTTGAAATCAGAGAGAGAGAGAAACAGCCAAAGAATGTGGGTTAAACTAGTTTGGACTTAGCTATTTGGAACTCCTACCTTTTACTGTAGAAATCACCATTTATTTTATTTTTATTTTTTTTTATTTTAATTTGATTTATATGCCGCCCTTCTCCGGAGACTCAGGGCGGCTTACAATGCGCTAAGCAATTTACTTTTAAGTGTGATGGGAAAAAGTGGAACTAACTTTCCACTTTCCAACTAACTCCTAGGTTCCTAAAGTTGCACTATTTCCCTTTCATATTGTGATGGAGAAGATATAGATTAGAACAGAGATGGAAATAAATGCAAGAGTTCCCCCCATCCAGCAGTGCAATTTCAAACTCAATTTCAATTTGAAAAGAGCAACCAGAAATATAGTAAATAAGGTTGTCACACCTTAAAAGCATATATTTTTAAAAATGTAATCTTCAAGGGAGTCACAAAACTCTTATTTTCTGTAACATATTAACCAGCCTTCTGGAAAACAAAACAAAAAAAATGCAGAATTTGATTTCTGGAGTGACAGTATATTTTCAACATTCCTTATATAGACTCTGACAGAATACGCTGAAAAGCCACTGATAAGAGGAATTGCATTTCCATCCACTCCACAGATTCTTAAAAATTAAGAATGCAAAGGAGGAACTGGGAATAGTTCAGATCAATGTTTCTCAACCTTAGCCACTTAAAGATGCATGGACCTCAAACCAGAGGTGGGATTCACTTACCTTCCCAACCGGTTTGCAAATGTGAGTATGTGCCTTTGCGCATGTGCACGGCCTTCTGTGCATGAACAGTAGTTGCGCATTACGTCTGGGCGGGTGGGCAGAGCTTCCTGCAGTCACCGCTACCAGTCGTGCAATCCAGAGAGAACCGGCTGAATCCCACCACTGCCTCAAACCTCAGAATTCTCCAGCCAGCACAGGGAAGTTCATGCATCAAGTGGCCAAAGTTGAGAAACACCAATTCAGCTGGACATCTAGCTATCTTTAAATCTTGGACTTAAGAGTCTTAGGAGGGTTCCCAGGACAGCTCTACATAGACTAAGCAACATTTTGTTTTAGCAGATCTTTGATTATAATAAAATGAGAATTTGGTATTTGCTGCTTATTTTTGGAATGTAGTTTTGGGGAAAAAAAATATAAAGAAGGGATGCTTTGGGGAGTCCGATATATCTATACAGATCAAGTTCTGTATATATCTATACAGAACCTATTTACATGCCTCTCCCCATCTTACTTGGATGTCTTTCCTAATGTCCAGTTCTTGCTGTTTCATTGGGAATTAGTTTTCCAGAGGTGGCTTGAAGGAGCAAAGAGACATATCTTAAAAATGTAGCCAGCAGAAAAAACGAGGAATGAGGATATGAGAGGACTAGCTGGAAGTCTGATGGAATTCTCTTGTATGAAATAAAGTAGCAACGTAGCAGAATTTTCCAACCTTACTTCTTAAAACAAAGAACAGCATCCTCTTCTCCACATAGTAGGCTTTGAAAATAAATTCAGGTATCATAGAGAATAGTTCATCTTGTCAGTATATTTGGACATCATATAGAACAGGGGTGTCAAACTTGATTTCATTGAGGGCTACATCAGGGTTGTGTTTGACCTCAGGGGGCTGAGGTGGGCATGGTCAGCTCAATGTCACTCAGGTCAGGGGTGCCTGTGGTGGCTCAAGCACTCTGCCAGCGAAAACGGGCTCCTGCAACCCTCTACCAAGGAAAACGGAGCTTGGGAGGGCCGCGTGCGTAACAGGTTTAAAAGAAAAGGAATCAGCAGACTTATTAGTCTATAAAAGTGACAAAGCTACAGACTTCTACAAACTCAGCTTAGTGATAGTTGTATGATTTGGGACAGCAGGAAAGGAGCAACATTTCCAGAGGGTCAGAGGGCAAGAGCCAAGACCAAGGCTCATTTGAAAGGGGAAGTTGATCTTGGCCCTTATCCAGCCTTCCTTTATGATTAATGTTTTATGTACCTTTCCATATATATCTGTGACTTATAACAGACCCTGCTTAATGAACACACACACACACACAAAATCAAATGCTTAAAAATAGATAATTCTTGAAATATGGAGATTCATTTAAGGCAGCAGATACTTTCACACAAAAGTAAACTAACTGCCTCTTTCTTTCTCTTGTGTATATGTGCACGCACACACTGGCCTGGGTGTTTCCAGCCAATTTTTCACAGAATTGTTCCTGCACAGTTTTAAGTTGTATAAGAGAGGAATTCCTGCTTTCTCATTTTCCCATTGTTGAATAGAGTTCACAGCTGATCAGCCAGGAACTCCCCTTTCCCTTCCTTCTCCCTGAGAGTTTCTCCAAGAAAGGAAGTCTGTCATTCACAATCAACGAATCCAGCAGAGCTAAAATAGTCTTCTGAGGTAGTTTCATGATTTGTGCAGAGTCCTAGGTAGCCTCAAAGACTGTTCTAAGGCCTAATCCAAACATGACAGCAATAGCGCTTAGACTTATATACCGCTTCTCAGTGCTTTATAGCCCTCTCTAAGCAGTTTTACAGAGTCAGCGTTTTGGCCCCCAATAATCTGGGTCCTCATTTTATCCACCTTGGAAGAATGGAAGGATGAGTCACCCTTGAGCCTGGTGAGATTTGAACAGCCAAATTGCAGGCAGCCAGCAGCCGACAGTCAGCAGAAGTAGCCTGCAGGATTGCCTTCTAACCACTGGGTCAACAATGGCTGCAGGCCTATCTGGATAAATCATAGTTGGGCAAATGCAGAGACATCAAACCCCCATGGTCTTTCATTGTTGGTTCTACTGAATATATTTCAAGCAACTGGTAGCCTAAAGCTTTGCTGGCTGAGGAACTCTGGGAGTTGAAGTCCACAAGTCTTAAAGTTGCCAAGGTTGGAGACCCCTGGCCTAAAGAGCATCCATTCATCCTTTATTCAAACTCAGGACAAACTATGTATGTGAAAGAAACAAAAGAGGTGTATTGTGATCGCTAATCCACTCTTAGGCTTCAGTTCACCTGTAAAAGAGAGCTCTGATGAGTTCCCTCCTTTAAAGTGTTATTTCTCTTGAGAAATAAGAGCTCCAATGCTAATCCTTACTTCATAAAAATGGTTAAGAGGCCTGGGAGAATCATGTCTGATCAGACAAGTCTCCCCCTGCTCTCCAGACCTAGAATAACCTCCTGAACTAGGGCAGAATTTTTTTCCTCTCTTTTTCTTGTATTTATCAAATATTTCTATAGGCCTTATTATAAATAATTGTTGATGCCAAAGTTCATGTTAATTTTTCATTTTTAAAGTTTTGCACAGCTGTGTTCCCATCTACTTAAGAGAAAATCCCATGAGACTCACTGAAACTTACTTCTGAGTAAATTTCCCTAGAACTAGGCTGCATGGCATAATTGTGGTCGAAGCTCTGGTTTCTTATTGCACAATTCTCTGTATTTACTTTACCAACTTCATAATTGCTGTTTTCTCTTCAAAAACCACACACCGTGACACACATTTCCTTGCAGCCGCTGCTGCTGCTGTTCAAATTCTGAATAAAAATCATTCTTCTTCTGTATCTTTGGGACACTCATCTACATAGTAATGTTGGCTGTGTTTTTGTTTTGTTTTTGTTTCAGATAAGTGCCTGTCTAATTAGATCTGCAGAGACTTGTGTGATTTGGGGCCATTGTGTTTCATTTGGAACAGAGATAAAACCATGTATTACTGGCAGAGGCCTATAACTTTTTCTGAAAGCCTTTTTGATGTAACATTGGAAACATTAAT
Organism: Pituophis catenifer annectens; assembly: GCF_029215685.1. Classification (NCBI taxonomy): domain Eukaryota; kingdom Metazoa; phylum Chordata; class Lepidosauria; order Squamata; family Colubridae; genus Pituophis; species Pituophis catenifer. The sequence continues at coordinate 268,759,683 of NW_027256882.1, read as the reverse complement.
GTTCAGAACGTATTTCCTCAGCAAGTGCTGGCAAGTATTGAATTTGAATAAACTATTGCTGTATCTTTTAGAAGGCTGCCACCCAAGACTCACTGAGATTTACTTCTGAGTAGAAAATTACATGACTGCTTGAAAACAGAGCAATTGTGCTGCATTATTTGAAGACTTCTGACATTAGTGGTTCTGAGACATCATAAACCTTGCTAAACCCCTGCCAGGAACTGTGAGAAAAACAGTGGTTTCCTTCCTTCCTTCTTAACCTATTTAATTTTACCCAAGTTGGGCCTCACTGAAACTAATGGGAAAATAAATAAGTAACATTTTAAACCGATTCCAGAGTGGGCCAAGATAAGCAAGTCTAGGAGGAGTAAGGATCCATCGCCTCTCCCATCAAGCTCCTTCCCTTCCCTATTTTACTTTCTTTCTTTGTCATATCCCAATATCAGGTTGATCCAGAGTTTATTTGCTTTTCAAAGTTTTTTTTTTCAAAAGAGAAATTAATAGAGACCAAGAATGTAGTCTGTCCCTTAGGTTGGAGCAGGGGTGAAATCCAGCAGGTTCTGACAGGTTCTGGAGAGCCGGTAGTGGAAATTTTGAGTAGTTCGGAGAACTGGCAAATATCATCACTGGCTGGCCCCAGAGTGGGGTGGGAATGGAGATTTTGAGGTATCCTTCCCCTGAAATTAAAAAAAAAAAATAGAATTTCACCACTGGTTGGAGGGATCACTTTAGGTCACTTGTGCTCCCTTGTTTTTGTGGGGAAAATAGAAGGCAGGAATATTAGGTATGTATACCAGTTAAATTGCCCCAAATTGAAAGTGGGATAAAAACCTCACGGAGGGAGGTTTTGTTGTCTTCTTAGAGCTTATCCTGTATCCCAAACAATGATATGAACATGAGCTGCCATTTTTAAAAATGGCATGACCTCTTGGCTTCATCTCATCCTATACTGTAGTGCCATGCTGATTCCATTAGCAACTACCTTACTCAGTGTGCTTGTGCCCACCCTGTCACAATGTTTGGAGAGGATTTGCTCCTTCAAATAATGGAAAACATTGGACCCAGAGGTGCATTTGCCCTCCCCTCCCAAATCTAGCATTGAAGAAGAGAGGGAAAACTTTCTTTTAAATAGAGATTTGGTATTTAGCTGCACAAGGAAGGAATTGTTATAATATTATTATCTGCTTTTAAATACTTTGATCTGTGGCAGTTTTTAGCAGTTTTTAGTTTTTCTTTATTACAACTTTTCTCAATCTCAGGAACTTCAGTTGAAATCCACACATCTTAAAGCTGCTATGATTGAGAAATACTGCTTTATAATTTCTATACTACCCAGAATCTCTGGTTTGAGTGGAATAGAAATAATTTAAACTAAAAAAAAAAAAACTATGACAGTGGTAAGTTACATATACATAATTTTACTCTGGAAAGTTACATTGACCTCTCATGTCTTCCCTATTGTTAAAGCCCTTCCCTGATTTTCTGCCAAAGTTTAAACTTGAAAAACCTTGATAGAATTAGGACTATCACAAATTACTCTCTTTTTTAGCAAATTTATGAGTGGAGTATTTCAACAAACATTTCTACCAATTTCTCCAAGGAAAAGATAAATCAACCAACCAACAGTTTTCAAGGGCAGGAGTCCTTTAGTAGTATTATTATTGAAAATATTTCCATGGGAAGAATTCCTTAATGCTACTTTCCTTTGAAATTAAATAAAATTGTGGGAAGAGTAGATCACTTGGAGATATGATGGTTCAAGATACTGTATTCACATGCAGGTCTTAGCTACTTCATGTGCAGAAACATCACAATCTACCCATGAGAATTTCTCTGAAATATCTTCTCTGAAATAATTATTCTAACAAATTATCTTCCATCAAATTGAAGGAGAACTCATAGGTGAATATTCTAGATAAAATCAACACTACTGTTGCTTGTTACTTCAGTCTCATGAGTTGTGTCATCCTGGGCCATGGTATGCATATAGTTCAACATGTCATGTAAACCAGAAAATGTGATTGATTGAACAAGCTATGGTTCAGTAAAGTATCCATGTTGAACGAATGGAGTCTTTTAAATAATTTCAATGTATTATAACAATGTCTGATTCAAATCAGACATGCAAAGACAAGAGTTATCCAAGCAAAGGTACCAACCAAGGATGCAGATGAAGTTCTACAACAGGGGTGTCAAACTGGTGGCTCTTGGGCCAGATGTATCACATGCAGTCCATGCCCACCCCAGCTCTGCAAATGGGGAAAACATCGCAAAATGTCACGTGACTGCAACATGACCCTGTGAGTTTGACACCTGTGCTCTACAAGATGTTATGTATAAGCAATTATCAGACCTATCAATGATAATCTAATAATCATGATACCAAATTGCTCACTCGAGATATGACTACACAAATAGGTGACAACAGACAAGGGGAGGGGGGTTATGACATCTAATCAGCCTGCATGGATCAGGTAAATAAACAGGCAAGAAGTGATTATCAACTTGCCAAAGAAATGATAATTCCAGCTGTAAAGCTGAAGAGCTGTTACACTCTTTTCAGCTCAAAGTATTTTGAATCATTCTATTTGGGAGCTTCTGGATTCAGTGGACAACATGATATAGGTGGAACAAGGTGGATTTCACTGTGTATAGTAAGCAAGTCTTCATACTATGCATTATTGAATAAAATATTGAATTCCAATAGCCAATATTCATCAACTACATTGATTTCAAAAAAGCATTTAACAGCACAGACAGAGAATTACAGAAAACAAGGTGCCCCCCCAAATTATCTTACTATATTTCTGAATTCCAGTTGCTATGTGAGGACTGATAATGACTTCACTGACTTCACATATTTTTTTTAAATGGGTGTGCAGTTAAAAGGACAGCAGACAATTCGTAGCTCTTGAGTCATGATCTGGCAAAGTATTGAATAATGATTTCCATACCAGAAAATCTCTCACACACCTCAAAGGTATGGCATGCATTGTATCAAATGTAACCTTTATGAAATCAACATGATTCCCAGAGGACTTCAAAATGAGAATTGAGCAATTGCATCGTCTCTTTTATAGGATTTTTCAATGGATCAGACAAGCATTGTCTATTGAAAAATTCTATATGTGCATGTGAATTTTTTTTGAGAGTGGGAATCTAACCTAAACAATGATTGATGAAGCATTTTGTAGCAGAAAGGACATTTATTTAAAGGAAACATGTTATAAGCAGAACAAAGCCTAGTACTTAGCTAACTATACTCCACTAGGAGAAAGTCAAAGAGCACATGCTTTTTACATATGTGCCAGGAAATAGAGCTGAAGGAAGTAAGCTTAGATTTGGAATTTTTAATGACAAAGATTAGGCAGAGTAGTAGACAAAGAAGAACATAGAGTAATTTCTGATCTTTCTATGCACATCCCGCTACTTGCTCATGGTCAATAAACCATAAAATGCTGAACTTTCAGAACTTTTGGATTCATACCTTCAATATTGCCATTTTCACTTGTAACACCACTGGCTTTCATCCTTCCTACTTCCTAAGTAAGTAGTTAGTAAGTAAGCAAGTAAGCAAGGAGTCAAGAGGTGAACAAATGGAGTAGCTGGACAATTATTGGTTTACACATTGCAGTCAACTGGGGAAGACAATCTGAAGTGCCACTATAGCACCTTTAAAATTACTTGTTTCAAACAGATGGCATACTTGGGTTGCAAACAGATGCTATATTGAATTGGAGAATATTCAAGGCTTATGTGCAAGACCAACGTAAGTTTACTCTAGCTAAAAAATGCAAGAAATATATCCTTTTCCTTTTAATCCATAATATATCCACTGAAAAGTAAAAATGTTAAGCATGATCCTATCCCTAAACTGAACCATCCTGTGATTTGCTTAATTTTCAATTAATCTGCTTGGGTGCCATTGCCAATTGTGGTTTATGTTGTAAATCATGATTGAGTAATGCTTGGCTTAGTAGAATGAGAGAATACACACTTTGCCTTTTGTCTGACATGAGTCTTCCACCTGAACATATCCAAAATGCTGAGAAAGCATGTTTTATTTCCTTTTTTTTTATTTAGAAAAAACCACCCAAAAAGAACCAGTTTAACCAAGTAATCCACAAGATAACCAATTAAATTATTCAAGGAATTAAATTGAAAACCAATAATTGCAGAAGGTATGTTGATACAAGATTTATGTATACTTTTTTATTTTCTCAGACCAAGCATGTATTAATGAGCTTATTAGGAACCAAGATAAATGAATGTTATTCATTGATAGTCTGGAGAAAGCTTGACTCTTATCTTCTAATTTTCTGCATTGCAGATAGTTTTATTCAATGAGAGGACATTTGTAAAATAATTTAGTAAATCAATATTATTTATTGTTTCATTTCTTCATACTTTTTAAAAATTATAATAATTATTTTTTTTTAATACACAGAAGGAGCACAGAGGAAAAGATCCAACAATAACAATTCCATTTCCAGTGTATTATCCCATCATAACGAGATGCTTGGTGTTTTTGTTTAAATGATAGTAATTTTTTCTAAATATGAAATTATGTATATCTGTTTGCATGGGAATCCAATGCATGGGAATGCAAAATTTTTGGTGATGTAACTACTCTAATCCCCAGGAATCCTGCATGAAGAACTAAGATCTAAGATTTAAAAAGGAGGAGTAACATACTGGAACTGCGAAAAAGCATAGAAATTGCAAACGGCATTATGGTTGTGGAGTTCTAGAGGACTTTTTTGTATAGCTCTAAAGTTCCACCTGCTGAGTTGTACTGCTCAACAGAAGAAAAGTTTCTTTGCACTTATTATATGAATCAAATGGTGATCAAGAAATATTGAGCAATGGTCTCTCTATATATACAAAAAGATACAATGTTAGCTAAAGATGAGAGGGACATATATTATGGAAGCTTTTCAAAGGAAATGGAAGTTCTTCAGGATGATGGAGACTCCATCAAAAGAATAAAATGCCTGTTCCTTCATGTTCCCAAAAGACTGTCATTGGGTGCCTATTATTGAATCATGTTCCACCTCAATGGATACACCCTGTGGAAATATGAGGTCCCCCTTATCCTCTTAGATCTTTGGGGAAGGATCAAAAGGTTGTCCCAAACCAGAGTTTTAAAAAATCCTTTATTTGATAAGGTAATGACTAATTTGACCCCTTGTATAATTCAATAATGCAGTGTTAACTGCAATTCCTTGTTTAAGAAGAAATCTCAAAAGCCTTATCATTTGCCAGGCCCTGTCAGTTTCACCTAGCAGTAGAAACCTAAGCAACCCCACACAATCCTTGATGAACAAGGAATGCAAGGACACACTTAATTAAATGATACCCACTTTTCTTTCAATCCGAGTTTTTTTCCCCTGCCTTCAGTGTTCTCAGTCAATTGTAATAATAAATAATTAGGTGTGGGAGAAGGAAAAAGTCTGGTCTATGCGGTTGCATTCCTGATCCACAAGCCAGGCAGCACCTTCTCCCACAAGAGAAAATGCCCTGAGAATGTTTGCTTTAGTGGTTTCTGTTTTAAACAACTGGATTGGCCAGTTATGTTCTAGTTTCAGTGATGCCATCCACACAGTGTGGCCTGAGCAAAGTTGCACTTTCTCCACTGTTTCATTAAAGGAATGTCACCGAGCAAGGTTTTGAGTTACACATGAGTTTTGTTATGGAAAACACATCTGTTTGCAGGATAGTTTAACTGTGGGTATTTAAATTAACTGCATAAAAATTGTGGGCATTTGAATTAATGACATAAAAAATGTGGGTATTTGAAATAATTACATGAATTAAAATAATTTAAAGCCTAGTGATTATTTAAGTCTGCAGTTTTGTAGGCACACCACTAGGAGATACCGTGTTTCTCCAAAAATAAGACCCTGTCTTATATTTTTTTTTGAACCCCGAAATAAGCGCTTGGTCTTATTTTCAGGGAGGTCTTATTATTTTGGGGCGCGTGGAGGAAACCAGAGGAAATGGCAGGGACCGGCTGCGCATGCGTTTAAATATTTTCAGGGAGGGCTTATTTTCAGGGGGGCTTATTTTAGTGCATTTGCTCAAAAGCCCGATTGGGCTTATTATCAGGAGATGTCTTATTTTAGGGGAAATAGGGTACTACTGGTGAATACTAAAGGCCCTCCTGAATAGGCATGCATAATATGGTTGGTGACATAGTCAGTCAAATGTTTAGATTTGGCATTTTTGTCCACCTATTGAATCCTTTGCAAGAACCTGGTAGATGTTGTTTGATGGTATCAAAGGTATCATTGCAGGATATAAGCTGTTCTAACGAATGCTGCCTTTTGCAATTGATTGATGGTGATTTTGTCAATGCCGATGGTGTTCAAGTGATGCTCCAAATGTTTTGGGATTCCACCCAGGGTGTCTATTGACTATTACTATCACATTTGCTTTCTTGGTATTATGACGATGATGATTAAATCCATAGCATCAGCCTGTACATTATCTGATATTTAATCAGAAAAGTTTGCACTAGTGTTATGCAGGTTAGCTTTGAAGGTTGTCTGGGACAACAAACAATACATTACATAATTTTCATAGCTTTCCAATGACTAAGAAGCCAGCACATCAGGTTCTATCTCTTGCTCAGCAAGCAAAGATCATTCCTCTCTCCGGCTGAAGTTGACATTACATAAAGCAGTATTTCTCAACCTTGTCAACTTTAAGATGTCTGAACTTCAACTCCCAGAATTTTCATGCCAGCATGCTGGCTGGGAAATTCTGGGAGTTAAAGTCCAGATGCCTTAAAGTTGCCAAGTTGAAAAACACTGGCAGAATTAGATAACTTTCATTCTATAGGGAGAAATAACCTCCCCTTTTTTTCCTTTTCAGAATCTTACAATTCGACCACTTTTCGTTGCATGGAATTATGGTCAAGTTTAAGCACTGTTCAAAGACTCTGTCCTTAAAGAGTAAGTTATTTTAATATGCCTTCTATTTTTAAAATGTATAATGAGCCATCAGTTTTGCATTGGTGGTAGTAGAACTATTTGACATAGATAGAAGGGGAGAAGAACAGGGAAAGAGACCAGTTTGAATAGTATCCATAGAACCATCAATATCTTTTGTGTTTGAAGGACTGTACAAACCAAGTCCAATTTAAATGTAACAAATGATCTGGATCAGGGTCAGCACTGATGCTCTTGCCATTAGAATAGCTCCACATTGTGCACTAGAAACCAGCTGCAACTTTCCCTTTAAATTTAAGCAGTAGCTTTTGATCTGATAAATGTTGCTTGTACTGGGTTTTTTTTAAAATGTAAAACCCGAAACATCAGCCAATATAAACATACTTCCCATAAACCTGAATATCCTTCAATTGATTGGAATATATTATAGTTGGGAAGTGGGGGACAGGAAATCTGACCTCTCCCTCACGTACATTTTTCAGAGTGGTGCTTGCTTGGTATAATTACTCTTGAGGATATCTACCCTTCTGTCCTTGAGCCCTGCTGATGGGAGGGAAAAAAAAGGCAGGATCAAGAAAGGAAGGGCTAACCTGTTACAGAAATGGCTGGCTGCCCTGGGAACTTAATTATGATTTCCCTCACTGCGAGTGTGTGGGGTGCTTCCTCTTCTTCTCCACCTCCTCCTCCCTTGACCCAACTTGTTCAGGAATGTGAGAAATGGGTGTGACCTTCCCAGCTATTAGGGTGAAAGGAAGGAGCATACCAAAGTTATGAGGCAATAAAAAAAGAAATGCTGTTCGTTCTAATTGCCCCACTGCCCAGCGGCTGCAACTCAGCAATATTTTGCATGGCTCCAATAAGAATAATCATTAAAAACAAGCTGGGGTATTAAAATCAGTGGAACAAGTTAATAGCTGTTATCTATCCTGTTCCTAACATTTTGATTATTTACTATACATGATCAGCTGCTACTGTTGCTTTATGCATATTTATTAGAGACATCCAAGTGAGAATGAAAGACTTGTGAGACAATGAGTATATGAGGTCCTTGATTATTTCATTTTGAGCTGAGATTTGTCTGAATGTTCCACGTGAATCAGCCCCATTAGACAGGAGGCTTTCTTTGATTTCCACTCCCCCCTTCCTTTACTCCTAAGGAACCATGCCTCTAGAATAAATTGTGGCAAATATTAACAGTGACTGTATTTCTCTCTAGTGCATCTAATAAAAAATTCCCAAAGTCTTTAATAGAGAAATCTTAGTAAAACGGAATCATTTCAAGGCTTAACAAAAAAATGAAGCCAATCTCCAACACCCCTACTCTCTAAGTAAACCGATCTTGTGTTGGAGAAAGGGAACTTGGTGAAGGTGACTAGAGATAGGAAAGTCAGAGTAGGTTTCAACTTAGACTCAGTTACTTTAATATTATTTCTTGCTAGATTGAACAGGAGTTGCAGCTTCCTAAACTACCTAGTTCAGTGAATAAGGCAGAGTGGAGGACGCAAATATAAACTCTACCACTTCTGTAAGAACTGAGATTCATGATCATTTTCAAAAGCAGACAGACAATCTGCTTTCCTTATGGTGTTTTGTATCATAAACTGGAGAATGCAGAATAACAGAGTTGGATGGGACCTTGGAGATCTTTTAGTCCAACCCCTGCTCAAGCAGGAGATTCTGTACCATTCTGTACAAATGGCTATCAAATCTCTTCTTAGAAACCTCCAGTGATGGAGCACACATAGCTTCTGAAGGCAACTTTTCCCACCAATTGTTCTCACTGACAGGAATTTTTCTTTAATTCTAGATTGGATCTCTTTGTCAAGTTTCCATCCATGACTTTTTGTCTTGCCCTCGGGTGCTTTGGAGAATAGGTTGACCCCCTCGTCTCTGTGACAGCCCCTCATATTGGAGGACTACTGTCATGTTCTTCTTTTCTTCTCTAGACAGTCCCAGTTCCTGCAACTGTTCATCATATGGTTTAGCTTCCAGTTCCCTAATCATCTTTGTTGCTCTTCTCTGCAGTTTTTGAGCCAAAGTGGCACAGTGGTTAGAATGCAGTACTGCAGGCTACTTCTGCTGACTGCTGGCTGCCTGCAATTTGGCAGTTCCAATTTCACCAGGCTCAAGGTTGACTCAGCCTTCCATCCTTCTGAGGTGGGTAAAATGAGGAACTAAATTGCAATAGACTGTCTCTACAAACCACTTAGAGAGGGTTATAAAGCACCATAAAGCAGTATATAAGCCTAAGTACTATTGCTATTCTAGAGTCTCAAAATCTTTTTTGCATTGTGATGACTTAAACTGTATACAGTATTCCAAGTATCTTACCTGTGCAGTATAAAGCGATACTAACACGTCACATGATTTTGATATTATCCCTCTGTTGATGCAGCTTATTTTTTTATATATATATTTTATTTGTTGATGCATCCTATCTATTGATGTAGGTTAATCTATTTATTGGATTTATGCTTTGCCTTTTCTCTTTGCTTTCATATAGAGATCTCATTTCAGTTTTGTATCCAGTTTTGCAACCCTATAAGGTAGGCCTGGGTCAGAAATAGTTGCTATTCTGTTCTAAAAGTCCTCTAGAGAACTTTATTACTGAGTGGTCACTTGAAACTGGGTTTCTCTATTCTTAGAGATGGTTCTATAATGGTTCACTCCAACCATTATATCACATTCAAGTTTTTACCTTTAGTTGGTTTATTTTAATTCATTCAACCTGGTATTCAAAACAAAACAGATACTTATCATACAATCACCTTTGTCATTTATTCTTCCATTTCCAAATGGCCTGATCACTTGCTTGTATTCTTTCATCTCATTCCCATCCAATCATTCATATATCATGGATTCCCTCCCACTCGGATTGAATATTGCACAATTTATTCCATCTTTGGTTTTTTCATTATCATCATTCGCTGAAGTGTAATATCAATTTCATAGACATTCAGAACAATGCAGATGAGACCAGTTCCTATGTTTTGATATGTGTTTTAGCCCTTTCATTCATACTCATGAAAGCAAACTCCAGCACAGGTGAAATGTGAATAAGTTAAAAGGACAAAGTATGAGAAACAGAAGCATGGAAAAGTCAAAACTGCCTACTGTTATTATTGGTCACTAGATGTAAGGATGTCTCCCACTCTTTGACAGCTGCCCACAATCTTTACAACACTGGACACTTATATTTGATAACACACTGAAGCATTATTTGAATGCCCAGTTCCACAATAATTACATTGCTAAAATTATGCATTTCTCAGTCTGTACAGATGATACCATTTTTATTTCTTTCTTTGAACTTGTGCATTATTTCTGATTTCATTTTTGATAAAATCATCCATGGTTTGACAATTCTATTCTTAAATAAATATGGCAACTTTGATTACAAGAATATAGGTAGCTATCACAGAGTCAGTGGTGGCTGTATTGCAAAGGAAACCATGTACCCTCTCCCTCAGATTGTGGGTTAAAAAAACCCCAATGGTTTTCATTACTTTTAAATTTGTTTTTGTTGTCATCAACAAAATCAGCTTCCCTGCCATTCATCAAGGAGATAACAGCTTTACAGAGTTTCAGATAGCAATACTATGAATTGAAACTGTAAAAAAACCAAGCATCTGGAGGTATTGTCAATCACTGATAGAGATAGAGATAGATAGATAGATAGATAGATAGATAGATGCTGTAGATAGATAGATAGATAGATAGATAGATAGATAGATAGATAGAAACTGCCAATTACTAAAAAAGAAACTGAATTTCTTCCTTAGTTTAATTCATGAACAATGGCATCATTTTACTTTTCAGCTGTTGCTATTTTTAGTTTTCTTCTTTGCAAAATGTAGTTATGGGGATTCTTTTGATGAACGCAGTTAAATATGTCCCTGCTAGATACAGAGGAAAGGAGGAAAACCAGTTGCTGTGAAGCAACAAAATAGTGTGAAATAGATTATTCAAATTCGATTGCTATTTCATTTCTGGGATCTGTTCTGTCCATCCATCCTTTTATCTGTCTATCTATTCTTCCAGCAATTGCAAAACAGGAGTAATGAAGGTGCTGGGTTGGTTGCTTCTAAACTATTTTAGTGCAAGTAAAATGACAGTTTACCTGCTGAATCAGTGGGAAAAAACAGCAACATATAATTATTTCTGCTTTTGATGTGTGAGGTGTTTGACAAGTTTAGATACAGGATTCAAAGTCAATTCCATGTCACTGAGTTCCAAAATCCATATTAGGATGATGGAGCCAAAAGAAAGAATGAAAATTGTGTGCTTGTTTCAAATTCTCCTGAACTTTCTGTCAGGCTAGAACAAAAGGAAAAAAAGTCATAGACAAGTATAGAACCTGAACTGAGTCAGTCTCAAAAAGGAATGTGGAGGTATATGCTGTAAGCATTCAAGTTTGGTTGTAGCTCAAGCTGTAATTTTTAAGGTTGATAGTGTTAGTACCACTTTACAATGCATTGCATCCAGTTTTGGTCACCATGATATAGAAAAAGACTTTGAGACTCTAGAAAGAGTACAGAGAAGAGCAACAAAGAATATTAGGGGACTGAAGGATAAAATATATGAAGAATGGTTGCAGGAATTGGGTGGAATGAGTTGCCTCCAGAAGCTGTTGGTGGGCCAATCCTGGAGGTTTTAAAGAAGAGACTGGACAATCATTTGTCTGAAATGATAGAGGGTTTCCTGCCTAAGCAGGGTGTTAGATTAGAAGACCTTCAACGCCCCTTCCAACTCTGTTGTTATGTAGCTAGAACTGTCTCTAATAGTTTGGGGCGAAAGAGACAAAAATTACAGAGCTTTCCCATTTTTTGAAACTACAAAACTCATCTGAACAAATCATTTTTCTACTTATCAGCCCTGTCTCCCCAAGAGTACTTTCCATCATAAATGTAATCAGAAAAAATAAGTTGTATTACTTTCCCACAACTTGGCCAAGGAGTCTTTGCTGTAGTAGGTTGTGTGTGGCTATGTAAAATTCAAGATAATATTTTAAAGTTTGACTCTGGCCTATGAACCATTTTTTTTCCAACTACTCATAATGGGTTTTGGAGAAATGTTTATTTCTGATTAAGAAAGGAACAAGCATGTGTTCTTGGATAAGCAGGTGCCAATATCTTGATTGTGCCTAATATTGCTTCCTTCATATGCTCACCAACTTGTTGCCACAATTAAGGAAAAGGACATTGGGAAGGAAACTCATGAAAGAAGGAAAAAAAAGCAACTTTCAATGATGGAACGGATGGCACTATCTCATTTTCTACTTTGCATTGGCTGGAAGTATTTTGCTGCCTGAATAAAATCTGGTGTCTTGAATCCCCCTCCCTCCCACCAAAGCTAGTAAGACTATCAGCTGATTTTTTTTTAACCCCTGCACTGATGATACAAGAGTTTCCCCCACTGCAGCTGGTTAGAACACTTGGTTAGCACAGGGCTCTCCAACCTTGGCAACTTTAAGCCTGGAGGACTTCAACTCCCAGAATTCCTCAGCCAGCAAAGCTGGGAATTCTGGGAATTGAAGTCCACCAGGCTTAAAGTTGCCAAGGTTGGGGACCCCTGGGTTAGGAGAACAGGGCAAATTGCTTATCCACCCTCTCTGAATATCGATTGTCTGACATATTTCCCCAGGTTAACCCTTATAGCAGACAATCCCCATAAGGCAGGAGTATCAGTTAAGAATCACACCAGGCTTTGCATGCAGGGGTACCCTTCAGAAAAGGTGGACTTAAATCCATTTTGGGAAGTTTTTATTGTGGGTATAATGGCTCCTTTCAGGAAATCCAAGTTGTAAAATACCCATTTTGACTGTGAGGGGCCTCAGAAAAACAACGACTTTACTAATTCTGTGTATCACCAAGGATTGTTCCAGACTGAATGTTGTTGTTCCATGGAGGTGTTTTGTACTTCTGCATAGGTCCATTACCCTTTCATCTGGACTAGATGTATTTTATTTGCTAAGTTATGTTCCACAGCGTGAGATTGCCAAGGCATCATGCATTGCCTGCTCCTATCAAACTTAATTCATTGTCCCAGGGATACAGGATCTTATTTTTAATATAACCTGCAAACCAGTCTCCAAAAGAGGGGAGAACCATTCACTATCTATCTGTGAGATTTAGGATGCCCCAGGCTTTGAGTAATGCTTCATTGTTGTGCATACACATTGCTAGTACAGGTAGTCCTCAACTTACAACCACAATTGAGCCCAAAATTTCTGTTGCTAAGTGAGACAGTTGTTAAGTGAATTTTGCCCCATTTTATGACCTTTCTTGCTACAGTTGTTAAGTGAATCTGGCTTCCCCATTGACTTTGCTTGTCAGAAGATGGCAAAAGAGGATCATCACATGACCACGGGACATTGCAACTGTCATGAATATGAGTCAGTTGCCAAGTGAATTTTGATCACATACCCATGGGGATGCCGCAATGGTTTTAAGTGTGAAAAAAGACCATAATTCACTTTTTTTAGTGCCTCTGTAATTTTCAGTGGTCACTAAATGAACTATTGTAAGTGAAGGACTACTTGCACATATATTATCCAGGGTGAATTAAATATGTGAACTTTTTAGGGGGGTGTCAGAGGGAGGGGAAGGGGATTATGGGAATTATTTTTCATATACATTAAGGTTGAAGGTAGCCATGCAAATTTGTCCTATTGACATTATTTTCAAATATTATATTGCACTCCTAGATGGAACTATGAGTTTATACCAGGGGTGGGTTCTACTTATCTTTACTACCGGTTCGCAACGAGGCATGCGCAGAAGTGTTTTGAGGATGTTGGGGTCGGTGGGCGGAGCCTCCCTCTGGTTTTACTACCAGTTCGGTAGAACCAGTGCGAATCGGGGGCAACCCACCACTGGTTTATACATTAAGAAATCACACTTCAGAAATTGTACCCAGGTTACCATTAAATAGAATATTTAAAGAGCTAGGAATAGGATCTTTCAGAAGGCAGTCACAGTTTCAGTACATGGTAAGGTAAACAATGGTAAAACAATTTCATCAGTACCTTTTGCTGAACTGTTATGTCATCAAAGATTCTATATACAGTATAAGAATGAGAAAGCAAATGAAGGATAGTTATTTTCACCATAAAACATATGGTACAACACCTGCAAGAATATGATGCATTTCCATAAATCTCTATCTCGGTCCAAAATAAATACATCTTGACAGTCAATACATCCTTGCCTCCTTTATGAGGTATTATTTGGGGTGAAAATCATGTACTTTTATCTTTGGATCATTGGCGTTTGTGCATTGTGGCTGGAATCCAGTCATTTTCTTGTGCATCCAGAATCTCTAGCCAATTACTGACAGCATCTACCTGCCATTGAATTGCAGAAAAAAAGAAGAAGAGAGAAATGGAAACCAGAAACTGGCTATGATTCCAGGACTTCAGCCAATATCTAGCCCAATTCCAGAAGGTGGAATAGCATGTCTTTTGTTTACTGAGTTTTAGAAAGCTGGACAAAAGATCTCTTACAGCTGTTCTATGTCAAGAAATATATTTTCAAAAACCAACCAATTGGCAATTCTGTAAGAATAAACCTCTTTTCATTCACAATTGCAAACTTTTTTCTCTTCAGAGAATGGGTGGGTGGGTAAATTAGTTTGCTTTTTTTATGTAAGTTTAACCAAGGCTGAAATTTTCTCCCCATTTAGTCCAGTGGAATTTAAGAATAAGTTCCACTGGACTTAGTGAGACTTATTTCTGTATAGGCATACATAAAGTTTTATTGTTATTTGCTTTCCTCCAAGGAATGTAAAACTCAAAGCATAACCTATTAATAAATTATTCTATGGAATCTGCTACAAAAAACCTGAAATTTATTCAGAGATTTTATGTTGAAGCCTCCTATCTTGTATTTCCAGCAAGCTTGGGTCTATTATTAGGTAAGGTGAGGTGAGGTGTCTTCAGAGAGTGGAAGATAAAATAAAAGTATTCATGATAGCTACCTCACTGGCTGTTTCTACTCATATGTATGTAACAAAAATCCCAGAATAGAGATGTAGTGGATACACATACACATATACTGTAAGCCTGGAGAATAAAAGAGAAAAAAGTTAAGTCAACAAAGAGATCACAACTATATGACTGAAGCATGCTCCCCTTTTAAAAATGCATCATAATGCACATATAAAAAAAGAAGTAGAACTTTGATTACGTGGACACATCCGCTATTGTGTCTTTTTTTTTTACCCCTTATACAGATTTGCATATAATTTGCTAAAAATTATATCAAATGTTAATTCTACAACTTCAGTTACTTATATTTTGACACAAAATGAAGAAAAGGCAGGTAGCACTGATATAGGGATTATATTTGTTGGCTATCTGACATAAAAATGCCATTAAAAGTAAGTACCGGTAGTTCTTTATGATTATACACCTAGATTTGATGTAGGGCATTTGCTGTTGTTCTTAAAAGAAGTGATTTTTTTTATTTTTTACAACTTTGTAATTCCTTGCTTCCAGGTGGTGACTGAATGGAGTTGAGCGTTTACTAGCTGGATGCCCTTCCTGATGCCTACACAGAGTTCACAGCAGATATTTTCTCTTTGCACGCTGATAGAGAAACATCTGTCGTTGCCTAGGATTGGGAGGTGAGCATCTTTACTTCTAGGTCACCATGCCATTATAGGTTCTGCCATCTAAGTGGCATGGTGACCTAGAGGTAAAGACGCTCACCTCCCAATCCTAGGTAGCGACAGATGTTTCTCTATCAGCGTGCGAAGAGAAAATATCTGCTGTGAACTCTGCATAGGCATCAGGAAGGGCATCCAGCTAGTAAATGCTCAGCTCCATTCAGTCATCACTCTGAAGCAAGGGATTACAAAAATGTAAAAAAGAAAAAAAAATCAGTTCAGAATGTTTTTTTCCCCATATGAAACAGGTATGTGTTTTTCTTTTTATGTTCAAAATGCTTGCAAAGTCATCTTGGTGTTTTTAAATACATGCTTGGCACTAATGGAAATGTTGAACATTTAGATCACATGTCACCCTGTCACTTCAGCCAGGATCACATGGTAGTCATTCCACACTAGTCTCAGTTCTCCTGAAGAACTGCCAATTGATTCATGCACCAGACTATGCCTCTTGAAAATATGGTGCCTGGAAAACTTTTGTTCCCTGCTTAACAGCAATGAATCCCAGCATGATTTCAGAAGCTGCTAAATCACTCTTCTTCCATGTGCTTCACCTAGCTGGCCAGTGAAACTGACACTTACTTTTTATTATGCAGATACAAGGGTGCCAAATTTCCCAAAGATCTTAACCTCCTGTTAAAAGGCTCCTTGTAAAAAAAGCCACATCAAAAGAAGAAGAAATGCTTCCAACTTCCCAGACTAAAACTATCTTGAAACTTCCAACTTTAAGGCTGAGCATGGGCAAAGACATTTTCCCAGATTATAACTGTGCTCCGCCTTTCCTTAAAGGCCACATCAATGACTGGGCCTGGAATTAGCCTTTCTTAACTTTTGTTAGACATGGCCTTTCCAGTACTTTCTCAAAAATGCCTACACTGATACTGCTATGAATTTGCTAGAGGTAAACTCATATATTGTAAGCTGCCTGGAGTAGCTCTAGAGTAGCGGCAAGATAGGCAGCAAATAAATGTAAGAAATAAATAAATATTTGTATTAATCATATAGGACAATGGTTCTGAACCTATGGTCTGCAGACATGTGGGGGCCCATGATGTTGTCACAGAAGGTCCACGAGGGCTTGATGAAATGTTATGATTTAAATTTTGAGTTAAGTCTTGGGGGTCCATGGCAGAGGTGAAATCCAGCAGGTTCTGACAGGTTCTGGAGAACCGGTAGCGGAAATTTTGAGTAGTTCAGAGAACCAACAAATACCACCTCTGGCTGGACCAGAGTGGAGTGGGAATGGGGATTTTGCAGTATCCTTTCCCTGCCATGCCCACCAAGCCACACCGTGCCCACCAAGCCATGCCCACAGAACCGGTAGTAAAAAAATTTGGATTTCACCACTGGTCCATGGCCATAGTCTGTGGCCACAAAAGATATTTAAAGGGAGTCCATGGTGAAGAAAAGGTTGAGAGCCACTGATATAGGACATGGTTATATTCTAAGAATTTGGTGCTATCTGACATTTTGTATATGTGTACATGGAGTATTCATCACTGAAAATTCTAGAACTTCTTGAAGCCTATTCATCTGCAAATTGCCAAGGTTGAAAACTATTGTTCTACACAGTCATTTGTGGATATCTAGGACTCAGAGGATAAACCCTGTGTGAAGTGGAACAGTGGCAGAAGTGGGGGATTGGTATAGTAAATGTGCATGTGAGATGGAAACTATTTCATACTTGAGAAACTGTCAAAAATGCAAATGATTCTGCCTCAAGTTTTACTCAATGAAGTCTCCAGAGTTCATATCATTACCTAAACTTTACCCTTCATTGAATGCCTATTGTAAATTACATACTCAAGACAGGGCAAGTACAAGAATATTGCTCAAAAACTGATTAAGGAAGAAAGTATTATTGGTTGACGTGAGGGAGGGGGGGATTGTTTATGGAAATTCTCAGTCATCCAGATCATGGTTGTCTCAGAGGTGCTTTTTCAAAAGGCATTTTTGTTTTTCTTTGAAGACATTTCGCTTTTCATCCAAGAAGCCTCTTCACTTTGCTTCTCATCTGAAGAAACTTCTTGGAAGGGAAGCTAAATGTCTTCAGTGAAAAACAAAGAACCATGTCCAGTTGCCTTTTGAAAAAGTACCTTTGGGGAGATCATTTTTAATTTGTGGGGAAGACATCATGGTAGGTTTCTCTATTTTCAGAAATAATTTGGAGTCATAGCTACAATAGATACAGCAACAATTTTCAGCATCCACTGGAACTCTACTTTCCACGAGAGCACATAATTTTCAGCCTTAGTCAAAAAGGTGTGTGTGCCAGGCCTTTTCAATCATTGGATAAATCTTTATAGAAGCTGCTCAATGCATTTTCTTTGACAGCTTCAAATGTATACATAATTGTTTAATTCAATACAGCATTATAGCATAAGTGTACAATGGTTAATCTAAGCAGCCATTTTATCAGGCTATAAATAATGTCATTGTGGATTCAATTCACTGAAACAAGAGAAAGATTTGCCACTTCTTTTACACAATGTAACTCTGCAAATATGCCTACACAACAATGACATGTCCTCAGACATTCAAAGATAAGCAAGGGTTTCTCTCATTATCACCCTTAGCCATTAGCTAATTCACAATGTCCATTATGTTTCTTCTACCTATTGTTCGGCTACCAAGCCCCACAAAAGTCACATAACATTGGTACAGAAAGCAGAAAAGGAGGAAAATATGAGCTAAGAGGAGGTAGCAATAAATCGTAACCAGCTACTTCACTGGTAGGCTCACAATCTTCTGCCGAAGACAGAATATGATATTGTATTAAAGTGTTTTTTTTTTTGAGTTGACAAAAACTGTCATGAAGCTCTGGATAATCTGTTGTTTGCTGAATCCCAGGACTAACTATGGAATGGTCAGGGAAAAAAAAAAATCAGATTGCAGATTTGCACCTTGATTTGCAGTGATTTGTTTATATATTGTGATTATATTCTTATCTTCTTCTTCTTGTGCCATATCCGTCATCGGACGTTGGCGATCATGTTGGCAATCCAATTTTTGTCAACAGCCTTATGAAAAAGTGCTGCTGAGTTTTGTCCAAACCAGTCCCGAAGGTTTTGAAGCCATGATGTTCTTCTTCTGCCTGGACCTCGTTTGCCTTCAATCTTTCCTTGGAGGATTAAGTGAAGGATGCTGTATTTTTCTGGGTTTCTGGAAGATTAAGTGAAGGATGCTGTATTTTTCTGGGTGTCGCATCACATGTCCAAAATATTCTAACTTTCGCTTTTTAATGGCTTTCATTATTTCCCTTTGCTTTCCCAGGCAGCTTATCACCTCCTCATTTGTGATATATTCTTATATCTTGCCTTAATTTTGTACAAACTCACGGACAATTATACACAGTGCTTATCCTCCTACTGTCTGAACAAGAACACAGTGAGGTGAGAGTGTTCTTGAATGCCCTTCTTTTTCTGTGAGAGTGAGTGACTGGTCCAGTCACCTAGCCAGCTTCCATCCTCGGAAAAGATTAGAACTGATGGTTTCATAGTAATCATTACATTAAATAGCACTAGCAATAGAAATACCACTTAGATTTATATACCACTTCATAGTGCTTTACAGCCTCTCTAAACAGTTTACAGAGTCAGCATATTGCTCCCAAGAATCTGGGTCCTTATTTTACCAATCTCGGAAGGATGGAAGGCTGAGTCAACTTTGAGCTGGTGAGAATCAAACTGCTGGTAGTCGGCAGGATTAGCCTGCAATACTGCATTCTAACCACTGTGCCATCACCACCAAATGGTCTTTCTGTAGCATTGCTTTGTAAGGATCCCCTACTCTCACTTTGAATTCCTTCTCTTCCTTCTTGTCACTGAAAACTTCTCTTCTTTTGTATTTCAGATCAGTTGATTTCTGTACAGTATTCATTATCAATCACTTTGTTGATTGATAGTCACTCAGTCACTCAGGTGATCCTGGTTTTTCCAAAATGTCCTTTGATGCTACATTGTCCTGGAACATCTGGTGTTATGTTGTCTTGGAACATCTGGGAGGAAAAAGGGTGTTATGGCTTGCATTCCTCTCACCCAGTTTGTCTTGGAAAAAGAAGGATAAAAGAACATTCTGAGGTGTGACCACAGAAGTCAGCATTTCACACTATTGCAAGCAGTTTTAAAAAAAGTTTTGTTTAAAATAAAACAAGGATTTAAAAGGATAAGGCCACTCCTCCCCCTCCTTTTTCCCTACCCATGAATAGAACAATGGGCATGAATTCATTCTTCTCTGCATTCATTTTGAAACGATAGAAATTAAACCGAATGTCCCCCCCCCATCAGTTCATTCTTCCCAAAACGAATGCACGCCCTATGCAGAAAAAAGTCATGTGTATTTACACACTTGGAATGGCTGGGAAAGTTGGTATGAATGCCTGATGTTTATGGAACCAGTTGCCTGGGGGATTAGCTACATAATACAAAGGATAGTCTTGAAATGTGGACATGTGAAAGATTGTGGGAGTGTTTGTGGAATCAGTTTTGTAATTGGAGTCATGCTGCAGAACATATAATTAATCCTTATTTTTTTAAAAAAATAAAGTATTTAAAAAGTACTTTATTTTAAAATAAAAGGATGGCACAGCTATCTGCGTTGAAATAAAATCCAATGTAACTGTACCTTGAAATACATTAAATTAAGCAAAAAGATTTTTGAGGAAAGAAGAAACAATTATCCTAACAAAAATAGCTATTGTATTCTCTAATTGACATGCATAATCTATTCATCAACATCTTCATTATCATCATCTCATCATCAACACCAATGAATGAAGGTTCATAATAAATGAAATAGAAAATTATATCAAATGAAAGCTTGCTTTGAAAATGACACCTGTACTTAGGCACTTAAGCCTGCAAATTTTATTTGGGAGTATCTTTGGAAAGAGCAATTTTTCATGCAGTTCCTCCTAGACATTCAGTCCAATACATTTCAGACTTCTAGTTTGAAACTCAGGGAGCTGTTGACCCAGAACATCTGGAGTACACCAGGATAGTATAGAGCTTACTCTTAAATGATGTATCATGGGAAAGCAGAAATGAAGCATCTTTAAACAGTTCCACGCAGTGATTTCTTCCCATTTTTTTGGCAGAAAGTATCCCTACTGATTGCATGATAATTGTCTTTGAACAAGTGCACATGTGCAGAGGCACATTTCCAAAAATTTGGTTGCTTGCCATCCTGGTGTATCTAATTTGCATTTTTTCCTGCCATGATTTAAAAACAAAAGGATGAACTCTGTGATCTAGTGAGGTTTCTATAGGAGAGACTGTCTATTGCACTCTCACCTCCATTGTTCCTGTATGGAGCACAGTTTATGTGCTGCATACAGGAAGTAGCATTACAGATGCTACTGTAATCATTGCTATTAGGAAAAAAGCCTCAAAAACATTTTTGCTGTCATGCAATATTAAGAGAGTTTCCTGTGATATTATGTTTATAGCTTCTTGGGGTTCCATCATTTCACAAAGTTCATTGGAATGACATTTTTACAAAGTTCACCTTGCAATACTAATAGCACTAGCAATAGCATTTAGACCTATGTACTACCCTGACTGCTCTTTAGAAGGCCAGATCCTGAAGATGAAACTGAAATACTTTGGCCACTTAATGAGAAGGAAGGACTCACGGGAGAAGAGCCTAATGCTGGGAACGATTGAGGGCAAAAGAAGAAGGGGACGACAGAGAATGAGGTGGCTGGATGGAGTCACTGAAGCAGTCGGCGTGAGCTTATATGATCTCCGGGGGATGGTAGAGGACAGGAAGGCCTGGAAGAAAGTTGTCCATGAGGTCGCAATGGGTTGGACACGGCTTTGCAACAAACAACAACAACAATGCAACTTCGCAATGCTTTACAGTATTCTCTAAGTGGTTTACAGAGTCAGAAAATTGCCCCCAACAATCTGGGTCCTCATTTCACTGACCTTGGAAGGAGTCAACTTTGAGCTGTTCAGACTCAAACTCCTGGCAGTGAGCAGTGAGTTAGCTTGTAATAGTACATTCTAACCACTGAGCCACCAATGGCTCACTAATACAAATCTGGTGAATAGCATGCTTTTGAGGTTTCTTAATGCATTTAAAATTGCTTTAATAATCAGTCTCATAGCAAGCAACCAGGAGGAAAGTTTTGCAAACTGCCAGATGAATAGTGGACTGGGTGTGGTTGTACTGTAAATACAATAAACTTTAGATTTATGTATGTTATTTCTGACAGTCATTTTATGTGGGTTTATAGGTTCTGTTTCTGCTGATACTGAAAAAATAATTAATTTTGCTTTGGGCTCATCTATATTTTTAGGGACATCCTTCCAACTCTGCTGCTTTGTTATTTATAATCTTAGCAGATTACAGAAATAAACAGAATATAACAGAATGAAATTTAATAGACAAAAAACAAAAATCAAAGGTATAAATTATATGAGGTATAAATTGGGGGATATCTAACTGAATAATAGTAGCTGTGAAAATGATTTTAAAATAGAAATTGATTACAAAGTGAAATTATAGTAAATCAGTTATATGAACCATTTGAAAAAAGGCAGATGCAGTTCTCATCAAAAGAAACAGATTCTAAGTCATGGGAAATAATCATCACACTTTATTCTGCATTGGTCACATCCTCCAATTCTGGAACCATTCTTTAAAAAGGCTTTAGAGAAATTAGAACGGCTGTAGAGAAAGATCAGCAGGATATTAGAAGCCAAACTCTATAAAAGAAGAGTAAATTCTTTGAATGTATTAGAAAGGATGTCACACAGAAGAATAACAGAATAATAGAATAACAGAGTTGGAAGTGACCTTGAAGGTCTTTTAGTCCAATCTCCTGCTTAGGCAGGAAACCCTATACCCATATTATTTCCAATCTCTTCTTAAAAGTTCCAGTGTTGAAGCATTCACAACTTTTGGAGGCAAGTCATTCCTCTGATTAATAGTTCTGTCAGGAAATGTCTCCTTAGTTCTAGGTTGCTCCTCTCTTTGATTAGTTCCTATCCATTGCTTCTTGTCCTGCTCTCAGGTGCTTTGGATAATAGGTTGGCTCCCTCTCCTTTGTGGCAACCTCTGAGATATTGGAACATTGTTATCATGTCACCCCTAGTCCTTCTTTTCATTAAACTAGACAAATCCAATTCCAACAACCAATTTTTTGTATGTTTTAGCCTTCAGTCCCCTAATCACCTTTATTGCTCTTCTCTGCACACTTTCTAAAGTCTTTTTTACATTGTGGTGACCAAAACTGGATGCAATATTCTAAGTGTGGTTTTATCAAGGCATTATAAAATGGTATTAGCACTTCACATGATCTTGATTCTGTCCCTCTGTTAATGCAGCCTAGAAGTGTGTTGGCTTTTTTGGCAGTTGCAGCACACACTGCTGGCTCATATTTAACTGATTGTCCACTAAGAGTCCAAGATCCCTCTCACAGTTTCTACTATTAAGCCAGGTACCACCTATACTATACCTGTACATTTGGTTTTCCTTGCCTAAGGATCTAGCCCTGTTACATAAAATCCCAGATGGTAAATCATAGACTTTATATTCTACTTTTATTTTGTGCAACTCAAGGTAGCATATATAAAATTCCCTCCTTCTAATTTTCTCACGCTAACAACTTTGTGAGTTGGGTTGGGCTGAGAAAGAGTGACCAGCCCAATGTCACCCAGCTGGTTTCTTTGCCTAAAGGATGAATAGGACTCAGTTTTCTAGTTTCTAGTACAACATTTTAACCACTACATCAAATAGGCTCTCAGTTCCAGTGAATATGCTGAGTAAGGTTACATGAGTCAAGGAACTCAATCTGGGGAAAGGAAAACGTCATGGCTTTACACAATCAATTGGTATCATAGAACAGTTCCATTTCTGCATAAGCTATTCAAATTATTTCTTCTTCTTCCTCCTCTTCTTCTTCTTCCTCTTCCTCCTCCTCCTCCTCCTCCTCCTCCTCCTCCTCCTCCTCCTCCTCCTCCTCCTCCTCCTCCTCCTCCTCCTCTTCCTCCTCCTCCTCCCCTCCTCCTCCTCCCTTCTTTTTCTTCCTCCTCCCCCCTCTCCTCTTTAGGATACAGGAAAGCAAATTCTTACTGAACATAAGAAAAACAAAAACAAAAACTTGTATTGTTAAGTAATTTGACAATGGAACTAATTACCGAAAGGACTGTGGGATTCTCCTTCACTGAAGTTCTTTAAACAAATATTTGAGGCCCTTTGATGGTGATGTTTTGATGTGGATTCCTGCACTTAGCAGGGGGTTGGACTTCAATATCTTCTTCAATTTAAATATTTCCTTCAATTAAAATATTTCATAATGATAATTTCCCCTTCTATTATATTATAAAATACTGTTTGCTAACAATTTTTAGAGGAACTCTGGGGGTTGTCACTTAGAGTTTTGGGAGCCACATGTGGACTTGGAGTGTCAGATTATGTATCTCTCTGTGTCATGCTCTCCATGCTAGCATCCTCAACATCAGTGTTTCTTGACCTTGGCAACTTTAAAATGCCTGGACTTCAATTCCTGGAATTCTCCAGCCTGCCACGTATCTTAAAGTTGCCAAGGTTGAGAAACCCTGCTCAAGACTAAAGCAGTCTTATGCCCACAATGGAACCATACCAGATATTGTACTTGAATCAAGATGAATCTCAAACCTGCTCCACTGCCTCTTGTTCCCAGGAAAAGAGCCCGAACCACACCTCTGCTTCTGATGCTTAAAGCTTAGGCTGTTAAACTCTTTGAACTTTTTCTCATGTATTTTCAAAACTCTTTGCTGAAAGTCAGTGGCATCTTTCTTCTGCGAGTAATTTGTAGTTTACAAAGTAATATTGATATTGATATTGATATTGATATTGATATTGCTAGGCTAGTTAGCACAAAAGGTACTCTAGATCAGGGGTGGGCTTCAGATCCTTTAGCAACGGGTTCGCTGTCCCTTTGCTGGGTGGGCATAGCCATGATGGGTGTGGCCTAGTTGGCCACCTGCACAGTGGTGGGATTCAATTTTTTTAACAACAGGTTCTGTGGGCGTGGCTTAGTTGGGGGTGTGGCTTGGCAATCATGTGACCGGGTGGGTGTGGCTAGCTGGTCACGTGACTGTGTAGGCATGGCTAGCTCATCATGTGACCGGGTGGGCGTGGCTATGTGCATAGGGACTACTCAGAGGGCTGAAAAAAGTCATTTCTGACTGGGCCTTGCACTTTGACCGGGTCTCACACTTATGACCATCCTCACATTTATGCCCGTGCAGCTTTCTTAACAACCATGTCACTCATTTCACAACTGCTTCTCTTCACCATGGTGACAAGATAGGGCAAAAACGTAAAATGTGAGGACAGTCGTAAGTTCGAGGACTGGTCAAAAGTGCGAGGACCAGTCAAAAATAACTTTTTCAGCCTTCTGAGTAGTCCATATGCACAAAAGGACTACACAGAGGGCTGAAAAAAGTGATTTCTGACAGGTCCTCGCACTTTTGACTGGTCTTCGCACTTATGACTGGTCATCATTTATGCCCATTGTAGCATTCTTAACAACCATGTCACTCATTTCACAACTGCTTCTCTTCACCATGGTGACAAGATAGGGCAAAAACGTAAAATGGGAGGACAGTTGTAAGTTCGAGGACTGGTCAAAAGTGTGAGGACCAGTCAGAAATAACTTTTTCAGCCCTCTGAGTAGTCCATATGCATAAAAGGATACAGCAATAGAGAGGGATGAAGGAAGGGAAGGGAAATTAGAGTAGGAGGGAGGGTAAGAGAGGGAGGAAGAGAGGAGGAGAAGGAGAAAGGAAGAGGAAGTAGG
This sequence comes from Pituophis catenifer annectens, assembly GCF_029215685.1. Classification (NCBI taxonomy): domain Eukaryota; kingdom Metazoa; phylum Chordata; class Lepidosauria; order Squamata; family Colubridae; genus Pituophis; species Pituophis catenifer. Next base: position 268,734,273 of record NW_027256882.1, on the reverse strand, counting down.
GAGGAGAAGAAGAGGAGGAGGAAGAGAAAGTAAGAAGGAAAGAAAAGAGAGAGGTGGTAGGTTTGAGGAGAAAGATTGCTGTACAATAAAAAAGATGAAAGGGAAGAACGCCAACCCCAAACAAATATAAAGATATTAAGATAAAGAATGAATTGTTAAACTTTAAAGAATAAAAGAGAACAACTATGAATAAATAACAATAATTAGAAACACACATACAAACCTACAATGTATTTTCTTTGAACAGAGTATTTGGCCGGTTCACAAATTTAAACAGTGTTTAGTCATTTCAATTAAATTTACAATTTCTATATTTCCTTTTTGCCATATTTATTCCTCATCTATTTTTGTAAAAAACCAATATTACCCTTCATCCTCATCTCTAATCTTAATCAAATTCAACTTTTCCCTTCTATTCTATATTATACCCCTTCCCATTGTCATCTATTTTTATATCCATCCTCACATTGGTTAATTATGTAATATTAGTTGTTTAATCTAAATTCAACATTTTAATATAAATCAATTAGTTATATAACTACCTTTTTTGTATATTAATCAATATGAACATGAATATTCCAATTATTTCCATGCAATCCAATTTCTTACAAATCAATTAATTATATTTACCAATAATAATAAACCAAATAATTTCCCCCATAAATTCCTCCAAACCACAACTTAACCATTTCTGCTTTCAGAAATATACAATTAATAGTATCTCAATTATTACAATTCCCTAGTTAAATAGAGCTTTTTTTCTTTTGTGTTTTAAAATCTTGAACTCTCCTCTTTTTCCCTAAATTTCCCATTGTTTGCACCTACCTTTTTTGGTGAGGAAAAAGAAAAGAATTCTGCCTGCCTAATTTTCCAACGTTGCAGCAACAGCAAAGCAGTTTCAGTTTCGTGTTTCAGCAGAGCTAAGGGAAAAAAAATCTGCTCCAGGACTCTTTGCAAGCAAGGAGCAGAGCCCTGAGCAAAACAGCTGAGACAAATCAGCTGAGAGTCGGGAGCTGATCTAATCAAGGGGCTAATTAGCCTATGCTGAAGCTCCGTGGGCCAATAAAATTACAAAAAAACACCGAACCATTTGTTAAATTGCTGGCTCTCCCGCCCCTCGCCCACCACTATTTATTGGCAATAAATAGTGGTGCTGAGGGGTGGGGCAAGCCAGCAATTTAACAAACGGTTCGGCTGCACCACTGGCTATAGGGCTGCCCTTTGAAGCCCCGCGGCAAGAATCTAAACCATTTTTTTTCCTCTAGCCATCAGCTGGGACTCCGGAGGCAGCAATAGATGGGGAGTTGGGTGGGGTAAGCGAACGGCCGGCGATCCAACAGAGCAGAGAGTGAGGGTGAGTGAAGCTGCTTTCTCCATCTTGCTCTCTTGCGTCCGGAGCCGGTGGGGAACCACGTGGCAGCCCACGTGGATCCCAGGCAGTGGAACTCAGGCTAGGGAAGGGGTGAGCAATTGTGGCTCTTTTACAACCTGTGGCCTTCAACAGGCCAAGCTGTCTCAGGAATTCTGGAAGTTGAAGTCCACAGGTTGTAAAAGAGCCACAATTGCCTACCCCTGGCTAGGATAGGCTGGCGCCGCGCGGATGGGAGGCGGGGCGGGGAGAGTGGCGGGCGAGCCAGCAATTTAACAAATGGTTCGGTGTGCTGCAGGGCCAATAAATTACAAAAAAACACTGAACCGTTTGTTAAATTGCTGGCTCGCACGCCCCATTTATTGGAATAAATAGTAGTGTGGAGGGGCGGGGCAAGGGGTGGGATGAGCCAGCAATTTAACAAAGGGTTCGGCCGAACCCCCTAGAACCAGCAGAATCCCACCACTGCACCTGCACCACAGTGGGTGGGGGTGTTTTTTGCCCTCCCCAGGCTCCAGAGCCTTTCTTCAAGCCTCTGGGAGGGCGAAAACAGCTTCCCCTGGGGTGCAGAGGCCCTCCAGAGGCCAGAAACAGGCCTGTTTCCGGAATTCCAGAACCTCCAGTAGGCCTGTTTTTTGCCCTTCCAGACTCTCCGCGCGGCCCCTGCACTTACCTGGAATGATGAACGGGCCACGTGGAGACTTCTGGTAGGAGCAGGGCAGGGTGGGAGGGATGGGGTGGGAGGGGCAGAGCCAGCCAGGGGTGGCATTTGGGGGTTTGCTGAACCCTGGCGATCGTTGGCTAGAGGATCGCCTGAACCCTGCCAAACCCCCAGGAGCCCACCCCTGCTCTAGATGACAAATACAGTATTTGTGTAAAATTGGCATCAGCTAACCAGTATGCATGGGTTTAACTTTAGAAGTAATTGCTATAAATTAAATTGAAATTCAACACATTTCATAACAATAGGGAGACTGTGATCAGTTGACTTATACATCTGCTTAAAACTGATTTGGATGACTGATAAAATTTTACTTCAGTAAAAGCAAAACTGTATTAAGAATATACAAAAAGCTATCACATGCTCTAAAGGAGTGTTCCTTAGCTTGGGTCCTAAATGAAGGAAAACTAAATATTTGGAAGAATATGGAAGACATGGAAGAAAAATCCTATTGTAAAAGAAAATAAAGCTAAAAATATAATTTCAGAATTGAAACAGAATATTAGTTGCATAATTTATACATTTATGGAATCAGGGAGTAGGTATTGAAAGTGTAGTCCCTTCTGTATTAAACCTGAAAAATAGTTTTTAATTCTACTCATGGTTTTTACTATGAATAAAGTGAATTTATACAAATTGTCATTGAAAATTACAAAAAAGGACACTGAGAGGCATTTGTGTTATACAGTATTGGTTTCTTGCAAATGTCTCTCTCCAGAAAAAAAATAGTTGCTTGCCAAGTTATTAACTAATAATATTCTTGCTTATTCACTGTTTTTAGGGACAATTTCCAAGTAATCATTAGAATGCAATAAAACCTGGAATACCTCTAGGTTTATGCAGTGATCAGGAGCCAACATTTCTAAATGGACTACAATTGGAAGGTTTCCCAAATTTCCTGGGGTCATTTACATCTTCTGATCTCCTCAAAAGGATGGTCATTCAGATGCAGATTCTGACTAATCAGAAGGATGAACTTTGCTTCTGAACGATTATATAAAGGCATAGAAGTCAGAACTGTAGCTCCACAATGTCCAGAATTTCCTCAAAATATTGTCAGGCTGAAAAGTTCCAAAATTAATTCTAAATCTTTATTGAAAATTTTAAAAAATTAGTTTTCCTTCACATAAAATGTGAAGCCCCATTTAATAAGCATTTTATTTGAAACCACCTGGCTATCCATGCATTATTTGACTGTGGAGTTTGGTTTAGCATTCATAATAACCAGTACTTGCTCAATGAATCAGATTATTTCTGACCTCTGTGATAGCACAAAATAAAGAGATTACATGCAGATGGCAGTTTAAAACCTGCAGTAATCACCTTTTTCACATCTCCTCTTTCTTTGTGTGTAATGTAAATACCAATAGCACTTAGACTTATATACTGCTCCCTAGTGCTTTACAGCACTCTCTGAGTGATTTACAAATGACAGCATATTGCCTCCAACAATCTGGGTCCTCATTTTACCATCCTTGGAAGGATGGAAGGCCAAGTCAACCTTGAGCCTCATCAGGATCAAACTCCTGGTTGTGGGCAGAGTTAACTTGCAACTATTCTTTTTCATAGTTTTCTTTACTCTGTCCTCTTCAGCCATTTTATAGGTTTAAGTGACATGCTACAATTTCTTTTAAAGTTGCTGTATTTCACAAGTCAGCCCTCTTTTGTGTTTTAAAATGAAGAGAGATAAGTAGTAAGAACAATTTGTCTTATTCATATATAATACAATTGCATGGATGTGGGCTGGGAGGTAAAACTGACATTAAAATTAGTATACACGTATGAGAAGATGACCTCTCTCTCTCTCTCCAGATCTTTGCCACATCCACATTCCTGTTGCCAGTTAAGCTTTCTCTTTACAGTAACAGAGTTGGAAGAGACCTTGGAGGTCATCTAGTCCAACCCCCTGCTCACGCAGGAGACCTATACTAGGGATTCGAAACGCCGAGCTGCCGACCTTTCTGATAGACAAGCTCAGCGTCTTAGCCACTGAGCCACCTAGCCAGGCAAGGTGATCATTGCCTGGCTGCAGCTCCTCCCTCTGTCTCAGAAGGTCATTCTCACATAACGTTGCAGCGTTCTACAAGTGAGCTACGTTCATGGAGCTGTTTTTGTTACTGTTAAAATGTGGCCCTGAGGTCTGAGAGCAAGCAAAATCTCAGGTCAAATGTTTGGAGAAGACCCACCCTACTCATCGACTGCTTTTTCTATGGTGCCAAATTATAACATGGAAACACTTTTTCTCCTCCCCTTTTGGCATACAGATCATTCTTGATGAAATCCCCAAAGTGCCAGTAAGCATTTACAAGTCAGATCCTAGCCTCTTCTTTGGAAACTTAATAATGGGGAATAACATTAGCATCACTTCCTTACTGAAAAAAAGTTTCTTTGGCAACATTGGTAATCTGGGAAGTTAAACAGCATTGTCCTAACAAGATAAATAAATTCAGGAAATGTCTTCGTGATGGCCCTGCAAAGCTGCTTTCTGGAGGAAATACCCATTGGTACCTCTGGGAGTTTCCATCCTAGTGCACATATAAGAGAGACAAACTGATGGAAAGACATACGTACACTATAAAAACTCTAAAAAAAATTCATTGGAAGGCTTGTTACAGTTTTGCTTTCTTTATTTCTTAAAATCTACCAATGTTTAGAATCTGATTCTTTCAGTCTTGGGGACTTTTACAGAGCAGGAATTCCAATGGACTCCTGGAATTTCCACACACACAGTATATATTTTCCCATTCATTTCCTTTGCCTGGGGCAGCTGAATCAGATGAGAGTAATGGGGGATGCCCATAGAGCCAAAGTCCTATGGGTTTTTTTTTTAAAAAGGCCATATAGTATCATAGATTTTTGAACTTTGGATTTAGATGAGATATGTACTACTACAATCTTACTAGATGCCTTTTTAAAGAACCATTTCTTTTTACAAACACTTTTTTTCACAATCAAAACTTGAATCGGTTTTAAGAGTTTTGCATGGAGATAAAAAAAGCAGCTTCACAATTTGCAATTCATGTTAACAACGTCCAGTGTTTTCTGGGTATGGGAGTTAAAAACCCATCTCTGAATCAAGTACAAATCTATTGGGAGTTCTTGCATGAAAGCCTGTATAACTGAAATGATTCCGCTTAAGTGGTGGAGAACAAATGTTTTTACTGCTTCCTGGAAGTGTCTTCTCCCATTATCAATTTTACTCAATGTAATAGGAAGACAATTAGTTTCTTTGGCCTGACAGACAAATTACATAGTACTACATGACTTGGAATTTCTCAGACTGGAACAAATTCCAATGGGAATGCAAGGAGGGAGAGAATGTCTGCAAATGAGACAAATTAACCACAGCATGATGAAGAGGTGTGTCTTCATCTTGATATTTAATTAATATATATGATTTAACATCCATAGTACTCTTTGGTATATGAAGAATGCTGTTTTAACATACTATCCTTTTCTGATTAAATATTCTTTGTAAATCAGTTTTTCTTACAATGTCTTAAAAACCCTGTAAGTATGCTATGGAAAGGGACCTATTTTGGCAGGTCATGCATGACTTTTGTTAAGAGTCTTTTAGTTGGTTTGTTTAAATTAAAAATTCATCCTGGGTTAGATGAGACCCAGTTTTATCTCTACTTTACACATGGGAAACAACCCCCCTCAGGGGTGGGCTGCTGGGGGTTCGTAGGGGTTTGGGAGAACCTTTAGCTAAGATTCTGTGCAGTTTGGAGAACCCCCAAATCCCACTCCTGGCTGTCCCCGCCCACCCCTCCCTGCCCCTCCCAGGAGTTCTCATGTGGCCCATTTTGGATGCAGGTAAGTGCAGGGTGTGTGCCAGAAACAGGCCCATTTCCCACCTCCAGAGAGCCTCCGCAGCCTGGGGAGGCCGTTTTTGCCCTCCTGGAGGCTCAAGGAAAGCCTCTGGAGCCCAGGGAGGGCAAAAACACTCCCCCCCACCGTGGTGCAGGAGGCCAATTAGGCCATGCCCACCATGGCCATGCCCACCCAGCAACCAGGAAGAGAACCCCTTGCTAAAATTTTTGAAGCCCGCTCTGCCCCCCCCCACATGATTTTGGGCCATTTACTAGCTCATAGATTGTTGAAACTGTTAGGAGGGGAAAATGGAATGGAAAGTAATATGTAGATCTCCTTTAGCTCTTGGAAAAAAGGCCAAGTGTAAGTGTAATGAATCACTTAAAAAGTATCTCCGTTGTTTTCCAATTATTGAAGAAATTCGGTGCATAATCCTTGTACCTCTGAATGAATAAAAATATTGATTCAAGATATTAGTGGATGCAGTGATTCAGGTAGGTTTGTATTCTGATCTATTGTTTGTGCTGGCTCAGGGTTATGGGAGATGGTATCCAGTACATTTGGTGGCTTCAGGTTGGACAGCGGGGGGAAAGCATTTTGTACTTCTATCATGTTTTTATTACAATTATCTAAACGTCTTAAGAAATAAAAGTCTTGCATCTATTGTGAAATAGGTGTGATTAGAAAGAAGAAAAGTTCTTCAAGGAAAACAGAACGTTTTTAATGTGGCCAAAATGGACATATTAGGAATATGCAAGTCAGCCTATATCCATGATGGCGAACCTATGGTACACATGCCAGAACTGTCACCCCAGTTCAGCTCCACTGTGCATGCTCGCGCTGCTCCCACCAGCCAGCTGGTCTTCAGGTCTCTACCAGACATGTGCGGGGGATGAGGCGTGTGCATGGGGGCAGCATATGCATGCGTGGGAGGCAGGGCATATGTGGGGGGACCACATGCGCATGTGGGGGGTGCTTGTGGGAGTCGTGCATGCATATGCGGGGGGGCCACACATGCATGCATGGGGGCAGGGTGCATGCACAGGGGCCGCGTGCACATTGCACTTTGGGGGTTCAGGCGCGCACGCTTTGGGCACTCGGTCCAGAAAAGGTTTGCCATCACTGGCCTATATGATGGACTAGAACAGTGTTTCTTAAACTTGGCAATTTTAAGATGTGTGAACAACTAGTTTGAATTTGAGAACACTGCTCTAGCACATATAAAGTAATATAAATAATTTTAGTTCATATTTTAATTTTTTTTATTGAAAAGTTTTACAAAAAAAACCCAAGAATTTTCTTCCCCCCCATGTTCCCCCCACCCTTTCCCCCCCTCATCCCACCCTCCCCCCCGACTTCCCAGAGCAAAATACAAGGTATTTCATTTAACAATCATAAACTAGATTAACCTACTTATCCTCAAAGTACTAACTCCCCCCGAAACCTTAACTCCACTATAGATAACATAATACTTCTAATACTAACATTCATTCATAAGCTATTTGATATTTTCTTGTCTGATACTTATTTTGAATATAATCAATCCATCGCCATTTCTGCTAAGTTCGTTACTTTCAGTATCCACTCTTCAATAGTAGGCAAAGAGTCCTTCTTCCAATATTGAGCTACCAACAGCCTAGCTGCTGATATTAAGTTCAAAATCAATTTAGTCTCTGATACTGTGCAGTCCGTAGTTATACCCAATAGCTTTCATTGCTGTTGCTTGATTATTCATGGCTTCTTTCATAAATCCTTTAAAATCATTAAGTGCTGCATCTTGACTCTGAGTCTGGCTCTGTGAATCAGCCGGAAGTTGTGCTTTCTGTGTCACCACTGACACAACTGGAGAACCTCCCCCTCCTTTAACAACTTCTGGTTTCACTTGTCTAGAAGCCATTTCCCCCCCTCTTTTAAAGAGATCTTTAAAAGCCACAAAATCTTTTGAGATGTTTGTAGTTTATAGTCTCTAATTTGTCAGGCAGGATAGTTTTTTTTTTTCCTCCACAAGCTCTCACTTCCCAGCAGTTAATAAGCAGCTAATCCACTCTCCCAGCGCAAAGTTCTCAAGCACTTTCGTTTCTGGCTTTCACTTTCAAAACCATAACAAAGACGCCATCTTTAGCCTCCAGCTCAATGAAATTCAATTTGAAACAAAGTAACTTCGGAGTTAAGCTCTGTACTTTTAAAACTTGTTCTCCTGTTTTCCGCTCTGCCTGCGCTTGTAATCAGTCAAACTCACTTTTGAAAGCAGGATTGGATTGCGGCTTCTCGCTCTGCTTTCGCAGAGTTGTCCTGGCTTCGGAGCTTCTTGGCGGGCTGGCTGGGGAATATTCCAGAGGGCTTTTGGGGAGCTCTACTCTCACCCACCGGCTCTCCTCTCCTTCTTTTCCTGAAGGAGAGGTTTTTCAGCTGCCAGACAGCCGGTTTGTGCTGTCAAAGCGGCTTTTACGAAGATGCAGGGCTGGCGGTCTTATAAAACCGTCCATGGAGCCTGCGGTGCCGACCGGAAGTCCCATATTTTAATTTTTTAATGCTTTTTGTAAGTGATATCTACTATATTAATTTATGATGCTCATCAGTATTTATTTTTATTTATTTATTTATTTAATTTGTTTGCCTCTCATCTCACCTCAAGGTGACTCTGGGTCTATTAAACCATAACACATAAATATTTCTAAAAACAATAAAAATAGCATTTCAATTAGAGAAAGAATTAAGCTTTTAATTCTATTGAAGCCTTAAACTGGCACTATACCATATATATAGAGAAATGAATCTTGAATATCTTGAGTATTTTCTCATCCTTGCCACTGTGAATCAGAAAAACAGTGCAACTGGTAGAAGCCTCTTTAATATGCAGCGGAATAGACTATGGTAATGTTTGATTAAGTTATATGAATATTTAACCTAATGAAATTATGCATAATAGTTGCAGGAAATCAATTCAAGCCAAATCCAAAATGTACCATGGGGCATTTCCGGCTTGAAGCAAACCCTGTAACTGAAGCTGCATGAAGGATGAAAAAGCATACTAATTAAACGGGAAAGGAAAATCTCACTTCTGAATTGACATTTGCTAGCATTTTTTGAAGTATACATTAATTTCCTGTGCTCCGTATAAATCACTTCATCTCTTGATGACCTCCTTTCAATACTCTTTAAATGTCTTTGCCGTAGAAAAGTGAAAAGTCCTTTCGATTCCTTGTTACTAATAATGGCAGATTTGTTCGGTTTTAGCTTAGCATACTGAATAGTCATATTTGTAAGGTTTTTTTTGGAATACATAGTCATAACTGCCATGTTTTTCTTCCTCTGAAACTGAAACTAGAAAATACAGTTGAAAAAGAGGTAAAGAATGTTGTGGGATTTCCAAACACAAACTGATAAAATCTTGGCTCCTGACACGCCAGATTTAACTCTGATTTGAACTGTGAACTTTGAACTGTGGTTCAAAGAGGAAAGTGTGGATGTGGCAAAACCAGGGGGCTGAAGAATAGAATTGGAGAGGATCACAAAGTATCATTTTTTTTTTCATTTTCATTTTTTTTCCATTTTATTAGATTTATATACCACCCTACTCCCGAAGGACTCAGGGCGGTGAACAGCCAGAAAGATAAAACACACAAACTACAAAATTTAAAAGACAATATAAAAACCCATTAAATAATTTGGCCCAAAACAATTTAAAACATGTCAGATATATATTGATGGTCGTGCTCATTTGGTTCTATGGGGAAGTTATTTGGTCAATACAGCTTCAGGTTCAAAAAGTTGTTTTATTATTTACAAAATATATACATGCATACAATAATGAACAGGGTGTCCTGTTGCACCTTTTACCCTAACTGTATGACTCAGATGTTGAGAGGAGAGATAAGTTCACATGTTTTCTTGCTGAGAGATAGATGAGAGAGAAAGTAAAATACAGGGAAGATGTCCAAGTGGTTTCTGGGTAAGAGTCCAATAAAAGAGTTCATTGGCTGATATAGTCACATGTGATGTCTGTAAAGACTTAACGCCTTCTAGTCTCTGTTACATCATATGTAGGCAATATTCTGACAAAACACCCCTAATGTTTTAAAACCAATTTTAAAAGTTACAATTAAAAGGGAAGTTAGGCCAGGCCAGCCTGTTGAAATACATAGGTCTTGAGGGCATGGCGGAAGGTGCATAAATCTGGGATCCTCCGTATCTCTGGGGGGAGCTCATTCCAGATAGCAGGTGCCCCCATAGAGAAGGCTCTCCCCCTGGGGGCTGCCAGTTGACACTGTTTGGCCGACGGCACCCTGAGGAGCCCCTCTCTATGTGCGCGTACTGGCCGGTGAGAGGCTACTGGTGGCAGAAGGCGGTCCCGTAAGTACCCTGGTCCTAAGCCATCAAGATCTGAAGTTGAGAGATGATGGCATAAAAAAAATCTGCATATCTTCTATCAATTACAAAAGGCTATACTGCTTTGTTTGGCACATACACTGCACTGACGCATTGCAACAGCCTAGGTTCTTGGGAAGAACTCAATTTGAATGAAGGCCAACACCAGCTAAAAAACTGGCAGCTGTGGTTTCATTTTGTTGTGTATAATAATAGTTATAAACTTTTGTATAATGCTCCCTGCTAATACTAGTCACGGAGTTTCAGTATTTCCCTGTCGACAGTACTAAAACTAAAAGCAATGTGTGTGTGTGTGTGTGTACCTTGTTTCCCCAAAAATAAGAAGTAACCAGAAAATAAGCCCTAATGCATATTTTGGAGCAAAAATTAATATAATACCCGGTCTTATTTTTGGGGAAACACAGTATATGTGTATGTATCGGGTCTTTTCCCATGTAAGATTGAGAGTATCTTGGCGACGTTTCGACGAGGTCCCACTCGTCATCTTCAGGCTGGTGTCTTCGGCTTTGTTTCTGTGCGAGCAAAGCGTGATCGGAGATGCCGTGTCTCTATAAATACTGGTGGGGAGGTGGGGAGTGTTGGCTCTGTTGCTGTAGGCGGGTTGGTTGGCTGTGTTATTACATCTTGATTAGTTGATGGAGTTGATGTTTGCAAATTAGTTGGCTGTTTCATAAAATCAACGAAAACACACACACACACACACACAAACACAAAATTTTATTTTAATTTTATTTTATTATGTCGAGTACCTATTAGATAATATATAGAAGTATAAGCATGAATTGAATACATAAAATGAATACAATTAAAGGGAACATTAGGACAGGGATGGTAGGCACGCTGGTGCTCCTATGCCTCTATACCCCTTAGGAATGGGGTGAGGTCAACAATAGACAGTTTTAGGTTAAAGTTTTGGGGGTTTGGGGATGAGACCACAAAGTCTGGTAGGGCATTCCAGGCATTAACAACTCTGTTACTGAAGTCATATTTTCTGCAATCGAGTCTGGAGCGGTTCACTTTAAGTTTGTATCTATTGTGTGCTCGTGTATTGTTGTGGTTATGTATGTATGTATGTATGTATGTATGTATGTATGTATGTCCATGGGATCACGATGGGTCAGTCATGACTTCGCAACTAACAAAAAATGTATATGTATATATAATATACTGCATATATACAGTACCCTTTACTGGTTCTGTATTGATGGATATATGGAAATATAGCATAGTCTTTTGGTGAGGACCTTTGGCATTCAAATATTGGATCTTAAATATTAATTATAAAAGATACTTCAAAGCTGCTTTACATGTTTTGCCAGCTAACCTTGAATAAGGGATGACTTTTAAGGCTATACTCTTATAGGTCCTGATTGTGCATAATCAAAGATGGCCCAAGTGCAGGTAGTCGTCAATTTAAAACTGATTGCTTAGTGACCGTTTGAAATTACAAAGGACCGTAAAAAGGTACTTATGACCCAGATAAAAAGTTCTGACGGCTGTATCTCTTCAGTCCCACACAAATGATTGCATTTGGGCACTCAGCAACTGGCCCACCTTTATGGCCATTTGATGATCCCATGGTCACATGATTTCAATTTATGATTCTTTTGCTGGAAACTGGCAAAAAAAAAAAATGCCCATTGCATTGCGTTCACTTAGTCACCCTTCTTCTTCAATAAGAAGAAACTAGGGAGGGTCTATTCTGAGATGTTTGCTGCATCTTAATTCTTTCTGAGGACTCAGCTGTCTGACTAGCGCTCTTCTAAAAGTATCCCAAAGTAATTCCCACAAATCATTACAGGACACAAACTGTCATGCCATGAGACAGACACAAATGTGACATCTGATGACACTTTCAAAACAAACTTTTAAACTTGATAACTCACCATGACAATTTTTTTTTAAAAAAACAAAGCAGGTTCAAGTTGAACATGGAAGATAAGGACAATTGTAAACAATTTGACTAAAGTTGAGTATGGAAATTAAAGATATGAAGTGAAAGGCATGGTAGCTAGGGGGGAATTTTTCCTTTCCTTGGTGCCCTAGATATGGGCTTATTTTGCCTAAATCCGGGGCTGAAGTGGTGTTTATGCGTGGTCGTGATGAACAGTCAGCAATGATGGTATTGACTGTTTGGTGCAAGACCAAAAAATCTTGTATCAAAAGATTCATTTTTCCAGAAAATAAGTATCTATGCCTGAAAAAAAACCTAAATTATATATATATGTATGTGTGTGTGTGTGTGTTTGTTTGTATATATGTATACACACATACACACAGAGTAGAACCTCTGGTCATGACCATAATTCATTTCATAACTTTGGTTGCAAACCGATTTGGTCATGACCCGAACTTAATTTTGGAAATATCATAATCATCATAATCATAAGTTTATTTGTCAAGCATATATAAGATAACAGGTAAAAGTATAAACATAATTTGAATACATGAAAAGAGTAAGTAAAAAAGGAATATTAGGACAGGGACAGTAGGCATGCTGATGCACTTATGCACGTCCCTTACAGACCTCTTAGGAATGGGGTGAGGTCAACAGTAGATAGTTTAAAGTTAAAGTTTTGGGGGTTTGGGGAAGAAACTACAGAGCCAGGTAGTGCATTCCAGGCATTGACCACTTTGTTACCGAAGTCATATTTTCTGCAATCGAGTTTGGAGCGGTTTACCTTGAATTTGTATCTATTACTTGCTCGTGTATTGTTGTGGTTGAAGCTGAAGTAGTCATTGACAGGAAGGACATTATGGCAGATAATTTTATGTACTATGCTTAGGTCAGACTGAAGTCGGTGTAATTCTAAGTTGTTTAAACCCAAAATTTGGAGTCTGGTGGCATAAGATATTTTATTATATGGCGCTTACAAAAAAAAATGGCATGGAAGGGGAAATCGGTGGCAAAAAAAGAAGTTGCGAATTTTTTGGTCGGAACCCGATTTGGTCATGGTTAGAAACGTTCATGACCAGCGGTTCTACTGTACTGTATACACACACACACACACACACACACACACACACACACACACACACACACACACATGTATATGTACAGTATATGTGTATGTATAGTATATGTATTTGCTTATTCTTTTTAATTCATAGGCTCAAATGTATGATATTTTTGTAGTCAGGGTTTTTTCTCCTATGTAGATAAAGTTGTTAAATGGCCACAGTGGGATGATATATTTGACCTTTACAGGGAGGAGTCATAAAATATGGGTGTGGCTGGCCGATGAGGTCCAAAAAGACCGAAATAGTGCTATCCCAGTCTCCCATAAGTCTCAGAATAAACAACACAAAATGTCTGACAGGCCTGAAAGTGATGATTGGAGATATCATCCCACTATGGCCATTTAACAACTTTATCTACATAGGAGAAAAAACCCTGACTACAAAAATATCATACATTTGAGCCTATGAATTAAAAAGAATAAATATTTGACCTTTACAGGGAGGAGTCATAAAATATGGGTGTGGCTGGCCGATGAGGTCCAAAAAGACCAAAATAGTGCTATCCCAGTCTCCCATAAGTCTCAGAATAAACAACACAAAATGTCTGACAGGCCTGAAAGTGATGATTGGAGATATCATCCCACTATGGCCATTTAACAACTTTATCTACATAGGAAAAAACCCTGACTACAAAAATATCATATATGTATTTGCATATATGTATGTATGTATGTATGTATGTATGTATGTATGTATGTATGAATATGACTTTGCTAAAAGAGACTATTTATCACTGTGAGAAGTGTTCCAGCAGAATGGGCTGGAGAAGAAACAATTGTCAGGGGTAATGAACAACTTCAACAATTCTTCCAGAAAGTAGCAAGCTTATTTACTATTTATTTTATTTTTTTAGTTATTCTTTCACCTTGTAGTGATTAATTTCACTGAGTCACACTTATATTTTTTTACATTTGTTCTTGCTGATGTGAGAGAGGAGGCAACTAACACAAAAATAATTTATTGCCTGCAGAGTGAATAAAGGAATCTTACATTGCAAACAACTGTGTCACTTTCCACAAGAGAAATAATAATGATAAAATTTAATTTACAAACAGATGAAAAATTAATTGAATTTGTGAAAATATTTGTTTCCCACTTGAGCAGTTGGTACTGAGATGCTTTAAGATGACGAACAATGTAGAATTAAGTTAGAATTAATCTGTCTCTTGATACTTTAATCCTCCGTAGGAATCTCATAAAACACATCAGACCTGAATAGATTAGTTCCACCTGCTGTCATTGATCCTCTATAAAGCTGTGAAAAATATCTGCTTTCCATTAGAAGGTCACAAGATTTGAGGACTGCTTTAGGCTATTTGTGAGATTCCTGAATTTCTGCAAGGGGGGTACAACAGACGCAAATGTTATAAAAATGTCATAATGTACGTAGATGCACCATACCTCCTGTCATCTTAGCATGATCAGATCATGCATAGACAGCCTAATGCTGTTCCTACTGAAAAGAATTTTGATAATCCCTCAAAAGTAATCAGTGGCAGTCACGGCAATAAAGATAACTTGCAATGAACTTCCTGACTCTTGGAACTGAGACTGGGTTCATCTCATGCTCTAGTGCTGGAGCTTTCCAAAGAAAAGATTGGACAACCATTTGTTCGGGATGGAATAAGGACCCTTGCCTTGAGTATGGGATGGGACTAGAAGACTTCCAAGGTCACTTACAGCCCTATGATTTTATGATTCTACTGTAGAAAGTCAGATGATTCCAACAATGGACAGAATAGAGTTTGGATGAAGTACAGGAGACTGGCTTTTGACGAAGATGTTACTACATGCAACATCACCACTATGGATGCCACATTAAGGCTGTCTTTAGGGTCATCATCTGGTTTCAGGAGGCTGAAAGCCTGTATAGAAAAACACCACTTTTTTTAGTTTTAATTTAGTCTTCATATTTAGTTTCAAGGCCAAAACAATAACATAATATGTACAGAAGGAGTAGGCACCAATTTAAGGTAACTGCCACCTTCACCTTAGACTTAGAATAACTTTATTGTCACTTTAAATGTACACTAATTTGTGATGAATGTATCTTGTCTTTTATGTACACTGAGAGCATATGCACCAAAGACAAATTCCTTGTGTGTCCAAACACACTTGGCCAATAAAGAATTCTATTCTATTCTATTCTATTCTATTCTATTCTATTCTATTCTATTCTATTCTATTCTATTCTATTCTATTCTATTCTATTCTATTCTATTCTATTCTATTCCATTCTATTCTATTCCATTCCATTCTATTTGGCATACATTAAAATGAAATTTTGTTGCATACAGCTCTCAAAGTGTCATCATCTCCAATATACACTACAAAAATGTGATAGATAGATAGATAGATGATTGATAGATAGATAGATAGATAGATAGATAGATAGATAAATAGATGATAGATAGATAGATAGATAGATAGATAAATAGATAGATAGATAAAAATATGTATATACCCACATATACTATATGACACAGAGAAACAACTCAGTCAAGTTTGGATGTATATGTACATGGTGAGAAAAACGAATTTTGTGAGTTTACCAGACGGATGGCATAGGGAACAGAGCTGTTACAGAATCTAGAAGTCCTACTAGAAATACTTTGAAACCCCTCTCCCAGAGGGGAGCAACAGAAGCAGACCATGAAGTGAGGGGTGTATAGCAGAGGTGAAATCCAGCAGGTTCTGACAGGTTCTGGAGAACCGGTAGCGAAAATTTTGAGTAGTTCAGACAACCGGCAAATAACACCTCTGGCTGGCCCCAGAGTGGGGTGGGAATGGAGATTTTGCAATAGCCTTCCCCCAGGAGTGGGGAGAGAATGGGGATTTTGCAGTAACCTTCCCCTGGAGTGGGGTGGGAATGGAGATTTTGCAGTATCCTACCTCTGCCACGCCCACCCAGCCATACCATGCCCACCAAGCCATGCCCACAGAACCGGTAGTTAAAAAAATTGGATTTCACCACTGGTGTATGGGATCTTTAACAATGCTTTGAGCTCTAAGCACAAATCACTTATAAGCAGTATCTTCAGTTTTGTGGGTTCATATTAAGTAATGGATTTTAAAAGCGGGGAGGGACATAAAGCTGGGAAACCTGAAAGGTGACCTCAAAAATGGGTTTGGCATTAATTACTTTTCTTGGAACTTTATTTTCTATTTACTCTGAACTTTACCCTCCTGGTCCCAATACACTAATTCTTGCTTTATTCCCCTGACAATCTGTTTTCTACACATCATTCAACATTAATCTGTTTTAAATTTGAATCAAGTCAAACACATCATTTGATTAATAAATTCCTTTAGCAAAGATGTCAGCAAAAGGCAGGGAAGGTGGAGGAGGGGCATTGCAAGGAAACATGCATTGCAATCAGTGCAAACCATGCGAGTAGACCTGGTGTACGCACCATAGCAGTGCACCATGGCAGTGCCAGTCCAAAAAGCCAGAGTTTGCATTGTCTTTAGTCTTAGTCTTTAGTCTTTATTTGATTTATATACCGCCCTACTCCCGAAGGACTCAGGGCGGTAAACAATAAAATACATAAATACAAAATTTAAAAAACAGAATAAAACCGAATTAAACAAATTTGGCCCAGACAGATTTAAAACACCCCAATCATTTAAAAACAGATTAAAATTTACGTATTAAAAGAGAAAAAGGGGAAAAGATTAGGCCAGGCCCGCCTGGTGGAATAAAAAAGTCTTGAGAGTGCGGGGGAAGGTGCGTAGATCCAGGATCCTCCGTATCTCCGGGGGGAGCTCATTATGATTCATTAATATAGGTAATTTATACATACATTAATATATGTATCTGTAATCATTTTTGTGTCATCACATTGGAGTAGATGCCCATGTTACTTATTTCTCATTGCCTCAAATCGCAATTGTAGTACACAAATCCCCAAGAGACTATTGGGTCATGAAAGTAGTGCAGGATAAAGATATTGTACATTAAGGCGTGTTCAGAGGATGCAGTTAAAAACAGAGCTTAACTGTGGAAATATTTGCTATCAAAGAATTCTGGATATGTCTACTATTTTTCCTCCTCCTCCTCCTATTATTTGCCCCTCTAGAAATTGGACAATTTGGCATTCTTGGTAATGGCTTTCTAGAAGCTAGCAAAGGCTAAAGTCTCCTGGAGAAAGAATCCTTCACCATAATCCTATATCATGTTTTTTATTCTTTACTGTTATTGTTACTGTTGGTTTTGGATTTTTTAAAAAGATGTTTATGGTTTTTGGGTTATTATGAAGGATGCAGAGTAAACTGTTTACTATTTTTCCCCCTTTCTTATGATGGAAGTTTATTATATTTGCAGTTTTAGGCAAGTTTTACTATGTTTTGTTGTAGGCTGCTGGGAGTTGAAATGAGGAAGCATAAAATGTAATAAATAAATAATTAGTGTTAATCATATTCTCCTACTATGGTTAGTGCTACTGTCATGGTATTTTTATGCTTCCATTTAAGATGTAGCCAAAGTTCTACATGGTACAGGATCTTTCATGGTAGATCTGGAAATATGTTTCTGATCATAATGAAGCAGCTTATTCATTTATTTGAGAGAAAAGTTTTCCACTTGCTATTTTGATGTTTCAATAATAGAATATACGTAGCTCAGGGTTCAATTGTGAAGTCCTTGGTGCTCTCTCAACTTGGTTGTTTGTGTGTACATTTTGCTGTTTGTCTTTGCATTCATTTAAAAAAACCCTGCAAATACAGCAATTATTTTCCAGCATTAAAAAGTTACATTTGTTAGAATCGTCATAGGCAAGCAGGTTATTTTATTCATTTTTGCAACTGAATGTTCCATTGTTATGTTTTGCCTCTGGGTAAACTTGTTTTCAAAGTCTTGTGATAAAAATCTATCAGTGCCTCTTTATAGTTTTTAAAAAATGTGAAAAAAAAACATCAGCAAGCATGAAAATGTTATGCGCTATCAGTTTTCAGTTCCTATGCCATTTAACTTTACATCAGTTTAAAACTCACACTGCTGCTTTATTATTAATTTCAACATGATCTCCTTTGTAAAAGAAACTTTCAAGATGCTACTTAATTCAAGTTATTAGTATCCTTGCCCTTTAATTTTAACTCTCTGGCAAAATCTGAAATGCGTTTATAGCTCACAGGGATAAAGACCGTAGATCAGTGTGTTTCAAAATTGGCAACTTTAAGATGAATGGACTTCGACTCTCAGAATTTCCCAACTAGCATACTGAAGTCCACCATTATGTCACAATTTGAAAAATACTACTGTAGATCATACAGACCAACAGAAGACAGAAGACGGAATTCAAAAATTGTATATTTCACATTAACCTTGCTAGTCTACAGCTTCATCTCTGTATAGCAGTGTTTCTCAACCTTGGTAACTTTAAGATAGGTACACTTCAACTTCCAGAATTGGAGCTAGCTGGGGAAATCTTGAAGTCAACCTATCTTAAAATTGTCAAGGTTGAGAACACTGCTATATACCAAGATTATACAATTTAAACATTTAAATTCACTTATGTCTTTTAGCTTATGCCATTTTTATCCTTTATGATTGTAAGCACTGCACAAAGTTACCCTGATGTAAGATGGGCAGCCAAAACATTTTACAAATGAACAACAACAAAAAAACCCAAATAAATATTGGTTCAATATTCTCCGACAACAATGATTAATGTCTGAATTGAAACCATTTCATTAGATTACTACCACATACTCTATATGGGGCTATCTTTGGAGATAATTTGGAAGCTGTCACAGAGGGTACAAAACCACAATAGTGTATAATAACATCCATCTTGAAATCATACATTGCTTACCTGGGTTTTTGGTTATTACTAATAATGTTCTTTGTGTGCAATCCCAAAATATGTCAGGCAATGCCTTGCCAGAATGAATCTGTCATTGAGAGGACATATTGAAAGATTCCCGTCTTTGAGAGGTACCTGAAGTATGGACTCTATGGCAGGCCCTCTGATGGTTAGTCCATATTCTGTGGGACATCCTTTCCCTGGAAAACCATGCAGCTATAATATTGTTTGCATTTAACCAGTGAATAAAATCTGTATTATTCTACAGTGCCTTTGGTCCTAATTATAGGTAGCCATGATAAGGCATTTTGATAGTTTTGTTCTTATTTTTAAATTAGGATTGATTTGGATTTAGCTGTCGAGGGTGTCTCAGAATTGGGGTAGATTACAAATATCAGTCAATCAGTCTATTAGCACACTTTTTGAAGGGACTTTAGGTGCTGTGGGAATTATGGTGGTCCAATGTGATGGAATGTAATCTGGGTATCTAGGAAGGAGAAAGTGCATACTAGAGGAGCAAGAGACAACTCGATTCAGATAGTTTGTGAGAGAGAAAGAGGGTGAAGATGGTTCTTCCCTAATAGTGTCCAGAGTATATGCTTTATGATGGTGTTGGTTTGCTTTAGTTTGGCAAGATTCTGTCTCTGGATGGAGCAGAGTAAAAAAAAAAATCTGCTTGGAAGAATCACAATACATCTTTTTTAGTTTTTGGAGCCTGACATCCTGGGACCATCTATCTGTTTCTCTAACAACACACACACACACATTATTTAAAAATAAACCAGCTTCATTAGTCATATTCTGAAACTGACTTGCTTCACTATATTGTAACTAAAAATAATAATAATAAAACAAGCAATCTCTTTAGGCAATGTCTCCTGGGCCTACCCTATCTTTTATTTCCTTCTTGTGGAGCAGAGAGATTGGAGAGGAAGGGATTAGAGAATACATAGGCACACAATGGGGAATACACATAAAAAATAATGCATTGGTGTCAGCAGCCCCAAGGGCACTACACAAACAATTGGGGTATTCCCCATTGTGTGGCTGCTTACTCTCTTGTAAACCCTTTTTCTCCAATCTCTCTGTTCTGTAAGAAAAAAGAAAGAAAAACAATAGATTTGGCACAGGATGACATGTGTTGTCTATAAAAATGGAGACCATAGCATCTATGAGTAACTCTGGTTTACTGATTCAGAAGATATTGGCTCAATCCACAAATTGCAAAATGTAACTTTTTTCTGTTGCATTTTATAAGTGTTAAAATATATTTATACACACTTTCTTCTCTTTAATTTTCTTTTCTTTTTTTGTGAGATCACTATCATCTCCCTCTATAAAGCATCTGCATCTCAGAATGATCAGGGTCTCATTGAACCTCTCTATGTGGATCTGAGGCGGGAGGAGGGAGGACATTTATAGTATCACTATAATGTATTTGTATGTGTCTGTGGATTGCATCCAATGCTTAGGAAAATTAAAAAGAAAGAAGCATAGAATAGAATAGAATAGAATAGAATAGAATAGAATAGAATAGAACAGAACAGAACAGAACAGAACAGAACAGAACAGAACAGAACAGAACAGAACAGAATAGAATAGAATAGAATAGAATAGAATAGAATTCTTTATTGGCCAAGTGTGATTGGACACACAAGGAATTCGTCTTTGGTGCATATGCTCTCAGTGTACATAAAAGGAAAAAAAGAAAAAAATACATTCATCAAGAATCATAAGATACAACATTTAGTGATAATCCTAGGTTTACTAATAAGCAATCAAACCATACTAGGAAACAAACAGAACAATATAAATTGTAAAAATACAAGCAACATGGTTATAGGCATAAGTGGGAGGAGATAGGTAATAGGAAGGATGAGAAGAATAACAGTAATTCAGTGCCCACATACTTCATCACAAAATCTCAATCCTTATGTGTTTCACTTAAAAATTTGAAATACTCTATACAACATTTAAAAAAAAAGAAATCATCTTCCTAGATTGGTGCCTATCCTTCTGTTTATCCTTTGTATCTTAGGGAAAAGTGGTATTATACCACCAGTGATAATAATTGCATCATAATTTTGGCTTGTATTCCATAGTTGATGATTTAGGTAATACTATGCTTATCCAGACACTGTAGTTTATAAATGATGTTTTATGGTTTAGCCCAGTGGTGGGATTCAAATAATTTAACAACCGGTTCTCTGCCCTAATGATTTCTTCCAACAACCAGTTCACCAAACTGCTCAGAAAGTTAACAACCGGTTCTCCCGAAGTGGTGCAAACTGGCTGAATCCCACCACTGGTTTAGCCAGTCAACTGTAGCCTACTTAATAAACCAGGGGTCAATCAAGCAAAGGCTTATCATGATATCAGAACAAATCATGGAGTGCAAGCCATCTGTTTGAACTTCTATTACAGAGGATCTACCATATGATTCCTGATAAACAAGTAATATCTGTTGGATAGTCCGGACCAGCTGCTACAGAATTATTATTTTTAAGGTAGAGCCACTCTTCAGAACTGATACAGGATCCCCCATATCTCCCGTGAATTACTTGTAAGAATTATTTATAAGTAAAACCATATAATTTACATAAATTTGGATTAAGGAGTAGGAATAGTTGCAGGAAGGTCAGGTAGGATGCAAAGGTTAATACAAATTTAATTTTACAATAATCTTCATTCAGGAGAAGAATTAATTATGAAGATTATTGTAAAATTAAATTTGTATTAACCTTTGCATCCTACCTGACCTTCCTGCAACTATTCCTACTCCTTAATCCAAAGATATATGGTACATATTTCAGAAATCCTGTTCAGAGATCCTATTGCTTGCAGCAGTCTGGGGTGGAAGAAAAGGCTAGCTTAAGAGGATGTGGCCAGAGGAATAAGGCAGAGAAACATAAACTATGACTATTAAAAATAATTGGAAGAGAGATATACACTGGTCCATGTGCACAACACATATTTTAAAAGCCAAATAAAAACAACATGGATACCTCAGCTACAAAATTGTGTAGGGTTCCCCCCCCGTTTATTTTTAATAGGATTTATTTTTAAAATGAGATTTGCAAATTGGAGAAGCATATCTTTTGCTCATATCCTAGATGAACTGTACTATGGAAAATATCTTTCAGTCACTGCCAACTAAGCTGTATACTAACCAAAGAAAGGTCTTGTCATTTTGGCTGCTACAAATGATATCTAATTTGACGAACTGTCAGAAGACAACTGTTAATGGTACAAATTAAGCAGAACCGTGGGTAAGATCCACTGTCATAAACTGTCAGAATAAATTCAGTAGTGACACTCTTGAGACAAATAAGAAAATAAAATTAATTTCTGTTTTATTTCCGATATGTTTGTTTGCCCTAAAGAAAAAGGTTTAATTTGGGAATGATTGTCTTATAAATATTTATGACCAGCATAAAGAACAAACATGCTTGCATTAGTCCTTAGTTGCAAAACTTGATATTGTCCTTTTTAAAGACAAAACCAAGTATTCATAATGAGACTAGTAATAGGAGATACCCTCTTTCCCCCAAAATAAGACATCTCCTGATAATAAGCCCAATCAGGCTTTTGAGTGCATGGCAATAAGGCCAAGCACTTATTTCAGGGTTCAAAAAAATATAAGGCAGGGTCTTATTTTCAGGGAAACACAGTACTAAAAAATCAACTTAGTTCTAATGTTTTCTTTGGCATTTCCTAGGTCTGGACAGTGGACATTGTTGTGGTTTTGCTTATTTCTGCAGAGCGGTTAGCAAGTATTTTTTTAAAAAATAAAAATACTCTATGAGGGAAATGAGCAGTTCAGAAATGTGAGAAACAAATAAAAGAAATTGATGAAACGTTTACTAGACATGTGGACTGAACATGGTTTGCATTTATGGTTTTTAAAAAACATTTAAGGTGCCTAAAGGATTTTGGCCAGATTTACTTTATAATCATAATAATACATCTGTCCAAGAGTTTTTGGAGAAGATGCTGGTACTGCTGAAAGTAATATGAGCCTTTTTAATATTAAATAATGTTTACAGAGATATCTTGGCCATTCGTAGGTTTATTTGAGATGGAGGATTAATGCTGACCAGCTTTTGCTTCTAGCTAACATTTATCCTTTAGGGATTCTGTTTGTAGGGAAAATTCTACTTGGGACAAATGAAAAATTAAAATGAATGGAATAAAAGATATAATTTAAGTGGCTGCTTTTCAAGCCCGTTAATCCGGCATGCACAATTTGAAATGAGAGACTTAATTTTTTCAAACAATGACCTGACTTTCTCTTTGTCACCAGGATATTCAACTTCAAAAGTTTGTAATAAAAGCGATTTCTATAAGTATATTAAGTGTTACTGATCAGAGGCTTTATCTCATGAGCTCAAGGTGTGTGCTGTTTTCTTGATCCCAAGTCTCAAGGGCTTCTTTGAGCCTTGTCATGAAGGATAAGGGCAGCACTGAATATAGACGAATGGTTCTCTTGAACATTTCAAGAAATATTAAAGGCTTTCAAGAAATATTTTGTAATCAGGTAGTCCAAGACATATGACCACAAATGGGGCTTGAACTTCCATTACTAACTGAGGTGGTCATTGGATGATTTGTGCCCAATTTTATGACATTTTTCAGCAGTCATTAAGTGAATCCCTGTGGAAGTTAGTTGTTTAGTTTAGTTTAGTTTAGTTTAGTTTAGTTTAGTTTAGTTTAGTTTAGTTTAGTTTATTGTCATTGTACCTCGTACAACGAAATTAAATGCCATCTTCAGTGTACATTATACATAAAAAATAAAACAAAAACACACGTCCTTCACATTCTATATAATTGAATTGAAAACCCCTGATATTGCATTAATATTGTGTCACAAGTAAATGCCTTATTCTCCAATATGTAAATAGTATATGAACGGGATATCAGGGGTTAATTTATTCTTCACTTCTTAATGTATTCATATTTCACCACTCCCATATCTAGGTCCACCCATTGTATATATAAGGAGCTGCACGCACCCATTCCTTGCTTCTATCTGTGAATATTCAGTGAATATAGAATGCCTCATGTAAATAAAGAGAGATATATTTAAACTCTTAACTCTTATATGCTTTATTGAGTCTGATCCTGAAAATATTGCAACAAGCTGGTAGCAGAGGATGGTTGAATTGACTCAATAAAAAACTTAAATATGTCTAAGAGAGATAGGCCCAACACCAGGGCATACAGCAAAGAAATGGAAATGGATCAAGAAATAATCGATGAATCCGCAAATGCGATTTCGAGAGAATCTGAAGAATACACCACTGAAGACGAAGAAATAATAAATGAAAATGATGACCGAGAGGAAAACAAAATAGAAAACAACGAACTCAGGTCAGAGATATTAAAACTGTTAAAAAGCCAGAAGAACGATGAAAGCCTCATCGCGAACCTCCAAGATATGCTGAAAAACAGCGGAGCAGCGAGAGAGAAGCACATCGCTACTGAAAAGCCAAAAGATTCAAAAATAGTGAGTGATACGATTACAGACAAAAACGCTGTGAAGAAGAAGAACGGTGATCCCGCGCAAAATTTCGAATGGCAGCCATCTTGGTTTCAACAGACCTCCAGGGTGAGCGAAGCAGAGCCAATCAGAAAACTTGATTCAAAATTTCTGGCGCGAAAGACATTACTAGATAACGAAAATGAAAAAGAAAAGTCAAACACCTCAGAAGGATCAGAATCGGAAAGTGAAGGTGATTCAACAGACACACAAATAAAGTCAGCAATGAAAACGCTTTTTGCTGCATTTGGACCGAAACTAAAGATTACCAAAAAATCAACCAGAAAGCAAGCGAACAAGCCAACGTCTCAAAATCTACCCGCTCCCATCCTGACGACGAGAGCACCGACGCCTGAACCCAGAGAGCCCTGCAGATACCGCCCCACACCGCAGATCAATGCAAGCACCAACGCTCTCAAAAGAAGAAAAAGAACAACCGCCATCGTCAGGACTCCCAAGATCGAGCCGGAGACCGATTCATCTGAGGAGGAGCAGAGCGAGCGAGCCGCAACGACGAGAACCTCTCACAATGACTCCAGGAATGAAATGAGCAACGCGCATGCGCAAGAACACGCAGACAGCCCAGGAAGACATGAGTTGCTGAAAGGATCGTGCAGACTCGTTGCGAGCATTCCCACGCCGTTTTGTAATTTCCAGCATTTACGAGACCACGGACTACCCCCGGTTGTAAGTAATGGACCCAATAATGTCGGAAACTTGCCCAGTGACTTCCCAAAGCTGAGAATAGATGGCATTAATTTACAAGAATGGTATCAGCAGCTCCAGGTTGTCTTTATGAAAGAAAACTTACTGTTTTTTATCACTAATCCCCCAAAAAGACCTTGGACTCTAAAGCTAGACTGCTTACACCATAGAGCATTTTTCTTATTAATTTCTAGTGTATCTCCAGCAATGTATCACAGCATTAAGCAAAATCTGACTGTCTCAGAAATTATTCAATGCATGTTCAATTTGTTTCATAGTGATAGTGTAGCTACTACCACAAGAATGTCTAAAGATTTCTTTTCTTCTAGGATAAAACCAGGGGTTTCCATAAGTGAACATTTAATATCTTTAAACAAAATTAGAGCTGAACTGCATTTAAGGGGGGAGGTGATTTCAGACCAAACGATGAAAAGTGTTATCATCAACTCACTTGACCCATCATGGGATAATTATATGTCACATTTAGACACAATCAATCTAGGATACTTATCCATAGAAAGTCTATCCAATAAGTTAATAGCTGAAGACAATTCAAGGAGGAGTCGCTCTAACAACCACATAGAACACAAACCATATAGAAAGGTAGCTTTTCAAGAAAGATATCATGAAACATTTAGATGTCACAACTGTGGATCCAAGGAACACAATAGGAGAGATTGCCCCAAAATTTCAAAAGAAAGACATAGGTCAGAACACAGAAATAAATACAACTATAGACAGTCTTCCATTGATAGACATAGATATAGAAGCCCACCAAATTATAAAGAGCATAGAGGGGGCAGAGATAATTCAAAGGATAGAAAATCTGGTTCACTGAATGGATTAAACAAACAAGACAACACTAACATACAACAAACTGAGAACAATAATTGGCTTATTGATTCTGGAGCAACTAATCATACCACTAATAATAAAAGTATATTATCTTCATTTGTAGAAGAAAAATTTGTAATAAAGGTAGCTAACCAAGAAAAAGTCCAAGTAATAGGTAGAGGGAATGTAACCTTACCTGGCCTAGGAAAAATAGAGGGGGTATTACTAATACCTGAAATACCTCATAACATACTAAGTGCCATAAAACTAAGCAGAGATTCTGATATTAATATTGTGTTTTCAAAAGGAAAAGCGACTTTGGAGAAAAATAAAATAGATATAGGTACAGTAATGATTAAAGGAGGCCTACCTTATTTAATAACTAAGGAGAAATGGTTACACAACATTGATTCAAATATAGAAGATTGTATTGAACTAGATAATGGGAACATTAGTAACAGTGACAATGATGAATGTAAAGTAGCTCATAATCACAAGGATACTCATAATGAGAAAAAACCAAAAATAGGTAAGCCAATTCATGATGAGTGTGCTCATGTTTTACATAGGAAGTTAGGACATGCCAGTTTTCCTGTAGTACAAAAGATGACTGAACACGCAGAAGATGTTAAAATAAAAAAATTGTGAAAACTATTTGGAATGCTCAGTATGTAAGTCTACAAAACTAAAAACTAGTCCCAGGCCTAGAAAATCAACAAGGTCAACCAACAAAATTTTTAATTTAGTACACATGGACCTGGTTGGTCCACTAACTCCATCAATCACTTATAAAAAATGTTACTTCTTAACCATTGTGGACGATTATAGTCGTTATGGATTTGTTTACACATTAAAACATAAAGATGAAACTTTTCAGAAATTTAAAGAATTTTACAAACGCGTAGAAACACAACACAATATCAAAATAAAACAAATCATGACAGATAGGGGATGTGAATTCATGTCTAAGGAATTCTCCCAATGGCTGAAGGACAAAGGAATGTTACATTACACATCTAGCCCATTTTCTGCATTCCAGAACGGAGTTGTAGAGAGAAAGAACTCAACATTACAAACCATGATTAGATGCACATTGGAAGATGCTGGCTTAAGCAAACAATTCTGGTCAGAAGCCCTACAATATTCCAATTACACACAAAATAGAACTTGGTCCAGCATAGTAAATAAGACACCATATGAAGTGATGTATAATAGGAAACCAAAATTAGCACACATGCACATATTTGGAGTCACTGCAGACGTACACATACCTAAACAATTAAGAAGAAAAGGAGAAAATGTGTCTAGAAGACTTAGATTTATGGGATATGAGACAGGTACAAAAGGATACAGATTCATTGATAATAATAACAAATTTATAGTTTCCAGAACAGCTGTGTTCCATGAACAGGCCAACTGGTCTAAAATACATCTTAATGAAATATTCCCAAGCAACAACACAGGTACAAAACCCCAAGAGAAAAGAACTATAGAAAAGCAAAATGACAACAAACATAGAAACAAAACCAAAACATGGACAAACAGTCAACACAAAATAAAGACAGATACATTAACAAAAAAGGAAGCAAGATATTTGCATGATAATAATAGTAAACCTGAAAAAACAATTAGAAATACCAGAAATCAAATGCCAAATAAGTACAAGGATTATATAATGCATATGAATGGAGAATCAACGACACCTAATACATATGAGGAAGTGTTAAAACTTCCTCCTAAAGAAAAAGAAAAGTGGGAATTAGCAATGGCAAAAGAGATGGAAAGTTTACAAGGATTAAATGTATTTACACCTGCAATTGCACCAAAGGACAAAACTATCATTGGCACTAGGTGGATATATAAAATTAAAAATTTAGAGGGAGGCAATACTCTATACAAGGCTAGATTAGTTGCTCAAGGTTATGCACAGAAATATCCCGAGGATTATACTGACACATACTCCCCCACAGTAAGAACTGAGAGTGTCAAAACAGCTCTAGTTGTAGCATCAGCACTCAATCTCGATGTATTCCAATATGACATACAGACTGCGTATTTACACGCTAAATTAGATAAGGAAATATATGTAAGAGCACCTCACAGTCAATACACAAACAAGAATGAGACTTGGTTATTAAACAAAAGTTTATACGGGTTAAAACAATCTGGTAAACGATGGTATGATTGTTTAGTAAAAGTACTTAAAACTATGGATTTCAGTGCTACCACTGCTGATAACTGTTTCTTTGTTAAAAAGGGTGATGATTCCATAGAATTTGTATTGATCTATGTGGATGACATTTTGTACATAGGTAAACATAAAGAAAGAAGAGAAACATTTGTAACTAAGCTAAATGAACATTTTTCACTGAAATCTTTGGGCAAAGTAAATAAGTATCTTGGTGTTCAAATTAGTAAAACTAGAAAAGGATTCAAGCTTTCTCAGAGAGATAAGATCATAGAGCTCTTGAACAAATGTAATCTAAGCGATGCTAAGCCATGTGACACTCCTATGCAGACTGATTTTTTAAGGAATGCAGATGAATCATCCCCTGAGTTCAAAGATAACACATTCTATAGATCAATCATAGGTTCCCTTCTTTACATTTCCAATTGGACCAGACCTGATATCGCTTTACCCCTCAATTTATTGTCCAGACATGTCAGCAAACCAACAATGTACCATTGGGAAGCTGTCAAAAGGATATTAAGATATTTAAAGAATACCTTAGATTTTTGTTTGATATTAGAGCCTAATAATGTCAAGGAGCCAAACCTCACATGTTACGCAGATGCGGATTGGGCTGGAGACACTTCATGCAGAAAAAGTATATCTGGTTATATATTCCTCCTTAACGGTTGTCCAGTTTACTGGTACACTGGCAAACAAGATTTAGTGGCCACTTCAACAACAGAAGCAGAATATGTTTGTCTATCTAAAGCAGCAAATAACCTTGTATGGTTTAATGACTTAATTTCTGACATTTGGAAAAAACCCACCTTGCCTTTTATCATGCATGAAGATAATAAAGCGGCTATCGAAATATCTAGATCTGATGCCATTGGACAAAGGTCCAGACATATAGATATAAAATTTAAACATGTGAGACAGTTATCTCAGGATGGATTTATTAAAGCGGTGCATTGTGAGACATCAGAACAATTAGCTGACATATTAACAAAACCTTTGCCATCTAAACAACACAAATACCTGATTTCTAAGTTATATGTTTTGTATTGTTCTGAATCTGAATGTAATTGGTGTAGCATATCGAATCGGCATTTAGAGGGGGATTTGTCACAAGTAAATGCCTTATTCTCCAATATGTAAATAGTATATGAACGGGATATCAGGGGTTAATTTATTCTTCACTTCTTAATGTATTCATATTTCACCACTCCCATATCTAGGTCCACCCATTGTATATATAAGGAGCTGCACGCACCCATTCCTTGCTTCTATCTGTGAATATTCAGTGAATATAGAATGCCTCATGTAAATAAAGAGAGATATATTTGAACTCTTAACTCTTATATGCTTTATTGAGTCTGATCCTGAAAATATTGCAACATATTGCACTATATAGTAAAATTCAATATAGTTACAGCTACTACAGAAACTGTTTTTCAGCCTATTTGTCCTTGTTTTTATTGTCCTGTACCGTCTGCCAGATGGTAATAGTTCAAAAAAAAAAGGGTGCCCAGGATGAGATGGATCTTTAAGAATGTTTTGAACTTTCTTAAGACAGCAGGAGTATAAAGCTCTTCCAAAGAGGGGAGAGGGCAACCAATGATCCTCTAGGCAATGACGTTAATCTTCTGGAGCACTGTCCTATCTGCCACTGTGCAATTGGCAAACCATACACATGTTAAGCAAAATCACATTCCCCAACTGACTTCGCTTGTCGGCAGGTGTCTGGGAAGGCTGTAAATGGCGTTTCGGATATCACAACTGTCACAAATACATGCTAGTTTCCAAGCACCTGAATTTTGATCACATGACTGTGGCAAAGCTGAGATAGTCATAAATGCGAGGATTACTTGTAAATCACTTTTTCTCAGTGTTGTAACTTTGAACGGTTGCTAAATGAATTGAGGACTACCTGTACTTTCCTTTAGTAGTAAGGATATGAGCAAAAGATGGATGAGAATTTAAAAGAGCAAATTATATTTATAAAAGAAAGCTTGATAATAGTTTTGCTATTTGTGGTTAATTGATCAGCATCTTATTATAGCAATCAAAGCAGAAAAGCAGTAACTGCAAACCATGAGATTTTCCCTAAAGGGAAAGGAATTTTTCATAGATATGTCATGGTGAAATGAATTTGGGCAATATCTTGATCTATGAATGATTGTAAAGTTAACTGTTCACTGCTTATACAATAGCATCAACAATTGCTCATCATTTGTTCAGCTAAAAATAATGACCTGCATGTCCAACATTGTTTTAAAGTATCTTAATGTGTAGAAAATATACTTGTAGGAAATTGAAGATGTTTTAAGATTTTTTTTGTGTGTGTGTGTGTGTGTGCAAAACTGACAATGCCTATTTTACAAAGGCATCGATGGGAGTCACTGGTAGACAACATTGTCAGACCATCTTCTTGCAATCTTGTACAATAACAAGGTCTGAAAATTTGTGATATGACAACTTATATTTCACCACTCTCACTAGAAGATCTTTACAGTATGAACACCAAAGACTTGTAATGTCTCATGCAAAATTTTGACATTCCATTGTATTTCAATTATCTTTGATCCTTTGGGAATTTTGCTCTTGCAATGTCTCATATATAAAATATATTTTCTGACTTCCTTCTTAGTATTATTATATGTTTTTATAAAAATCTGGATCTAGGGCTGGGTTCTCAATCTTAGCAACTTTAAGATGGGTAAACTTCAACTCCCAGAATCCCCCAGCCAGTAAGCACCTAGAGCACAGGTGTCAAACTGGCGGCGTCATGTTGCTGTCACATGACATTTCATGACATTTGTCCCTTCGCGGAGCTGGTGTGGGCATGGCCTGCATTTGATGCATCCGGCCCGCAGGCTGCCAGATTGACACCCCTGATCTAGAGCTTCTGGGTTTTCCACATGTATACTTCCTATCATCAAATGGTGGGATACATTTCTCTGAAACTAATTAGTGGTATTTTGCTCATCAGGTTTGACAAAGTTACATAGCAAATATAAGCATAATGAAGTATATATTTTAACACTCTACGGGAAGACCTAGCAAATGCACCTAATGAGCTTGAAAACAATTAAGAATAATGCTAGAAATGCTGGAATATGCAAGGTTTTTTTTAAATTTTTTTTGATTTATATGCTGCCCTTCTCCGGAGACTCAGGGTGGCTTACAATGCGTTAAGCAATAGCCTTCATACTTTTGTGTATTTATACAAAGACAGCTTATTGCCCCCACACACTGGGTCCTCAATTTACCTACCTTAGAAAGGATGGAAGGCTGAGTCAACCTTGAGCCTGGTGAGATTCGAACTTACAGTAATTGCAGACAGCTGGTGTTAATCACAATGCTATCAGTCTGCTGATAGCATTATCTTATATTCAGCTAATATGTGTTAATGAAAGACAAGTGAAACCTCATTGTACTGCATCTCAGTGTAACAAACTTCATGTGTGCTGAGCATTTTACTATTATAATTTATGCCATGTGTGTAATGATGAAATACTTAAAAAGAATACAATCATAACAAGCAGTTCACCTGACTTCCCTGGACACAGCTGCCACTTCCTTTTTGAACAGGAGTCACGAACCCAGGAGACTCCAAACTGCAACCAGTTCTGTTTGGAGCAATGCTACCCAACTGAGAACTAAAGACAGAAAATCATGGATCTGGATACCCCAATCCAAAATCATTTGGACTTACAAATTTTCTCAAAAAGCCTGTCCTTCCTCATTCAAACCTTACAGCCTCCAGGCACTGAGAAAGAACTCCAGCAAGATCACATGGTCATTCCAGCATAGACATTATAACTGACTTTCATCTGATGACCTTGTGTCAGTAAATGACCTCTTGTTGGCAAATGATAAGGTACAATAATGTGTCACATGTAACCTACATCTGCATAAACAACCGTACTTCCCCTCTTCTCCCCCATCATCTCAAAGGAAATCCTGTATCAGTCTAGTTACTTCATGAATCTGATGAAGTGGGCTGCAGCTCATAAAAACTGATACCTCTTAATAGTTTGTTAGAAAAGGTGTTACCAGACTCCTGATATTTTTGTCACCATAGACTAGCACAGCTGAACTCCTACATCACTTAACTGCAGTTTTGTGAAGGTTAAAGCTGCACAGTTGACAAGAATCGGGGCTCCTTTACATCTGATGTTAATCCCTGGCAAGGAAGCAGGTGTTGGCTATGACACATTTCATTACATGTGCACACTTCCTTTACTGTGACAGGCCTCACCTAAACTCTTGCAACTCAGGAAATCTGCTTTGGTGGGTGGTTTGTCAGCAGATGTGATAGATGGAAACATTGCCAGAAACATTTTGTCAGTTTCCTTATCTTGACTATAAAGACTCTGGAGCACTGGGAAGGAACAAACCCTTTAAACCAACAAACAAACATGTAAAACACAGTCCTCTAAGCATATTGACGAAAGCGGATGGGCAAATAGCTGCCTGGAACCAGAGTAATCATAGCAATACTGTGGGGTCAAACATCTGTAGTGCCTCCTCCATTTCATCTATCTACACTAACACATGAATCAGTAGTTGCGTACTTATTAGATGCTTGTAGCTTCCTAATGTAGTATTATTTTTAATTGACTACAATTGACAATTATTAATATGGATAGAAAATGTTTTTCCCTTCAATTTATTTTAAAGAATATGAAAAAAGCACAACACTGAAAGAAAAAAAATTGGTAGAAAATAAGGTTTGGCTTATTTTCAATTTTGGTCATCCTAGTCACATTTTTTTAACCATTGTGTCCTTCCATTATCTTCTTGGAGAAAGGCTGGAGCAGACATGTGATATAACCACATTGTTGATGTTGCTTATGTGTCATCAAGTCTTTATCAGCTCTTAGCAACCACATAGATCTTCTCCATGACAATTAGTCCCTAACCTGGTATTTCAGGTGTTATATAAGCACATGGGTATTGTTGAAGAATGAGATACCTTTTCTTTAGAGGTCAAATTGGATGATGATGATATGCCACAAAATCAAGCAAGTATAACAAAGGAAAGGGCAGACTCCAGATCTGAGGGTTTCATGGCAACTGTCTTTTTGTTGCCTCCACTGATTTAAATATTCTCCTTCCATTTTGTTGAGCCCTGTGTACCAGCACAAGATAGCATCACCTATCATAGGATAGATCATAAGCATCTGAGTACCAAACATTTAATACCAGATACTTTTTTCTCCAACTTAATAGCTTCCATCCAGCATAAACATTTATGTAAATTGTAAAGCAGCTTATTCTGTTGGAAACACAGCTATACCAGGAAAACCTTATAGTACCATGATGGTGAACCTATGGCATGCAGAGCCATTTCTCCAGGCACGCGAGCCATCATCTGTTGCTCTCCTGGGTTCTGGTGCACTGGTCAGCTGGTCTTTACGCATGTGGGAGCACCAGCAATGGGAAGAGCAGCCACCCGATGTGCATGTGTGTGCCAGGAAGATGATCTTCCAGTTTCTGGTGCACACATGTGCACTGGCCAGCTAGTCTTTGCACACACATGCGTGCCAGAAACCAGAAGAGCAGGTGGGCGCTGTGCATGCATGCGCTGGAAATGGGAAAATATCTTCCCGGTGCGCGCATGTGCACCAAGTGGCTGCTCTTCCGGTTTCCAGCACACGTGCGTGCACAAGCCCCTGTTTCAGCACCCAGTCCTGAAAAGGTTCACCAACACTGCTATAGTACAGTGATGGGTTTCAAAAATTGTTACTACTGGTTGTGTGGGTGTGGCTTGGTGAGCATGGCATGTCTTGGTGGGCATGTCTTGGTAGGCATGGCAGGGGAAGGATACTGTAAAATCGCCATTCCCACCCCATTCCTGGGGAAGGATACCGCAAAATCCCCATTTCCTCCCGATCAGCTGGGATTTAGGAGGCAGACAATAGATGGGGGTGGGGCTGGTCAGAATTTTTACTACCGGTTCTCTGAACTACTCAAAATTTTTGCTACTGATTCTCCAGATCTGGTCAGAACCTGCTGAAACCCACCTCTGCTATAGTAGTACCCATGTGGAAATAGAAAAATCCAACTCCCCTTGGCTTGGTCAGCTAGTACTATTGAAATCTTGGGATACATTTTCAAGGGTGTACTAAAAAGCAAACATCAGCAATGAAAATTTCCAGAACGATGCAACTTGACAGGGCTTCAAGAATGCTTCATACAATCCAGATGTGGCAGACTGCAGTCAGAATTCTCTAGAAAGCTGCTACTTCATCATATCCTATCCAGACATTTCTCCTGCTCCAAATTGTTATAGCAGAACTGCCCTTCATCTCTCCCCCCCGCCACTTTGCTTTAGCATATTGATTTCACCAAGGGGTATTCTCTGGGAGGAAACTCTGCTCTCCCAACAGAAAATGAACATAGAAATTCTTTCCATAGCTAGACTCATAAGAAAGTGGAACAATTAAATGGCATCTGCAATTCATGATATATGAATTATTGGTTGGTAAGTATAATGGGGTCATGGAGGAGGTTGTGAAAATAAGCAGCAATTATACTGGCTAACATCATCACCTGATTGTACAGGATTATCTCAGCTTGAACATTTTAATTATCTGTATTTTGTAATGATTATCAGTCAAGGAAAAACTTATTTCGTAGAAAGACTTGAAGGCTGATTCAAGGCCGAATTTATACCCTGCCATTTACAAAATCATTTCCTGATGGTCACACCCAGCCATTTTTAGGTTTCATCCTCTTTTCCTATCTCCTCTCCTCATTCCAGAGTCAAAATGGAATTGGTAGGAGAACTAACAAGGAACAATGTTATATTACCATTATTGGTACAAGGCAACATTATTTATTTAAATTTATTGGTTGCCTAATTCCAGTGGACTCTGGGCATCATGCAAATTCTAGAAAAAACATTCTTGCCCTTGCCATCTTTCTGCCCCATTAATTTGTTTGAAAGGCTAATGGTAATGCATGGAGCAGTGGTGAAATCCAAATTTTTTTACTCCCGGTTCTGTGGGTGTGGCTTGGTGGGCGTGGCAGGGGAAGGATACTGCAAAATCTCCATTCTCACCCCACTTCGGGGAAGGATACTGCAAAATCCCCATTCCCTCCCTACTCCTGGGGAAAGGATATTGCAATATCTCTATTCCCACCCCACTCTGGGGCCAGCCAGAGGTGCTATTTGTTGTTCTCCGAACTACTCAAAATTTCCGCTATCGGTTCTCCAGAACCTGTCAGAACCTACTGGATTTCACCCCTGGCATGGAGGATAGCAAAGCCTTTTGGGTTGACAGCCATTGGATGGGGTAAGATGGGACAGATCAATTTATAGTGAGTTCAAGTGCTATAGAAAAAGTGAAAGTCATCTTCTAGGTGAGAAGAAAAATGTTGGTATATTTTCCTGGTATGCTTAGGGGTCTCACACTGAGAAAAAAAAATTACATATAAAGAAAATCATACATTGAAGGTTTTATTGTTCCATTAGACAGGACAACCCATTGGGGTTTCAAAATATGCTCTGCAGGTGAAGGTGACTTGAAAAAATGCTTTATCGGTTTGGGGGTGATTTTCTGAGAAATGCAAGAAGTGTCACCTTGTAGATCAGACTTCTGGCTTCCTGGTCCAGACAATACTCAACCCTGATGATTTTTTGTTGATCCTGATTAGTAGCAGCTCTTCAGGATTTCAGGGAAGGTGACTTTCTCAGTCAAAGATGCAGAAGACCAAATGCACATTTGTTTCCTTAAAAATGATGTTCTTAGTTATTGAGCTACAGTCAAATTGCCTAGAAATTTTACTCTCAAATCAGCACATTTCACAAATATAAAACCTCATAAAATTGAAAATATTGCAAGCCTTC
Source organism: Pituophis catenifer annectens (assembly GCF_029215685.1). NCBI lineage: Eukaryota > Metazoa > Chordata > Lepidosauria > Squamata > Colubridae > Pituophis > Pituophis catenifer. The sequence goes on along the minus strand of NW_027256882.1, from coordinate 268,698,044 downwards.
CTGCCAGCACTGTTAATATGGAGCAATAACTAGTAAATATGGATTTGCTCCCCTTTCTTGTAATAACAATTTCTTGTAATAACAATTAGCTCCTGTTTCTTGATGGCCCTCTTATTTTGCTTAACGATTTCCCTGGATATAAATTTTCTCTATACTTATAGCATCTAGTATTTTCAAAAAGATTTTGATCTAAGCATTCATAAAAGTTGACCCAGCACAGCTGCTCAAATCAGGTGAGATGATGTTCTTCTAAATTAATGCTTAACTCTATTAGGCAACATGTGCTTCAATGTTCTGATTTAAAAAAACAACAACACACAAGCGTGCATTATAGTCTATTGTACTACAAAATAGTCCCAAATCCCTCTTGGGTAGATCCTCTTTGGTGGATCCTCAAGTTGGAAAGCATTGCAATCTTTAAAAATAAATAAGGATATGGGAATTGAATGGATTTATGAGAATCAGTGTTTTACAATGGTTAAGGTCAGGGATGAGTTCTACTTACCTTTACTACCAGTTCGCATCGCGCCCCCGTACACTTCTGCGTATGCGCAGATCCCTATGATGACCTCCAGGTCAGTGGGCGGAGCCTCCCGCTGGTTTTACTACTGGTTCTTGTGAACCGGTCCAAACTGGGGGCAACCCACCACTGGTTAAGGTACAAAGTGAACAAAGTGGTTAAGGTTTTAGACAGGAAGACACAGACAAACATGTCTCAGTCATAGGAACTTACTGGGTGACTTTGGACTAGTCATTTTCTCTCAGACCAAACTAACTCACAAGCTTATTGAGGGGGGATAAATGGAGGATATGAGGTACATATGTTGCCTTAAATATCTGGATGGAAAAAAGGATTATACTGTAAATATAGCAAATATATGAATAAATACATGCAATAGCAATATGGAAATAGATTGATCCATCTATCCTGGCCTTGGTTATGGAAATTCTCCACATAATACAGTCGGCCAGTGGTTTGCAACCTGTGGCCTCAGGCCCCTGAGGGGGCCACGATGTCATCACAGGGAGTCCATGAATGCTTGAAGAAAAGTTATGGTCTAAATCTTAAGTCTTGGTGGTCCGTGGCCATGGTCTGTGGCCACAAAAGGGGCCACTGACCATGGCCCCTTTATTTAAAATGGGTCCATTGAGAAGAAAAGGTTGAGAACCACTGCAGTAGGCCTTATTCAGCTTCCCCTAACCTGGTTCTTTCTAAAAGTGTTGGGCTATTACTCCCTAAATTCCAGTCTCCCAAGCATAGTGGCTGAGATTTCTGGGAACTGGATTCTGTAACAGGTGGAAAATATGTTGGAGAGGATTGTTAGATTAAGCCTACAATGCATTACAATATTATTAATTAATTAATTAAATTTATATGTAATTCATCTGACTGATAAGGGGACTCTGGGTGGCTTACAAACAAATATAAAGGTAAAGGTAAAGGTTCCCCTCGCACATATGTGCTAGTCATTCCCAACTCTAGGGGGCGGTGCTCATCTCCATTTCAAAGCCAAAGAGCCAGCACTGTCTGAAGATGTCTCCATGTTCATGTGGCTGGCATGACTAAATTCCAAAGGCACACGGAATGCTGTTACCTTCCCACCAAAGGTGGTCCTTATTTTTCTACTTGAATTTTTTACGTGCTTTCGAACTGCTAGATTGGCAAAAGCTGGGACAAGTAACGGGAGCTCACCCTGTTACACGGCACTAGGGATTCGAACTGTTGAACTTAGCCACTGAGCCACTGCATCTCTACAAACAAATATATTAGAATAAAAATGGTTTTACAATGTTTCCTATCATTCTACAATATAAAGCTCATCCCTGCACTTTAACAAGCTGGCATTCTACTATCTTAATTTTTATGATCTGTCTCTTTAAACCATTAACCCCAGTTACAGGATTCTAGTTTCCTGAAGATTTGCTTTGCTTTCATATCCGCTACTGGGCTCATTAACCATTATCTCCAGTGAAAGAACCTGCTTAGTATTTCCTTCCTGCCTGGAGCTATGCCATCAGATGGGCTACTGCTTTTGATATTCTCCAGGCTGAATACGCAGGAGTTACACCCAGTCCCTTAGTGGGAATAGACAAGCGATGACAAAGGTCACAGATCTTCCCTCAGCAGGAAATGAAATTCACAAGGCATGACATTTGGGAGGTGTTTATGGGGCAGGTGGGACTCCAGTCGTAGGAGTCCAAGGTCACTAGAAGTTCTCTAGCTATGGGATATCATCATTGCAGATGTGTACCCTTCAATTTTACCTCTTTCTAGTGGAAAGAAGAAGAGCATAGCAAAGTGAGAGTATGAATGGAACGGTTGGAAATATAAACCAAGGGATCTGTGAAAAAAGTTATCAGGTCATTAGCTTCCTACTTGCATATAATAGCTTAATTATATGACATATTATTAGTAACAGATCTTATTTGCCATTAACAGCTCCTTTTGTCATCTAGTTAATTTCAACTCATGATTTATAGCCTGACTACTAAACATTTTGGCTAGGAATAGTTGAGAGAGGAAAAAAAACCTTTGCATAATAAGAAGCAGATTATAGTTCTTCAGTACCAAAGATGCAATAAAAATCAGTAACCTTCATATAAGCAGGCATCAGAGGTGGGTTTTAGCAGGTTTTGACCAGTTCTGGTAGTAGTGGAAATTCTGAGTAGTTTGGAGAACCGGTAAATACCATCTCTGACTGGCCCCATCCCCTTCTATTCTCTGCCTTCTGAGTTTATTTATTTATTTATTTATTTATTTATTTATTTATTTATTTATTTATTGGTTCGATTTATATGCCGCCCTTTTCCGGAGACTCAGGGCGGCTTACAATGCGTTAAGCAATAGCCTTCATACTTTTGTATATACCTGCTTAGTAGGGCTTTTGCCCCCCCCCAAGCGGTGTTCTTTTTTATACAAAGTCAGCTTATTGCCCCTACAATCTGGGTCCTCATTTTACCTACCTCGAAAGGATGGAAGGCTGAGTCAACCTTGAGCCTGGTGAGATTCGAACTTGAAGGCAGCTGGTGCTACTTAACAGTGCTTTAATCTGCTGCGCCACCAAGGCTCGTTCTCCAGAGTTCCAGCTGATCAGGAGGAAATGGGGATTTTGCAGTAACCTTCCCCTGGAGTAGGGAGGGAATGGAGAGTTTACAGTATCCCTCCCCTGGAGTGGGGTGGGAATGGAGATTTTACAGTATCCTTCCCCTGCCACGCCCACCAAGCCACGCCCACCAAGCCATGCCACGCCCACCAAGCCACACCCACAGAACTGGTAGTAAAAATTTTTGAAACCCACCACTGGCAGGCATGTATATGTAATACCTGTTTATCAAAGGAATATTTCACATATTTTGCTAGGAGATCCAGAATGCCTCTTTAAAACTTGGCTGAGTATGTTTAACTTTGCAGATGTCTACTCCTTTAAAAATAAAGGTCTTCCATCAATCAATCATTCAGCTTTTTGCACCAATAATGAATTGCTTGTCATGCACATATACCAATTATAAAAGATACTCTTTGTATTCAGGTCCATGGATGAATAATACTAAATCCAGCTTGACTTAGTCATGACCAGGCATGCAAACTTAACCTGCTAGTAATGGTCCATTGAATCTTTCAAATAAAGTCACCTAAGATGCGATTAAAATCCCAGGGAAAATAAATAAATATGTTGCACCACATTAGTCCTTCTACTTAGTCATGAAAATAAATAGCCAAAGAGGCTTTTTTTACTCCCAAAGGGGCTGATGGATAAGCAATAATTTTATTATAATTGAAGTGAGTTTCCTACTTTATATGGTCCTAATATATACAATCCTTCAGTAGGATAAATCACTTCTCCAGGAGACACATTATAGTTGCTGCTGACTTCATATCTGCCAGCACTATATGATACACTGGAGTTTATGTATAGACAACTTCATCACACTGAGTCCTTCTGGACAAATTAAGCTGACAACTGGACAAATTAAGCTGACAACCTCTGGAATCCACAATGGGATGGAAAGAATGCCACTGGAAGACATCTTGCTATATCTGGAGGGAGAGGAAGACATACTGTGTTTCCCCGAAAATAAGACCCTGTCTTATATTTTTTTGAACCCTGAAATAAGCGCTTGGCCTTATTGCCATGCGCTCAAAAGCCCGATTGGGGATGTCTTATTTTGGGGGAAACAGGGTAGAACAGGGATGTCAAACTTGATTTCATTGAAGGCCACATCAAGGTTGTGTTTGACCTTGGGGGACCGGGGTGGTCTGGCCAAGGTTGGGCATGGCCAGCTCGACGTCATTTGTGTCGGGGCAGCTGTAGTGGTCTGAGCGCTCTGCCAATGAAAATGGGCTCCCGCGCTCCGTTTTTGGCTGCCATGGCCTCCTGCAACCCTCTGCCAGTGAAAATGGAGCTCGGGAGGGCTGTGTATGGCCCTCCCAAGCTCCGTTTTCGCCGGCAGAAGCATTGTGGGCCGGTCCTTTGCTGTTTCCAGGGAGGCCCTGTCTTCCAGGGAGGTCTTGTCTCCACTTCTCCACAGGGAGATCTAAGCACCCTGTGGGTCAGATCTGGCCCCCGGGCCTTGAGTTTGACACCCCTGATATAGAACCATACTCAAAATATAAGACCAAAGGCAGTAACATTACAACAAGGAAGAAATGGTAGGTTGGAAGGAGGGCATTCAAGAATACACCAGGAGGTGCAACAGGGAAACTTAGAAAGACCATTATTAATGGGCTCAGATGCTTGCACACCAATGCATATTATGAACATGGAACAGGCTGACCTTTTTTTTTTTTTGAATTTTATTTATACATTTTTTCTTCTTTAAGATACATAAGTGCTTATTAAATAGTGTATTGTCTGGATCAATTTGCTTATACAAGATAATAATAAAATATTGATAGTAATAATAGTAATAATAATAACAACCATAATAATACTAATGTTTGCTTACATATAATAAAATATTTACATCACTTACTTATACATATCAGTAATCTTTCATCCTCTAATTTCTACTCCTTTTATCTAACCATTGATAAAACATATCCCATGTTGAAAAATAGTCTGTTTCTTCCTTATTTTTTATTATTAATGTCAATCTATCCATCTCTGCACAATCTAATATTTTTCTAATTATACTTTCATCTGTAGGTGTATCCTCATTTTTCCAATATTGTGCAAATACAGTATTGAACAGGCTAAACTTGATGGCCTGATATAGGAGGAGAAACATATTTGATATCATATCAAATATGATACCCACCTCCCACCGTCCTGTTCAATCTCACAGGGCTGTCCTCCTCAGGGTACTGTCGGCCAGACAAGGTCAGCTGGCGACGACCAGGGGTAGAGCATTCTCCGTGGGCGCCCCTGTCCTCTGGAACGAGTTACTCACCGAGCTTCGGACAGCGCCGGATCAACACTCCTTCCGTCGGGACTTAAAGACCTGGCTGTTTCAACAAATGGGTTGACCTTGATCCTTGGGTTTTTCTTATTTTGATTGTCGTTGTGTTAACTGGGTTTTAATCATTTTGATCTTTTATTATTGTATGTTTTTAACTTGTGTTTGCCGCCCTGAGTCCTTAGGGAGAAGGGCAGCATATAAATTTTTGGTAAATAAATAAATATTGTAGATATACTGAAACTTGGTAGGATGGATCTCATGACCAGAATATGATCAAGAGAAAAAGTAGAAAGTATTCTATGAATATAAATCCTTACGTGAAAAACAGTTCAGGAGAAATTCCAAACAATAAGATAATTAAGCCCCAAATACAGTCAATATGAAAAAGAAAGGGAAGGAAGGAATGAGAGAGAAGAGAGACACTTGATGAGACTATTGCAGTTGCACCAAGAACTCTCAGAGAAATGAAAGGGCAATTTAAAAAAAAAATATGGAAAGATGGGCATGTAACAAAAGGGTAATATCAGGAAATGGCCTGAATCTGCAGGGAGGAAGACTAAGGCTCAGCATGAGCTAAGGCTTGCTATGAAAGCTAAAAATAATAAAGAGGTTCTTTGGGTATGGGTAGAACAAGAAGAGAGTCAAGGAAACTGTTTCCCCTCCTGATTGGAGAAGATGGAAGATGATCACGGCAATAAGGAAAAAGCTGAAGTGCTTAAATTCTACCTTGCACCTATCATTTTAGAAAAGGAAAAAGCAGTCTGATTTACAACAGCAACACTGTACGGAACAGAAGAGTAAGCAGCTCAGAATAGGTAAGGAAGTGAACAGCTAATTTGCCAGTGTTGGCAAAGCTTTTTGGCACCGAGTGCCGAAATGGAAGCATGCACACGCGTGCATGTGAGTGCATGCTGGAAACTGGAGGAGCAGCCGCCCGGTGTGCATGCACCTGCTGGGAAGATGATCTTCAGGTTTCCAGATCAGCTGGCCAATGTACATGCAAGCGCCGGAAACCGGAAGATCATTTTCCAATGTACACATGTGTGCTGGGTGGCTGCTGTTCCAGTTTCCGGTGCTCCTGTGGGCATGAAGACCAGCTGGCCGTTGCACTGGAACCCGGAAAAGCAATGGGCGACAGCTTGTGTGCCTGGAGAGATGGCTCTGCGTGCCACTTCCGGCACATGTGCCATAGGTTTGCCATCACGGACCTAATTCCTCTGAACGAATTCAATGTTCCTGGAGAAAATGGATTATATCTTATGGTGTCAAAAAAACAGCAGATGTCATCTTGGAACCACTGACTGAAATCTTTGGGAAATCCTGGAGCACAGTAGAATTGCCAGAAGATTGGACAAAAGCCAATTTTGTTCCAATATTTTAAAAAAGGGCCCCCAAGAAACAACAGACCAATCAGTTTGACATTAGGAAATGACTGCTGGGAGGGTTCCAATCACAACATACCCTATCTCTCCACATGCAGGAACTTTTTTTTAAAAAAAAATTAAATTACTTTTTTATTAGTTACATTTCTTAGTGCTTAATACACATCATGTTGTCTGGATATTTCGTTTGCTTAACAATACATATTATGTTCTTAATCCCCACCTCTTTTTTCCAATCACTGGTAAAATAGATTCCATGTTTGATAATATTCTTTATCTTCTTTCTGTTTCATTTTTAATGTCAGTCTGTCCATTTCTGCCCATTCTAGTATCTTCTTAATTATTTCTTCATCTCGTGGTGTTTCTTCATTTTTCCAGCAAATTGCGCAAATACAATCCTTGCTGCTGTCAAAACATTCAATATTAAATACATACTTTTCTTATCAAGTTTACCTGATATTATACCTAATAAAAATAGTTCAGGTTTAAAATCTACATGCTTTCCAATAATCTTTTCTAGCCATTTATATATTTTTTCCCAATTTTTTTTTTGCTTTTTCACAAGTCCACCACATATGATAAAATGTGCTCATTTTTTGTTTACATTTCCAACATTTGCTAGACATATTTTTAAACATTTTAGCTAACTTAGCCAGTGGTAAGTGCCATCTATAAAATATTTTATATAAGTTTTCTTTATACGATGTTGCCATTGTTAATTTATACCATGTTTTTCGGAGTATAAGACGCACTGGACTATAAGACGCACCTACCTTTTTTGGTGAGGAAAACAAGAAAAAGAAATCTGCCTCTGCCTCCCAGCAATTTTGCCTCATTGCAGCAAACAGCAAATAGCCTGCTTTACTTTCATTTTCGTTTTCAGCATAGCTTGATTAGCACAAGAAAAAAAAAAATCTGCTCCAGCAATTTATCTCCTTGCAACAAGCAGCAGAGGCCCGGGCAAAACAGCTGAGAGCAAAACAGCTGAGTCGGGAGGCCGATCCAATCAACTTATGCTAATTAGGTTGTGCTGAAGCTGAAAGGAGCTGTTTCTTCTTGCTGCCTGCTGCGAGGAGGTAACTGCTGGGAGGTAGAGGCCAAAAGGCGGGGGCCAGTGGGTAGGTGGGGCCACATTCGGTGTATAAAATGCACCTAAATTTTCACCCTCTTTTAGGGGGGGAAAAGGTACATCTTATACTCCGAAAAATATGGTAATTCCTTTCCCATAATTTTTGCCATTCCTCTAAGGAGCTATTTTATAGTAGGGCATATTCTCTTTTTGCTTTAAACAAAAGATTGGTGGATGGGCAGCTTCACAGGCCCCGAGGAAGGATATGATCACAGTGACATGTATACCCTGGGTGCCATGTTGGGAACTGAAGGCTGACACATGCACACCTATTTTTGCCTATAAAAGAAACACGAAACCTCTGCTATTTTTGCAGTACAAATTCAAAATGCCTGCCCTAAGCACTATTGGCATTTGCTGGTGATATTAATCAGAGTTTAGTAGACTGAGCCATATGACTCCTACACAAACAAATTACTGAAATGGGCATGAGAGAGTAACAGTCACAGGAAAATGTGTGGGATTTCTTAGTGAGTGACTCCAAAGAGTGAAACTTCAAAAAGAGCTTAAAACTGTAATGCTATTCACATGTACTGTATGTGGGAGCAAGTCCTACTGAACTCAGTGGGAGTTACTTTTGAGGAGAGAGGCATAAAACAGATGGGGGAAGTCAAAATGAGATGCTTGCATCTGCAAGAGATAACTTCTGTTGCATTGAAGTTAGTTTTTCTCTCCAAACACTAAATAAGTCATATATTCAGAAATATATTTAATGGAGATGAGTTAAGAATATTTTATTACACCCAATCACATATCTGGTAACACAGATCTTAGGATACCCTGCCTTTCCTCAATGGAATTTAATGAACTAAAAGCAAAAATAAGTAATTTCATTCTTTTATATACCTGTATCTTTAAAAAAATGTGCACAAACACACATACCATTGGAATTCAGCATATCAAAACAGACTGCATAATAAAACTACAAAAGCAGCTTGTCTTAGTATGCAAAAAGTATAGTACCAATTTGGAATGGAATACAAGACAAGCCTTAGCTATTTTTCAGCTGGGCTCCATCTCCTGCCTGATGTTTCTGTTAATGCAAAAGGAAACCTGCTATGACAGCAGAAGAGACAGCACACTGATTTCAGCAAAGAAGGTAGACAATCAGTTCTGGTTAGCTTTTTCACCCAAAATTTCTGAACATTAAAAAAACTATCTGTTCTACAAGTTGTAAAGTGGACTTTACATTGAAGTAATAAATCACTAAAAGTGGTTGACTTTTGTGCAGCTACTGCTGCTCATTTCATGTTTTCTGTTTTAAGGATGCCAGAAGAGCAGTAAATTGGGCTGCAACTTTGCCTTTTCTTTTTTCTTTTAACCGTAAGTTGCAATTTAAAAATTACTGGATTTATTAAAGCATAGTTTCTTATTCCTTCTTATTTCTTACTGCAGCTATTGACATTAATTGAATCTCAGGCTACAAATCTGGTTATGAAATCATATCTTGTTTATATAGCTGTATGTCTAAACTGAGATGAAATCAAAGTTTCCTGATTGTGATATAACAGGAAACTGGTTTAATAAAACACCATGACAGAATAGAGAGAAGGAATACAGCAGCATAAGATGCAACAATTCGTATGTGTGACATGCATAAAACAACATGTGGAGTTTGATAACACTATCATGGCCACCATCTCAACTTTCTGCACCCAGGTAATACATATTCTCAACTGAATGAGCCAGGATTAATTAGCCTGAGTTTCTTATATTCAAATGGTCTCCCTTTGTTTCATATGGCCTTTGCCCTTATGCTAGTCCCAGAGTCAGAGGTGGTATTCAGCAGGTTCTGACCAGTTCTGGAGAACCGGTAGCAGAAATTCTGAGTAGTTCAGAGAACCAATAGTAAAAATGCTGACTGGCCCCACCCCCATCTATTCTCTGTCTCCCGAATCCCAGCTGATTGGGAGGAAATGGGGATTTTGCAGTAATCTTCCCCTGGAGTGGGGTGGGAATGGAGATTTTACAATATCCTTCCCCTGCAGTGGGGTGGGAATGGAGATTTCACAGTATCCTTCCCCTGCCACACCCACCAAGCCAAGCCCACAGAACCGGTAGTAAATGTTTTTGAATCCCACCACTGCTGAGAGTGCTATCTTTCTATATTTAATAGAATAATAGAAAAACAGAGTTTGAAGGGGCCTTGGAGTTCTTCTAGTCTCTAGGAGCCTGAGTGGCGTAGGAGGCTAATGCCTCCTACTAAGGCAGCATTTAAAATCCAGCTGCCTGCAATTACTGCGAGTTCAATTCTCACCAGGCTCAAGGTCGACTCAGCCTTCCATCCTTTCTAAGGTGGGTAAAATGAGGACCCGGTTTGTGGGGGCAATAAGCTGACTTTGTATAAAATATACAAAAGTATGAAGGCTATTGCTTAACGCATTGTAAGCCGCCCTGAGTCTCCGGAGAAGGGCGGTATATAAAAATAAATAAAAATAAAAAAATAAATAAAATAAAATAAATAGTCCAACCCCCTCCTCTGGCAGGAAACCTCTAGTGTTAGAGCACCCTCAACTTCTGGAGGCAAGATTTAATTTGCTTTAAGAAACAGAAATTCTGCATACAGTTAAAATGTTGCTAAGAAAGAATAGAATAGAATAGAATTCTTTATTGGCCAGGTGTGATTGCACCAAGTGTGTCTTGGTGCATATGCTCTTGGTGTATTCCACAAAGCAACCCTAAAGAGAAATTGTGCTTTTCATATTCTCTCAATCTTAGAATAAATCTGGATAAATGAATCTGTAAGTAAATCCATCTCAGATTACGGAAGCATTTTGAATTCCTAGAAATGATAGAGACTAAGAAAAACATTTGACATCAGCTTATGTGAATGCAGCCCAAGAAATATAACACAGCAGAGAAGACAAAGGAGGACAAGATTAAAAAGTCAGCAGGCATTTATTTAAGGGATTTGCATTTATAATGTTTGTAAAATGACTGATATTTTTGGATCAACGGCATGAGCTGGATCTGAATGAAAGAAGGGAACCATTGAAATTCATAATAGGAATTGCACTTGAGATGACATAGGAAAGCATCGAAAAATAACATTGAAGCTGGATAAGGGATGTGTTGCATTGTCAATTGGCATTGCTCATCAGTTAGGTTTCTTCCATTAAATTATTGTGGGTTGTAGGGACAAATCCCTGCAAATTCCAGAAAACTTTTAATCTGATTTATTTAAAAATATAATTAAAAAAAAGTGAAAGTGCTGAGAATGTTTAATCAGGACAAGAGAAAACTTGCAGGGAGATATAGTATCTGTCTTAAATATCTGAAGGTCTGTCACACAGAAAGTAGGGCAAATTGTTCAGTGTTGTTCCAGAAGACAGGACAAAAATAGATGGGTTTAATAAGAAAGCAGATATTGTTTAGACATTGTGAAAAAGTTTCTAATAGTTCAATAATGGTTTGACAATGGAACAGAGGTGGTAGATTCTTGTTCACGGAAGTTGAACAAGAATCTACCGGAGAGTGGGTAATACATGTTAAAGATAAAAATAGCACTTAAACTTATATAAAACGTTATATAGCCCTCTCTAAGCAGTTTACAGAGTCCGAATATTGCCCCCCCACAATCTGGGTCCTCATTTTATCGACCTTGGATGGATGGAATGTTGAGTCAACCTTGAACAGATCATGATCGAACTACTGGCAGTCAGCAGAATTAGCTTGCAATACTGTATTCTAACCACTGCATCCTCATGGCTCTGGTACTGGTAGTAAAGATGCTATAGTACTGGATTCCTGTACTAGGCATGACACTAAATTGGATTATCTCCAAGATCTCTTCCAAGTCCTACATTCTGTGATTCTTATATGATGAGGTTGACCTTCTGGGGGAATAAACCCTGCCAGAGTTTTGATAGAAAGGTGTTGTTTTTTGTGTGTAAAATGGATTTCTATAGATTTGAGTCAGTATAAATGGATGTAAGACTCATGCAAACTTTGAGACTGTGAGATTCAGATTGCACATTTTATAGAGCTGCCTATTAATAAGGAACATGTCCAATTATAAAATGGTGACTCTAGACAATTCAAAGCTATATTTCTTTGCTCTCTGATTTTATATTACATTTTCAGGCAACGCCACTATGTTGAATCACAATTACAAGAGACTTCCTATTTTATAGCCATTGTGTTTATATGGTAATAAGTCTACCCCTTTCTTCTGCCTTTTCCTCTCAATTTTACAGAGAAATGAAAATTAAAAGCAGGTTTTATTTAAAAAAAACATTGCAAGTCTCAATAGCTTCAAATTGTGCACAAAACCTGTTGATAATACTGATTAAGTTCTGATCATCTTTTAGAGATACTGTCTTATCTGATATCACAGAGGGCTTATGAAGCAGCCCACTTTTATTTGGAATGCTTAACTGAGTTGGATCCAATGCAGAAATAATGAAAAAATAATGAAGACTGAATCAATAAGAACCAGAACCAGAAATAAGGTAATAATTACGTATTGGTGGGGCAGCAGACTAAAGTGCTGTTAAGTAACACCAGCTGCCTGCAATTACTGCAAGTTCAGATCTCACCAGGCTCAAGGTTGACTCAGCCTTCCATCCTTTCGAGGTAGGTAAAATGAGGACCCGGATTGTGGGGGCAATAAACTTACTTTAGATAAAAAAGAACACCGCTTAGGGGGGCCCGAAAGCCCTACTAAGCAGGTATATACAAAAGTATGAAGGCTATTGCTTAACGCATTGTAAGCCGCCCTGAGTCTCCGGAGAAGGGCAGCATATCAATCGAACCAATAAATAAATAAATAAATAAATAAATAAATAAATAAATAAATAAATAAATAATGACTATCACAAAATACTCATTTTAACATAATCAATAATCCATTGTATCTCCCTTATTGCATAGGATATTTCAGTTCTATGGTCCTTAGCTCTTTCATTATTCTCAGATTTTTTGTATGTCTCCCTAGCCTGTTAAACACTTTGTATTGGTTTTTATTATCTCACACCCACTTCCCATGTTGCCATCCACAAAATACAAAAATACCAAATACATTTTCTTGAAATGTTTCAAAGCAATGTATGCACAGTGTAAATGGATGAATGACTTTTCCTCTTTAACTCAGCAGCATCTGTTTCTATGGTAACACTTGAAAAGAGATCTGTGAAAAAAATGAATAGGTTTCAGACAGACACGAAACCTTTCCTCTTTCTTATTCTTACATTGCTCTGTATTCCATTCTTCCTATATTCCAGTTTAACTAGAATTCACACAAGATAAGGCCCATTGAAGATCTGTCATTATTCCCTGTCGGTGCATGCAATATGCTTGTCCATCCCTGAATATCCACATCTGGTGTAATATTTGAATATTTGTTATCATCAACTAGGGTTTAGTGGATCAGAGTACAACCCATTCTATTCATTCCACTATCTGGAGAAATTCTAATCTGGCATTTAAAAAATAAAAATAAAAGCCAGTAAGTATTTGCCAAATCAGCACTGGAGTTGAACAGTGATTATGTTTACTGAGATCATATGGTTCTTCCCTTGTGTAACTCATGGCTGTACCAAGAGGCATCCGAAAATAAGTGTGTTTTAAAGAACCGGACACTGCTATAAGCATGACATCTTTTTTTAATACTTAAAGGAAAATAAAAGAGACCCGTTGAACCGTTTTGTAAAACTTGCTCAGTTACTGGTGCTCTGTTTTGCCCTCTGCTGATTTTTTTTTCCCCTAGGAAGAATAGAAACTGACAAAGATTCATTTCAGCTACCATCCATCTTGCCATGAACCATTCTATATTCAATTTCCTAAAAATAATTTATCAGAATTTCAATTGGAGTTGTTTGTAATCTTTCTTGCATCCATATATAATATCCAATATTGTGTCTGAAATTTTTCTATGAGCTTGATTTAACCCAGTGATGTCTTGGAACATGACTGCATACCAGAGATCATACCAATTAGCCTTTATACTCATAGGCTGAGTACAAATTTTATGTCCCTATAGAATCAGAAACAGAGCAGGGTTGTTAGTAGATGTGAGAGAGGAGATGAATATCCCTTACACCCTATATTATTCTGCAGAGTGGATAAATCCACAATAGGAACTGCTGTCAGATTTGATCTCAAGGAAGTGGCTAAAATTTAGTTCATAAAAGAAGTCCTTTCCCCAGAGAAAGATGAAAGATTTTGGTAGATCTAAGACTACAAAGACCAGACTCTCTACCAATGAACTTTATCTTCAGCTATTTTTGTAATCAATGCATTGCTTTATATATCTACATAAAAGGAGGTTCTGTTAAGTTCAATAGGATGTATTCCCAAGAAAGACTGTATAGCAGTCTTAATTAATTTTCTTAATCCAGCAATAGAAAATAAAATCTCTTACTTACATGAACTGAATTTCTACAAAACACTTAACTTGGGAAAAAAAATCAATTTTCTAGGTTTGATGTCACATTGAATAAAAAAAAACCCCTAAACTGTTTGCAAAAAAAACCCTTTAAATCTATATAAACTTGACATGTGCTAAGGCAGCTGTTAAATCTTTAAATCGACTCTGTTCAGTGTTTTGTGTGATCATATGGGGGCTGAAATTGAACTTCAATGTGCTAGTTTTCCATGAAATATGAAGGCATTCCAGAGCTCTTAGGGGTAACACATAAAACTGAAATAAATATGCAGTACCATCCACATTATCACAAGTTGTATATTTAAAGTTGAATGAAGTGCATGAATACATGCATGCATATGAATTTAGGATATTGAGAAACCATTGTCTTAAAACTTGGTAATTTACTTGACCAAGCAGTCCTATGAAGGAAAAAAGTTTGCCAGACTGAATGCTACAGAAATAGAAAATTGAAAGTCATCCTTTGGAAGATAACACTTTTTCTCCTTAATGCTGGCAGAGACCCAATGGTGTGGCAGCAATGGAACCAGTGCCTTCAGCTATCAAGTGAAGAATAATCTAACAGCAAACTACTTATTTTGTCTCAGAAAGTCCATGTTATTCTAAGATTTTGCTTAGATTAATCACAGATGTGATTGAAATATATTTCTTAGAATGCTGCATTAGGTATTTAAGATATTTTATTTATTTATTTATTTATTATTATTTGTCAAGCATGTATGAGAAAATAAGTATAAGTATAAACATAACATATAAACATATAAGTATAAACAGGTATAAGTATCAACATAAGAAATGAGTACTAATAAATGGGGACAGTAGGACAGGGACGGTAGGCATGCTGGTGCGCTTATGCAGCCCCGTTGCAGACCTCTTAGGAATGGGGTGAAGTCCACGGTAGACAGTTTAAGGTTAAAGTTATGGGGGTTTGAGGATGTATCAACAGAGTCAGGTAGTGCATTCCAGGCATTGACCACTCTGTTGCTGAAGTTGTATTTTCTGCAATCGAGTTTGGAGCGGTTTGTATCTATTGTTTGCCCATGTATTATTTCGGTTGAAGCTGAAGTAGTCATTGACAGGTAGGACGTTGTAGCAGACAATTTTGTGTACTAAGCTTAGGTCAGACTGTAGGCGGCATAGTTCTAGGTTGTCCAGGCCCAAAATTTCAAGCCTGGTGATGTAAGGTATTCCATTGCGAGAAGAGGAGTGGAGTACTCTTCTTATGAAATACCTCTGGACTCGCTCAATTGTATTAATGTCCGATATACAGTGTTGATTCCAGGCAGACAAGCTGTATTCAAGAATTATATAAATAATATACAAATAAATAAATAAATAAATAAATAAATAAATAAATAAATAAGACTTCGTAAATAAATAAACATGACTTCATTTTGCTTGATAGAAAGATAGAAAAAGTGTACTTATAGATAGAATGTCACTTAAATGATTTCTATGTATATTTCTATTTAATTATGGAACATACTTTCATCTTCCGTAGCTTTGGTCTCCAGGATAGACTGAAATAGAAAAGATCCATGTTTTTAAAAAGTTTTCATGCACCTGACCTCCAACTGAGACCAAAAATTGGGTCCCTTTCCAGTTTCCTAGACTTTTTCATGTTAATTGGAATTCTCAGTAGGAGATAGGATTGTTAAGAAGCCCCATTTGATTAGCTATGTCCAAAATTTGCATGAGCAATTAAACTTTTGAATCTAAGTAGTGTTTGGCTATTAGCCAAGTCCTGTTGGGAGGAATAGCCCAAAAATCAAGTTAATTGTTTTAAACTAAATTTTAACGTTCAGATGCAATTCATTATATTGACTAATGGGAAATGAACCAGCAGTGCCCCAAATTTGTTTCTAGGCTTTAGGAGCTGGTTCACTTTCTGATCTGTTTTGTAAACTTGAAACTTTAACTTATTTCCTAAATAACTTTTTTAATTTATGGCTTTGTTCACACCTTACCTTGAATATTATGTACATTTCTGAATAACAAACATGAAGAAATTGGAATAGGTTTGGAGAAGGGTAACAAGAATAATTTGAAACTAGACATTAAATTTTAGGAGGAAAGATTAAAGGAGTTGGGTATAGTTAATCTTGAACAGTGAGAGCTGAGGAGACATATAACTGCTTTTTTTTTCAAAACTTGAAAATGTCCTTCAGAGGAACGTGAAGACTGTTCTCTTTCATTTTAGACTGCAGAACACACAATGATGAATTTAAGTTTTAGCAAAGGAGCTACCGTTGACCTCACTAGGCAGGCCAGTCCAAGAAATGGTAGGCTAATGCTACTATTATTGAGATTGGCTATAGTAACAACATCTAATTATTTCCTCCTCCTCCTCCTCCTCCTCCTCCTCCTCCTCCTCCTCCTCCTCCTCCTCCTCCTCCTCCTCCTCCTCCTCCTCCTCCTCCTCCTCCTCCTCCTCCTCCTCCTCCTGTTTGCCTGAATCACTTCCAAATGCTATTTCATTGTGGACTTAAAAATACGTGTCAGTCCCTTTTACCTAGGTAATGGATCCTGCATATCACCATCAAAGTCACTTTCATATGCCCCATTCAGTCTGACTGAATGATAGAAGACATTTCCCAACAGTAAGAACTAATTAACAGTACTAACAGGACTAACAGTAAGAATATTGAGCTAATAGCCCCAAAATGTGAGAGGTGCCCCTTCATTGGTTTTTATGGATGTTTCAGGAATTTGATCTTGTTGAATTCTGATAAAACTGACTTGATTTGGATCTTCCAAACTAATGTCATAGTTGGAATAGGTGCATAAGTATTGATCACATTTTTCATGGGAAATGATCATGATAAGATTTTTCTGTTTATTTTAACTATATGTTATATAATACAGTATTATAGTTAAGAATGGAGCAGAATCATTGGAGCATAGTCAAAGTTGCACTAAAATACTATTTAGGTGTGAGATTACTTTGTGCATGAGTTTTTGCTATGTAAATACAAAATACTGTAGGTTTAAGGGATTTTTTTGGGAGAGTTTCACAAATGGCAGAATGTCTATCCAACATTGCTTCTTCATGCTGCCTTTCCAGGAAGTCTTCACTATTTCAAGAATGTGACATTGCTGTAAGTATGGCAGATTTTCTTTTGTTAAATATTAGAAAGCATCTCTCAGTAATGCTTCTAAAGTAAGTGCTGTAAAACTCCCAGGTCCAATTTGGCAAATTTCCAGGATTCAATTTTTAATAAACTAGACACCACATATGCCAGGTCAGCAATCTTTTCATATTGGCGGTCTGCAAAAACAAAGAGGCCATACCATGTTCTATTTTTTGGAGACCTCAAGATACATCATTGAATGTTACTTCATTGGGAAGAGAAAAGCATATGTTTCCTTTCAAAAATAACCCAAAAGAAAGAGGTACCGTATGCTTAAAAACCAAGGAAGACTTAAATGGGGATTCTAACTGATGTTCCTCTCCTCTCAATCAGCAAGGAATAATAGTCAACAGCCCAGAATTTTATTCTGGAGAAAAAAATCACAACACAATTGTCAGAAGAGGGAGGGAGAAAATCTTTCATCACCAGTATAATTCCTGGATTTTCAGATCTGTTATATTTGTGTTTTATATTTCCATATAATATCAGTGCAGTTCATTTCAATCATTTTGTTTCTGTTACTTGGTCTAGACACGTGATGGCGAACCTATGGCACTTATGCAAGAGGTGGCATGCAGCACCCTCTCTGATGGCACATGAGCCATTGCCTCAGTTCAGCTCCGCTGCGCATATGCGCGTGCTTCCCACCAGCCAGCTGGTCTTTGGGTCTCTGCCGTGCATGCGCAGGGGCGGGGCGTATGCAAGGGACACGTGTGCATGCGCGTTTGTGTATGTGCATGCACAGAGGGGGGTACATGCATGCATGGGGGACACATGTGTGGGGCCCTCATGTGCATGCACAGGGGGCATGGGCACGTGTATGGGGGCTGCGCGTGCATTGCATCTTGGGGGTACAGGGGCGTGTTTCTCAACTTAGTAACTTTATGATGTGTAGATTTCAACTATCAAAATTTCCCAGTCATGCAATCAATAATATTCTGTTTTATGCTGGAAAGTGCAAAAACTCAATCCACTAGTTTCTAACATTGCCTTTGCCAGTTTCAATGGACCAACAACTTTTTGGTTCTCCTTAGTCACAGACTTACCTGCATCATGAGTACTCCATTCAAATGCCTCACAAGCAGGAATGCCTCCATTCAAACGCCTCACAAGGTGTTTGATCTATTCTCTTCCCAAAATAGAACTTGGCCAAACAGTCCAAAGTAAAACAATCTAGCCCTTTTCAAACATTGAAAGAGTGACTTGATATTTGGAGATGATTTAAATTCTAAAGACCATTTGAAGAAAGATAAGTCTTTCCATATGTAATGCTTTTCTGTTAAATTAAGGTAAAACCCTCCCACACTTTGTGGGTTTAAAAAGTCCTCTTTAAAGTCAATGTATATCCATAGTCTTTTCAACAATGGTAAAGCGTTGGCTGCAAGTTTCTGTCTTGGCTGTATTAAAGGCAACAAATACAGCCATGAGATTGACTCACCCCTGACTCCTTTATATTTGAGTCACAAATGTGTCCTGTGTAACAATGAGCAGGGCTATGATTGCATGATGGTGGCCATTTTTTAAAACACTGAAAAATAAACAGCTTTATGATGTATTTCTTTACCCTACCAATTATGTCTTCTATTTCTATATCAGGAAATAAACACTGTTACAGATGGACTGGATTATCCATAGTTCAATAACTCCCATAAAACCTCATTTATGGCCTCCAAAACATCCCAAGATCACATCACATTTGCTGGCAAAATGACAATTTGGGGAGTGCTTCTGTCTCTGTTGATAGTGTTGTGATAGACTAAGTTGGCTAACCCTCTGGAAGTTACAAATGTCAACAAACTCTCTTGAAGCTACACAATAGAAAATTAGGCATTAGTTCTTCTAACTGAATGTGTGTATGTATGATCTGAAAAATACCTAAAGGACCTTTTTGTGATTTAATTCATAAACATCCTTCAGTGGCATATATCTAATGTGACTATTTAGAAGATGAAATAATGAAAGTATATATGGGAAGATAATGAACTGGAACATTTCTAATAAATGATTCTCTCTCAGATAGCATTTTTTCATTTGCTTATTTGAGGAAATAATTTCCATTGTCATCCTAAATATTGGTGCTGATCCAATCAAGCAAAAACAAACAAAATCATTGTACTTTTTTAGCACAGCTGCAAACATTAGAAAATAAATAATAGGGAAAAGGATGAAAGAAACTTGGATAACTGTTAATGATGATCTTCAATCATCAGTGAATGGGATACTGTGTCAGAGACTAGTGAGGGAAGAGAAGGGAGACTAAGAGCATGTAGAAACAAGAGTCCAGTGTGTAAATGTTAAATACATGCTGATGAGCAAACCCCAAAGCCATGCTTCATGATTTCAAGAAAGGTCACCTCCTCCAGACTCTGTACATTAATACATAACTGGAAGAGTCCAGGCTTGTGCCCAAGAATACTAAGGTCATGTTTAAACATAGCTTAAAGCTTTTTTTAAAATCACATGTGAGGGCTGATTTTCTATGAGTTTAGTTCACTAGTTCCTGATCCCAGCTGTCCAAGTTCCATATATCAGAATGACTTTAGAATCCAGATATTTAGAGATAAGAAGATTAATTGATCTCATTCAAACTCTGGAGCCAGCTTGGTTGGTTTGGACACAGTTTCCAACTGTGGCAAATATTACAAGACAGATGACTGGAACCTAAATTCAGAAAAGAAAGATGTGGATGGGCAAGGAATCAGGTGACATAAGCTGACCCTTTCCAAAATGATGTATGAATGCTGGGATGTTTCCTTGCACTTTTGAGGACATCTTTTTATTCCAGACATTGGAGCTCTTAGGCCTCATCTCTTTATGAGGAACCAAAAATATATAATTATCCAAGATACAATGCTTTCAAATAAATAGATAAAATACATAATCATTTATTATTGCCACAGAATGCTCTGATGTTCAGGTAATAATAGTCCCATTTAATTGTATAAAGTTTAGCTTTTGTGGTACAACATTTTAAGTATTTGAAATGATACAGCCTATCACCTACAGTATTTGCTTGACATTTACTTAGCAACTTTTGTGCAAAAAAAGGGGAAAAAAACATTCTCCAGACAAGCCATGTGGACCATAATTTTTCTAGAAAGAAAGATCAGGATTTTTTTCAGCACTCCCTGCCTTTAATTCAAATGAGTACTTGGACAGCCCAGCCTTCCTCCAGTCCAGGAACTGTTAGCTCAGTCTTACGTTAACACTGGGAAAAGGATAGCATCCTTCATACATTGAAGGATAACAGGTTAGTTCCAGTCAGGAACAGGCCATCTGACAAACACCATTCTATCCTTCATGACAAAAATGACTAGCTCAGATCTGAAGGAATGGCCAGGGGACCAGATTTCCACTGTTGACTCCTGAGGCAATTGCTTTTCTTTGCTTGCTGGTAAGTGTGCTCCTTGGTAGCAGGACTCACAAAAGCTTCCATTACCAGCTGGCCTTGCTTGAATGATAAAAATCTACCTGAGAATTTGAATTTCTAGTTTTGTTTTCTAGCTTGCCCTTTTCAGTCCTGGCTGGTCTCTGGCTTTGGCTCATCCTGTGGCTCCTCACTTTATCGGAAATGACTCAGGCTTGGGAAAGACTTCTGCATTTCTGTACAGCCTTCTATAAAGTCTCAGTTCAAGCAATGCAGTTAACCTTTGTCTGCTATATGCTAAAGTCTGCTACTTTATGGGAGTGGAATTACTTCACTTTTTGATCCCTTTATTTAAAAAATAATATTATCCTCATTTAAGATGTCTATTGAAGAACATACTAGAGAAGAACACAGTCTGGCTCTAAAAAAAATTATTGGATAAGTATCATTTCATGATGGTAGTGATGATGACTAAATATTAATAAAATCTCAGTAATATGTACTATTACTATTAGTAATATTTAGATATTGTGATGTTATATATCCTTGACTTGGGTTTCTACTCAACAATTCATATTCAGTTTCAGAATAATGCTAGGAAGAAGGGAAAACCTTTTTGCACCTCAAATTGTTGCCAAGGCCAGTCTAAATCACTTTGTAATGATCATAGTCACAGAGATAGTCCTTCAATGCTGAGAAAGACTTAAACCTATTCCGCTCCCTCTGAAAGCAGTAACCTTCATCTAACACCATCAAGAACAATGCTGTGAAATGCTATGACCTCAGAGATATGAGAATTCTCAGGCTATTTATGAATGCAGTGTGTAAGAGGCCAATGGCTAAGTTCAGGATGAGGAAGTCTGGAAGAGCCAATTTTAGTTGGGAATTATTGTATGAACAGTGTGTGTGGTGATGGGAGGAAGCTCAGGAAGAAAACAAAGCATCAGTATTATAATAGCCAATCTACAAGATAAAGGATAGCTTTTGTACTTAAGGTTCCAGACTGCATTGTTGCTTCCTCATGGATATTAAAACATTATTTTTGCCATGTGCATTTGCTTTTGGAAACATTGCTATTAATATACAGTTTAACTAATCAATGTGTTTCAAGTGCTGCAGCAGATGATAAATGCTTGGCAAAAGACACACTTAGCAAAAAGGAACCCTTAACCTTGAGATTAATGAAATTGGTAAATAAATATTATCTGTTCATGGGTGAACCACGTGATACCTAGTACTAACTTCTTTTTAGTTTTACTTCAAAAGCATCAGAATAGTAGTAGACCAATGGGTCACATTTTGCCCTCCATGTTCTGTACAATGGAATGACTGAGAATACGGTGACTACTCATCACATTTTCCTTGCTATAATACCCTTTACTCTCAATTTCCTCTTCTCAAAATTAACGTAACTTCAATCTCGTCAGACTCCTTTTGTGGAACAATTTCCAGACCCCCATTATTGTTGTTTTTTTTCTGAACCTGTTTTTCTTTTTCTGAAACTTCATGATGCTGCACAATGCATGCATCAGAGCAAGATTAGTAGAATTCCATGCTAATAGAATTAGTGGCATCTCTCTACGCTGAGGAACAAAAATACTATTTTTTTTGCAAAATTTCTCTGTCATGAATTCCTTTTTAAAATGTCCTTGGGACCCAAACATGGAGGGAACCCCATTCAAAGTACAGTTCAGTAAATTGAAATGATCAACTGTACCAACAATTTCTGTTCAATTTCCATTCAGAATATATATATGCTCTTTTCCTTTAGATTCTTTTAAATTGTAAGCTGTCCAGAGTTGTGAAGGTGGGTGGCCTCAACAGTGACATCTTAAATTAAATTAAAATTCAAGACAGTAAAGCTAATCTGTTGAAATATAAGCACAAGAGTTATTTCAGCATTAAGGGTTCAGTAATAAGACTCCTCATTATAGTCTATTCACTGTAGAAAAAAATAAAAAAAAACACCACAGAGACTTGTCCAGGCAGTCAGCAAGAATCAACATTGACTTTTGAAGGCAGCCACAAAAAAATCCCAAAGAATTGGTGATATGGTTCTTGAACTACAAAGCCAATTTCATAAAAATTGGAGCAACTTACTGCTTTGCATGTAGTCTAAAGCAGACTTTGGGTCATCTGGAAGGATACATCCATTGCAATACATGCTGTAAAGAAAGTCCATTTCAATTGGTGACTGCAGAATGCCATCCTTAGATGATAGGCTCAGACTGAGGCAGAGAGGGCTGGGGAAGAGCTTTGCAACCCTAGAGGAGGGGTCTCCAACCGTGGCAACTTTAAGACTTGTGGACTTCAACTCCCAGAATTCCTCAGCCAGCTCTCAGCCAGAAGAGGTAAAGCTGGGCTTCACAAAGACTTGATGTGTTATTAGGCAGCCTCCTATGCTTTCTTTGGTATGTGATCATATTCATAACATGTAACATAGAAAGACTTATACGTTTCTTATGAAACAAAAACCTCATTGAGTTCCTAATTATGCGTGCTTTGAAGTTCATTTACTTTTAGAAACTAAAGGGACTGTTTCACAGGGGAAAAATATGTACAAGCAGAAGCCCACATTATTTAGGCTTCTGATTGTTGGATCCTGTCCCTTTAAAATATATCTCATATTTTCCATTCTATTTCTGGCTCCTGTATTTCCCTTTGACACCAGCTTTGTCACGTACAATGAGAGGTGTGTTGATATTATGCTAACTTCATCTCAACTGCTCATGAGAGGTAATTTTTTTCGTTTTCTATTTCAGATCTGACCTTATTGAAAGATGAAAGGCACACTCTTTGCACAAATTGTACCTCAAAATGTGTCAGCAATGGATACTGGACACTCAGTTTCCATTATATCAAGAGACCGCTGAATGACATTGTAAGGATATATGCCAAAGGTGGTTGGCAGATTACCTTCTGTATCCCTTGCAACACTTGCTGAAGCAACAAATTCCAGCTTGTACAAGTTTCTTCAAGTATTTTGTGGCATACTTTCACAAAAAAATACAGTGGTTTATAGATTTAAAAAAAAAAAACCTTTGCAGAATTCCAATCACAGCATATTTAACTGGAAAAACTGTGTAGGTATTTTTTTTTTTTTATAGTGGAGTCCTTGGTGCTCTCTGAACTTGGTTGTTTCCTGGCAGACATCTCATTAGCAAACTAGGTAACATCATCAGTGCTAGAAGGGAGTGGAATTTGCTCTCAGATTTATTTATCTGACTACCCATCTCACGAGAAGTGATGGGCCTTCTCTGTGGGGGCACCTACCCTCTGGAATCAGTTGCCCCCAGAGATAAGGAGAATCCATGACCTCAGTGCCTTCCACCGAGCCCTTAAAACCTTCTTTTTCCAACAAGCCGGGCTGGCCTAATTCTTTTTAAGTGTTTTTAATTGTTTTGTTTATTGTTTTAATTAATGGGGCCAAATCTATATATATTTTTAACTGTATTTTAATATTTGTATTTGATGTTTTTATTTGGCTGTTCACTGCCCTGAGTCCTCAGGGAGAAGGGCGGTATACAAATTCAAAATAAAATAAAAATAAATAAAAATAAATGTCAAACATGTCAAACACAGTCAAATTAAAATACATGTGCGTGCATATATACTACACACACACACATACGCACCAGTGGTGGAATTCAAATTTTTTTACTACTGGTTCTGTGGGCGTGGCTTGGTGGGCATGGTGTGGCTTGGTGGGCGTGGCAGGGGAAGGATATTATAAAATATCCATTCCCACCCCACCGCAGGGGAAGGATACCGCAAAATCCTCATTCCCTCCCCACTCCTGGCGGAAGGATACTGCAAAATCTCCATTCCCACCCCACTCTGGGGCCAGCCAGAGGTGGTATTTGCTGGTTCTCTGAACTACTCAAAATTTCCGCTACCGGTTCTCCAGAACCTGTGAGAAGCTGCTGAATAGCACTCCTGGTATCCACGTATATGCACAGAAACATGGTTTTCATTCTCCATCCAAGTGCATGGATCCCCCTCAAATTTAACTTCTGTTGTATTAAATTAAAAGGAGGTTAGCTTAATGAATAGATACTAGGCCTGTCAATACATATTGGAAAGAATAACAAAATATATTTATTTATAGGCTATATATTATCCACATAATTTTCACAGTAGCACATCCAGGTTTCCTAGGCAATATGTTCAGGTTTTAATTACAATTGCAGCATCATGTGCTTTCAGAACATAACCTGAGGCATAGATGAAACAGCAATGCATGTCTGAATATTAGTTGCTGGCAGACAACAGGGGTTGCTAAATAGCTTTTCCATGTGCACCTGTCTGGCTACAACTGGAAATGGAATTCTGCAAGAGACAGGTAGGTTTATTTTATTTATTTATGTTACCTTTAAGTTGCCAAATGCCCAAAAAGACAATTAAATAATAAAACCAACATAAAAACCATAAACTATCCACCAATTTCAGCATCTGCTAACTGGCAGCAACTTTATGATTACAATTACAGATTAAAAACTCCATGAAACAGCTCTGTTTTTATTTTTATGTAATTTATGTAGTAATCTGATATGCTAGGAGTTAGGAGCTAGGAGTTAGTGTCACAAATTAGTTTAAAACACTGCAGAATTAAAAAGCTATATGCATCTTTGAAAGTCAGGCTCCCCAATTCACCCTTCATGAACAAGTCATCCTCCAGAATACTAAAGATGACTACAAAGCCCATCTTTCTTAGTCACTGGGATTGGGGAATTATGGAAGCTGTTATCAAACATTTCTGGAAGGTACCCAGTTTGAGAAGACTGTTTAGATTATTTTATAATTATTTAACTAATTTTATCAGACTTAAATTCAGAGACCATAATAAAAATATGTTTTTTCCAGATATGCATATACACGCATAATGCTTCATATTTTTTCAGAATTAACTCTAAACAAATAAACAAAAAACCAGTGCATTATTTATTTATGAAATTTATATGCTACCCGTCGTGCTATTGAAAGTGACTCTGGGGGGTTTAGAATGCAATAAATAAGAATATAAAAGAAATTAAAATAAAGAAAAAGAGTTAAAAACCGATGAACTTGACTAAGATTCTTCGTAATAGAAGAATCCATAAAATATGAATACACAGGAGAAAATTACTTCATTTGAAGACTTGTTCATGTATTCATGAGAGCCATGATGGTACAGTGGTTAGAATGTAGTATTGCAGGCTAGTTCACTGCTCACTGCCAGGAGTTCGATTCTGACCAGCTCAAGGTTGACTCAGCCTGCAATTCTTCCAAGATCGGTAAAATGAGAACCCAGATTATTAGGGGCAAGATACTGACACTGTAAACTGTTTAGAGAGCGCTGCAAAGCACTATGAACCGGTATATAAGTCTAAGTGCTATTGCTATTGTTATTCATTTTCTACTTCCCTTGTAAGAATAATGTGCACTCACTGGGACCAATCATGCGACAACTCAAAAAGTTACCATAAATCAATAGAACTATTTGCATAGAGCAACATGGCTATAATTTTATTTCTTCATATTTCTTCTCCAAGGTTGTATTGTCACACACCATCAGACCAAATTTCAATTTTTTTTACTACCGGTTCTGTGGGTGTGGCTTGGTGGACATGGCATGGCTTGGTGGGCGTGGCTTGGTGGGCATGGCAGGGGAAGGATAATGTAAAATCTCCATTCCCACCCCACTCCAGGGGAAGGTTACTGCAAAATCCCCATTTCCTCCTGATCAGCTGGACTCGGGAGGCAGAGAATAGATGGCCAATCAGAGGTAGTATTTACCGGTTCTCTGAACTACTCAAAATTTCCACTACGGGTTCTCCAGAACTGGTCAGAATCTGCTGAATACCACCTCTGCATCAGGCTACCTGGTAGCTTGGAATAAATAATAAATGAAGGTTTCTATTAGAGAATTTTGAATGCTGCAGCTAACATGAATATATTATGGCAAATGAGTGCATAACAGAATTTGATATGCAATGATAGTAACTTAATTATAAAACATAGAATACAGGTCTTTTCCAGGTGAAAGAGTAGGAACAGTCAAGTCAGGATATGGAATGTCCAGATTTGGAGATTAGATCTGTTCATAACTTGCTTGTACAGCTAATTCTCAAATTACAACTGTAATGGAGCCCATCATGGTTGTAACTCATAATATTTGTAAATCAAGTCAACCATATGACTGACTCGATTTTATGATCTTTTTTGGGTCAGTCATTAAGCAAACCAATGGTTTGTTATGGAGGATTTTTTTTTTTTTTTTTTTAATTTGATTTATATGCCGCCCTTCTCCGGAGACTCAGGGCGGCTTACAGTGCGTTAAGCAATAGCCTTCATACTTTTGTATATTTATACAAAGTCAGCTTATTGCCCCCACAAACTGGGTCCTCATTTAACCTACCTTAGAAAGGATGGAAGGCTGAGTCAACCTTGAGCCTTGGAGAGATTCGAACCAGCAGTAAATTGCAGGCAGCTGTGTTAATAACAGGGTGCTTTAAACCACTGTAGTACCAAGGCTCTTTTGCCAAAACCCAGAAGTAAATGTTGGGTTTTGGCAAAACACAGCCATCTGATTGTGCGATGCAGCAAATGGACATAAATGTGGTCTGATTGCTAAGCACCCACAGTGCAATTGTGCAGAAGAGGCCAGGACATCAGAACTTCAAATCTGGATCATAGGTACCCTCAAGGAGATTTGTCATAAAATCAAGCGGTCACTAAGCCACCTGTCGTAACTTGAGAACTCCCTGTAGGCAGCCATTATCATGTACCCTGGTGATGGTAGCACAATGACAAAAGTGTTCTCCAAAAGTGTTATCTGTAGTGGTGGTTGAATTAATGTTCATTTATTCCCAGATGAAAAAGGGAGTCGTAAATCTCTATAAAAACCAATAGGTGGTAACAATTCGTTTTGAGGAGCTCCAAAGAAGTCTGAAGTCAGTTAATTTGCTGAGCAATTTACTCAGAAATCTCTAGGTGGTAGAGCTGTGTAGGAGATTCTTAGAATGTCAACACAATTCTCAGCAGCTATGTTGCAGTACAAAGGGTGGCTGTAATGCTATGTACCTAGAGAATCAGTAATTGTGCACTACTTTTGTGAACAATCAACTGCAAACATATGACTAATGATAAAAGTTTTCTTTCTTTTTTTTTTGAGTGAACCATTTTCATTCAGAGGAATATTGTATAATATAAGGACATTGAATATTGGCATGCCAAAAGAATGTACTTTGTGATAGGATTTACCTAATAGTAAATTAGGCTGAAAGTTTCTTTTCTTTTTAATCGCTGGTTGAACTTTTAATAACAAAAAGTATGTATTTCCTCAATTGTCCCCAAGTTCATAATGAAAAGTGATAAGTGTACATATTGGGTTAACTTTTGTTAGATGGAGAATGGAATCTGTTCTTTTTCTATTGTTTGAGATGTTTATTTGCTTTCTAAAAATTGCATAGTGACTGCAATAAAATAGACCACAACAGAAGTGGACACAAATTGCAGTCTGGGCAAATGTCATCATTTGTCAGTGCTTGTTTTTCACCAAAGTTCAATCACTTTGAACTCAATCAGTGTGTCTTACTGAACATAAAACCTTTTTTAAAAAACTACAGTCCATTCAAAATGGCTTCCAGAGCAAAAAATTCCTATGGTATTTATTATAGTATTAATATCTAGCTATACAGTAATACCAACCAAGTAACCAGATCAGGGGCAAAGGAGCTGCAATATATTGGTGGCATTCAGAGGCACTGCTTCACAGATAATTGAATGCATGACCCTGTTTGTCAGATCAGTTGGGACTGTTGCTATTGTATCTGCTTCATAACAATCTCCTTACCTGAGGTTGTATATAGTATATTCTATGGCTGGGTCAGCCATGAAGTTCCCAGAGGATGGAGGCCAAGCTTCTCTGATAGTCATCAACTTGACCTGGATCAGTGAGGGCCTGCCTGATGCATGACAGTGATAATATGAAAGATCTGATCTTGCTGGTCCTGGAGTTTTCTGATGCTGTAGTGAGTGAAGCTGATTGAGCATGAGTCAGAGTTACTATTACAGCTTAACTCATGGTGGTAAGGATAGTGAAACACCAGTAATTCTACATCTTTATACTGTATGTGGATCTGGCAACCTAGTTTATGGTAACCATCATGTGACTGGGTTCTGGCAACTGTATATTCTTTCTTTCTTTCTTTCTTTCTTTCTTTATTTTATTTATTTTCAATTTATATTCCGCCCTTCTCCCTGAGGACTCAGGGCGGTGCACAGCCAGAATTAAAAACATGAAATACAAATATTAAAACAATTAAAATCTATATAAATTTGGCCCAAAATTTAAAAAAACCACAAACCAATTAAACATTTAAAAATTTTGAGAGAAGGGTGTTTCTTCCATTCCTTAAGGAGGCAGTGGTGAGCCCCATCCTCTAGAATTTATCATTACATTTGATTACCCTGTTTCCTGGAAAATAAGACCTCCCCAGATAATAAGCCCAATCAGGCTTTTGAGTGCTTGTGCTAAAATTCCCCCCGAAAATAAGACCTCCCTGAAAATATTTAACCACATGCGCAGCTGATCCTTGCCATTTCCTCTGGTTAGGGTTAAGGAGATAGAGCTGAAAATCAGGTAAGATGGCAAGAGGAGCCCCGTCTAATAATAAGACCTCCTCAAAAATAAGGCCAAGCACTTATTTCGGGGTTCAAAAAATATAAGACAGGGTCTTATTTTTGGGGAAACACAGTATGTTGAACAATTTTCATTCACTTTCCTATTTCTATAGGATAAGGAGAAAAACGAAGTTCTGATTTTGGGATTTGAGGATTAGATTTGATGTGATTAGAGAAATAGTGTGGATTCTTAAATATATGGCTATAATTTATTTATAGTTAATAGGTTTCTGTATATTACCTTGAACTATGAATATATAAATATAGATTTTTAAAATATTGGTTATTAATATTTTAAAGCTTTTAGGTATTGGTATTATTTACTTAAAATTAGAGTGAAGTTTTTATATTTTATCATTTTCTCTGTCCTGAAAAAAGTTGGTCACTTTTTGTATATATTTACTTTACGTAACTTTTTTTTGGTTACATTCCCTTTTCCCTTTTATCTCCTCCCTGCTTATATTAGTTTGTGTTTTATTCATTTATTCTGCAAACTGTCAGGGTGTTGTACAAGCAGAAGAAACTCCTTGCTGTGCCTGCTGAGAAGTTGAGACAATGATTCTATTCTAAAGCAGGAGGGAAGATCTTTGCTGCAGTTTTCTAGGTAAGAAAATACTTTTCCCATGATTGGCTAACATATTCCACATCCTTTCCTGTTTTTTCCTGTCTGCCCAACATAAGAGTATAGTGGCTGCCAAATGCTTGCAGATCAAAAGAAAAAAGGAACATGAGCTAAACTGGGTTAGTTCTGCCACAGGACCAAGATACTTTTACCATGTTAGGAAGCTGCTAGACCAGAAGTGTGTGTGTGTGTCAGAGGTGGTATTCAGTAGGTTCTGACCAGTTCTGGAGAACAGATAGCAGAAATTTTGAGTAGTTCGGGGAAGACAAGAGCCTGGTGGCGCAGCAGACTAATAGCCTGTTATTATTATTCAGCTGCCTGCAATTACTGTAAGTTCGAATCTTACCAGGCTCAAGGTTGACTCAGCCTTCCATCCTTTCTAAGGTAGGTAAATTGAGGACCCAGTTTGTGGGGGCAATAAGCTGTATAAATATACAAAAGTATGAAGGCTATTGCTTAACGCATTGTAAGCCGCCTTGAGTCTCCGGAGAAGGGCGGCATATAAATCAAATTAAAAAAATAAATAAAACTAAAATAATAATAACCCCCCCCTCTGGTATTTATCAGAGGTGATAAATACCACCTCTGACTGGCCCTGTCACCATCTATTCTCTGCCTCCTGAGTCCCAGATGAGGAAATGGGGATTTTGCAGTAACCTTCTCCTTGGTGTGGGGTGGGAATGGAGATTTTACAGTATCCTTCCCCTGCCACGCCCACCAAGCCATGCTACACCCACCAAGCCACGCCCACAGAACTGGTAGTAAATTTATTTGAATCTCACCACTCCTGTGTCTGTGTGAACTTCTGCACAGCAATTAAATGACAAAAACAGGAAAGGAAACCAAATCTTCTAAAACTGCAAAAGGGAGCTTTTCATTGACTATTATAATTGCGTAGGTACACACACATATCCTTCTGCGTGCACAGACACATATGGTATACAAAGAAATGGATTTTCCTTATGTTCTCTGGAAATAGAACAAAAGGCATCAAGTTTCCTTCTTGTAAGAATGTGAGGCCGAACAATTTTTACCCTCATCAAAACTATCGGTGTTTGCCTCAACAGTTTTTCTCCATGTAGCAAAACCTGTAATGTATTGCAAGCAATAATATTATTGTGCATTTTCTGAAGCCGCAGCAGTGACTTAGTCTAATTCCATGAAAGACGGCTTCACAGGATTAAATTCCTCCACTTGATTGTATGTAAATAGTTCCATGAAAGTGCCGAATAGAGAAATGTTCCTGCGTAGTTTTTACTGTAACTCACTGAATCTGTTAAAAGAAAAAACACGTTTCCAAGGAGAGGAGAAACTTACAGAAATTTTCATGGATGAGTTATGATACTCTCATACTCGCTCACATAGATACAGAACAATCTGGGGATGTGTGTGAAGGTCTGTAGTCAATGGTACCATCATCTCCTCAGTGGGTTTGCAATGTACTTGATTTCTATGTTTGTTTCAAAGCAACCCCAAGGAGATAAATCACTTTTCCTATTAGGCTTTTTTTTTGGGGGGGGGCAGCAGTGCTGTTATCACCGTGATGACCCCTTCTATGCTGAACACTTGCTCACATTTTCCTTGCAAGGTCTTATGTGGTCTTCATAAACGTAAAGGTTTTCAGCTCCTGAGAAAAGTTTATGTAAATTATTTGCATTTCCAATGAATTTAGGCAGGAAACTCATTTGAGCCGCTTTCCATTTTCCTCTCCCTGCTTCATAAAGCAAAGTAATTTGCCCTCCCATGTCTTTGAGGTATGAAAAGGGTGGCTAGCAAATGGATGTAGGTGGAGAAATAAAATAATAATAATAACATCAAGGTTATATTTTAACTGATTACTCATACTGTCCTGATGGAAATATATAGCGTATTGTGCAAACCCAACAACTTTGTCACCCTTTTCTAAAAGCAGAGCTAGGGAATCTGTGGTTTTCGAAATATTCTTTGACACAACAAAGATGTAGATGAGTCGGAGTCAATTTGAAACAAACAATGTGCCAGGTAGAGTTGTCTCCACACCATTGATTATTCCCAAACAGATAGCACCTAGGTGTTTATTTGCATTTGTAAATTGGCTCTTACTCTTGAAATGGAAATGTGGGAAGGAATACATTAACAAGGTTGCATAACCTTTGAACTGAAATGGGCCACCCAAGTTGCTTATTTAAAACCTCTTGCTTGAACTCTAATAAAGATCAACAGAGATTTGTGCAGTCAATATGTGTCTTAAGAAGCTCATGGGCATTAGATCATTGCATCAGGCTTCCAAATAATTATTCTTTCAAAAGCAGACATTCGCATTAGCTCATGAGCTTGATATGGGAGCAATTCTCACACTTTATAGCTCAGGGAATCAAATAAGGAATTCAGTTGTTATGATTCTAGATTAGACTGATCATAAGAGTTTTCTGGGTCAAACTATTTGCCCATCAAATATTTCCTCACATGGTAGCACTGACATGGGTGTAGCCTTCTCCTATCCAGCATTTGGTGTTTAATAGCCTTCTTGGGAATACACCAGATGTGTGAAGCAACTCCTGGAATTCTCAAGCCAGCATGCTCTTTGTAAGGAATTCAAGGAGCTGATGTCCATATTCTTGAGATGGTCAGATTGATAGGATAGCACTGCTGTTTTTCCACATGAAAAGTACATGCAGGCGCAAGGCACTTTTTTCCATGTCTGGTGGCTTTGCCCAAAAATTAGGAAGTATTGGGAAAAAAATAAGGATTTGGCTAATAGAAATATTATTAAATATTTAATATTTAATATTAAAATTAAATATTATTAAAAAAAATTAAAATAAAAAAAAAGAAATAATGGGGGAAAAAATAGAACTCAAACCAGAATTTTTTTTACTAGGGATTATTAAAGAAAATTATAAAAAAGAAATAAAATATTTATTACTACATACAGTATAATCACTGCGGCCAGATTGGCGTTAGCACAATTTTGGAAACTGATCAACTGCCAATAGAACAACTGATAATCCAAAAAATCTATAATTGTGTGGAAATGGATAAATTAACATTTGAATTGAAAGATAAGGCAGACTCAAAATATTATATAGCATGGAATAGATGG
This sequence comes from Pituophis catenifer annectens, assembly GCF_029215685.1. Taxonomy (NCBI): domain Eukaryota; kingdom Metazoa; phylum Chordata; class Lepidosauria; order Squamata; family Colubridae; genus Pituophis; species Pituophis catenifer. The sequence goes on along the minus strand of NW_027256882.1, from coordinate 268,664,882 downwards.
TATGATTGGATAAATTGGAGAAATGAAGGCAAATGTAAAATTCTGAATGATAACAAAAACTAAAAAAAAAAGCACCGTCAATAAGACAATGGATATGTGACTAAAGTCACCTTTTCTTTTAATGTAGTGTTGTTTATATGGAGATATATGTGTTTAGTGTATATATGGTGTAGCATTTCATTTTTAAATGTTTAATAAAGTTTGTTTTTTAAAACCAAAAAAAGTAAAGAAAAGTAAACTACTTGTAGCTATTAAGATTATCAGCCAGTGATAGACTTATCCTTTATGAGTTTAATGACATTTTAAAGATAACTCTATCTTCATATTTATGATGAGATCCACAAGTTACAGAATGAGTAAGGATGTTCTTTTCTTTTCTTTTCTTTTCTTTTCTTTTCTTTTCTTTTCTTTTCTTTTCTTTTCTTTTCTTTTCTTTTCTTTTGTCCTTTTATTCCTGAATCTCCTACCAGTCAGCTTTGCTGAATGGCCCAAATTCTACTACTGTAAAAGGAAAAAAAAAAACATTTCTGGGTGTACTTTCTCATCAATGGCAGAAGTTGGCATCATAATGTTGCCCATGGTAACAAATTATAAAATTTGGCCCAAATTATAAAAAGAAAAACCCCAATCTTCCAAAATTGGCCAACATTCCAAGATTTCCATATTCTTACATGAGATCTCATTTTATTATGCACACATTTTATTCACACACACACACATATTTATATTTTCACATCACTGCCTAAAATTGTGTGATATCTCCTCGTATAATTTTATAATGCATTATATCTCTTTTATCTTTCATCCATGTTTCCTTTTCCAATTGTCTTTTCTCCCTAAAAGATAGATAGTTGGGAAATCTGACAGGTTTCAGGTTTTGTTGAACTTCATCTTTCAGCAGCTTCATTCTGCCTGGATCCTGGAGGGAGATGTTGAATTTCCAGTGCTTGTCTGTTTAGTACCTGGAAATTCTTACCTTTGACCTAAACTAAGTTCCAGTTTTCCCAATATACTTTAAAGCATTGATTTTTGCAATGATGTCAGAAGTATAACCATTTCATACCAATGTGCCAAAGGACTTTCTGTATCTCAGTAGGTGGTAAGTAACCAAGCAGACCAGAAAAAAAATGCAGCTAATTTGTAGGTAGAACTAGTCTAGTACTTTAATACTATTCATCGGTTCAGCAATCTTATGAGGAATTTAGAGTGCATGCCTATGATTCTATATGCTGAACTGTAGATGTCAATTATATGGAGGAGTAAAATTCAATAGGTAAAAGAATATGAAAAGAAACAGCATACCCATAAATGATGAAATATATATGTTTGTAAGAGAGTGATGGGATAGGGGTGGGGGGGAGCAACAGCCAATTTCCAGGTAATAGAGTCAATCATATTCACATTATTATATGGTTGAGGCTAGGTTTGAGCATTGGAAACCCTTCTATATTTTCATTACAGTGCAAGTCAAGCTGGATCTATTTAATGTTATCTGAAAGAAAAACAAAACATAAAAATATTGTCAGCATATTGTTTCTTGTTTCTTACAAATTTTTATCTACACTGAATTATAGTGTTGGTAATGCCATACTGTGATATTTAGCAACCTGACTTTTTTTATGTTGCCTGTGATTCATTAGTCTCATTATCTAATCATTATAGATTCATTATAATTATTCCTTATCCAAAATGTTTTGTAGTGAACTTGACAAAATTCCTTAACCCCATTACAGCAAGGTAGGTCAACATCTTGGAAAGTTGCAAATGAAAAAAAAAATGCTCCAGTGATGTCTAGCATTTCTATGTCTTCCTGGCCAAATCATGCTTTCCTTTATTGAGGGTAAGACCTGCTTTCTTCCTGGTCTGTTCATCTGTTGGGTAGATATTTTCTCTACATAGTCATGGACATGTGCAGTTCTGATGTTGAGGAGCAAGGAGATGAGTTCTTTGGATGGGAAGCTGTAGGTTCTATGGATTCCAGAGATTCCAGAGATTTATGTTGTGATCCAGTACTTTCATCTGGTCCAGGAATGCAAAAATTGTGATCAAGAGGCAACGAGACCCACCAGCACCCTTTGATGGATATTAGAGTACCTCTGCAAGAATAAAAACAAGGAAATCATCTTTCCGTCCCTCCCTCCCTCCCTCTCTCTCTCCTCCCTCCCAAATAAGGCTTATTTGGGGTCCTGGCATTCTTTCTTTTGAAGTATAAGCCTAGTCAGGTGTTCATCCTTCCTCCAGAACTAGTGGCTTGGTGGTATTGCTTGCTGGTTCCTCCCTTCTTATCCAATTCAAAGTCTTGTTTTTTTTGTTCTTAAGGAGAATGAATCTGACCTCAAGGCCCTCTAAGAAGCAGAAAGGAGAACTATCTCAGAATTTCAAAAGGGGACTTAGTCTGAAGCTTTAAAACTATATGAGTATTATTCAATTCAAAACAGTTACCCCCAGTGGTGAAATCCAATTTTTTTTTTACTGCCAGTTCTATGGGCGTGGCTTGGTGGGTATGGTGTCCTTTGTGGGCGTGGCTTTGTGAGTGTGGCAGGGAAAGGATATTGCAAAATCCCCATTCCCTCCCCACTCCTGGGGGAAGGATATTGCAAAATCTCCATTCCCACCCCACTCTGGGGCTAACCAGAGGTGGTATTTGCCAGTTCTCCAAACTACTCAAAATTTCCGCTACCGGTTCTCCAGAACCTATCAGAACCTGCTGGATTTCATCCCTGCTTACCCCAGATAAGAACCTCCCTCCATCTGACAACACTGAGATAATTTCAGGCAGTCACATGTAGATTTTCATATGACCGGACCATGCATGATTCATACGGAAGCCAATTCATGTGCAGTTATATTTTCAATTCCCCCCCCCCCCCCCGGAAAAGCTTGTACTGAATAAATTGTGTCTGTAGGAGATTGACATCATTTGAGTGATGCCAATGAAAGGTAAGGCATACTTGAAATGTTCACATGCTATGCTCTTTAATTACTTCTGAACAGAGTAATGATCATTCCAGGAAATGCTGGACAAAAGAATGAAATGCTCTGCAAAGTTCAATATCATAGTATGAATACTGAGTTTTAAAAATATTAAAAATGGAAAAGATTATCTAAAGACCAAATAGATCAAACAAATCAAAGAACTCAAATACTCTACAGAGGGACAACACTTCCCTGATTTTCTCCTTAACTTTACATTTGCCAGTGTGCAACTACGTGTACATGAAGTGACTGGATTTCCTTCAATCCTGACTGAAATCTCTCTCTCTGGTTCATGCTGAAACAGCAATTTGGGCTGGAAAAACACCATGCTGAGTATTATCTTTGGAATCACATTCCTTTTTTCTAATTTGGTATACAATAAAATTCTGTCTGGTTTTGAAACAAATGCATTTCCCCCAAATTTATTGAATAATGCTTTGGAAAGGCTCAAAAAGTTTTCAGACAGGTCTGTACCTCTTCCTTAGACTTTCAGGTTTATCCATTGTTAGAAGTCCCAGGATCTTATTAATTATGCAATACTCATGAACCCTTATAATGGACAATAAGGAGACCTTAAGAGTAAAATATGGAGTTCTGGCCAGTTGGATAAAACAAGCAAAAAAAGATGAATGCAGAGATTTAAGTGGAAATTAATTATGATAGGTCAGTGGATATAGAGAGAATACCAAGATGTTAAAAGTCATTGCAAGCAACTGTAATCACTCCAATTAATATTTGTAAAAAATTTCTTTTCAGAAAGCTGGTACTGATACTCAAAAGATGGATCAACCACAACAATACACGACCAAATAATAGATACAAACTCAAGGTAAACGGTTCCAAACTCGATTGCAGAAAATATGACTTCAGTAACAGAGTGGTCAATGCCTGGAATGCACTACCTGACTCTGTGGTTTCTGTCCCAATCCTCCAAAACTTTAACCTTAAACTGTCTACTGTTGACCTCACCCCATTCCTAAGAGGTCTGTAAGGGAAATGCATAAGCGCACCAGCGTGCCTACCGTCCCTGTCCTAATGTTCTTTTTTACTCTTACCCTTTTCATGTATTCAAATTATGTTTATACTTTTACCTGTTATCTTATATATGCTTGACAAATAAATAAATAAAAATAAAATATATAGCGAGTTTACATGCACCAGTAGAGAGCGGAGCGATTTTGACTATATCTGCTCAAACAAAAAGTAATCTTAAAGCCTCTTATAATAAGCCAATTTCACACTGAAGACAAAGTAATCAAGAGTTTTTATTTTTAGGGAGGGTTGTATGTTCCTTTTTGCATTTTACAAAATTGAGGAAGGAGAGACCCATAGCTGCTTAAATGGACACTTAAGTTTGCGAATCAGCTCAGCAACTTGCTGGCATTTCTGCAACAGAATGTCCCATTAGAGGAAAACTATGTTATAGAATATAAATTCATTTTTCAATTCAATTTAGAATAGAGTGGGAAGGGACTTGGGAGGTCTTCTAGTCCAATCCCCTGCTCAAATAAGAGATCGTATACATTTTGAAACAGGTGGCTGTCCAGTCTCTTTTTTAAAACCTCCAGTAATGAAGCACCCACAACTTCTGAAGACAAGCTATTCCACTGGTTAATTGTTTTCACTGTTAGGAAGTTTCTCATTAATTCCAGGTTTTTTCTCTCCTTGATTAGTTTCCATCCATTGTTTCTTGTCCTGCCCTCTGGTGCTTTGGAAAATAAGACGACCCCCTCTTCTTTGTGGCAGCCCCTCAAATACATTGTTTCCCAGAGATGTGTTCAGGAGAAATAGAGACTGTCTTTATTGAATGCTAAAAATAGTAATAATAGAAAACAGAGTCTTTCTTTGTTTTAAGTTAATAACTTCATCAGAGAGAAACTTCCCCTGGATGTAGCCTGTTCCCGTAAAATAGTCTTTCCAGAAATATCTATAGGGCCAGTGGGGGATGGCTGAGAGGAGTGTCAAAAAACTCCAAGTGCCAGCTTTGATCACATGGACATGGCTGCCATTTTGATTTTTTTTATTCCTTCAAAGCACTCCTGACTCTCCCATGAACACAGCCTGGATCAGCCAAGCTGTGGCTAGTAAAAAGAAACTAAAGAAAAAAGCCCCATTTTCCTACTTTGAAAGGAAAGTCAATTCTATTGTGAAATATTTTTCAATTTGCCCTATCCAAATACTACATATAAGTTTTTCAGAAAATGAATGTTCCATGAAAGGAAGGGGGGGGGCGGGGCGGAGAGATGAAAGTAAATAATCCAGCTTTTATTACATCCAGTGTTCATCTTCCCACAGTTCATCTTCCTAGAAACAGGATCTTCACACATTTCCCCTCCCTCCTTGACAACAAATGTACAACAAGATTTATAACTAAGGCTGTATGGCTGTTAAGCATCTGGCTGGAAGGGTGTTTGTTGTGAAATGAAGGTGTGAGTTTGGGGGGGACCAAGAATTCACCTGTCAACAGGACAGAGAACACAGCAGATAATAGCATTGGAGCTCGTATCCAATTACATTCCTTTTGCTTGAAGTTATTTTACTCAGATAGTTTAGCTTGAAAATGAAAGCTGAGGCATATGTTTGGTGTAGGTGAGATGTTAAACTGCCTGAGGTGACATAAGCTAAAGGTAAAGGTTCCCCTCGCACATATGTGCTAGTCGTTCCCAACTCTAGGGAGCGGTGCTCATCTCTGTTTCAAAGCCAAAGAGCCAGCGCTGTCCGAAGACGTCTCTGTGGTCATGTGGCTGGCATGACTAAACACCAAAGGCGCTATTTTTCTACTTGCATTTTTTATGTGCTTTCGAACTGCTAGGTTGGCAGAAGCTGGGACAAATAATGGGAGCTCACCCCGTTACATGGCACTAGGGATTCAAACTGCTGAACTGCTGACCTTTCGATCTACAAGCTCAGCGTCTTAGCCACTGAGCCACCGTGTCCCCTAGAGGTGACATAGCAGCCTTTAAACAAACACCTATAAAAGATTTTCAGGCCCAAATCCCATCTGTGTTGAACTCTCTGGGCATAGCACTGTTTCACAACTTAGACAATGTTGTTCAGAGGTCAGCATAAAAGTGCATTAGCTTGCTGTTTGGGTCAACAATCTTGGTATGTTATCAAAGTTACAAATATTCCAGATATAATTTTGCTAAACATTTCACCAAGTCAGTGTTTTCTAACTTTGGCAGTTTCCAGGTATTTGGACTTTAAATCCCAGAATTCCATAATCAGCAGGATTATTGATGAGGATTCTGGGAATTGATCCACAGAACTCGAGGTTGCCCAGGATAAGAACAAAGCTCCATCTAGATTTTATTTGAGTTGCTGACATAAACTAAATTGCATTGTCAGGGCTCTTATCTTTTGGACCACACCTTGCAGATAATCCCTGGGAAGATGATAAAAGAAAACATTTGCCAAAGAAGAACCAAAAAAAAAAATCCACCTTTGTTAAAAATATAATAGAAGAGAGTATAACTTTAAGGATATAATTTTATTAGACCATAAAAGTAAAGCATACTCTTCAGAAGGTAAACATTACAGATAGTCTTCAAAATGACCAGAACTGGGACCAGAATTACATTGGTAAGCAACTGGTTGTTAAGAGAGTCATGCCTGATTTTGCAGCCTTTTTTTGCCATGGTTTTTAAGCAAATCACTGCAGTTATTAGGTGAATTGTGTACTTCAGTCAGTGGTGAAGTGTAAAATTTGTTTCTGTGGGCATGGCTTGGTGGTGGTGGTGGTAATATGACTGGGTGTGGCCAACTTTTTTTTTTAACTTTTAAAACCATTTTTTCTACAACCTCTTCGGCTGAAGAGGTTGTAAAAAAATGCTTTTAAAACCTCTGACGATCCCAGCTGACTTGCCTGTTTGGCAGAGGCTTTCTTTCTTTTTTTTAAAGCCTCTGACTATCCCAGCTGACTTGCCTGATCGGCAGAGGCTTTTTTTCCTTTTAAAAACATTTTTTCTATAACCTCTTCGGCCAAAGAGGTTGTAGAAAAAATGCTTTTAAAAGCCTCTGATGATCCCAGTTGAGCCGCACGATCATCAGAGCCTTTTTTATTTTACTTTTAAAAGCATTTTTTTGGCCAAAGAGGTTGTAGAAAAAATGCTTTTAAAAATAATTAAAAAAAGCCTCTGATGATTGCGTGGCTCAGCTGGGCAATGGGGTGGGGGGGGCAGAGATTTTTGCTACCGATTCTCCGAACCACCCGCCTTCATCGCTACCGGACCGGGCAATCCGGTCCGAACCAGGAGCATTTCACCCCTGACTTCAGTGGTGTCAAACTCAAGGCCCGGGGCCGGATCTGGCCCGCAGGGTGCTTAGATCTGGCCTGCAGGGCCACCCTAGAAACAACAAAGGACTAGGGTCGGCATGGCCAGCTCAACGTCATTTGTGTCAGGGGTGCCTGTGGTGGCCCAAGCACTCTGCCAGTGAAAACTGAGCTCGGGAAGGCTGCTCTGTTTTTGGTTGTGATGGCCTCCTGTTGCCCTCTGCCAGCAAAAACAGAGCTCGGGAGCCCGTTTTTGCTGGCAGAGTGCTCAGACCACCACAGACGTCCCCGACATGAATGACATCAAGCTGCCCATGCCCACCCTGGCCCCCAAGGTCAAACACAACCCTGATGCCTCCCTCAATGAAATTGAGTTTGATACCCTGATGTAGTTGATAAGTGAAACTGGCTTCCCCATTGACTTTGCTTGCTAGAAGCCAGCTGGAACGGTTGAAATGGTAATCACATGACCCCGGGATGGTTCAATCATCATACAGTAAATACATCCTGGTTGCCAAGCATCCAAATTTTAATCAAATGTTTGTGGGGATGCTACGATGGTTGTAAATGTGAGGACCAGTTGTAAGTCACTTGTTTCAGTGCTGTTCACTTGTAACTTAGAATGATCACTAAATGAACAGTTGTAAGTTTGGGACTACTTGCATATTAGAATATGAGGCCTTTATGTAAGATTATTGTCTTACATTTAGGTAATAACCAGAAGACAATGGCAAACCATTGCCATATTGTTGCCAAGAAAACATGAATATGCCCATGGAGTCACCAAAAGTTGAGCTTAATTCAGTAGATTCTTCCCTTTTACCCACAGTCGAATATTTCTTTCTCAGCCCACATTTGGCTGCATTTGCTGGAGCATTTGGAGATAGTAACAAACTAGCTTTGAATCAGACAACGTGATTCTTCCATTTTTACTGCTCCATCAAGTCTTGGATTTGCATGATTTATTAGTATGTTTCATGTTTGCATTATCACATTAATTTGAATTATCAGATTGAATAGTTATATACTGCAGCTCAATTTCATCTCACAGGCAGCCCTACTGAAGACTGACCAATTTGTTTATTTCATTCAAAAGTGTAGTATTAATGTATTTCTTCACCCCAGAGATATCTGTAGTATTGAAAGGCAATAAAGTCAAGATAGTGATTCCGCTCACATAGTTGGGACCATCATATTGACTCCCTTCCCCAGACATCAATTTGTCTTTCCTCTTCCAGGTCTTTTAATGTTTTCTTTGCCTGGCAACATTCATTCCCCTTAGTGCTTTAGCATTCATTTAGCATTTCATTTGGAGATGATCTTAGAGTTTTGAAACAGAGATAGGCAATGCTAATACTGCTCCTGTTGTCATTGTCTCCATTAAACTGAAAGAATATTTGTCAAGGTGTCAAGGACTGCCTTAATTTTGATGTATCCTTTCACAATCTGTGCCTATCTTTTGAAAATAAGCCAATGGGGTAGATCAGATGAAGTAATAGAACGAGTAACTATATATTTCATTTTATTCTTTTTTCTTCTACCTTTCATCCCAAACAGATGCTTAGAGCTGTTCCCAACAGTAAAACTCCCTAACCAAAAAGGTAATGATTGATCTACATAAGATTTAAAGATGATAATGTCCTTGAACAAGGTTCTTCACCCAGGGACTGATTTTACATGGCAGTAATCCTGCAAAAATAGCTAATACTCAACGTATTTTATTTAATTTATTTGCATATCTGTAATCCAGAGTGCTACCCAAACAGGACAGCTGCAGATCAATCAAAGCTCAAAGACAAAGAAGGGAGGAGTGCTATTTTTATTGGGAAGCAGATGGTAACATATGAATTGAGACTATAAAATGTCATTTAAGATTTTCCTTTTTTTAAAAAAAAATGTTTGATAGAAGTGCTGTCTGTACAAGAGTATGTGAACTCCAGGTGGCTGTGATTTTTGCTCAGGATAATTGGAATCATATTTTCAGGCAGAGTCAGCAATTTACCATGACAAGCAACAATTTCCATTACGAGTAAAGCATACAGGGGTTTTTATTACACTTGTCCAGAAAAAAAAAATCAGTCAATTTGGAATTAGACTTATAGCTCAATTGTAACCTGACTGTATGGAAACTGCAGGCAACTGACCAATAAACAATTTAAAAAGTGGTCCATTCTGAACTCAGATTAGGGAAACTGGCTGTAATAATGTCTATATTAGTAAGGCAATACCTTGTCTTTTTAAAATCCATATTAAAATTCTGCACCTGCTTTTTTAAAAATACAGACAATTAGATATGGAGATTTTTAATGCAATTTTTCACAACGAAGGACAACCAATGGTGTGCGGGCCTCCAATCCTATTTTTTCAGCTGCTAGAGCCGCCAAAGACTAGTGTTGAAATATGAGGCAACTAAAACCAAAATAGATGTAGAGTCCTTGGAGCTTTCTGAGCATGGTTGTTTTCTTGTTTAATTACCAAACTAGGTAATTAAACAAGTACAAGGTAATTGTGCTGATGATATTACCAGTGGTGGGTTTCAAAATATTCAAAATATTTTTGAAACCCAGTGGTGGGTTTCAAAATATTCAAAATATTTTACTACCGGTTCTGTGGGTGTGGGCATGACATGGCTTGGTGGGCGTGGCTTGGTGGGCGTGGCAGGGGAAGGATACTCTAAAATCACCATTCCCACACCACTTCAGGGGAAGGTTACTGCAAAATCCCCATTTCCTCCTGATCAGCTGGGATTGGGAGACAGAGAATAGATGAGGGTGGGGCCAGTCAGAATTTTTACTACTGGTTCTCCGAACTACTCAAAATTTCCACTATTGGTTCTCCAGAACTGGTCAGAACCTGCTGAAACCCACCTCTGGATGTTACCTAGTTTGCTAATGAAATGTCTTTAAGACAACAACCAAACTCAGAGAACACCAAGAACTCCACAGGTCAATCCTAAATTACAAATATTCTCTTCTAAAATAAATGTGTTAAGTTTTCATTACACCAACCATCTCCCTGAAATAAAAAAGGAGGCCAAATATTCTGTCTCCTCCGCTTCCTGATCTTGCCGCTTCTCTTGTAGCCATTCCAAAAATAATTTTAAAATATGGTCTCAGTTGCAAATTGGTGACTGTTCCATGTTCTTGGGTTTGCAGTTTCAAATTTACACAGCTTTCAAAAACGTTCTGTTTAAGGTGAAGAAACACAGAAACCTATTAGCCCCTGGGGAGCCGATGGAGAGCAAAGGAAAGGTTTATCTGAAACTCTTCTGTTCAGTGGTAGAATGCACCCTTAGCATATCAAAAATGTTAATTCCACTTTCTAAAATTATTATTTGATTAGGTATTTTTCATTTTACGTTGGGATATGGGATATGGTTAAAAAAGATCCCTTGTGAAGCTTTTTGTAGACCACTTCACATATTTTGTGGTGGTTCAGTTGTTGAAGTACTTCCAACTCTGTTATCTGATGAATAATTTGGCAGATTTATCTGTTAGCAAATGTTTCTTTGATTTAAGTGCATACTTGTGATATCAGTGAGAATAAGAACTTGTCTCCTGCTAGCCTCTCTGTTTGTTGCTTTTAGTTCTTCCAAACATCAGGGTCTTCTTCAAAGATTTTTCCCTTTTGCTTTATGTGTCCAAAATATTTAAGCTTTAGTTTTATTAATATGGTTTCCAGAGAACAAGTCCATCACCATTGCAAGCTAATGATCCATGAAGGAGACTTTATACATGTATATTGCTATGCAGTTAATTTTATAGTCCCTTTCAAAAGATGAAATATCTTTAATGGGGGGAAGAGTGTAAAAAGAGTATAAATAGGGTGTCTCTATGTTATCACTAGGAAGAGACAGCCATGTTGCCATAGAGATACTAGCAGGTGGATGACGATTTCCACTGCATACCAATTACAAGTCCCCAACTTGTCAACATGACTTGAAGTTGCTAAGGCAACAATTAGGAAAAAAAAAATAGAAGTACTTCCATTTTTATCCAAACGGCTTAGAAACAAGATTCTGCAAAAGGTACTATAGAGTTTATTATTACATCCCACTTCCCTTCATTGCTTTCCTGTTGATTGAGACAGGTTGAAAGCTTTATGAACGCCCACAGGATCTAGTTTTGTGTAAGACTGTTTTGAAGTCTAATTATTTTTAATAGGTAGTTGCTTCAATTATCATATAGTAATAGTATACTGAGTGCAAGAAGTGTTAATTGCCAATGTTAATCAGACATTTACTATCCATGTCCCTTCAAAATGGGCTGTAACTACAACTCCCAGAATGCCTTGCCTACAGAAAGAAGAGCATAGCAATTCTTCCCCATCCCCATTTTAACAGTAACAGAGTTGGAATGGACCTTGGAGGTCATCTAGTCCAACCCCTTGCTCACGCAGGAGACCTATACTAGGGATTCGAACAGCCAAACTGCTGACCTTTCTGATCGACAAGCTCAGCGTCTTAGCCACTGAACCCATTCAAGAACTAGCTGGAACAAACAAATATCCTTGCAAAAGAGTAAGCCAGGATTAGGGTAGCACTGATCCATACCAATCAGTGCTTAATGTTCCAACTTCTCATTGAAAAATATTGCTCCCAGAACACTTTAGGCCACCTTCATGGATTTTAAAGTAACTTTTGATTCCATAACATGTGCCAAACTTTGGAAAAAATTGAGGCATGCTCGATTGACCAACATTTACTTCATCAAATATATATGCTTCATGAAGGGACATCACTCAAAGTAAGAAGCAACTCCCAGGGCCATCTCACCAGTGCCATTGGAACTGAGAAAAATGTAAAGCTAAGCTGCATATTGGTCCCACTTCAAGGGTGGGCTCTACTTACCTCCGCTACCGGTTTGCAACAGAAGCGCGCATGCACAGATTGTTCATGATGACATCTGGGTGGGTGGGCGGAGCCTCCCCCTGCCATTACTACCGGTTCACAAGAACTGGACTGAACTGGGAGCAACAATTCACTGCCCCACTCCTGTTCAACTTCTATATCAACTCCCTGGTGGGCCATGTTCTCAGCACTTCCCAAAACTAGCAGGAAGACACATCACTGTTTTATTCTGTACAGATTATTCAGCAATAGTCTCAAGAACGTCTATTGACCTTAAAAGAGCACTGAGAGCAGCAGCACAGTATTGTAAGGGAAACCAACTAGAACAGCAGTCCACAATCTTTGTGGCTTGGCAACCCAGTTTGGGGGAGGAGGGAACTGGGCTGCCAAGCTACCAAGCGAGTTGTGTGTGCATACATGTGTGCCGGCCCATGGCCCAATTGCAAATAGGCATTGGCTCTGTAGTGGGCCACAGCCTGGGAGTTGGGGGCATCTGAACTAGAATTCGACTATCAAAAAACCAAAAGCATAGAATTTGCCAAAACATCCTAAAACCACTCTTGGACAATAGATATAATTCAATGGAATTTTGTTAGAATTCAAAAAACAAAATTCCCACCCCCAAAAAATGAGAGTCCAAAGTTGAAACATAAGGTCAAGAGAATCAAGTCTTCCCAGGAAGCTTACTGAAATCTATATCAATAACTGCTTGATTAGAATATACTGTATGTTTAAGGTCAAGAAAAACACCATGAGTTCCAAAAGGACAGAAAAATGATTTATGAACAGAATGGTAAATGTAGTTCAATGTACGCAGGTTGATAGTGGAACCCATTGGCACAACATACCAAACTTCTCATAAACAGTAATGGGATACAGCAGCAGTGATTGAAGAAAAAGGAATCATGTCTAAACAGACAGCTCAGTGAAAATGCCAACATAGTAGGTGGCTGCTATAAAAATTCCACACTCGGAACAATTAAGAGCTGCCTGAAAGTAAAATAGCTAAACCTCTAATACCATCAGATAAACAATACACTTGGAATACTACTGTATATACTGTACATTACTGTAGGTGGCCAACCCTAAAAAAAGAGTCAGTATAGAACAGGGATGTCAAACTCAATTTCATTGAGGGCCACATCAGGGTTGTGTTTGACGTTGGGGGTCCAGGGTGGGCGTGGCCAGCTCGACATCACTTGTGTTGGGGCTGCCTGTGGTGGTCCAAGTGCTCTGCTGGCTGAAAATAAGCTGCAACAGTCTTCTGTAACCCTCTGCCAGCAAAAGCGGAGCTTGGGAGGGCCACCCGTGGCCGTTGCAAGCTCCATTTTTGGCTGCAATGGCCTCCTGCAACCCTCTGCCAGTGAAGATGGAGCTCAGGAGGGCCGCATGCAGCCCTCCCGAGTTCCATTTTTGCTGGCAGAGGTACTGCAGGCTAGTCCTTTGCTGTTTCCAGGGTGGCCCCGTGGGCCAGATCTAAGTACCCTGTGAGTCGGATCTGGCCCCCGGGCCTTGAGTTTGCCCCCCCCGTTATAGAGTAATGGTTAAAGTGCTGTACAACAGGTCTCCTGTTTCAAGAATATGGGAGTAGTTCTACACTCTACCAACAGTAAGAAACCCCATGGGGACCATGTCATTGAAAATGCACAGAGGAGTTCATCTGCCATCCTTAAATTCATCAAGTCAAAAGATGATCTCTACATACCTGTAGCATTCAAATTACTGAAGCCAACCCAATAGCACAACTTAATTATGGTACCCTGCTGGGTGTGTGCATTAGTCAGGTGATCCTGAAAGCACAGATAAACCTCCAAGTGGCCTCAACGATTCTCAGAAAGAGTGCTAATGACCAGATGACCACAAGAATATAAATCCTTCCATTCTCCATTATCACTCAGAACTGAAGAAGCTTCTTGGATGAGAACCGAAACGTCTTCAAGCAGAAAAGAGAGTCCTGTTGCCTTTTGGAAAATCATGACCTGGATGACTGAGAATCTCCACAGAGAATTCCTTCTGTGCTGTGTTTAAATGCTCACCAGGAGACTGAAGGAGTCCACTCAGACTGTTCTGCCTGAGCAACTGACTCATTTTACCTCTGATCTTGGAAGGATCAACAATGAACCTGTGTTATGATTTAAAAGTCCTTTTTCGAGCAGACGTAAGGCATCTCAAACTGTCTTTTCAACTGATCTTCAATCTGCAATTTATCTCTCTCGAAACACTCCTTAACATTCTTCCACAGGAATTATGTTGCATTGGTAACAGCCCACAGTATATTTTTTTTCTACTCTGCAGTTTGAGTCTTCATTCTTATCCTAACCTGATAAGCGCCTGCTAAGATATTTATATGGAAATAATATTCCACCTATTTCAATTCCATTACCTGCAATGATGTCTAACAAATTTTGTTCCGTAATTGTCATTGAAACTCTGAATAGTTCATCGAAGTCAGCTCTTTAATATAATAGTGCTTAAGGAGAGGACTGGAAGGGGAATAAAGGTTACATTGAAATAATGGCAATACATGGTTAAGCATATTCTGGGAAAGGCAGGAAGAAAGTCAGAGAGAAAATTAGGCTACCAAGGAGCCAAAGTAAGGTTGCATCAACTCCATTTTTAAGATTTCTATACTTAAAATAAGTGCTGCTTCTGATACTAAATTCATCTCTCCTGTTGAGTTATGGTCAATCATTCTGGATGTGTACACCTCTGTTAGCAAGGTCACTTGACTAATGTTAATTCGTGGCACTTGAATTGAGTGCTTAAGTGCTGTAGAATTCCTGCAGTGCCTGCCATTCAGTGTCAATGTTATTACAGCTATAGAAAATATGAAATAACCAGAGGTACTGTAAGACATTTGTCATTCCAGGTGAGGAATAGTGCTTCTAAAGTGAAAGGAGAATGCAAATTGAGCACATCATAATTTGGATTTAGAACAGGTGTGTCAAACTCGATTTCATTGAGGGCCACATCAGGGTTGTGTTTGACCTCGGGGGGCGAGGGTGAGTATGGACAGGGTGGGCGTGGCCAGCTCAATGTCACTCGTGTCAGTGGTGCCCGTAGTGGCCCGAGCACTCTGCCAGCAAAAACAGGCTCCTGCCTGTGGCCCTCGTGAGCTCCATTTTCACTGGCAGAGGCACCACGGGCCAGTCCTTTGTTGTTTCCAGGGTGGCCCTGTGGGCCAGATCTAAGCACCCTTTGTGCCAGATCCGGCCCCCGGGCCTTGAGTTTGATACCCGTGACTTATAATATGTGGGAGTCAAATTCCATACATGAGATGCTTATGTTTGGTGTGTGGGGGTGGGGGTGGGAGTAGGGATGATAGAATTATTTCTCCAGTTCCTCCTTCACCCAAATAATTCCTTTTGTGCCCCAGAGACCATTCATGAGTATAGAACATTCTTCTACACTCTAGAATACTTGAACGAGCATAGGAATTGGTAATAAATGTCTTCATCTTTCATTGGTAAACACTTTTTCCAAATGGAAGGGGCATTGTGTAAGTAATATTTTCAATGAGTAACAGGCAAAACTCTGGCTGGGGGTGTAATTATGTTTTTAAAAATGGGATGGGAGATCAGCACGGGCTTCACTGAATCAAGAATGATATAATGACTTAACCAAAATAGATGGGGCAGTATTACTGGAGCAGTGTTTTGAAGGGCCTGAGATTAATTTTACTTCATTTTCTTTGTGTGCTACATCTAGAAGATCCCTTACATCCATTTGTTGTGGTTTCTATCAAACAGTGGTGTGAAACTGCAGCTTTGATTTGAAATTATTCAAGAGCAACCAGTGATTCTTGGGCTGTGAGTTACCAAATCCTAAATAATCTCTTCCTCCCATCTGAGTAGTATTAGGAATGAGCAGTTGCTAAGGGCTTCCTCCTGTTGATTCCACTAACATGATTCTTTGAATCCTGACCAATGTTGTGAAGAGATTGACCAGTGCTTCAGGAAAATGGACACCAAAGCTCTCTTTGAGAAAGTTGAAATATCCTCCCTCTCAATATACCTCGCAAGTATAAAGAAGAGGAGAGGAGTTGTATTATTATAAAGTGCCACTGGAAGTCCTATGTTGAGAGAGCCCTGGATTCCTTCCTGAAAACACATAATTTCATAGTAGGACATTCACATTTTGATGCTTTATCAAGGAGGCAGTTGTCATTCAAATACTTTTGTTGTAAAGTCATGTGGACATAAGCTTGATGGACTGTATGAGCTATTAAAGATTAACGACAACTCAGACCTTGGAAAGTGGAAAAAGTAAAAATAAAACCTTCCAAATAATCCCACTTTCATTCAGATGGTTGAAGGGAGGTGTCTGTCCTCCTCTTGTTTGTTCCTTCTCAGCACTCATCCAGAATTTTATTGAAAGTTCCCCCCTCCATTAGACTGATTGTTTCTTTGCTGAATCAAGAACAATGTTTCATCAATGATATACTAGATCCAACCATCAAATCAGAAAATAGCAAGGATCCTTAATGACATTTTAAAGGAATGATCTGGTTTTCATTAACTCTCTACACCTGGTTGTTGGTTTTGATGACATTAATATTTATGATCTATTGGCATTAATGTCATTTCAGAACACTGCACATTTATTCATTTTAATGTCTATCTGGCAAATACTCTTGGTCTATGCAGTTTTCCATTTATTCCTTCCAGATCAACTTTTCTTGTAATTTGTAATTCTGATGCACTGTTCACATCCATAGATTCTTCTTTTGGTGAAGTCAGAATTATGAAGTCATGTTATGTCAATTATGAAGTCATATTATGTCAATTCCCAAACCCATCTATAACTCCTGCTTTAAGACATACAGTCATGTTTACAATTAACAGTTAATCTCTTACAAATATGATTTTTTTCAGTCTTTAATACAACTGCAAACATATTCCAAGATGTATTGATACATTTATATTTTTGATTCCAGAAAAGATGGTTTCAGCCTACAATCTAAATAATTAACAGTTACAGTAACTAATTAAAATATTTATAATAGGAAAAGAACACATATATGCTCCCATATACATAACGATTTACTGAGATTTTTTTTTGGGGGGGGGAAATCCTACATTTTTTTTTTAGAACTCCAGATGGTAAGGACAGATTTAAATGTCATTTGGAATCAGAATAAATTCTTCACTCACACAAGAAGAAATGCTTCTTCCAATATGTCACCTTCAACAGATTTTTTTTCTTCAAACAAATATTTAGTTAAATGAGAATATATGTTGTTTCAGGCACTAATCAATTAATTACTACAAAATTGTTTCATTAATTGACCTGATTTCTTTACATGGATGACACTCCTAATTATACTTGACAGAACAAATCCTGATTTATTTATTATGTTTACATCCTACTGAAGAACCCAAAGAAGTGTATATCTTTCCCCCAAATGATTTTTTGGGTTATCCACCTGTCTCACTAACCATGGGATGAAGATGCCACATTCAAAGGACTACTTATTCTGGCAAATCATTTCTGAACTATTGTCAAAAAAATTGTTCATAAAAATCACCAGAAATCAAAGTCTACTGAAACTAATTGTTTTATGCCCAGTGGTGTTTAGTAGCTCTTATTACACAAGCATCCATGAATAATCCAGAGAATATAAATTAGTGTTTTTAGCAAATGCACATCATGAATTCTATTTTTTTTATTTAAGCAAAAACATTTATTATATACACTAGCATTTATAGTTGAGGTGACCTACCAATTTTTATAAACACTCATGGTCTATATCTGTGTTTATCTGATAGCAAGCATATTCTGCATATAATTTCATTAGTTCTGTTCTTGAAGCTTCTAGGAGATCTTGTGGGATGCAAGATTTGATGGAAAAAGTCTAGGCTTCCTTCCTCTCTGCTCCCTTTTCCCACCTATCAGACTATTTTGCCATAGGATACCAAGGTTAGGGAGTGATAGCATGAGAATGGGAATGCAACTGTCCCAAAATTTTCTCAGTGCAATGGAAAAGCTTCTTTCTTCTTTACTTTGCAATCCCTTCTTATCTGTCTACCAGTTTTAAATTGACAGCAAACTGCATTCCTTACTAGCACTGATGAAGTTACCTAGTTTAAGTAATGAAAGTCTGCAAGCTCAGAGAACACCAAAGACCTCTCAGTTTTAAACACATTTAGTGGGGCATAATGGCTCAGCAGTTAAAGATCCTGAGCTTGTCAGATAGAGAGCTAACAGCGCAAGTTCGAGACTCGAGCTCGGTGCAATGGGTTGAGCTCCTGTTACTTGCCCCAACTCTTGTCCCCTAGCAGTTCGAAAGCATGCAAATGCAAGTAGATTAATAGGTACCATTTTGGTGGGAAAGTAATAGCATTCTGAGCACCATGCTCTAGAGTTGGACACAACTGACAGGGTAACCTTTACCCCTTTTTTTTTTTTTTTTACTATACTAGGTAGTAAGTATTGCAACTATCAGGTTATAATCTTTTGAATGTACTCATTTAAATCAAATAATATTTGACAGATTACTAAATTTGCCTCTCTACCCATCTGTTAGAACTCACTTTCTCCTTATCTCAAAGCCCATTCCCATCCTACATTAAGGTGAATGATTGGTGGATGTTTTCTTGCTGGCTGGTAATGCTGAGTATGAGGAGAAATGAAGGCAGGGGTATTCATCAACTGCTTTCCTTTACTTTCCACATTAATAGATGTAAGAAAGCACTTTCTTTGTCTGTGATCTCATCACTAAGGCAGAATAGGGCTAAGTGGTTAGGACAGCAAATATTTGTGTCGTTATACTTTTTTAATGGGTCAAAAACTAACCAAAACTACTCCAGCAATGGGGTGAGAGGTATCACTGCCAGATAGCTCTCACATCTGTCACAAATAAGTGAATTGTATTTTACCATGGCTGTGAGGAAGAATGCATCATGTAGAAAAATTATTGGATTTGACCTATTCAATTGTAACGACTTAGAATATGTTCTTTGCCTTGAATACCATCCATCCATTCTCCAAGTTTCAAATAATCTTCAGCGTCTTCAGAAACTGAATATTGCATAAGATCTTTCATTCCAGAAGAACATTCAAATATATTGTGAAATCTCCCATTTTTCTCAATCTTAAACAAAGAAAAAGGCTCTACCCTGGGGACGATGTACTCTGCCTACAATTGATAATGGTGGGCCATGTGCACACATTTAGTGGGCCAAATTTTATAAAGCATGAGGTTTGAAATCATGTAACCAGTAATAACCTGGAGATCAGAAACATCAAAATTATTTTTCCCCTCAGGCAGCATATTTAGGCAGCATAAATATGTTCTCCTCAGGCAGCATATTTAGGCATAGCTAAGTTTGCCAATGATCTAATAGAGAGTAGAGCAACAAACATACACCAACACCCAAATATTTGTTTAAGAACAAGTACAATAGCAATACAGCTGTTTTGCTTTCTATCATGCTAGGAATCCATGTTCTGGCAGTTCCAAGATATTGTCTACTGTCTTGTGTACTGCCGGAAGCAAATAATGAACAGAACAAAGTTGAGAAGATTCTCCAAGTCATGGTATTTAGGATAAGTGTTACAGAAGATGCTAAACTTATCACCGGAGTATAATTTGGGGCACCAGTCCATGAAAGAGAAGTGCAGAATTGTACATCTAGTAAAACAGAACTTCAGCTTTCAATTCTGGAAATGAACCCTCACAAGTTTCTGGTCTTTTTAGGTGTAATATGTTTGAAAAACCATGAACATTATCTCCTAAAACTTTAGAAGCCAACAGGACCATGGAATTAGATTCAGAAATCTATTTTTTTTCTTTCCCCCATAAGTAGCAAAACGAAAGCAAATCAGAGAAAACTAAACATTATAGTTGATATAGATATATCTATTTGAACACATACATTCAGACATGTATAGATAATAGGATTCAGTTTCCTTGGCACAAAGTTTTGCTTGCATCATATATGCAGGATTTTAATATTTTCTAGAGTGCTACAGATGACCCCATTATGCACTGAATACTTAGTGCTCTTATGAACTTATGAGGAAAAGAGTTAGCAAAAATCATTACCATATTTTCCGGCGTATAAGACGACTGGGCATATAAGACGACCCCCGACTTTTCCTGTTAAAATATAGGGTTTGGGCTATACTCGCCATATAAAACTACCCCTCTTCCAACGCACACCAAATAAAAATTAAAAAACATCAACTGGCTCACCCACAATGTAAAAGCAGCTGTGCTAGACCCAAAATGGCCCCTGCAACAAGCAGGAACCTCACACAGCCACAAAAAGCCCCAAAAAAACCAACTTTCACACTTTACACACACACAACACAACACAACACAACTGACTCACCCACAATGTAAACGCAGCTGTGCTAGACCCAAAATGGCCCCTGCAACAAGCAGGAACCTCACACAGCCACAAAAAGCCCAAAACCCCAACTTTCACACTTTACACACACAAAATGCCACATACAGCTTTGTGAGATTTTGTGTGTTTGTGTAGTTAGAGTGAAACACTACAGAAACACACTAAATCTCAGAAAGCTGCACAAATATTATTTTATTTTATTTTATTTTATTTTATTTTTATTTTTATATGAAAGCTAAATTTAAAACTTCCTAAACTTTAAATGGCTAGGTCTAAAAAAGAACAACTAAAAAAACCCCACAATTAACTATTTTTTTTAAAGATCCCAAAGGGGAAAAAAACTTACCCAATGGAACAGGGGTCTCCAACCTTGGCAACTTTAAGACTTGTAGACTTCAACTCCCAGAATTCCTCAGCCAGCTTTGTTTTGCTGGTGAGGAATTCTGAGAGTTGAAGTCCAAAACTCCCTGCCTGCAATCAAGTTGCTTGCTGATGGAATGGATTCAGGCAAGCAAAGCAAGGCAAGCATTGCGACTAGCAGCTAAGGTAAGCAAGCTGGAGGGGGAAAACTTTTTTTCTTCTCCATGGCTCTGGCGATCCCAGCTGAGTTGCCTGATTAGCAGATCGTCAGAGCTTGGATCGCCAGAGATATTTAAGGCTTGTCAGAGCCTTTCGGGCTGGTCTGCCTGGTTACAGGAGAATGATACCCGGCGTATAAGACGACCCCCGACTTTTGAGAAGATTTTCATGTGTTAAAAAGTTGTCTTATATGCCGGAAAATAGGGTCAGTGTGAATTTGAATTTCCATGCACCAGCCAGTACTCCTCAACACCTGTCAAATTTAATTACTTCTGAGTTCCACCAAGCAATTCTCATAAAAAAACCCAAGAAAAATAGTTTACAATCATGTTTTCCGACTATTACAAGGATGGATTCTTTGTAACATATTTTCATTTGGATACTACTTTGAATAATCTTTTTAGATATAAAACACTTAGGCATGGGGTGGAATGAATAATCAAAGTCTCAGGAGATTATGCAAATTTATTTTTTTAACTCCATAGAAACTGGTATTGTTGAGAAGTTAAATGATTGCAAATTCTATTTCCAAAAATTTTGAAAGGCATACTTAAATGAAGCATAAATAATTTTAATATTTATTTCCATGATCCTGGAAATTTTTCTTTTTCTTTTTTTAAAATAATAAAGTATTCTGAGGCAATGTCACTGATCTGGTTTCTACTCTCAGATGATATATTCTCTCCAACATTTCTATTTTACGACAAAGAAAAGAAAAACTGGAAGTGCTTTGCTCAAGAGGGAAAGAACACTGCATAATATCAAAGGATTAAATGAGAATTAGCATAGCTTTTGACCCCTTTTTGCTCTCTGAATTTTTAACAGATGTAAAAATAAATCTATATTATCTCCTAACAACTTTTCAAATGTTTAAACAGCAGTTTTTACAATTATTGAAAAAAAGAGGAGGAAACTAGAACTAAGACACATTGCACAATGCCCGATATTTATTTATTTAAATTTATTAACCATCCAACTCTAATGTAGCAAAGTCACCTTGACATAAATTCATTTTATGCAGGACATTACAGAGGCAGCAAATAAGCCTAAGCATTATGCTTTCAGTGACCTTATAAAAAATTAAGTTAGATGGTAGCCTCTATCAGTTTACAGCCTTTCATCTTTATAAAAAAGACTCAGGCAGAAGCTTTATAAACACCTGTAAATATAAAGTGTCTATAATTCCTAAATGACAATGAGAAAGAATACAGTCTGCATTTCCCATAAAACTGTTTAAATAATCAGTTTTACAACTCTGCTGACAGGATATTTTGATTTAATTAGCTAAAAGAGGGGAGAATAGAATACAGACTTCTTGTCAGGCCATGTATCTTCCAACTGTGGTGTCAAACCTTCATATTGGAGAGTAGAATATAAAGGTAAAGGTTCCCCTCACACTTATGTGCTAGTCATTCCTGACTCTAGGGAGTGGTGCTCATCTCTGTTTCAAAGCCGAAGAGGCAGTGCTGTCCAAAGGCGTCTCTGTGGTCATGTGGCCGGCATGACTAAATGCCAAAGGCACACAGAACGCTGTTATCTTCCCACCAAAGGTGATCCCTATTTTTCTACTTGCATTTTTTACATGCTTTTGAACTGCTAGGTTAGCAGAAGCTGGGACAATTAACGGAGCTCACCCTGTTACATGGCACTAGGGATTCGAACCACTGAACTGCTGACCTTTCGATTGACAAGCTCAGCGTCTTAGCCACTGAGCCATCACGTCCCTGAGTAGAATATAGTGGGATTTTATTTAGTTTTTATACACATATGAACAGAACAGAACAGAACAGAACAGAACAGAACAGAATAGAATAGAATAACAGAGTTGGAAGGGACCTTGGAGGTCTTCTAGTCCAACCCCTTGCCCAGGCAGGAAACCCTACACCATTTCAGACAAATGGTTATCCAACATCTTCTTAAAAGTTTCCAGTGTTGGAGCAATCCCAACTTCTGCAGGCAAGTTGTTCCACTGAATAATTGTTCTAACTGTCAGGAAATTTCTGCTTGGTTCTAAGTTGCTTCTCTCCTTGATTAGTTTCCACTTGATTTGCACCATACACAAATCAGAATACAGAGTACAGATACCCTTCAATTTTTAAAAATTTCTCTGTATTTTGTGATACACATTTTTTAATGCACCAAAACGCATACAAAATATGCCTAAAGTATGTGGATTAAAAAAAGAAAGATAAATCTAGAAATGGCTCTGAATATACTTAGGAAGAACATGCAAATCTAAGATACTCTGATCCATCTACCTATGATATGTTGTCTTGGTAATGCATAATTTTTTTGAAATGCCAAAGCAGCTTTGTTGACATTGTTTTACATTGTGAAATGTCATTTCAAGACTGATGAAAGTTAGATGCAACATTATTCTTATCACAATGAAAAATGCTGGGTTTTTTGACAGCTTCTTATGTAGAGAATTCTTCATGATCTTCTTGTTGACTGAAGCTTATTTTTTAATAATCCAGTTAATTGTTACTAGGTTTCTACATCTGTCAGTATTAAAAAAAGCCACCCTTCCTGAATTATTCTGAGAATGCCTCAAATTAGCATTGACAGAGAACTGGCAGATGCTTCTAAGTCTTTCCAAGAATGTGGCATGAAAGAAGGGGCCCATTCTCATTCTTTCACCTTAACATTCAGTTATGGGGGATGGACCACTATCTGCTACATACAGTAGCTACTTATAACATTAATACACACATCCTCCTTTAAAAACAATCCAAATAAAAGATCATCAGCCATAATAAGTATAATGCATCAGTCAGTTTCTCAGATTAATTAAATTGATGCAGATGTGACTTGATAGTTGTTTTATTGGAACTTTATTTAGTATAACGAGAAACTGAGAACGTTTCCGTCCTCCCACATCACTCACAGTTTTATAAAAGCATTCCCACATCCTTCCTGTATCATAATACATTCATCATTTTTCCTGAACTTCCATCTAAATTAAATGCCCACCTAGGAAACAGATGTGAAAAATCTCTAACACTTCCTGGAAAAGGGTTTGGCAGTATTTCAAAATTAATATTACATTAAAATTACAACCACACCAATATGGTTGATTGGTAGTACATTGATTCTGTTCTGTGAATTTCTTACTAGATTTACTGATCACATAACTTTCTCTAAAAGAGATGTAGACAGCACATAAGCAAACATCTGATACCAACATCTTGAGCTGGGCAAATTCCTAGTTGTGAGAAAATTGGAGACATGAAAGTGGAAAAAATTTTGGAGACAAGTGCCATCATTTTCATATTTATAATTCCCAACACTGAAATCAACCCGAAGCTATTAAAATTGGATGGGTTGTCTGTTTGTTTATCTATTTGTTTATTTTTCTACTTTATTACATTCACTGTCCAGTTTTGTTTTTTTTTGTAGTAATTGTAAGAGGCTTTTAAATTAAAAATCATTCAGCATTTTTAAAGTTAATACAAATAAATGGAATAAATCACTGCAGGACTATAAATGCAAATAACAAAATACTAAGAAATATAAATATTAAAACTAATTAGCAGGTCTACTAGTTTGTAAATAAAAAACCAAAATACCTTGCTTCTAAGCAAGTCTGTAATGTGTATATGTATATAAATCTTGATATATGAAATATAACATAAATGATGAAATATAATAAAAAACTAATACATAATATACAATGCATCAAAAATAATTGTATATTAGTGGAATCCTAAAAGTTAAAAGAGTACCTTCCTGTCTAAGGCGATGGCAGCTGAAATAAATTTTACACCACTTTGAAAGCTCTTAAGGGTGTTGTCCAATACTAAGAAGCTAATGAAGCCATCTCAGAACTAGTGAGACTAATATTAGTTAGTGGAGTTATAAAGATAGGGCACTAGGTGCTATAGAAAGTTCATCTAAGAAATCTATGGGCTAGAGCAGGGGTTTCATTGAGGGCCGCATCAGGATTGTGTTTGACCTTAGGAGCTGGGTGGGCATGGCCAGGGTGGGTGTAGCCAGCTCAATGTCACTCGTGTCAGGGGCACCTGTGGTGGCCCAAGTGCTCTGCCAGTGAAAACCCAGCTTGGGAGGCTGCGACGGCCTCATGCAACCCTCTGCCAGTGAAAATGTGTGCGGCCCTCCCAAGCTCTGTTTTCGCTGGCAGAGGGCCCACGGGCTGGTCCTTCACTGTTTCCAGTGCAGCCTCATGGGCCTGATTTAAGCACCCTGTGGGCCGGATTCGGCCTGTGGGCCTTGAGTTTGAAACTCCTGGGCTAGAGTTTCAGGATCTTCCAGATCACAGGGGCAGGTTTCCTCTGCAAAAAATGATATTATTACTCAAAAATTGAGCTAAGAAAAAGCTGTGCAGTGTAGTAGGCAGGTAATAGTAAACAGAAAATTTGCTACTGTGAAAAGCTTCCTATTTATATGTTGCCAGTGTTGGTGACCTACTTCACCCTAATGTACTTGGAGAGCTAGGTCAAATACCAACTGTGGGATTATGACACTCTTGGTAACTCTATGACCAAAATTATTTTGCCTCTGATTTTTAGACACATAATATGTGTCTATTTTGAAGATTTGATACTGACAGATGAAAGTAGAAGCCATCTGTGTTCCTATTTCCTCTGTAAAACAATCACAAGAAATGTAAAAAGTGGCCAAGAAATGTGGCCACCTCTCCTTGTGATTTTACCTGTGATCCTTCAATTGCTTAAAGAGCAAGCAGTGCCAAACCAAGACAAAATGATCACATCTAATCTAGAATGTGATATTTTCTTCAGGGGTTCCTTTTATAGCAGCCCCCATCAGGCAAATTGCTGTGTTTGGAAACAAGGTCATTTCCATAGTAACTTAACTATGGTGGTAGAATACATCGGCAAAGATGTTCTCCTGACCTTACCTTGGTGTCATCTTGCTCAGACATCTTTATTTTCAAGGATTCAGATCAACTTTTGGAATCTTTGTTGCAGTGATTTTATTTATATTTATTTGATTTATTGGAATTTGTCAAACAAAAACAAGAATAAGAGAATAAAAATATAATGTCAGGGACGATAGACACGTTAGTGCACTTATCCACGCCCCCTCTACTGACCACTTAAGTATGAAGTAAGGTCCATGGAAGTCAATTTGTGACTGAAACTGTGAAAATTTGTAGCTGAGACAACTGAATCAGGTAGGGCATTCGAGACTTCAACAACTCTATTACAGAAATCATATTTTTTACAGTCAAGTTTTCAACCTGAACATCTTGAAGATCTGTGGACTTCAGTTCATGGAATTCCTCAGCCAACTTTGGGAATTCTGAGAGGTGACGTTCACACATCTTCAAATTGCTGAGGTTGAAAAACACTACTTTGTTGCATGTTTTTGTGCAAGAATACTTTTTTATTCTTTATCTCCATTTATTACTTTGTTAATATATTATATTTGCATCCTAAGCTACTTTAGAACATGATGGATGTGAAGGAACCTGAGTTTGCATTACAGTAGCTAATGCTCTGTTTCTCAGGAGAAGAAGACTTCTTTTCCAAAAGAGAAAGGCAATCTATCTCCACAACTTTATTTCAATGGCCTTAGGGTTTCCTCAGTTATCATGCCACCCATATTTGCTAGTAAGTGCTGCCTGTATTTTCATTTCTTTAAGAATGAACCAAAATAAGATTTAGGCATAAGATAAGGAGAGCAGGAGGACCTCAAGCTCTCCAAAGAGGTGAGGATTCTACCAATTTGATAGATTGGGATTGGCCCCACCTGTGCCAGCAGAGGTGACATTCTATTGGCCCCATCAGCCAGGGAATTCTGGCTGGTGGGATCCAGCATAAAGGCCTTCTCTGTTGTTGTGCCTGCCATCTGGAACTTCTTGCCCCCAAAGTGAGGTCTGCTCCAACCCTCCTGATCTTCCGTAAGAGCCTAATGAGCTGGCTCTGCCAGTTAGATTGGGGCTCCAAAGGAGGGGCTTCATGTTGGGGGTGGCTTATAGATTAATACCAGATCCAATCTCCCCACCTCCCACTTATCCTATTCCTTCCATTCCATCTTTTCTATCATATTTTGTATTTTATATTTTGTACCATTCTATTCATATAATTTTATTTTTTAATATTGTAAGCTGCCCAGAGGCACCCTGAGGTAAGATGGGCAGCCAATAAATGATAGATAGATAGATAGATAGATAGATAGATAGATAGATAGATAGATAGACAAACAGACAGACAGACAGTCAGACAGACAGACAGACAGAGACAGATAGACAGACAGACAGACAGAGAGGGATTTAGAGAGATAGGTAGGTAGGGAGATAGAGATAGAGATGGATGGATGGATGGAAGGAAGGAAGGAAGGAAGGAAAGAGAAAGAAAGAAAGAAAGAAAGAAAGAAAGAAAGAAAGAAAGAAAGAAAGAAAGAAAGAAAGAAAGAAAGAAAGTCAATGCATCATTCCTAGGTTTGTGTCAATGTTCAAAGACAAAAAGATTGCCTGCCTCTGTTTTAGAAGGGTGAAATTCTTTTGTCCTACACTAGTTGCTTTTACTCGGTTTCTCTGATAATGCTGTATACAAATCAGATTAATTGCTGTGTCATAACCTCTTGACGTTGCATTGGTTTGGATACTTAATTTCCGATCTTATTCACTGTTGTACAAAAATGGAGTCTTACAGAAATCCAGATTTATGGGTGGTCAAACTTCAGCAGAGTAGCCTGAAAGATGGATCGACCCTGGCCTTAGCTAGCCTGCGCATGTATCTGTATGACAGAGAAAAGAAAACAGCACATTGGCAAAAGTGCCTTATTACTCAGAGCATCATGCCTGGTCTGTTTATTACAGAGCAGCTCTTGGCTCCAGTTCTCTGCCTTGCATTAGCTACAGAGTCAGAACTCTCAATTAAGAACTTGACTGAAAACATTAAATGAAAGAACTAAATGAAAGAATCTTTGAAGAACCTTTATAAAAGTTTGTGTGGCATCCTCTTTGCCATCCTTGCCATTCCCAACCCTTTGAAGTACATCTCACGCTGAATACTCACTTCTATGATACAAAATATCTGGATAATTATCTGGATGGTTATGGCATGTACAAGAGAATGAAGTTTTCTTTTGCTTACAGCTCCTGGAATGACAACTTGGGATAGGTCATTCTGGAGAAAGGATTCAACAAGCTGGAACCCATACCTTCAAAAGCAGATGCAATGTAGACGGGATAATTATTCCACTCAAAGACCATGACAACAAGGGCAATCAGCTCATACAGGCCTAGGTGTACCCTTTAGGCAGCAGAAGGTGAAGTAACAGTAACTTTCCCTGGCCATTCCTCCTCAGCCCCTGCTATTTTGGTCTACTTGATCTCAGACCACTAGAAATGACTGATTCTTCCCCTGCTGGATTGGCAGACTATGTCACTTAATCACAATTAGTGGACTCGGGAAAAGTACCTGACTTGAATCAGCAGGCTGCAGAATTGGTCAGACCAGGCCATGCATAATGAAGAATAATGCTGTGCTGAACAGTTTTGGACCCTTTTTTTAATCAATTAGATGGGAAAGAAATTGCTTTCATTTTTGAGAAAGAAGATTGATTAAATTGCTATGGATGATTATGATTAAAATCTTGTGGATATGGTGCAGGGTCCTTGAAGTTAGCTTTGCTGCAAAATAACTCAGGTGTGTGTTTGTGTGGGAGATTTCTTTGTATGATCCCTGGCAAGTTGCAGCCTCCTTGGCTTCCCATGCTTCCACTAGAGGAGAATTTTTCTGGTGAAGCTTTCCCAGATCTGGGCAGCCAGGAAGGTTGTAGAGAGCTGTATAACTGATAAGAAACAAAACAAAAAACACCAGTACACTTTGGCACCTTGTAACAATAGAAATGAAGCTTTAAAAGGCCACCTAGATAAATGCTGAAGAAACTTTAAAGCAAAGGTAGAAAAACAGACACTTTCATCGTAAGAGAATTAACACTTTCATGAAACTAGATGAGAGATTTTTGGAGTATTCTGCTCATGTCAGGCAAGCAGGTTTTTTTTTTTTTAATTTGATTTATATGCCACCCTTCTCCGGAGACTCAGGGCGGCTTACAATGTGCTAAGCAATAGCCTTCATCCTTTTGTATATTTATACAAAGTCAGCTTATTGCCCCCACAACTGGGTCTTCAATTTACCTACCTTAGAAAGGATGGAAGGCTGAGTCAACCTTGAGCCTGGCAAGATTCGAACCTGCAGTAATTGCAGGTTGGCATCAGCACAAATATGTTTAGCTGGTGATGACTAAATGATAGCAACATATTGAGCATAGAACTATCTGTATCATGAGGCAAAAAGAGAGAGTAGGGAAATAAAAGAAGGTAAAAGCTGCACTAAACTGCATGCATGTGCTCTCTGCGTCAAATTTTCACCATGATTTTTGCCAACCTTGAAACACAGAGAAAAGAGAATACATCAGTGCTCCCTCCAGCTGACCAAGACACAACCACAACAATACACGAGCACACAATAGATACAAATTTAAGGTAAACCGATGAGGGGGTATTTGGGGCTTGGAGTGCTTGGGGCTCTGAGCGGTAAACCGTGTCCAGGAAGCACTACAGCAGAGAGAAGCAGCCGGAGTCAACCCTGGCTTTGCTGTCCATTGCAGATGCTAGATTGGCCCCTGCAAACTTTCGTCTCTCGAGGAGCCCAGCCAAAGTTTCCAGTGCTGCTTCAGCAAGTGCTCCTTGAGAGACGAGAGTTTGCAGGGGGCCGATCTAGCATCTGCAATGGACAGCAAAGCCAGGGTTGACTCCGGCTGCTTCTCTCTGCTAACAGGTGGTCAAGCTATCTGCCTGAAGGACCCCATCCTGTCTCTGGGAGTCAAAGCGCTGAAGCGCGAGTGGTGCAGGAAACCTTGGCTGGGCTCCTTGAGAGAAATGCAATGATTTCTCTGTGGACCACCAAAATTTTCTCACGGACCACCAGTGGTCCACAGACCACTGGTTGGTGACCACTGACCTAGATGATTGAAAAACTCCATAGACATCATTCAATCATAGGTCTATACTTGGTTCTAAACATAATCAAAACCCTCAAGTAGAATATGTATGATTCAAAACAGAACGATGGAAGAAAAGGCTCTTGAATCCAAACATTTCAAGACTAATAACAGCTTCTACAGATTGTACTTTACATACAGATTGTACTACAAAATTCTGTAGTACCGGTATGTGTATGTAGGTAGAAGTGGTTTAATCAGTTATCAGACATTACTGCAAAACTCCCCTACCTCCCAAAGTGCATAGTTTAATATATTTAAACATTTCTCCTCATTTTTGGAAAGGTAAATATCTGATCTTGATTTGGATACCTATTTGTAAAGCTAAATGGTGACTGTGCTTTCCCTCAGCATTCTGTCTATAAGCTCTTCCCACTGTTGAAGACCTCCCCGGTAGTATCTCAGTTTCACTCCAAAGATTTTGAGAGATCAACTGGTGACTTCTCACTATGCTAGCTGAGAGTTTCCATTAGGGGTGTATCCTTTTCTAAAAACTGTCTTCGCTGAGCACAAGTAAACATGAGGAATATCTTTTAAGGATTTCCAGATGATTTGCTTCATTTATAAACTTCTCTAGGCCCTATAGGGAACTCATAGCTGACTTTGACCAATAGGTGGTGCTGTTTCTTTTGAAGTTCTGATTCACTCATTTTTATGGGAAGAATTAACATCCTCAACACCAGAAGGCTGTAAATACAGCCATATTTTTAACTGTGTTAAAAATAAATAGCACTATTGAGGATCATCTTGTCAGGGGAAAAAAGGACTCTGGGCTTGTTCTCAGAAACACGTATTTCCAAAATATAGGAAAGGCAACAGATTTTGAATGTTTTATATTTCTATCCCAGCATTCTCAGCTAAGTCTTAATTTCTTTTGTTCTGCTTTCCTAAATTGCTATAGGCTCCTTCTGTAAGGTGCACAAAGTTGTACATCATTCGGGTGTAAATTTTGAACAAATTCCCCATTCCAATGGCTTATTAGCATGAAATAGCATGCCCAGCCATGATTTGTAACTGGCATTCCTGACTGTATAATTAACTTGTTTATTTCCGTATGTGAAAATGACACATTCGTCCGAAAACACATCTAGGAGAGTTAATGAGGAAATTAATTGTATTACTGAGCCATGAATTTTACGTCTTAGGCAAGAAATGTAGGTAAGCAAATGATTGTAGATTATATTTTTCAGGTTAGGCGGTTTATCATTAATGTAGATTAAAAAATTCCTATACCATTCCGGTATCTCTGGAAAAGATCCACTGTTGAGTGAAATAATATAAGTGTTCATTAGGGGAAAAATACGTTTATTTAGATTATTGTTCCAAGGATATGTAATATGTGCACCTGTAGAATATTGTTGCATTTGGGATTAACTTGAATACTCTAAAATTGATCTGCCTAGATACCAGATAAATTATTCATGATCATGACCCTCTGAATCTGTTAAATTTAATCCATCTCTTCATAATCTGGCCAATATCACCAAATGCCAGTTGCTTGTGGCTAATTCAGACATTATCTTCCTTTTCATTCTCTGTGGGGAAGGAATTTTAGGTGGAAACACATATCCTTTTACTTACTTCAGGATATGCTGATGGTTTTTCAGCTGCTTTCTCTAATAGCTATTCAGCTTGGCTTGGGCCAAGATCAGAGGTCAGTGAAAAGGTGTATATATGATTAAGTACGTTAGCCATCAACCAGGTCCTGAAACCACTGGTTGTAGACACCTTAGAATTATATTTATTTACGTAATTGTCTGTCAAACCCAAGCCCAGAGATGAAGTGGAATGCAATCTGCAGGAGTCTTGGAGAGCAAAGAGACAGTGCACCTTAGAAACTTTTGTAGGCCAGAAGAGGATGAAGGCAGACCACCCAACCAGTGGTTCACAGAATATATCTAATTGTTCTGCAGATAGCTGCTTTAGTCCGGCAAGATTCTGTCCGTAGGCAAATAGCAATAAAGAACTGCTCATAAGTTATTCGGTGTATCATTCTTGGGTCTTCGAGCCTGACAAGAGATGAGACAGTGAGATCCAATTGAGTTCATTCCTTTATTTGTCGCAGGTAAATGTCTTATCTATCTATCTATCTATCTATCTATCTATCTATCTATCTATCTATCTATCTATCTATCTGCAGTAGTGGCAAATATCTGTAGCTCAGACATAGGATTAAGGTAGAGGTTCATTCTCCAAGCTTGTGAGTTGGTTTCCGAATGTTTTGTTATTAGGTTAGGTTACATTTTACATAGGTTACATAGGAATGTAGTTTAAAGTTTAGAGTAAACTAAACTCTGTTGAAGATGTTACCCAGCCTGGTAATGAAACGTTCGGAAACTAACTCACAAGCTTGGAGAATGAACCTTTACCTTCATCCTACATCCGAGCTACAGATATTTGCCTTTAACCTTTACATTTATCTATCTATCTATCTATCTATCTATCTATCTATCTATCTATCTATCTATCTATCTATTTATCTATTTATTCATTTATTGAATTTGAATCATAAAATCACTTAAAAAATAAATTATATCACAGTACTAAAAATTAAATGCTGTACGTATAGCAGCTGAGAAAAAACATTACAATTCATAAAAGTTATCATAACCAGGCAATAAGGGCCTTCACACAATCTCTTCATGATCGTAACTATCATCCTATGCCTATATAAAATAGATGGCCAGACTGGGTTATAAAGTCCACTGAAGCACAGAGCCGCTGAATGTTGAACAAATCTCAGAAGTGACACCTAATTCCAGTGCAAACTTCTGATTGAGCTGCAAGGTGATTACTCTTTTCACCCACACCCTTCAGGATGGATTTTATGTTTTTTTTAACAGCTGCTATCTGAAGAGCGTCTAGAAATAGCAACGTAAGTGGTGTTCTGCATGCAGAATTGCTTCCCAGCCTACACCTTTGAAAATGCCAACCTCTGATTCCAGTAGCTGGCACTCCAAAGATGATGTCATCCTAGCTCAGATGGAGGGAGAGGAAATGACATTAACTACAGTAAATAAAATGATTTCAATTTAAATGCTGACGGTTTATTCTTCAGCAAGCCAGTTCCAAATGTCAAAATACTGTGGGGAACATTAGACATGCATAAATCAACAGCAAACAACCTTTTCTTTGGCAAGAGTATAGCAATTTGGCTCCAAATGGTGCAGCATGCCTCACAATTGTGAAGTGGTTGTCAAGGCAGAGGAATGCTAGAAATGTATTGAATTTTTTTCTTTATGATAAGGCCAGTCTGAAAAGAAGAAATCCTTTCTTTTCCATGATGTCCCCATTCCTTATCAAAGGGGTTTCCTATTCTAAGATCCAGAAATATACAGTTTGAGCTATACACCCATGTTCCAAGTATCTGAATTATATCTGTCAGATGTACGCATTGGAAATATGCTAAGAATGAATAGCGGCTTCCAGTGTACCTTAGATTCTATTGTGTACTCGGAAGAAAAGTAGCTGGAAATAGTCTCCTCCTCCTTTTCCTCCTCCTGGCATGTATACCAGTCTAGGTTTAATTAATTAATTAATTAATTAATTAATTAATTAATTAATTTGATTTGATTTATATGCCACCCTATCTCCATAGGACTCAGGGCGGCTCACAACAATTAAAATCAAACCAAATAAAACATGTTAAAATACATATCAAACACATATTAAACACATTAAAATAATCCAAACCCCATCAGTCCAGGCTGGGCAATTTGAACAGCCATGTTTTTAATTCACGGCAGAAGGTGCGAAGTTCAGGGGCCAACCGGAGCCCCAGAGGGAGTTGATTCCAAAGGGTGGGAGCACCCACAGAGAAAGCTCTACTTCTTGGGGTCACCAGCCGACATTGTCTAGCTGATGGCACCCTGAGTAGGCCCTCCCTGTGGGAATGCACCAGGCGATGGGGAGCTGTTGCTGGTTGCAGATGGTCCAACAGATATCCTGGGCCTAAGCCATGAAGGGCTTTATAGGTCATCACCAGCACCTTGAATCTCACCCAGAGGGCAACCGGCAACCAATGCAAATCACGCAGGAGAGGAGTAACGTGGGAGTATCGGGACCCTCCCATCACAACCCACGCAGCCGCATTCTGTACCAGCTGAAGCCTCCGAGTGGTCTTCAAGGGCAGCCCCAAGTAGAGAGCATTGCAGTAGTTTAATATAACGTTGCACACTTGAAGGAAATGGTTTAGAATACGTTTGGATGAAATATTTCATTCTTCGTCAAAACCATAAAAGAATTCTGCCATAAAGATTGGTGGGAATGATTTTGAGACTTCTGTCTCTACTCTGTTTGCTTCAGAAGAAAGTAAAGTCCAATAGAAACATCAGTAGCAATGTGGAGACAAAGAGATAGATAGGTTGCATTATCTTATGGCATTTAGAAGATAGTAAAATGTTAATGTGTAAAAATTTATCACATATGTCCACATGAACACACAAAGATGCAGATCTTATGGACATTTGAGAAAAAGCTGAAGAAGAAACAAGGAGAGAGTTGCTTCTGCCAAGAAATGTGCGCCTTCATCCACCTTGACATTGTCATAAAATAAGTGCCACCTTGTAAATAGGCTTGGCATTTTAATTTCTTTTTACAGATTTTGTAAAAAAAAAAAAGGTTTAAAAAAAGACAGAATAGTGCTGCCCAGTTAAAGCAAATGCTAAAATGCAACTTACTTGTACAGATTTTGGTATCTTCACAGTACTAAGATCTCATACATAATTTCATTGTTTGACCTACGCCATCTGTGAATTTTCCATCTGGTAGCAAGGTTTTAGCAGATCTCCTATAATGAAATTGCGCTAGCAGAAAAACTCCATTTTCTATTTCTTGGCTAGCATAACTGAAGGAGGAGATTGTTTGATGTTAAAATTAGTTTGGTTTTCAAGATTATTTTGTCTTTCAATTTTTCCCTTATAACAACAATATCTACCTGTCATAGGTGAAAGTAATCTAACAAGCAGATACTGCATCTCCACCCTGAAACTTTTCTTTCATCTCCAAGTCCTGTGTATTACCTGTGTTGAATGTGATAAAAGGGTTTTTTTGGGGTGAAACCCTCAATTAGTTGTACACAGATAAACTGCTGTTTTTTTTAAATTATGTATGTATGTATGTATGTATTTATCAGAGGGGGGTTTCAGCAGGTTCTGACCACTTCTGGAGAACTGATAGCGGAAATTTTGAGTAGTTCGGAGAACTGGTAGTAAAGATTCTGACTGGCCCCGCCCCCATCTATTCTTTGCCTCCCGAGTCCCAGCTGATCGGGAGGAAATGGGGATTTTGCAGTAACCTTCCCCTGGATTGGGGAGGGAATGGAGATTTTACAGTATCCTTCCTCTGGAATGGGGTGGGAATGGAGATTTTACAGTATCCTTCCCCTGGTGTGGGGTGGGAATGGAGATTTTACAGTATCCTTCCCATGCCAAGCCTGCCAAGCCACGCCCACCAAGCCATACCCACAGGACCGGTAGTAAAAAAATTTGACCCTAACCCTAACCCTAACCCACCACTGGTATGTATGTATGTATGTATGTATGTATGTATGTATGTATGTATGTATGTAATAATGCTACCATAGAAAAGGTTCTGGCTGGAACACAATACCAAAAACAACGTAAAGGAGGCATGCCAACCACTTTAATATATAACAATAAAATGCACCATACTCTCCAAAAGAGCTTAAGCCTATCTTCTGGGCAAACTCAGATTGGATCAGGTGGTCCCTAGCCCGGTGCTGCCATGTTTTAGAGTAATAGCTAGCACTTTGCATTGTGCCCAGTAGTTTTTTTTTTCTTGCTTGAAGTCTGGCGGACACAATCTGTACCAGTCATAGCTCAATATTGTATTCAAAGACAGCCCCATTTAGTGTACAATGAAGTTATCAAATTGTGGGGTGATAAGAGCACCATCTTTTGTTACCATGGAAGGAAAGAGAAAAAGATGAACAGCACAATGAATAGATTCAGTTACAGGGGTATAGGTGCACGTTACCAAGACACAAAGGCTCAATGTGGGCACAAATCATCCTGCAGAACTTGATAGCAGATAATCAATCAATCAATCATTGCTACTAAGACCTTCCAGTCCAGGTCATGCTTGTAGGAAGCCATGCTTGTAGGAAGATCTGAGACCCAAATTCATAAATCAGCTCTTTCTGAGGTACAGGACTCCAGTGACTGACATTTATTTGTGTTTATATGAGGTGTTTACTGATATCCAGCAACTCCACTTTGCTGATTTAATCAGAGCTTGTTCTTCCCCATTCAGACGGCCTCCAGGCAAATTCAAGACTTCCACTGTATCCCCAGCTGAACCTGGGATGATTATGCATAATTCAGTGTCCCAATTATTCTGATGATATCTCCAAATTGATGGGTGTTCTCTCACAGCAATTTCACAGAGGCACTAAGTAATATGTGGGAAGAGACTAGGCCCACATTAAAAAGTAGGCCTGGGCTTTTCTCTTTCTCTTCTGTTAATACGAACTGGAGCAGTTCTCTCAGATAGGAGCAAACCACCAAAGAATGGTACCCCTAATCCTTTCAAGTGGTGTAGAAGAGCGGTCCCCAACCTTTTGGATATGAGGGACTGAGTATGCATGCTCCGTTGAAGCGTCACTCAATCAGTATTAGTCTGTGGCCTGGAAGTTGGGGACCCATGGTGTAGAAAACCATCATGTTTGACAAACACTTCCAAAAACACCAGATGCAGTGAACATGGGTGGACTCTCCTCATCCAAGCTCCAATGAAAGTCTTCATTCAAGTGACAAATGTTATTTCCATCCCATGCCTGGGTTTGAAACACAACTGACAGAGACTAGACAATCTACTTCTTCTACGAGCCTTGGTAGCAGATTTATCCCCATCCTCTCAAGCTATGGCTAAGCAGGGAGCTTTGCATTCAGAAGCAAGATGGGATAAGCCTTATGCACTGAATGAAGTTATCTTTATTTTCAGTTCTGTTGGTGCAGGACTAAAGTCTACAGGCATTTGCCTTTGATTTCCGCAACTATGAGAATTATGCTGACACTGTTTAAGTAAAAGAGGCCTGCTTTATATTCTGGTTTCTTTGGGTTCAGGGTTTGCCATACTTGTTTTAACAGAGCGAGTAATATATTTTCATACTGACAAAGGTCACAGGCATGCTGTATAAACACCAGCTAATTAAATTTCATCAAACACTTGTACATTAGATAGATGAAACAATTAACTGATATTATGTAGGGATAGACAGAAGCAGGGAAAATGAATGGATTAAATGTATCACCAAAGAGGCTTTAAAAGTCTGGAACACTAACTATCATCTCCTTGATTTACATGCTGTGGAAGATGTCTTCCAGATCTCAGAAGCCTGCAGAATATCTTTGACATAGGAATTCAGGCGGGTGTCTTTTAGCTTAACAAAGATTTAGGACTTTAAATTATAATGTGTTGGATAGGTATAAATTCTTTAAAATAAATACTGAATACAACACAGTGTTTGGGACCAGAATAGAGAATGTGAAATATTCTGTTATTGTTCTGTTTTAAATGAATCTGGACCTTGGGAAAGTGTTACTCTCTGGATGATTATTTTTAATTCCTGGTTCATTTAATTAATTACAGCCTTGCATGTGGGAATTCTGATGTGTTGATAGCAGCTCCTGTCCAAATACTGTTCTCATTCACAGTCAATGACAGGACTTCTCCAGACACTGATACACTGGAAAATGCAGAGCTCTACACTTAAATATGTAAGAGGTTTATTCATTTGCACGGGCAAGCCATGTGCAGGAAACTCAACTGGAGCAACTGAATTAGTAGGCATTTTTTCCTTGTGAGAATTTCATTTAGGAATGGCATTGCTCCCAGTGCCTGTTCTGTTGCCAATGCTGAAAATTGGTGACACCTTTTCCCTCTGCTAAGTTGGATGTGGGAAACATATGGAAGCTGTATTACAAGTCCTAAAACAGGCTTGACATTGATTAAAGGAAAAAAATAAAAGCCACACCAATACCTCCCAAAATAAAAGGGAGAAATACAAAACATTTTATCCCATCCTGTCCATATTTCAGAAAAGCTCCACCATTTTCCGGTGACTCTTGTCCCTGCCACGCATCACCATATTAAGTGCAGCCCCTGGCCAGCAGATGTCAACATATTTAATATGAATTATGTTTGAAGCAGGGAATGAATGACATGTGTTTCGCTGGTGCTATGTCAGGCAAGGTTGGCACAATACACTTAATTATGGAATTAACTCATTTTCTATGTTTGCACAGTACACTGAATAATAAACTAACCAAATTAACTGATCAAAAGAGATCCAGGGTTAAATAGCAATAGCATTTAGACTTATATACCACTTCATAGCGCTTTATAGCCCTTTCTAAGTGGTTTTACAGAGTCAGCATATTGTCCCCAACAATCTGGGTCCTCATTTTACTGACCTCGGAAGGACTGCAACTTTGTTGCTTGTATCCTTACCATTTATATTGATATTGTTTCCTGATTGCTTATTTGTACCCTGTGACTATCATTAAGTGTTGTACCTTATGATTCTTGATGAACGTATCTTTTCTTTTATGTATACCGAGAGCATATGCACCAAGACAAATTCCTTGTGTGTCCAATCACATTTGGCCAATAATTCTATTCTATTCTATTCTATTCTATTCTATTCTATTCTATTCTATTCTATTCTATTCTATTCTATTCTATTCCATTCCATGGAAGGCTGAGCCAACCTTGAGCCTGATGAAATCCAAACTGCCAAATTGCAGGCAGTCAGCAGAAGTAGCCTGCAGTACTGCACTCTAACCACTGCGCCACAGTGGCTCATAAAGCTAACTTTGCTTAGCATGTTCTGCAAAAGTACTGTTAAATCATTCATGATCTAGATCAGTGAGTTCTATGAACCCAGGCCCCGAATTAAAAAAACAACCATGTATACATACATGCCGTTATGATAACTCTTGACCAACTGAGATGTCCTTTATATACATACAGATCACGTGAAATCTGTAAGAATTCATCACATAAGATAGGAGCTCAACATTTCTAATAAGGAAGTTACATGGGAGAGGTAGGGAGGCATTTTATACTAATTCATCCAAACACATGATTTGAAGCTTTTAACTTCAGGAATCAAGAAACATTTTGATTTCGAGTGTTTATTCAAGAATCCCCACTGGGAAAACTCAAAGTCATAACTTTTATTTCAGAGTGTCTATGGAGATTCTCAGTCATCCAGATGGTGATTGTCCCAAAGGTGCTTTTTCAAAAGACAAATGGACTCCTCCCCCCCATCCCCGAAGACATTTTGCTTCTCATTCAAGAAGCTTGCTCAGTTCTGACTTTCTGATTTCATTTCAGAGGCATATTAAACTAGAAAAGCCAGGCATCAATCAAAAGGTTAAAGCTAGCAGATCTAGTTAGACTGCATAGCAGCAATTGTCACTGCTGTTCAAATAAAACCAGAGACTTAGAACCTCTGTCTTCACTCTGTTAAACTTTGAAATATTTGGGAGACGTGTGTCACAATGTCAGCATGCAAATTATTTCATATGAATCTTTTGCACAATATGTCATGATGTGCATGTGTCACTATGGCTTGTACCAGACAGCTATGTTTGAAATGCAGGCCTGGCTCCAGATCCTGTGGAACTTTTGGCAAATTGCCCTCCATGAATGCTGGGTGTCATTGAGATTTAGCAGCAGAACTGTTGCTATTTGTAAGCCACTTACAGGTAGTCCTCGACTTATGACCGGTTGCTTAGCAACCATTTGAAGTTGCAATGAACTCCTAAAAAGGGACTAATGGCCCAGATTTAAAGTTGGAATGTCTACCCCCACTCCACACCCCATGGCCAGGTGACCATTTGCAGTGTCCCACAGTCACGTGATTGCAATTTACGACATTTTTCCTGGAAACCAACATTTATTTCTTTCAAAAAAAAGCTCCACAGTGCACAATCGGTTCAGTTAATGACTGTGGAATTTGCTGGATAACCACCACACACAAAAAAGTTCTAAAACTGGGCATGATCACATGATGATCCACTTTATGACTGTCACAACTTACCACCAAAATGGCAGATTCAATTATGGCTGTAAACTGAGGATTATCTGTACTCCTTTTTCCGTTAATGTAGTGGCAGTAATGAAATGGAGTGATTTTTCATTAATTTCCCCTTCATTTTCATTTCTTCTTTTAAGTTCACTTTCGCTTTGATCAGCTTTTTGCACTCTAAAGATGTATTTGGGTGACCATTCTAAGTCATGAGTTACTTACTACATTTGGAGAGCAATCAGTTGGGGAAATCTGCATTTGAACAAGCCAGATTCAGATGTCTGTCTGCCATACACGCTGTCCTACAATTACACTGAGCAGTAAAAGTTGTGAGGCTTCAGAGGGTACAGTTCTGAAAACAAAAAAG
The DNA here is from genome assembly GCF_029215685.1 of Pituophis catenifer annectens. Lineage (NCBI taxonomy): Eukaryota > Metazoa > Chordata > Lepidosauria > Squamata > Colubridae > Pituophis > Pituophis catenifer. The sequence goes on along the minus strand of NW_027256882.1, from coordinate 268,624,430 downwards.
ACTGACAAAATAAAAAGAATAAATACATAAATTAAAAAGAAAACAAAAAACCTCAAAAGGCAGACTTCAACATCACTGGGTCTTATTCTGCTGTCAATTTTCTCTGCTTCTATTGAGCAACTCTATTTTAGAGCATGGATTTAGGATGAGATCTGAATATGTATACAGACTACGCATGTAACTCACATGATTATATTACATCATAACCACATGCTCAGAAGGATGATACATTCAAGCCAAGGCCTGACTAGGTGGCTCAGTGGCTAAGACACTGAGCTTGTCAATCAGAAAGATCGGCAATTCGGCAGTTCAAATCCCTAGTACAGGCCTCCTGCGTGAGCAGGGGGTTGGGCTAGATGACCTCCAAGGCCCTTCCAACTGTTACTGTTAAATCTCTCTGTCAGAGATGGATATCTGGTGTTTGGATTCCTTCAGTGGGCAGGGGGCTGGCTTTAAGGATCAAAATTGCCCCTTCCAGTACTGAGATTCTGAGTGATCTACAGTATAGGAAGTCCTTGACTTACAACCACTTAATTTGTCTCTAAGTGAGAGACAAATTAAAAATTTGTTAAGTGAGTTTTGCCCCGTTTTACAACTTTTCTTGCCATGTTTGTTAAGTGAATCACTGCAGTTGTTAAATTAGTCATACTGTTGTTAAGTGAATCTGACTTCCCCATTGATTTTTGCTTGTCAGAAGGTCGCAAAAGGGGATTACATGACTCTTGGACACTGCAACCGTCATAAATATGAACCGCTTGTGAATTATTCGAATGTAAATCATGAGACCATGGGGATACTCCAAATGGTCATAATTGTGAAAAATGATCAGAATTCCCTTTTTTCAGTGCCGTTGTAACTTTGAACAGTCCACTAAATGAACTGTTGTAAATCGAGGACTACCTGCAATCCTTCTAGCAGTATAAAATTAATTGATGTAATTCAGAACACACAGCAGGTCAGTTGCTGTGCACAGAGATGTATAGGTAATCCTCGACATACAATAGTTCATTTAGTGACAAAGTTACAATGGCACTGAAAAAAGTGACTCACAACCATATTTCACACTTATGACCATTGCAGCATCCCCATGGTCACGTGATCAAAATTCAGGTGCTTGGCAACTGGTTCACATGTATGACATTTGCAGTATCCCAGGGTCCTGTGATCAGCTTTTGCGACCTTCCGCCAAGCAGAGCCAATGGGGAAACCAGTTTCACTTAACAACTGTGTTACTAATTTACCAACTGCAGTGATTCACTTAACAACTGTGGCAAGAAAAGTTGTAAAATGGGGCAAACTCACTTAACAAATGTTTCACTTAGCAACAGAAATTTTGGTTCAGTTCTGGTCGTAAATTGAGGACTACCTGTGTAAACCAGCTGAGGGATGTGCTGCAACTAAGCTGAGAGTTGTGCATTGTATGATAACTCTTCTATAAGGCAGCATAGAATCTGAGTTTCACTGGGTGTGTAAAGCTTCTCAAATGTTCTTGTTTAGGGGCCCCTTAAAACATTACTACCGGTAGTTCTGCCTCTCTATTGTAACTCCAGAAGAAGGAAAAGCAAACAGGAAGTATAATAAAGAATTGTTATTCTGCCTGTGACTGTAGAAAGTTGGCAAGTGGTTGTATCTAGCCATTAGCTTGAGACTAAATCAAATAATAGTTTAATTTCTGGACAATATCCAAATGACAAACGACCTTGTGTCAAACTTACTGCTATAATGCAAACTATAATCATGGAAAGTTTCTTTTTAAAGTGGCAAATAATTTTCTCCAAAGTGCTGGTGCCCATCCGTAAGATGAGGGAACAGCCAGCTTTTTAGATTATCGGGCCTTAGAGAATCCACAATACACAATATGTTTTGCAATATCTAAAAGTCTCTTTATGCTTTCCCAGAAGGAACAATCAAATAATACATGCAAAGCAGAGGTGGTATTCAGCAGGTTCTTACCAGTTCTGAAGAAGTGGTAGCGGAAATTTTGAGTAGTTTGAAGAACCGGTAAATACCACCGCTGACTGGCCCCACCCCCATCTATTCTCTGCCTCCTGGTTGATTGGGAGGAAATGGGGATTTTGCAGTATCCTTCTCCTGGAGTGGGGAGGGAATGGAGATTTTACAGTATCCTTCCCCATGCGACACCCACCAAACCACACCACGCCCACCAAGCCACACCACGCCCACCAAGCCACGCCCATAGAACCGGTAGTAAAAAAATTTGAATCCCACCACTGGTGCAAAGGCGTTTTTAAAATTCTTCCAATTATAGTTAGTGGTTCTAAATGAGAAAGTAAAGGACTGAGGTGAAAGATTGAACATTTTTCCTCACACTGGAGGTTGAACATTGAATTAGAATGATCCGAACTCTTACTTCCTTGCTGTAATCATGTAAGAGCTTAAGAGATGCTCTATGAATAATCTCCCATTCCAAACGTAAGCATTTCATATAAGTGGTGGGAGCTCTCCTCACAGATTTGTTTCCCCATGCAAGTTGTGACCTTCTGTACAAAAGCCATCCATCCATTTAAACTCAGCTCCATTAAATGTGTTATTCCTCACTACTTCCATTCGGTTGAAAACCTTGGGTGGTATTACGCTTGAATGATTCACTCACAGTTGCAGTGCATCATAGCTGTTGTGGTCTTAAGGCTTCTTAAACACTGACTGTTGGTGATTCAAATAAAGATCCCGGATGCTTTCAGGCAGATACATTTTTTCTCTCTCTCAGTTCTATGGAACACATCATAGTTCGTGGAATCTTCCAGTTGCATAAGCAGTTAGTTCTTGCTCGCTTCAGGAAAACACCCTAAATGACTTCATGTCAGTGTGATTTATTTATAGTCATACCACATCATTACTTTTGTAGACCTATCAGTGCAAAAGAAACTACTTCATGCTTTAGGGTTAAATTCTTGCAAGATAAATATTACGTTAGAGGACAGAATAACTTATTACCATGGTATGGCCAAAAAAAAAAACCCTTTGAAGCCCAGGATAATGTACCACATAATCTTTTAAGTAAATATAAAGTATCACTGAATTCAGTAAGACTCATTCCTGGGCCAACGGATTATAGAATTGCAACCTGAATATAAAGAAGTTCCTTTAAAAAAAAAAATCACACTTTGATATATTTATTATTTGTTTCTCAACATGGAGTACTATTTTTATTTAGAAACATAGGAACAGAACCGATTCAGTTGACAGCTAATTCATTCAATTCAACATTTCCCCAAATGCTTTGCTCCTATCATCTGGAAATAATAGGAATGGAAGCTTAAGACATTTAGAAGCTCCAGGTTAGGGAAGGATATTTCTTAGCAGAGATTATCAGTCTCATGTGGAGGTGGTGAGAGTGATGTACCACTGACTGCAGCACAACTCATTTTGGCATAGGATTGTTTCTCCTCATGGCAAATCAGGGGCAGAAGGAAACATTCACAGAATTGGAAATCCTACATAAAATAGCTTGCCCATGTGTGGTCTGCATTAACTATCAGCATCTCTCCAGGCTTTCAAAAAAGGTTTCTCATCTGCTTCCCAGCTCTGATTGGAGATTCTGGTTTTAATCCTGAGTACGTCTACATGCCAAACACATTCTCTAACCCAGTCTTGTTATGGCATTGGGTAAGAATCATACTGCACTGGATTTCGCCTTTTTTACATCTCTTTTGATTAAAAAAAAAAAACTCTGTAAAAATGTAGAGCACATTCAAGTGATGTGATGGATTTTAATGGGCATTCACTTGGTTAGTCATAGAACAGAAACGACCTAATTTGAGGAACATTAATACTCCTAACTCTTTTCATTGTTGCAAAACAAATGAGCTATTTTGAAATAATTCCTGTACTACTTACAAAATCAGGTGATAAATTTCATTTTTTTTCCTGCTTTTCTTCTGGCTATCCATATTTCTGATTCTACCCAATATCCAACTCTAAAGGAATTACACTCATGCATAATAATAATAATTAATGTATAAAAATATGTCTTCACTATCATCTTGAGCATGACTGGATAAGTCACACTGGGAAGTCCAAGAACTGACCTTTTTTGTTCATGAACAGTGATGACAAGAAAGGTAAATGCAGTGAAAATCTAAAATCCAAAAGGAGGAAGGTCATTATGTAATTGATGAATGAGTTGAACTTAAAAGTTATTAATTTCATACAAACAATCTAAGAAACCCTGTTTTTATATATTTAAATCTAGCATTGCAGGTGACTATCATTTTTTGCTTGCCTTTGACTCCAGCATAACATCCACAGAGAATTAAAGTATGGACACCAAGATTTTGACATTCTTATGCAAGGAATAAAATATACATACACATAAAATCCCTCTAAAATCCTCCTCAAAACAGGACTATGTCAAAACAGGACAGATGTGTGAATTTTTTTTGCTGTGGATAATGATATCTGGTCTGTATTTGCTAACTATAGATATGCAAGAGGGTGAGAATGGAATGGCAAATAATGAAGCTCACCTGTATTATTATTTTAAATATCACAAAAGAAAAGAAAATAATTGATTTAAGTCTAGATTAAGAGTATGTATATTCCATTGAAATATATGAAAAATATGATTTCAATATTCCACTATGTGCATCTGGATTCAGTCCATTGGATTCCAAAGTTTAAGTTGCCCATGGAAAAAGTGGCATTTTTATAATTACTGTGAAGAAAATCAGAAGCCACTTTATATTTTTTCCTTCCTTTCTCTTTTTCTTAAGCTTTCTTTTCTTTTCTGTCACATTTTGCTTTTTTCATTGTTTGTTTGTTTGTTTGTTTTATTAAATTTGTATACCGCCCTACTCCCAAAGGACTTAGGGCGGTGAACAGGCACAAAATAAAATACAGAAATACAAAAGTTAGAAACAATTTAAAACCAAATTAAATAATTTAGCCCAAGACAATTAAAAATCCCAATAATTTAAAACAAATTAAAATTTCAGTTTAAAAATTTAAAAGAAAGGGGAGAAAATTAGGCCAGGCCGGCTTGCTGGAATAGGAGGGTCTTAAGAGCACGGCGGAAAGTGCGCAGATCCGGGATCCTCCTTATCTCTGGGGGGAGCTCGTTCCAGATAGTGGGTGCCCCCACAGAGAAGGCCCTTCCCCTGGGGGCCGCCAGTTGACACTGCTTGGCTGACGGCACCCAGAGGAGCCCCTCTCTATGAGAGCGTACCGGCCGGTGGGAGGCTGTTTGTGGTAGTAGGCGGTCCCGTAAATAACCAGGTCCTAAGCCATGGAGCGCTCTAAAGGTGGTAACCAAAACCTTGAAGCGCACCCGGAAGACCACCAGGAGCCAGTGCAGCTCGCGCAGGAGAGGTGTCACACGGGAGCACCATGTGATTTCTTTTTCTTTCTTCTTTTCAAATAGTTTGTGTTATATTCTTTCTAAAATGTAATATATATATATAATAACACATACTGTATATACACACACAAACATATACACACACAGAGAGAGATATAGATATATAGATATACACACACATATATACATAAATTTACCGTGTTTCTCTGAAAATAAAACCCTGACTTATATTTTTTTGAACCCTGAAATAAGCACTTAGCCTTATTTTCGGGAAGGTCTTATTATTTTGGGGTGTGTGAAGAAAACCAGAGGAAATGGCAGGGACCAGCTATGCATGCATTTAAATATTTTCGGGAGGGCTTATTTTCAGGAGGGGTATTTTAGGTTATGCGCTCAAAAGCCTGATTGGACTTATTATCAGGGGATGTCTTATTTTCAGGGAAACAGGGTAAGTGTGTGTGTGTGTGTGTGTGTGTGTGTGTGTGTGTGTAATGAAAAAATAGTATTCAAAAGCTAAGAATTTTCCCTGAAATACAAAAAGATTTTCACAGATAGTAATATTTCTGATAAACGGAGATGTTATAATATGTAATGAATTTTATAGAACTATAAGCTAGAAGTAACATGATAGTTCAATGGATGGAGTACATTTTGTATTATATCTAATGTAACCCTAAGAATGTCTTCTAAAATAAAATGAGAAAAAGAACTGTAGATTTTTACAAGCTGGATCAGAGGTCATTTGAAGCTGGCATGTCCTCTATGAAGCCCTCCTCCGTTCCTAAAATTCTATCAGTCAGGCGCGGCATTCCATTTTCTTGCAGGGGTAGCCTTTTTCTCCAAGTACTTAAGTGAAAATAGAATAATGTGCAGAAACTGGATTTGGAATGATATATGGATTCTTTTTTTTTTATTTTAAAAATTCTTATTATAAACTAAAAACAAAAGACAGAAAGAGGACAATAACAAAACAAAATTACATACATACATTTGAGGTTGATTCAACCCCCATATATATACAATTCCTAAGTAACATTACATATCATCATACTATAGCTTCAATTAAATTTATCATATTTCATCTTGCACTTATTAGTCTTCTTGTATCTAATATCACCTTATATATATTTAGCTTACTATTTTCAAATCTGTGCTATATGCTTTCCTAACATCTACCTCATATCATTTTTACTTCTATCCATTTATACCATTTATCCCAGCTTTGATTAAATAGTGATTCATGTCTATCTTTAAGAATATATGTTAGTCTATCACATTCTGCACACCACAAAATTTTGTTAATAATGACCTGGTACTTCTTTCTCTTTCCAAAATTGTGCGTATGCAATTCTAGCTGCAGTGGTAATAAGAATAAAACGTCTACCAGTCTATTTTCCTTACACCCCCCCCCCCCGGGTTTATTCCTAATAGGTAGACCTCTGGTCTCAGTTGAAAGCTAACTCCTGTAATCTCCATGAGCCAGTCCTTTATCTTACTCCAGTAGCTTTGAGCTTGTACACATGTCCACCATTGGTGGTAAAATGTACCCCTGGCTGACCCACATTTCCAACATTCTGCTGGAGTTCCTGGAAACATCTTTGCGATTCTTGCTGGTGGTATATGCCTGGATTTGGATTTGGAATGGTATATGGATTCAATGGACATTCAGGCATTATAAAATGCTACTGTTGAAGTTTGAACCTCAATATGAACAAGACACTAAAAAGGATTGACTCATTTGAACCTCCCTCCTCAGGTTTTTTAATAGGTTGTTCATGCTTCATATAAATAGAATAGCCAAATTTTATATACTAGAATAGGACAATGAAGAAGATGGTCAAACTTATATTAGAACAGAAATATCTGAAGTTATGGGTTTCAAAGATGAGTTTGAATACAAGATAACCAACAGGGAAGAAAAACAATTAAATTCTTTGGGAAGTATTCTTAATATATAAGTGAAACATGTTTATATTCATAGATCCAATCTTCATTCCTTACATTTCTGATAGGTTGATTGCAGCTTAAAAGGAGAATAAGAACTTTGGTCCAGATGCTGCAGAAGTGTCACTAGCCTAAGTAAGTGGTCCGCGATAGACCAACAGCTACGACTCATTTCGGGATTAGGCATCTAATATATTCATTTTATAGAACATCAGCTTGCACTAGTTTTGCAGCTTGCATAATATATACATCATATATAATATGTAATGTATAATATATACACACATAACATAATGAATACAAGCAATCTTGTATGCATTCATCATGCATGAAATTGCAGCAGCTTATATTTTTGCTGAATGATCAGAAGCTTGCTTTCCCTTGTGGATGGGCACACTGAGAAATGTTGCAGTTTGCAATGGTGTGCCCAAAGCAGGTGCTTACTTTTTAAGACTACTATGCTAGCATTGATAGCTGTTGCTTTTGGTCCTCTGCCCTCTTCCACACTTTTTAACATTCTGCCATACGCTCAACTCCAAATTTCTTATTTCTTGCCCAGTTTTTGCCATCTTTTCTTGTTTTTGTTTTTACTTTTTCCCCCCCTATGTTTTTACTTGCAAATAACCCAGAGTCTTTGGGAGTCAAGTGATTTTCATGTTTTAATGATAACAATAAATAACAATAGCGCAGAAGCTGCTATTTAAAAACCATTTGATCAGTATTTGGTAGGATACCATCTACGGCTCTGCAATTAAGCATAAAAACAATCCTTGTATTATAGCAATAGCAATAGCAATAGCACTTAGACTTATATACCACTTTACAGTGCTTTACAGCCCTCTCTTAGCGGTTTACAGTCAGCATATTTTCCCCAGCGATCTGGGTCCTCATTTTACTGACCTTGGAAGGATGGAAGGCTGAGTAGACCTTGAGCCTGGTGAGATTTGATCTGCCAGATTGCAGGCAGCCAGCAGTCAGCAGAAATAGCCTGCAGTACTGCACTCTAACCACGGCGCCACCACAGCTACCTCCAACAAATGAGTAGATATTGCACAGAAATACAAATGACTGCTATTCTCTCAAGCCATCTTTCTTGAGCCAAATGTAAGTATTGTTCTTGGCAGTGATGATGATGGCGATAGTAGTACAGCACACTTTATAAAACTAAAAAAAAAAAAAACCTATGAGAATGCACACTTCTGTTTATTTGTTCTGCTTTGTTGTTTTTGTTTTTCAGAAGATTCAGGGGTTAAACATCTGATTACTATTAGGAAGAAATTAGCTTCCTGGATTTGGTTGCAACATCTGAACAAAAAGGTAGGAATGTTCTTTGCACATGCTTGCAGGAAGGTTTCATTATTTACAATGTGTGGGAACTAAGAAGACCTACTTTTCAAGTGAAGTGAAATCGAGTTGTTTTTCCAGAATCAGCCATATGTTTATGAATAGGACAAGTTATTCATCTGGTAGGATTTCAACTTTAATTGCTCTTAGGCAGCTCTTTTTGCAATTAACCTGCAGGCTTGCAAAACCTGGTCTAGACTGGCAGTAAATGAAACTGTTTTCAGTTGCTTGGCTGCTGAAAGAAAGATAGAAATCAAGTATATAACTTTATCCTTTAAGATATTTAATTAAAAAACATTATCTTTTCTTAAATGTAAAGTTTTTACCAGTTAAAATACAAGGTAAAATGATGTATGTACAGGGAAACAACGATCTTACTTATTCAGTGTTACCACAAAGCTAAATCTTATTCCACCACACCCTATTTATACCAGCCCTGACTGTCTCCTGAACAGAAACTTCAAAATGGGATGGTAATTTTGCAATTCACTTGCATTCCTTAAAGGCACCAAGATGCCTTCTAACCTCCTCATGCATGCCTTAGGCCTTCTCAAAGGAAAGCCTATCCTGATTTAGAAAAACCGAAATCCTTATGAAGAAACTCTTACTTCACAGAGCTCTGTTTGCATTCATTGTTCTTGAAAACATTTGACCTAAAAACACTTGCCAGATCCCTAAGGCCTGAACTGTATTTGTCAGAAAGCCAGGATAACTTCTAAACTTTTAAAGATAACTTCTAAACTTCTAAAGATCCATTCATGTCTTCTGTGGCCCATTCGGTTATTTCATGCCATGTTCTGTCTGTGGAGCCCTTGTTGGTCTCTGAGCTTGTGGGTTCGCTTGCAGACATTTAATTGCCTAACTAGGCAGCATCAGAGGTGCTTATCATCCGTGCTCATTATCTGATGAGCACTGATTACGTTACCTAGTCAGGTAATGAAACATCTGTAAACAAACAACTGTTCAGAAGGCAACAAGGACTCTACAGTTCCAACTCTCTTCAATTGGAAGGTTTTGTCTGCTGGTTTTTTTAAAAAAATCCATTTTCATCTATTCTCATTCTCCTACCCCCTTCCTCTTCTCTTTATGATGTTCTCAGTGACTGTGAGGCAAGATTCCTGTAGCTGTCCCAGAAGTGAAGAAGATTCTTGGAAGAGAAGCAAATATTTTCAATGAAAACAATCAAGAAAGTCCAGTGGCCTTTTGGAAAAAACACCTGTGGGACAACCATGACCTGGATGATTGAGAACCTCCATAGACATTCTTGTAGCTGCTTTATTTATAAGGAGGTTGAATGACATATGTGAATAGCTGTCTTTGATTAAGTCATCAGCACTCAGCCTCCCTAGCATTTCACACTTCAATTAAATCCCATGGGAAGGCACCATAAGTAATTTCCCAAGGATCTTTTTCGGAACAAGGACAAGTGAGTCAGAGAGAGACTGCAGAGTGATGGCTAACAAATATGAAGGAAAACGCAAAGCAATATTGGCACTCCTGACTTTATGATTGAGACAAATTGACCTTCTTTTCTTGTGGAGGCTCAAACCTACATAAGAATATATTACCAATATATTATTATTATTACCATTTGGGAGGAATATCAAGTTCCTCCCAAATGGCAATAAATTCCAACTCCCAGCAACTGCACGTGGCTTCGCTTGATAAATAGACTCAAACTGAGGCAAAGTTTCTCAAATGCTTATCATGATACAGTTAGAAAAAACAACTTTATGATAAACTTGAGTGAAGCCATATTGGAAACTTCAATGCCTTCTGCTATATACAAGAGTACATTTTTCCTCTTATATCCAGAGTAGGCCAAACCTATTGCTACTGCTTCCCACTTTTTAATGGATTCTTTGCCTTGTCTTTCTGGGCTTTAGTATCACTGGCCTGACAACTGCTGGTTCTCAATTTATCTTTTACTATTAGGAATCCAACCATTCATCACACTATACAGGCAACACGAGCTTTCCTTGGCCTGTGTCTGCACTGCTTGCTATGCCTCTGATTCTCTCCATGGCAGTAATGGAATGTCAGTCATCCTTTATGAATAGTATTTATTTATTGTTTATTTATTTATTGGTTCGATTTTATATGCCGCCCTTCTCCGGAGACTCAGGATGGCTTACAATGCGTTAAGCAATAGCTTTCATACTTTTGTATATACCTGCTTAGTAGGGCTTTCGCCCCCCCCACCAAGTGGTGTTCTTTTTTATACAAAGTCAGCTTATTGCCCCCACAAACCGGGTCCTCATTTTACCTACCTCGGAAGGATGGAAGGCTGAGTCAGCCTTGAGCCTGGTGAGATGTGAACTCGCAGTAATTGCAGACAGCTAGTGTTACTTAACAGCACTTTAGTCTGCTGCGCCACCAAGACTCTTTAGTAACTGGCAAAATGGGAAATATGGAACCCCCCCGCTTTCCTCCTTATTGCTTTTAATGAGCTGGTTTTTAGTTTGGTTAAGTTTAAGTAAACTTCATGTTACATCTAATAGGATGCTGGTATACTAGTTAGCATTTAACAAGAACCTAGAGGCCAGTGGTGAAATACAAATGTTTTTACTACAGGTTCTGTGGGCATGGCTTGGTGGGCTTGATGGGCGTGGCTTGGTAGGCATGGCAGAGAAAGGATAGTGCAAAATCTCCATTCCCACCCCACTCCAGGGGAAAGACATTGCAAAATCTCCATTCCCACCCCACTCCAGGGGAAGGATAGTGAAAAATCTCCATTTTCTCCCCACTCCTAGGGGAAGGATATTGCAAAATCTCCATTCCCACTCCACTCTGGGGCCAGCCAGAGGTGGTATTCGCCAGTTCTCTTAGCTACTCAAAATTTCCGCTACCGGTTCTCCGAACTGTTCAAAATTTCTGCTACCGGTTCTCCAGAATCTGTCAGAACCTGCTGGATTTCACCCCTGCTAGAGGCCCCAGAGTCTCAGCACACCTACATTCCATGGCTGACAGTCTTAAGATAATGTAGGTCAGTAAATTTCTGAGAAGTTCCATCTTGCCTTACCTCCCCTGGTAAAAACTGTCCAGCACAGTGGTGTGGAGAAAACAAGAATTCATTTATAGTTTTTTTTAAAAAAAAATTAGGAAGGATTCAGCTACAGAATCAATCTATTTTTAAGTACCATAGTGGATTTGCCTGAAGGAGACTGTGGTGGCTGCCTTCTCTTTTAACTTTGTGAACTGTGTGGATTCTTGCTTGATCTGATCCTGTATTGCTTAATTATTAAAAATGGTCATCCTTTCAGTTTTGCTCCATGTCTCTGTAGGTGGGTAGGGGAATAAAATAAATTGAAAATGTCAGAGAAATTACAAATCATCCTAAGGTGGTGATGGTGGTGGGAATTGGAATACTGATTTCAACATTATATTAATTCCTTGTTAACTTAATGTTCACTTTCCTAGGAGGTGTTGTTTTGAATGGGAAAGAACCACCCTGTTGACTAATGTGGTTCATGAGTATGGAGGCACAAGGAAGTAATTTTTGTCCTACTCCAGATGAATTTAAAGTGACCTAGATCTGAATAAATTAGATCTGGAACCATATTAAAGATACCATTTTATGATATGCAGATCAGAAAGCATGAGTTAAAACAATCACCAGTTGGTAGATAGAATGCTTCAAGTGTTGCTTCAAATAACAATGTACGGTGCTCACCATCCTTTATTTGCTATCACTAGTGCTATGTTAACTGACATTATGAGAAGCCATATGTATGAGAAACCGTCAAGGAAAAAGAAGAACAAGTTGGATGAAAGCCGCTCATGCTTTACATCTTTATATAAAGCATCATGATTTAAAGAAAAAGAAAAGTATTGGTTTCAATCTTCATAAGTTTTGCTCAGATCAGAGTGATTTGTCATTCAGATTTCAAATGGTCATCCAAATCATTCTTGCCTTAGATGGATGGAGACCAAGCTATGCTTTAGATGGATGGAGACCACCTTGCCTTAGATGGATGGAGACCAAGCTTTCCTGCAAAATTAATTCTTAATTCTCAGTCCCTAAAGAAATAATGTAGGAGATTTAAAAAAAAAAAACATTTCTAAAGAGGATATTTCAGTACAGGAAACATCTTACATACTATGAAAATTGTTGCATTTCATCCACTTTCCTGAAACTTCTGGGAGGAGGCTTTGCAGTATCCGAAGCAAAACAATTAGATTCTGTACTAACTTTATGCCATATAGTATCAGCCTTGTTAACTCTCAATACTCTTTTTTCCACTATGTATTCAGAATGGACTGTGATACACACACACACACACACACACACACACACACACACACACACATATCCCCCCCATCCCCACCCCAGCTTAATTTTTACCTGTGCACCCTGGAGTGAGCGGGGTCTTAATTGGTGCTTATTTAGGGGTAGGGCTTATATTGGGCGCACATGTAAAAATCAAACTAGGACTTACTTTCGGGTAGGTCATATTTTAGGGGAAAATGTGTGTGTGTGAAGTGTATATATATGTATGTATATATATATATATAGCATTTATATATGTAGGTGCATATATGTGTATGTTTATATTCTGTTGAAAACATTAGAATTTCATTTTTTCACGTGTGCTAGTGTGTTCAATAAACGTTGAACAATAAATAAAGGTTACAGTGACAATAAAGGTTATCATCTCCTCTCCTCTCCTAATCTCATTCTGATTACAAACCAAAAGTCCAGAGCCATTTTTTCTATGTTAAATGAGATACAGAGCTCCATTTGTTTTTCATAGCAAACTTCGGATTTGAGGGCCAAATTGGGCATTACAGTGAGTAACTGTGTATCACAGACCTTAAAGTAGATTAAGTGAATGATTTATATCTATAGATATGGTCCAGTAATAAAAGTTGTAGTGTACAGTAGTTTAAAACCACAATGAATGGCTTTTGAGAAGTAAAAATTGCTGTCCAAACACACATTCAGATGGCATGTACAACTGTTACACCATGATATAAAAGTATGCCAACTCATAATATAATCAAGGGGTAATCAATAAAAAATAAAATTATAAAGAAATTTACAAAAAACCCACCCTATTTAAAAGTCTTAAAATAGCCATTTTGCCATTAAATTTCAGCCACAAATGAATTTCAATGTCATGTTGGAGAGGGCACTTTTAATCCCTATTTTATTTTGTTTACCAGAATTATAAAAAGTGCTATGAAAATAAAAACATAGGACTACTGCCAAATAAGCCATGTGGCCTTGAATTCCTTTTCCCAATCCCAGGATACTTTCAGTAGCTGTTTATATTTATTTTTCTCCTCCAGAATATGCTCTTGAAAACAGTGACATTGGACTACATGAAAGACAATCCAAAATGTTCAAGAATGTTTGGTGTCTTGGATAAAGCTGGATGCACCAGGTTCAAATCTAATTTAGCTGTGATTGGGCCAATCATAATGTGTTGGTCAAGCTTGGGAAGAATGTTGTGACAAGAAAAATGGGAGATAAAAAATGACATATGCTCCACACAACCAAGAAAAGCAAGAGATAAATGAAACAGGATATAAATATATGAGATGAGAAAACTGTATAGACTCGTGTGTGTGTGTGTGTGTGTGTGTGTGTGTAGCCAGCTTTGACCCCACTCAGTTCATGCCTTGCCTCTGATCCTGTTTCCCCCTTTTCCCCCAAGGTGTGTCATCAGTCACATTCCCTAACAAAGCAATTTCGCGGGTCATAGAAGTCACTCCCTCCAGCCGTTACTGGTTTCTCTGGAGATGACCTTGACTTTGGTGGGCTAGGATGTGCATTGTTTTGACTGAGGTGCAAATTCCTCAATGCAGCTTCAAGGGTCGATTCTCCCATCCTCCTGCCTACGGCAACTCGGGAGCAGGTCAGGGAAGCTTCATGAGTTGACCTTGTGTCATGTATACATACTTACAGATACACACATGTACATTTTTATTTATATAAACTTAAATAAACTTTATTTAGATAAATTTATTATTTATACACACACACATACACACGTATTGGGTAAAAAGAAGGCTGAAAGTTGACAACAAAGCTGCCACAGGTTTATTTCAAGAGATGAGAGGGAAATCTGAGACGTTATATTGGGAAACATGTCCATGAGGTCAGGAAGAATTGCACCAAAAATCTAACGTCATTTCCATGTCATTTAAGTGCACATAGAATTGTTTGCACCTGATATTTATCTTAGAAATCATAGGTCAGATCTGATGAAATATACTTGGGATTATTCCTAGCCTTTGTTCAACATTGTTATAATGCTGTGCCTATATGGAATTCACGAGAGGAAATTCAACCAACATACTCACATGACTTTATCTATAGATTGCTTGTATCTCCACTGCGCTCTCAAAGCAATGTAAAAATTGATATGCACTATATGTACAACTTTTACACAGGCACATACTGTACAGTATGTAGAGAATAATATGATAAAAGCACAATAGAAAGGAAAACAACTGAAACTTTTAAAAAGAAAAATGGAGCACTTGTAATTCTTCAGAAATTGCTACTTTATTGACCAGGCAGGGATTTAGTTACTTTTAACATCAAAAGAACTTGGACTAATGATTATTTTTTGGGGGGGAGGAGGGGGGGCTAGGGATGCTCCTGAAGTTGCCAGAATTGGTTCTGAAGTTTTCGGTGGCTGATAATTTCTTCTTTTAATCAAGCCTGAATTCTTACCAAGCGTGGTTTCTGTGTACATACGTATCATCTATCATCTGATCTTTTGGCTAGCTGGGCAGAATTTTATTTAATTGTCCAATTTATTTTTACTTAATTCAAATGGAAGTGAGGATGGAATGGCCCTTTTGTTGCTGTTCTTGTGTGATGGTTTGATATTTCTTATTAATCTACTCAGATTAGAGTTGATGAAGCAGGCTGTTTTCATTAATTGAAAAGATGAGTTGTTCAGTGCAAAGTGTCTTCTTGAGTGACACTTCAGCTAATATTTTTTCCTGGCTGTATAACAAAAATTTCTGTTAGAATCAAATAGACCTCTCTGCCAATCAGAATTTGTATGGGCGAAGTTCTAAAAACTTGCAGACTGATCTCACTTTAACCCTATAAGAAAATGTGGTTGTCCAGATGTCTCATTTTATGAAACATATGAAATGCATTCCAAGGTACCATCTGTGTCTTTCTAAAAAGGTACTGTTCCAGTGAGTTTACAGGTATCATACAATATTATGACACCTTTTCATGGATTATATAGCTTTTAAAATTGTGATGGAGCTCATCTTGCACCTTCAAGCTTAGAATATAGAATAACAAAATTGGAAGGGACCTTGGAGGTCTTCTAGAATAAGGCTGTCAAACTCGATTTGATTGAGGGCCACATCAAGGTTGTATTTGACCTCGGGGGGGGGGGAGATTTGAGTGGGTGTGGCCAGGGTTGGCACGGCCAGCTTGATGTCACTTGTGTTGGGGCGCCCGAGCACTCTGCCAGTGAAAACAGGCTCCCGAGCTCCATTTTCGGCTGCAATAGCCTCCTGCAACCCTCTGCCAGCAAAAACAGAGCTCGGGAGGGCCGCATGCAGCCCTCCCGAACTGAGTTTTTGATGGCAAAGGCACCACAGGCTGGTCCTTCACTGTTTCCAGGGTGACCACGTGGACCAGTTCTAAGTACCTCAGGGGCCGATTCCAGCCCGCGGGCCTTGAGTTTGGCATCCCTATTCTAGAACAACCTCCTGCTCAGAGAGGAAACTTTATACTATTTCAGACAAATGGTTGTCCAGTTTGGTATTAAGTTTCATTATCCTACTAGGTAAGTTTATTAATTCGGGGTTGATAGGTTCAGATTATATATCCTTCTGTCTGGACCGTGCATGCTTGGATGGAAGGGTCTTGATTTGTAAGTGATTGATGCCCCGTTACTAGCAGATTATTTATTTGGTAGATGGAGATGATTCTGTTTTGTAAAACCTGTGTTTAGAATGCTAGTTACGTGTTAGTACAGAAAACAATATTCCTTATTAATCTTAAGAATGATTGCTTCTTTGAAAATCTATTATGTAGCATGTGTGTGTGCACCCGCACACACACACACATATATAGAATAATAAATATGATTGAAATGGGATTTCAATAAAATAGGGAGACTGAAGGGAATTGAATAGACAAAACATTTCTTAAAACTGCTTATTTCATTTATTTATTGCTTTGATTTATATGCTGCCCTTCTACGGAGACTCAGGGTGGCTTACAATTTATTTATTTATTTATTTATTTGTTTAAATTTCTATACCGCCCTTCTCCAATATAGGACTCAGGGCGGTGAACAGCCAAAGTAAAAACAAGACATACATACAAAACATACAAAATCTAAAAAACTGATTAAAATAATTAAATATTTTAATGCATTAAGCAATAGCCTTCATACTTTTGCATATACCTGCTTAGTAGGGCTTTCGCCCCCCCCCCCCCCGAGCGGTGTTCTTTTTTATACAAAGTCAGTTTATTGCCCCCACAATCCGGGTCCTCATTTTACCTACCTCGAAAGGATGGAAGGCTGAGTCAACCTTGAGCCTGATGAGATTTGAACTTGCAGTAATTGCAGGCAGCTGGTGCTACTTAACAGCACTTTAGTCTGCTGCGCCACTAAGCTCTTGCACTAGCTTGTAAGTCTCAGGTTTTATGGTCATTTTATTCCTTTTCTACACAGGTAGTCCTTGACTTATAACAGTTTGCACATTTTTCATACTTTTGACCATTGCAGCATCCCCATGGTCACATGATTTTCATTCGGACGCTTGAAAACTGACTCATATTTATGACGGTTGCAGTGTCCCGGGGTCACACACACATGGTCCCCTTTTGCGACGTTCTGACAAAGTCAATGGGGAAGACAGATTCACTTAACAACCATGTGACCAATTTAATAACTGCAGTGTTTCAATTAACAAATGTGGCAAGGAACGTCGTAAAATGGGAGCAAAACTCATTTAACAAATTTCTCACTTAGCAACAGAAATTTTGTGGTTGTAGGAGGTTGAGGACTACCTTCTTTTTCCATTGGAGTCTTTTTCTCTTTTGGGCTGGTTGATTATCTCTTTTGCATAGTCTATAGCAGGGGTGGGTTCTACTTACCTTTACTACTGGTTTGCAATGGGATCGCGCATGCACGCCTTGCTTCTTGCATGCGCAGATAACTGATGACAACATCCACGACGTTGGGCGGAACATCCTGATGGTTTTACTACCGGTTCTTGCAAACCGGTCTGAACCAGGGACAACCCACCACTGGTCTATAGATATTATTAATGTCTGTGGGTCTATTGATGGCTGATTTGCCAGAGTGCCAGGCTTATAGAAATCCCCTGGCATTTTTGGACTTGGCCTGGTCTAGGATTGTCACATTTTCCCAATTGAAACTATGGTTAAATCTGTCTTTATGTTGTGAAATTAAAGAATTTTCATCATGTTTAATTTTCCATTACCCAGCTTACTGTGGCATACTGTATATGAGCAAATATATGGTATTTTGAAATTGCGATTTGCAGGAATGTTTTCTGCTCTTTTCTATAATTTGATATAATAGTTATATCCATGCTCCAGTTTTCTTTAGTTTTGTTTTTTCCTTTTAATAATAGAAGCATTTAGTATGCATTATTTCTACTCTGTATAAGCATTTATGAAAGGAAATGGTGCTATTTGGATAAGAGCTTGTACATTTAATGCTTCAAGTATAAAATTGTTTCAAAACTATTCAAAGAATCTGTTAAAGATTACATGGAATTGGATCATACTTTGATGTAAAATTAACTTGAGTAGACTGCATTTAACGTATCTGGAATTAACAAATGAGGGTGTAGGGAACTTAAATAACCATACATAACCAATCTTAAAATTGGAATAAGGTTGTATTTCAGGTTAAAATTGGCCGGAACTTTATTGATTACAGCATATAATAGTTTTGGCATATCACAAAGCAAGGATGTGCCAAGTAGACCAGGAACTTCCACAAAAGTGGGACTTTAGCCACACAATTTGTGCCAATTATGTGATTATATCCCAGCTGTTGAGTCTGTAGCAAACAGAGTCAATTCTTGACTCTTCATAGGCTTCTTAGCTAAACTGCCAAGGGAGTCTTGATTCAAATTCTTCATATAGAATATAATTTTTGTGGCCCACTCCCTCTTCCAGAAACCTGGCCCTGACATTTCTAAGCTCAACTCAATGCATTTGATTTTCAGGGTATTAATAATTTACACAGAGAATGAGTCTGATATACTGATTAAAGCAGGAGGGTAGAAACCAGAAGACTATGAGTTCTAATCCCACTTTAAACACAAAGTCATTTGGGTGATCTTGGACCAGTCACTCTCTCTTGGCCCTAAAAACAGGCAATGACAAATTATTTCTAAAATCTTGCCATGAAAACTGCAGAAATTTGTCCAGGCAGTTGACTTGAAGGTCACACACAACCACACATACACACAGCCCTGCCAGTTTATACCTACCTGGGTATTTTTGTCCTATAGAATACTTCATTTTTTCCAGATATTTTAAACCAGAGCCTTGGTGGCGCAGCAGACTAAAGTGCTGTTAATTAGCACCAGCTGCCTGCAATTACTGCAAGTTCAAATCTCACCAGGCTCAAGATCGACTCAGCCTTCCATCCTTTCGAGGTAGGTAAAATGAGGACCCAGATTGTGGGGGCAATAAACTGACTTTGTATAAAAAAGAACACCGCTTGGGGGGCCTGAAAGCCCTACTAAGCAGATATATACAAAAAGTATGAAGGCTATTGCTTAACGCATTGTAAGCCGCCCTGAGTCTCCACTTAGTCTTAGCGGAGAAGGGCAGCATATAAATCGAACCAATAAATAAATAAATAAATAAATAAATAAATAAATAAATAAATAAATAAAATATATATGCATATTTTATGTACTGCATAGTGACTCAGTTTTATTGTGTTTTCTTTTATATTTTAAATATTTGTGTGATTTTTCCAATAAGCAAACACATAAGCAATGTTTAAATGTTGGTTATTGGAGAACTACTGCTACAATAACAACTCTCGATTGACCTTTAGGTAACTTCACTTAAAGTCATGGTTCATTGTTTAGCACTCTGTTGCTCAAGTGTAACAGGTTTATGCACCATATCATCACAAAGTGTTCCTTCCATACACCCGAGGTTCTTGAATTTTTGGAAAATGTAAGGACAGCTTTAGTGACTTTCTGTTCTTTTGGGTCAATCTTGAAATATTAGGTGATTTCATCGAAATAACAGCCCTTGAGAATTCAAAAATATGTTACATGCCAAGTATGCCAAAAGCCAGGTAATCATAGAGCCAGAAACACCAATCAACCTGTAACTGATAAAAAACAGCCTTTCTCCTGGCAGAAGCACACTTCAAAGCAAGACCAAAAACACTTCTCAGTATTTAAGAATTGAACTGCATGCAACTCTTGGACTCAATAGCATTCCGGTTAATGGGATCCTTTTCTGGGTTAAAGAATATTCTGTTCACATAAGAAAGAATGTTGAGGATAAATTAAAGGCTGGCAATCCACTACAATTGATCTCCATGGAATCAGTGTGGGAAGTGTAATGGTTTTGATGATTTGCAGGTGTGTGATCTTTAGAAAGGAAAAAAAAATCAGATTCCACCCAAATTTGGACATTATTTCCTTTTGCTTTCTTTTCATTCTTTTCTGCAAAACTCAGAACATGTAACAGAGCAGCTGCAGGCGATCTCTTAAGTTTTATATTAAGGGTTTTTGAAAAGGACTGAAAAAATGTCCTATTCGTTTTTTGATTCTTATGGTTGGGTGGTCCATCTCTCTATAAGGCAACTTCTTGTACATCTAGTGTCATAAATTTCAACCAATGGAAGCACACGAGGACAATGGCTTGTTTCCCTTTCCCTGTTACCAACTAACAGAATGCCATTCATGGATCTTACTAAGCAAATATCCAGTTCTGAATTGTCTACTAAATCAAAACTCAGAGGCCCTAAATAAATTGCAGAAAACATGATTTCAGCAACAGAATGGTCAATGCCTGGAATCTGTGGTTTCAGAGTCAATACCTCACTCTGTGGTTTCATCCCAAAACCCCTAAAATTTTTATCTAAGACTGTCTACTGTTGATCTCACCCCATTTCTAAGATCTGTAACAGGGGTGGGTTCTACTTACCTATACTACCGGTTTGCATCACGCCCATGCGCTCTTCTGTGCATGCGCAGATCACCTATGATGATGTCCGGGTCAGTGGGCAGAGCCTCCCACCAGTTTTACTACCAGTTCTTGCAAACTGGTCCAAACCAGGGGCAACCCACCACTGGTCTATAAAGGGCACACCAGCGTACCTACCATTCCTGTCCTAATGTTTCCTCTATTTGTATCTATTTTATGTATTCAATTCATGGTTATACTTATATATATATTACATAATATGTTCTTGATAGATAAATAGATAAATAAATAAATAAATAAATAGTAAGGACGAAGGGAAAAAAAAGATGCTAACTCTGCCCAGCAACTAGTTTTCTTCTGGATTCTTCTTTTCTAAAGATGGATAATTCAGTCCATCAACATCTTTAGACATCGCTTTAAAGATCATATATCAGGTCCTACCAGATATAGTAAAATTCAGAAAGTTTGTCCATCACAAACTTTACAGCAAAATACAGAATTCAAAAATATACCCAAGAATACTGCATTTATACTGGAAAAAAATGAAAATACAGAGAAAAAAGTAAATCCCAAAATGTGTACGTTACAGAAAAATAAGTACAAAAAGCATTATCAAACTGAAATAGTTTAGTTAAAGTGTCATGAATGATCAATCAAGTTACATTTCCTCCTAGAAAAAGAGAGCCTGGATCACCTTTTTTCAACATGACCTCTTCAAGAAATATTGCGGCTGGAACATCCAAAATTCCATTTATTATGCTGGCTTGGATTTTTGGGAGTTGCAAACTCAACGTATCTGGAATAGAGTCTCGGAGGAGACTGCCTTGGTCATATGATATTGCATGACTGTTTATTGTTGTTGCTTTGGTAAATAAACAGAAACTGTGGGGAGTCTCTTTCAATCTTAGGGCCTTTCCCTGCTGCAAAGTTATAGTACTATTCACTCTGCCTTGACACCTCCCTACTTCACTGAGAAAGAGATGAATCAGAATAAAAGTTGGACGGGATCTTGTAGGCCAACTAGTCCAACCCCCATCCAAGCAGGAAACCCTACACCATTTCTGACAAATGGCAGTCCAGTCTCTTCTTGAAAGCTTCCAGTAATGAATCTCCCACAAAGGCAACTTCTGTTCCATTGGTTGATTGTTCTCACTGTCAGAAAATTTCTCCTTATTTCTAGGTTGAATCTCTCCTTGATCAGTTCCCATACATTATTCCTTGTCTGGTGCTTTGGAAAACAGATTGAGCCCCCTCCACTCTGTGGCAGCTCTTCAAATATTGGAACACTGTTATCATGTCTCCCCTGGTCCTTTTCTTCACTAGACTAGCCATGCCCAGTTCCTGTAATCGTTCTTCATATATTTTAGCCTCCAGTCCCTCTAATCATCTTTCTTGCTCTTCTCTCCACTCTTTCTAGAGTTTCAACATCTTTTTTATTCTGTGGTGACCAAAACTGGATGCAGTATTCTAGATATGGCTTTACCATAGTAAGGCTTTATAACCAGTTTAATAATGTTCTGGTCTTCATCTGGAGTTGATTTTCTTGTCTGATATACCTAAGTGGTTAACAGATCTGGAGGAAGTGATAAAATAGTCTTGTCACAGTTCTGATCCAAATAGGTAGGGAGCACAATTAGCATTTTCTTCCCAATGCAGATAGAATTGTGGAGCCAAATTTGTGTGGCAAGACAAAGGAGTAAATAATTCTTGGTAAGCCTTCCCTTTGATTTTCAAATAGATTTTCCCCTCCCCAATAATTTATTGAAAAGAGCACAATCCTGAATCTCAATTATAGTTACTTTGGAATCAATTATAGTTACTTTGGAAGAAAAATAATTAGCAGCATTGCTTGAGAAAAACAAGAAAATAAGAGAGCTGAGAGAAGAAGCACTAACTCCTCTTTTTCAAGAAAAACTGAGGCGCACCACCAAAAGACTAAATAAATCTGGAAATGTTTTCACATGGCTGCAGACAGTAAGATACTGCAGAAAATGCCTCAAAGTGGCTTCCAGTGATGGCTCTGGCACAGGCAATTTTCCAGTCTAATTTGCAATGCAAATGTTGCAGATTTCCATACATTAAAACTGCTGGTACTGTTGAAAGTGGGAAAAAGCATTCAAAAAATTAAATGATAATTTTACCCTAGTCTGTTGCAGCAATGCACCACCGATTACTGCTTGCATGAATTAAACGTGTTTTTGAAATATCGGTACAATTATATGAGAAACAAACCAAGCATAAGTGCAAATGGTACATTATTGTAGCTATAACTGAATTATTTCCTTCTGCAATTTATAGTTAACTCACTGAAGGAAACAAACAGTTACAAAATGAACAAGCTGACATGCAAAAGTGAGGTGCCAATAGGCATAGCAAAACTCTTGATTGGAAAAATAGAAATCCAGCCTAGCTCTGCACCTAGAGCCTTTTTTGATCTCTCAAATATTGGTTTTAAAACCCACCATAGCATTGGAGTGACTGATAACCTCAAGCAAACCCAAAAATACCAAACCCATAATGGTTTCAGTTTTCTTATCTGTAAAATGGTAATAATAGAGAAGCAATCAATTTACTGTAAATCTATCAACTGAAAAATAAAATGTTATTATGAAAAAGTGTAGCCTAGAACTGAGCCTTTTTACCGTATTGTTTCCAAATAAATTTTAATCAATTTCAAATGAAATGTATGATATTGCTATGCAAAGTTTCACATCCTACTGTAAACTGGCCTTTGACATTCCTCTATTCCAACCTATTTCCAATTACTGAGCATCATAGTACCCAAAACTTACTCCAACACATCCATACACCTAGCTGCAAGGCAGTGGTAGGTTTCCAAATTTTTTACTACCCACACTGTGGGTGTGGCTTGGTGGGCAGGGCGTGGCTTGATGGGCGTGGCAGGGGAAGGATACTGTAAAATCTCCATTCCCACCCCACTCCAGGGGAAGGATACTGTAAAATCTCCATTCCCTCCCCACTCCAGTGGAAGGTTACTTTAAAATCCCCATTTCCTCCCGATCAGCTGGGACTTGGGAGAGAATAGATGGGGGCAGAGCCAGTCAGAATTTTTACTACCGGTTCTCCGAACTACTCAAAATTTCTGCTACTGGTTCTCCAGAACTAGTCAGAACCTGCTGAAACCCACCTCTGCTCCAAGGCCTTTTTTAACCTTTCTCTCGCTTTCGCTCTCTTTCTCTTGCTCTCTTTCTCTTTTTCTCTCTAGGTTCAACTGGAATTTTATATGTTTGTTCTAAAAGAAATAAAATATCACCCCATATGCATAATAAAAAAAGAATTTCTAATAATGTGGATTGGCTTTTAAAGAAAATCTACAATTTTAACACTAAGACCCAGCTATTGCAAAAACGAGAGTGTGCATCATATATATTCCTCAGGCCTGATAGTTGCTCTTTTTTAAAGGATCTACCTTAAGTAGACCCAAAAATGGGTCTTTCCTTATGAAGTTGGCTCAAAGCCATGTAAATCTCACCCCTGAACCTCGAAATGCCATGCCAAAGGAAAGAATATTTGTCCTTCTTCTGGACAAAACCTGAGTGACTGTAATCAACTTCCATCCCTGCAAATCTTAATTTTGCTGTGATAAATTTATTCCATTAGCATAAGTTTTGGTGAAATTTTTAAAAAAAGAAATGTACTACTGATAAAATCCGGCATTGCTCTTTGGTGTACGAATGCCTATCAGCAGTGAACTAACATTCCTGTGGGCTGCTTCAAAGGATTTTATGATGAATGGTGTCTCCTACGCTGCCTGTGTGGCTTAGAAAAGGGGAGTGGAACATTAAAGTAATAATGCAGTTCTCCCTAGAAGCCCAAGGAGAATTCCCCTCCTGAGCTCCAAACTGGATCAGAAGATGCATGCCAGAAACAGCAGGATTTTGTTTAGCCTCGAAGGAGGGACAGAACGTAATGCTACTTGGGCTTTTGTCAAAAATGGCTTTTTCCCTTGCTGACAGATTATATCCCATCCTATCCAAGATTTGATTTCTGTTGTACAATTGGTATAATCAAGAGTTTTAAAGGTTCAACGTGTCTTTTTAAAAAGAAGAAAAAGGAGAGGTAAAAAAGACAGATTTATAAAACAGATGTAGAAATTTCTCTCACACTCAAATGAAAGCAACCAAAAAGAAGTTGTCATAATAAACCAATAATGGGAAAGAATTTTTTTTAAAAAATAGATGATTCCAAGGTATGAATGTGTCAATCATATCAATACATTACAAAATAAAAATATATACTTTTCATGCAGACTAGGACCTTGCATTTATAATTTATGTACCGTAGCTATTGCTTCTTTCTTCCCTTTTGGCATGTCTTCCTTTGGGCCACTGATTTTAAGATTCTCTCTTCCCCTTTCCTTGTCCAGCTGCTATCTCAGGTTCACAACTTTTACTTGGGAAATTGCTGTGCTGAGTGTTCAGACACAGACAAAATGAGGAATATAAATAATTTGACGAGCTAGTTGCTTCTCTTTATTTTTATTTGGCCCTCAAAGTTGTTTCACAGTCTTGTTTTCCTTTTTCATGTTGGTATGGAATAATTACTCTATAATGACCATACAAGCAGGGGTGAAATGCTCCCGGTTTGGACTGGATCGCCCGATCTGGTAGCAATGGTGGTGGGTGGTTCAGAGAACCGGTAGCAAAAATCCCTGCCCCCCCCCCATGCCCAGCTGAGCCACGCAATCATCAGAGGGTTTTTTTTTTTACTTTAAAAGCATTTTTTCTTTGGCCGAAAAAATGCTTTTAAAGGTTAAAAAAAAAAAGCCTCTGATGATTGCACGGCTCAGCTGGGATCATCAGAGCCTTTTAAAAGCATTTTTTCTACAACCTCTTCAGCTGAAGAGGTTGTAGAAAAAATGCTTTTAAAAGTAAGAAGTTGGCCACGCCCACTCAGTCACATTACACCCCGCCACCACCAAGCCACGCCCACAGAACTGGTAGTAACAAATTTTACATTTCACCATTGCATACAAGGGCAAGTTATAGGCAATATATAGAGGCACAAGCCTCGATTAACGTTGAGCAGTAACGTCAGGATTAAAAACCCTGATCACCAAGACCAGAGAAGTTTTGAGAAAAGGATATGACTAGAAAAAAAGTGAGCAAAAGAAGGCATGCCTGATGCAATGTATTAAGTCTGCTGAAGTAGGAAGTAACATTCTGTTCATTGATTGGTTAAAGTAATGTTCTGTTCGTTGATTGGTTAAGCTGCCTGACAGCTGGCTAGATAAGAGCTGTCAGGCAGAGTTCCAAGCAGTTTCAGTTATAGCTGTGGCACTTAGCACAGCTGTTATTAATAAATGGTTAATTACATGATCTTCACACTGTCCATCGTCATTGATCAAGCCAGTACATTTCAACTGGCGACGAGGATCAACTGGTCGATCTACTGGTCATAGTAATAAGGAAAAAAGAGAGATTTAAACTGAAAAAGCAAAACGTGAGTCAGTTGGGGGGGGAAAAAAAGAAGAAGAAATGGTGTCCGCACAGACCTTTCCTCCTTTCAATCCCAGTGCAGAGACGTGGGAGGCTTATTTGGCATGTTTTGAATGTTTCTTAATTGCAAATGATTATACAAAGCTGACGCCTGAGCGCAAACGGGCTTATTTCCTAAGTTTCTGCGGTACTGAAATGTTTGATACTGCAATGACATTAATGGCCCCACAATCTGTATATTCGGGAACATGGGAAGACTTTATAAAAAAATTAAAAAAACTTTACGCACCAGCCCCCTCAAGAATAGCCCGCCGCCAACACTTTAACCATCATGATCAGGCCCCTGGAGAAACTATTAATCAATATGTTGCGGCTCTGAGGAGGATGGCCAGGCATTGTGAATTCTTTGATTTAGAAGGTTATCTCCTAGATAGACTTATCAATGGGGTCAGGGACCAAAGTCTCAAAAGACGTCTGATTGCGAATCACGACCTCACATTTCAAATGGCATTGGATGAGGCATGTGCTGCAGAACTGACAGCATTGTCACTAGCCGAGTTGCCCCGTGGATATACTACACCTAAGACGGAAAAAGACTCATTGTCTGTAAATGAGACAAATGAAAATCTGTCAGATTCTGATGGTGACTTTGAAGTGTGCCGTCTTCAAGAGTCTAGAAAACAAAACTCTGGCCCTACTAGCATGTCAAGGGGGCTGAACGCATGTTTCAGCTGCGGAGGAAATCACCTGCGCGCTAATTGCCGTTTTAAAAACGCAGAGTGCTGCCGCTGCGGCCGCAAAGGTCATCTTGCCAGAGTATGCAGAGCCCCTCAGCCACAGTTCGAATCACGTGTGCCGCAGAATGGGGGCCGACAATATCGTCCTAATCCGTCTAAAGTTCGTAATAGTAACCAACGATCTTCTTCTGATGTGAATTTAGTAACACCACCAAATATGTTGAGCCAGCAGAAGATTCGTCTTACAGTATTCATCGAACGGAAACCGTGCACCATGGAAGTTGATTCCGGCTCTGCTACATCCTTAGTGTCATGGAGTACAATTAAACGATTAGTTCTGAAACTGGCTAAATGACAACCAGACCCCTGCCATCTCCTGCTAAAAGATTGCCAAGGAGCCAACATTCCGATTGTCAGAAGTGGCACATTCCGAGTACAATTTAAGAAGTTTAGTGGATTATTATCACTAGTCATTGTGGAAGGAAAATTCCCCAGCCTGTTGGGCCTTAATTGGTTCGATGCATTAGGTCTAACTATACAAGGGGTTAATGCCATCTCATTATCTGAACTGGACATGTTATGTAATGAATTCCTCTTAGTTTTCTCTGAGGAATTAGGAAAATACACCGGACAACCGGTTTCATTCAGTCTTGACTCTCAAGTGCAGCCTCGCCGCCTTAAGCCGCGAAGAGTACCGTTTGCATTGCGACCAAAGTTGGATGCTGAACTTGACAAATTAATAGCACAACGTATCCTGGAGCCTGTTGAGTACACACCATGGGAAACCCCCATTGTTATTGCCATGAAGGTGGATGGTTCAGTGCGCATCTGCGCAGATTACTGAGCAACAATTAATCGTGCATTGCAGGTGCATGCATACCCCGTTCCTGTTATGCAACATTTGTTGCACTCCTTGGGTAGTGGTTCCGTATTTGCTAAATTAGACTTAGCACAGGCATATCAACAACTGCCTGTGGATGACCAAACAGCGGACGCACAAACTATAGTGACACACTGGGGTGCTTTCTGTTGCCGCTGCCTCCAATTTGGGGTTTCAGTTGCCCCGGAAATCTTCCAGAGCATGATGGAGCGTTTACTTAATGGAATTCCCGGGATTGTACTGTACTTTAACGACGTATTAGTATCAGCCACCAGCACCACCGAACTCCTTAAAAGACTCAGATCGGTTCTAACCGAATTCCAGAGAGTGGGGCTCAAAGTTAAGTGAAGCAAATGTATTGTAGCTGCTTCCAAAATTGAGTTCTTGGGTTTCCTAATTGATGGTAAGGGTATACACCCTACAGAGTCTAAGACAAATGCTATTTTACATGCTCCTGCTCCCACCAACAAGGCCGAACTTCAAGCCTTCTTAGGCCTTTTAAACTTTTATGCAATTTTCATACCACACAAGGCATCTATTGCGGAACCTTTGCATCGTTTGCTGAACCGGGGGACACGTTGGAACTGGGATTCAACTGCAGCCACTGCATTTACTAATGTCAAACGTATATTCGTTTCAAACTCTGTCGTCGCTCACTACTGCGAGTCCCTACCCCTCGTACTAGCGTGTGATGCTTCTCCTTATGGGGTGGGAGCAGTTTTAAATCACCATTTCCCTGATGGCCGTGAAGCCCCCGTTGCATTTTTCTCCTGGACTTTGGCTTCAGTGGAGCGAAATTATTCACAGCTAGACAAGGAGGCTCTAGCATTGGTAGCTGGAGTCAAGTGGTTTCATCATTACCTATATGGTCGACCTTTTACACTAGTGACAGATCATAAGCCTCTGGTTGGTCTAATAGCAGCTGACCGTCAAACTCCACAATTCCTATCCCTGAGATTCACCAGGTGGTCTGGTCTGTGTTTTTATCCACCTATGACCACGCGCTCCTGTACGTGCCAGGCAAGAATCTGGCCCATGCTGACGCCCTCAGATGGTGCCCCGTGCCAACGTTGCTCTCTGACCCAGCTCCCGCCTCGTCAGTCCTGATGATTGAAGACTCACCTTTCATTTTGATGGCAGCTGACATCGCTCGAGTTTCATCCCGCGATCCAGAGATCTCCACAGTCATGGACTGGGTGCTAAGGGGGTGGCCACAAGGGCCCGTGAACATGAAGTGGAAACCGTACACTATCCGTAAAACAGAATTATCTACCATGGGGGGGTTGTTTACTGCGGGGACACAGAGTGGTGATTCCAAAATCTTTACAGGATTCTGTGTTAAAATCATTGCATTCTGGACATCCAGGAATAGTCCGAATGAAGGCTCTAGCTAGAGCCTATCTCTGGTGGCCTACTCTTGATCAATGTATCACCGACTGAGTGGCCACTTGCTGCCCTTGTCAAGAGTCTTGGCCAATGCCCCCTAAGGGTAAGCCCAGGGAATGGGAAGACCCCGCTGGCCCGTGGTCCCACCTTCATATAGACTTTGCAGGGCCATTTCATGGTCAAATTTTTTTAGTGGTGGTTGACGCGTACTCTAAATGGATTGAACTGATACTTATGCACTCAACATCCCCAGAGGCCATCATAAAGGCCCTTCGTACACTATTCTCAACCCATGGGTTGCCCGACCTATTGGTGTCAGATAATGGGCCCCAATTAACTTCTACCACATTTGAGTTGTTCCTTGCCCAATTAGATATCAGGCATGCCCTTATCTCTCCTTACCACCCAGCCAGTAATGGCCTTGTAGAAAGGGCTGTGAGATCCGCAAAGGAGGCATTAGGCCGCATGGGACCAGGGAAATGGCATGACTGTATAGCGGAGTATATGTTAGTGCAACACACTACCCCTTGTCAGGTTACCAATCGGAGTCTGGCAGAATTACTGATGGGTCGCCGGCTGCGTACAATTTTGGATACATTACACCCCTGTTACGCCCCTGCCAAGCCTTTGGATTCAAGTAGGACATCTAAACCTTTTGGTGTGGGTGATAAAGTGTACGCCAGGAATTATGGGGGTCAGCCGTTAAGGTTACCAGGTAAGGTGGTGGATATTACAGGTCTATGCTCATATAAGGTTGATATGGGACAAGGCAAGGTTTGGAGACGTCGCCAAGACCAGCTACGGGTCAGATGGGGTACTGAACATGATATAACAGAAAGAGAGAACCAGGCAGGAGGAAGTTTCAGCCAGGGGTTAAGGGGCATACCAGAAGCTGAGAAGCTACCAGATGCTGAGCAGCAGATTTTGAGCCGACAGATTACTTTGGACAAAACAAACCCCGAGGGAGAAATTGAAACATAGGTCGAAAGCAGTAACGTACCTGTAGTTATTAGAACTGCTGGGGAAAGTAATTCCTTGCAAGAGTCTGTGAGTGAGGCAGGGTTAAGACGTTCGATCAGAAGCCGGCGCCGACCGGCATACCTCCAGGACTACACATGCGCCATCCAGGTGGAAAGAGGTGTAATGTATTAAGTCTGCTGAAGTAGGAAGTAACATTCTGTTCGTTGATTGGTTAAAGTAACGTTCTGTTTGTTGATTGGTTAAGCCGCCTGACAGCTGGCTAGATAAGAGCTGTCAGGCAGAGTTCCAAGCAGTTTCAGTTATAGCTGTGGCACTTAGTACATCTGTTGTTAATAAACGGTTAATTACATGATCTTTGCATTGTCCATCATCATTGATCAAGCCAATACATTTTAACTGAATCTTTTCTTTTCTCCTTTCCCTATACGTTTCTCCACAGTATGATAGAAACAAATCTAGGAACAGAATGTTGTGTGTTCACCAAAAAACCCCCCCCAAAACCCCAGTTTCAGAATGAATATGTTTGGGGAAATTTTTGTCAGGCTCAGGCTCTTAAGAGTCAGCTTCTGTGGGGATTCTTCATTCCTCATTCCCACAGGAGCCCTTGAAGAATCTCTAGGAGACCAAGAACTGCCTTAAGAATCTGTTTCCAGGGAAACCTTCCAACAATCATTCAGCATCGTTTTGAAGCCTTCTGAAATTGTTGGTTCTCTTTCCTCATCACATGGCTTTTCAAATACTAACAATAGCAAATACAGGGAGAAGCTTAGAGTTGTTGGCTCTAGAACAGGGGTCCCCAATCCCTGGTCTGTGGACCGGTACTAGTCTGCAGCATGCCAGAAACTGGGCTGTGCAAACCAGCAAACTCCCATCTGCGGGATGCAGGCAGCATAGGACACCACACCCCCTCTGGTCCATGGGAAAATCTCTGTCCACGGAACTGGTCCCTGGTGCCCAAAAGGCTGGGGGTCGCTGCTCTAGAAAACCCCATTCGGGAAAAAACTATGACTGTGAACTGTGATCAGTGACCAGCACAGAGATAGGATACCGTGTGGGGCTCCACCACAAGAAACAACACCCTGTCTCTGCTGTAGAGACCCTTTAGTCATTGTATGATGCAGACCACAAAGCAGTGTTGATGTGCTGTAATCAGCAAAAAAATGCAGTCCCTGGACACTTCCAAAGAAATTGCTTGCTACTCACCCCCACCCCCCCCCAGGCAGTGGTGGGATTCAATTTTTTTAATAACCGGTTCTGTGGGTGTGTCTTATTTGGGGGTGTGGCTTGGTGGTAATGTGACCAGGTGGTCATGGCTTGGTGGTCATGTGACTGGATGGGCATGGCTAACTGGTCATGTGACCAGGTGGGCATGGCTATGTGCATAGGGACTACTCAGAGGGCTGAAAAAAGTCATTTCTGACCAGTCCTCGCACTTTTGACCAGTCCTCACACTTATGACCATCCTCACATTTATGCCCGTTGCAGCATTCTTAACAACTATGTCACTCATTTCACAACTGCTTCTCTTCACCATGGTGACAAGATAGGGGGCAAAACGTAAAATATGAGGACAGTTGTAAGTGCGAGGAGCGGTCAAAAGTGCGAGGGCCAGTCAAAAATAACTTCTTCAGCCCTCTGAGTAGTCCCTATGCACATAGGGACTACCCAGAGGGCTGAAAAAAGTGATTTCTAACAGGTCCTTGCTCTTTTGACCGGTCCTCACACTTATGACTGCTCATCATTTATGCCCGTTGCAGCATTCTTAACAACCGTGTCACACATTTCACAACTGCGGTGCTTCATGTGACTGGGTGGGCGTGGCCAGGTGGTCATGTGGCATCACTTCTTTGCCCTAATGACAGTTTGCTGCAATGGTTGTAAGTGTGAAAAACGGTCATGTCACTTTTTTCAGTGCCATTGTAACTGTTGTAAATCAAGGATTACCTGTACAAAAATACAAAAAGCTTCTTTGCTTGCAAAAAGCTGCCCTAAATCATTAAATTAGAAATACCTGCAAACTGGAGTTACAAATCAGGCAGGGTGGCAGAGCACCTTGAGGAACTAAAATAGTTAAAATGCAATGATAACTATCAGCAGCCAACTCTTGCTCATAAAGTGAAACCCTTTAGCAGAGAGGTCATTTAAGCTCTTCAGAATGAAGCAAAGGAGCAAACAGAGTATCTGTTGCTTGTTAAACCAATTACCAGAACAAATAGACACAGGAACTAGTCAGATTTCCAAAACTGCTTCTTTTCAGGAACAGAGATTAACATTTTTCCTTCCAAACAAAGCTGAATAGGGGAAATTATCTCACCACTAAACACAGGATTAAACATCACCAAGCACAGAATTACACTTCACCAAAAGCCAGTTTTAGACCAAAAGTCAGAAAGGGTATGTAAACTCACGTTTGAATGTCAATCTTTCTAGCTTGCCAATAAGCCTTGCTGTATGTCACTTATCTTGGTTCCTTGTTATTAAAAGCTTCTGCTTCGTTATTCAATTATTTTTTCAAAGTGCTGATCATTGCATCCTGGCTGGAAGAACTCCAACAGGGGAGAATTTTTTCCCAATAGCAGTGTAAAAAGCTTAAAACAACCCTTCCCCTTTAAGAAAGTCAAGCAAAAAAAAAAAAAAAAAAAAAAAAACCCTCCGAGAAGCTCCGAAACCAGAAGGACAGTAAGTTTGGCGTACTGCCAAGAATGTAATAAGGGTTAATGGAGAGGCAGTTTCTGTAAGCAGGGCAATAAAGATTAGGCTAGGAAACCACCAGAAAGTTGTAATTCCTTACAGAATTAACCCTGTAAAGTAGAAAAAAATAAAAGGAGATTTCTTCTAACAACCAGTTCTCCGAATTGCTTAACTACTTAACAACCAGTTCTACCGAACTGGTGCGAACCGGTAGAATCCCACCACTGCCCGCAGGGTAAAACTGAATGTGACTTGCAGTGAAAGATCCTTTTGTGTAGGAGCCTATCTGCCACTAAACTCTACCTCTCAGCTTAGGTTTCATAGCACACTTGGGGAAAAATCTTAAATATGAATGGGAGTCACATACTAATAGGAAGCTGAGGAAATTTGCAGGACTGCTGTGTTGAATATGATTGAAACAGATGGTGGTGTGAAGGAACAAAACATCGCTACTGATTAACAGTTGCTCTACTGCTCCAGGTTGGTTTACCAGCAGGAATAGTATAATTGCCCTCCAAAGAAAGATGCTTTGAATATACAGATAGCTATGAACAGAAGAAATCCCATTACTATACTTGCAATACAAGCATTATTTTCTTCTATACTGCGTAGCAGGCTTTAAGCCATAGTCATATAAATAGTAGGGGCATATTTTATAAGATTTGTGGCTTTATTGTTTGTTTAGGTATTAAGTTTATCATGTCTGCTCTTCCAGAAGCTCAAGGCAATATGGTTCCCCTGCTAGATGAAGTATAGTTGAGGAGACGTTGTGAGGATAAAAGACAGTGCCTCATTCAAGCTCATGTCTTTGTTAAATTACTTGGGGCAAACTGCATTCATACTGCATCCACAAAACATACTTAAATGCAGGTTAATAAAACACAATTACTGTGCAAACTCATTATGGTTTAATGTACTTAATAGCCTAGCTCAGGTAACATTCTATTACAATGAAGTTACTCATAACAAACTAAATTACAAACTATTCAAATCAAATTTAGAATAGTCAAATACTTGTATGAATCTAGCTGACTATGGCTCATGTTCAAATTGTTATTCACACCAAAATATCCCCATTTTTCCAGTTTCCCCTCACAATTTCCATTCCTATGTACTTTATTTATTTACCTACTTATTTAATTTGCAATTATTGTATCCCATGCTAATCAAAAAACTCTGTTGCACAACAAAAAGTGAATACAATAGGACACTGGATTTCTCCTTTTAAACTTCAATTTTCAAAACTACTGTATTTCTCAGAGTATAAGATGCTCCGGAGTATAAGACGCACATTAGTTTTGGGGGAGGAAAACAAGAAAAAAAAAATTCTGCCTCTGCCTACCAGCATCCAATGGTATTCATCTTGCTAGCAACCTTGCAGCAAACAGCAACAGTTTGGTAAGCTTCAGCACATTATCGCAGCCTGATTTAGCACGAACAGCTGATTGTCCATTGGATTGGCCTCCCGGAATACCGCCAATCAGCTGTTCCAGGCTGCAGGGATCGCCACAGCAGTAGGATCATTATTTGAATACTGCCTGAACCTGGGGAAATCTTTTCCTCTCTACCTGCCATTTCTGTATGAGCCTTAAGTAGAATGACAGACTATGGAGCAGTTCTTTAAAGGGACCACAATTGTGTCAAGAGCAAGCAAGCAATATTCCAAGATAACCCAATTCTTCCTACTGAAGAGCCACTCTTCCTTGATAGGATTTAATCTGAGCTTGTTTCTCCCCTGTACTCTCCAGAAACCAATTTAGGACTTCCGCAGCATTTCCACCTGGGCTCAGATTGGTGATATATAGTGGAGTATATAATCAGTATATTTGTGATCTGATGAATTGTATCTTCCAGAGGTTTTATATAGATGTTCATATAGGAAGAGAAGCACCTGCACTGACGTAGCCAGGGGTTGAACTGCACATCTTCCATGACTACCAAATTAAACTACCCACTTGTGTAGGAGTGGGATTATTATAAAATTCACAATCTTGCAGGTGTTCCAAAAGAACATGATGACTGATGGCATTGAATGCTATCTAAAAATGTAACAGAATCAAAAATAGTACAGTCTCTCATCCAGGTCCTTATGAAGGTTATTGTTTAGCGTGACCAGTGCTGTTAGTATCCCATGATTAAGCCTGGTTCTTAATTGAAATATATAATCTATTTTCTCTGAGAGTCTCTGTTAATGAATTTTCTCATGCTCTTTTCAACAAAATGTCTTCAAAAAATTGAAGGTTGGCGTTAGAATGAAAGTTGTCAAATTGAACGAGAGAGAGAGAGAGAGGGGGGGGGAGATGCCTTGTTCAGGAAAAATCAAACCACAACTTCTTTCAGAGGTCCCAAAGGTGCTTTTTCAAGAGGCAACTGGACTTTCTGGTTTTTCTTTGAAGACATTTTGCTCCTCACCCAAGAAGCTTCTTCAGCTCTTTCAGAGGTTATACCATAAATCCCTCCCTTCAAGAAGTGAAACAACCTTTTGAATCCAACTACACATTCTTCATCCAACAGCCTTCAGAAGCCAGAAACAACATAGGTTTGGCTTAAGAGCTCATTTTATGAAGAAACCTATCCATTTCCTCAGACTGCACAAGCTCAAAAGTATCCCAGACTGTAACAGGAGATCCTGCTCTGCTTAGCTACATTTGGCCTCACACAACTAGCATCCAAACCAGGGAAAATAGGAGTGACTTTATCTGCTAGAAATAATA
The DNA here is from genome assembly GCF_029215685.1 of Pituophis catenifer annectens. NCBI lineage: Eukaryota > Metazoa > Chordata > Lepidosauria > Squamata > Colubridae > Pituophis > Pituophis catenifer. The sequence continues at coordinate 268,588,826 of NW_027256882.1, read as the reverse complement.
ATAATAATAATCCAGATGAATTGCATGCTCGTTCATACTCCTCCTGTCCATTATGGTCTGGGTCACCCTGAACAAGGCCGCAAATTGGAATTAGGTATGTTTAGTCTAATGAAAAAAAGGACTATGGGGACATGATAGCATTATTCCAATATTGAAAGGGCTCCCACAAAGAGGAAGGGTTCAAACTAATTTTTAAAGCACCAGAAGGCAAGTCAAGAAAACATGGTTGGAAACTAATCAAGGAGAGAAGCAACCTAGAACTAAGGAAGAATTTCCTAAAGGTGAAAGCAATTAACCAATGGAATAACTTGCCTTCAGACCTTGTGGGTGCTCCATTTACTGAAGGCTTTCAAAAAGAAACTGGGCAACCATTTGTCTGAAATGATATAAGGTCTCCTGCTCAAGTGGAGGGTTCCTCAAGTGGAGTGGAAGACCTCTGAGGTCCCTTCTAACTCTATTATTGCTACTCATCACCATTGAAAAGGTTCATAAGTATGCAGGAAGCAGAGCTTAGATGCATTTGCTTTTGTTTTTATACTACTATTCTAGATATCTGTTAAAGTTCCACAAGTGATGCAGCATGTACAGTAGTGGCCAAAATTGTGGAAACCTTTTGCGAAAAGTGTATTTTTGAGGTTTAATCACTAATACAGTAACACCACTTTTTGGGGGGAGTTTCAAAATAATCATATTCCACTGCTGGAATGGCCTGGGAATATCCCAGACCTTAACCCAATTGAAAATCTATGGAGCCGACTAGAGAAACTTATTAGTCAGAAACGGCCCATCAATATAACCCAGTTAATAGAAGCAATCATTCAATCTTGGTTTCACATTATAACAGTTACAGAACTAAAAGATTTGGTTCACTCCACGGGAAGACGTTGTAAGGCCATAAAAAGGTTACCCAACTAAGTATTAAGTGACGTGATTTATCTCGTTTTTTTCTATGGTGATAATTTTTGTATATCTCATTTTTTCTACATGTTTCACTTTTCTTCTTTATACTGTAGCTGCTATTCTAATAGCAAATCCTTCATAAAGGTTATTGTATTGCATTCTTGATTAAATTATCTTTCCATTGATATATAATTTTATGGTATTGCTCCCCCCAAAAAGTGGTGTTATTAGCTAGTTTTAGAAAATATACTTTTCCCAAAAGGTTTCCACAATTTTGGCCACTACTGTATGTTTACATCATTCCAAGAGTCATTGTGATTCCCTGAAAAATCTAAGATGGGAATGGGCAACCCAAATCAAATCACTTTTGCACTCCTCAAAGTTACATATTTTCAATATTCAGTTACTAAACTGAAAAATTTCTCTGCTCTCCCCCAGAAATAAGGGCTAAAATAGATATAATAAATAGTACAGTGTAAGGCATAGTGTGAGGACTGTAACAACAACTATTATTTATTCATTAAATTTATATGCTGCCCATCTCACTATCCTAAGGCAGCTCTGGGTGATATTGTAGGACAGACAGACAGAAAGAAGACTAGCAAAGAGCATCCATAAACACCAGCTAGCAGTTAGAAGACATGATGAAAACTCCATAAACTCACAACACATGGAGAAATTCAAAGTTTCAGCTGGAAAACTGTGCGCATCCAAAACTAAGCTAAAAGCAAAAATGCCAGGGAATTCCTGGAAGCTTGGAAAATCAGGCATATCAGCTATCACTAGACACAGAGCTAACTCATATTTACCCACCGCTCACCAGAGGCAATAAAAAAGCTAAGAAAGAAACAAAGACCAGAACATATCCTCAGTAACAAAGCTTAAAAGGGCACCAGCTCCTATAAATCTTCACACATTTTGCTCTTTAAACCTGCTCAGTCCTCTCCGACACAGAAAGTCCTCAACCCACTTCAAACTCATTACTTCTCTGGGTGGGCCAAAACCTATTTTGAAAATATCGGCCTCAGGACCATACAAAACTAACTTTTTTCTTAAAGTAATGATCACCAAAATAAATCTTGCATCACTGGTGATAATCAGCTGACTCAATCCGGTTCGGACAAACCGGTAGCAGCGGCTGTGGGAGGCTCTGCCCACCCGCCTGGGCATCATCATGTTCTGTTTTGCACCCTCTGTGCACGCGCTCACATTTGCGAACTGGTACCGAAGGTAAGTGATTACCACCCCTGCCTTGCATCCTTTGAACATAAAAGTGGGCTGAGGATAGATTGGTAAGAAATATCATGCTTGGCAAGGGAAGCAGAAGAAAAGGATGACACAAATGATATTGAAAGAGCTACTGGTTATTTTTGGCAACAGAAAAAGATGGTGAACTTTTGCCTGTGTCAGGTCTCGGGCCCATCTTGATGCTATCTGACTAATATCCACATAAGTCTTATCATTGTGGGGTTCAATGAATCCCATTTTAGTACAGTTACATAAAGATTCCTGTTACTAGGGTTTCAATATGCGTCATATCTAACGTAGATCGTGTTTTGCTTTGGCAGAACTGTTACCTTTGCATCTGCAAAATTGAAAAAGGTATAGAATTATCTTACTACACAAATGAATAAATAAATCTCCATCTTTCCTATCTTGCACTGTATTGTAATGTTTAGGTTTTTAGATCTTTCCCTCAACTTTTTTTTAGACCATAGTTTAAAGAAATACTTTCCTGTTGCTATGCTTTGTGTTATAGATGATTTTTTTTTTTTTTTTTTTGCCTTATGGATGAATGGCCATCAAATGAAAAGATTCTCCTGGTGGTAATAGGGTTTTCAAGCAATAAGGAACAAAGGCGATTGTCATCAAGGCAAAAGGGACTTATGTTGACAGATAGGATGGAGCATAAGTTAGAGTAAAAACAACATCAAAGGAACACATGTGCTAAAGTCTCAGGTTCTTCCTGGGCACAGGACCAAGTTCAGTTTGCAAAAAGAATAATATTATATCTTTCCTCCAATAATACAGAGGGTAAAACATCAAGGCGAGCTAAAGAGAAAGCTCTGTGATGAGCAGATGATGCTGGATAAACCATTTGCTAGTGTGAAAAGTCTCCTATTTATATACTTCCAGTTGGAGTGGCCCAGTGGTGGGTTGACCCTGGTTTGAACCGGTTTGCAAGAACCGCTAGTAAAACCAGTGGGAGGCCCCACCCACCACCCCGGATGTTGTCATTGGCGATCTGCGCATGCGCAGAAGCAAGGCGTGCACGAGCTAAGTAAGGGCGTACACGCGATCCTGTTGCAAACCGGTAGTAAAGGTAAGTAGAACCCATCCCTGGAATGGCCTAATGTGTCCTGCTCTTTGTCAAACATTGATTACAGTTATGTGTTGTAATAGATACAAAACAGAAACAAAAAAACAACCCAACAAACTTGATTTTAAATATCTGAGATTAAAAATAATAATAATAATAATAATAATAATAATAATAATAATAATAATAATATAAGGCTATTTTCATGCAAAAAAATAAGAAACAATCAGATATTTCAGTTTTACATGTTGCAAGTGCATAGGAAGACAATGTTTGCAAATGCGATCTTTTTTCAGTTTTTCTCTCCAAGGTGTTATAATTTCTCTGTACTCTACATTTTTCAGTGCTATATATTTTTCTATAATCTGAATTTATATACAAATATATGAAATCTGTACAAGAGATTTCATATTTAACACCTTGTTAGGGTAATAAAATACAATAGGATATAAATCATAATAATGTCCTAGTGTGATCTTTCCTTTTCTTTATTTTTTCTTTATCTTTCCTTTAATGCACTTTATTCATTTAATGAAACGGAAACTAATTTTGACAACTACTCTAAATATATTGACGCTCCTATCTTGACAAAGCAATAAAAATTGCTTCCCAAACATGTGGGGGTGGTTGGGGAACATTATTTCTTTATTTCAGAATGCTTAGTATAAACTGAGACATGCAATCTGATAAATGACTCACTGCTTCAGCCTGCACTTTCCTAAAGTTGGATTTTTCAGCTTCTCCCTGTTGCCTGCTTTGTGCCCTATGAAAACCCCTGGAAGACTGGAAAACTTGGAAATAGTTTACAACATTGTGTTTCCAATAAAGGTATTAAGTATGGCAAACCTGGGAATACTTATTTTGCTTTCTTTTCAACATTCCTGTCCCTTCCTGATAGATAGATAGATAGATAGATAGATAGATAGATAGATAGATAGATAGATGATAGATAGATAGATGACAGACAAACAGATAAAGAAGATGAATAGATAGATGATAGATAGATGATAGATAGATAGATAGATGACAGACAGACAAAGAAGATGAATAGATAGATAATAGATAGATTAATAGATAGATAGATGATAGACAGACAGACAGACACAGAGGATGAATAGATAGATGATAGATAGAAAGATAGAGAGATGATAGATAGACAGACACACACAGAGAAGATGGATGGATAGATAGATAGATAGATAGATAGATAGATAGATAGATAGATAGATAGATAGATGATAGACAGACAGACAGACAGACAGACAGACACAGAAGATGAATAGATAGATGATAAATAGATAGGTAGATAATAGATGATAGACAGACAGAGAAGATGAATAGATAGATAATAGATAGATAGATAGATAGATAGATAGATAGATAGATAGATGTTAGATGATAGATGATAGACAGACAGACACAGAAGATGAATAGATAGATAATAGAGATAATAGATAGACAGACAGAAGACGAATAGATAGATAATAGATAGAAAGAAAAAGAAAGAGATATACAGACATACACTCATACATTCATACATGCATACACACACACACCCTTTATCCCAATGTACATGGTTACATAAAATACAGAGAATTCCTTGCAGCTACTTGATGGGACTTTACTGCTTTCTGCTTGTTCATTCATGCATCCCCTAACCCACATTGACAATCATGGTGGCAGAAAGATTCCTGATTTCTTCTACATCAGAAATCTTCTGTATATTTTGTGCATGTGCACGTGGTCATTGCGTTTATAACAATACAATTTAATCCTTTCCATTCCAGAAAATAGAAGCACACACAGTAGACCTGGTCATCCATATACACATCCTGACAACCTAGAAATCTGTTCCAGTTTGGTTTTTCTTGCAGAGCCATTAATATTGCCCTCTTTTTCTGAAGAATAACAGAAAGTGGTTGTTTTTGCATTAAAAAAAAAATTAAATGGAACTTACAGGTCAGGATTGAGCTCCTTGCACTATTTTTTTCTGCTATTTCCTAGATAGCAGACAAGTGTCCCCAGTCTAATTCCCAGTTTACAATTTTGTACATTTGAAATTGCTAAAGCCAATTGTTTTTCAATTATAAATTGTTTTTCATTCAGCTATTTTTTTTTCAGTTTTAAAGAAAGGCTGTTTTATTCTGTTTTCTTTTTGAAAAAAAAAACACAAGAAACAGAATATTTCTTCAGTATTGTGCTTATTTGAGGCTCCCTTCTCCCCTGAGTATCTTTTGGGTGAGGAGGGATCTAGTATCTTATTGCAGTTAATTTTGTAACACATTGATTGACCTTCTTTGTTATATGACAATATTTTACGATTTTTGACTGAGAATTGTGATTAGTGTACACACACACACACATACACACACACACACACACACACACACACACACACACAGAGAGAGAGAGAGAGAGAGAGAGAGAGAGAGAGAGAGAGAGAGAGAGAGAGAGAGAGAGAGAGAACATATAACCAGAAAGCAAAGCAAACATTTAGATGTTCTTGAGAATGGAAGCAGCTTTGACACCCTGCTTTGTTATCTTGAGTGAAATTTACAGAAATAGCCTTTGAAATTACAGTAAGCATAAACAGCATTATACATTCTTAATACCACGTTCTTGCTACATGACTCTTAATTAGGGGTTATATCTACTGTTTCCTTTTCTCTGTAATCACACACCCTGGTGGTTCAAAGTCCCCCTTCCTCTTATAGCTATCTGCAAGCTGCCAAAACAGATACAGATCCTAAAGTAATTTTGACAGGAATGTGGGGATTTGCAGAGAGGAAGAGCGGCTGGGCAACTCCCTTGAACAAAGTCCATCCATTACACTGGATTTAGCCTTACAATGCTGATATTTCTTAGATTAATTTCTGGGTGCTTGTTAATAAGATGATGCCCAATATACCACCAAGCAAGAGCCAACTAAAAAACAAAAACAAAAACAGTTTTTAAACTCAGAAGCATTATTTTCATTGGTCTGCACATTTATATACATCCAAATGTACCGTAATCAATGAGTGAAATACTGAAAACTCATCTGACAAATGAACAATCAAGTTTTTTCATTTATTTATTTATTATTTATTTATTGGTTCGATTTATATGCTGCCCTTTTCCGGAGACTCAGAGCGGCTTATAATGCGTTAAGCAATAGCCTTCATACTTTTGTATATACCTGCTTAGTAGAGCTTTCGCCCCCCCCAAAGCGGTGTTCTTTTTTATACAAAGTCAGCATATTGCCCCCATAAACCGGGTCCTCATTTTACCTACCTCGAAAGGATGGAAGGCTGAGTCAACCTTGAGCCTGGTGAGATTTGAACTTCCAGTAATTGCAGGCAGCTGGTGTTACTTAACAGTGCTTTAGTCTGCTGCGCCACCAAGGCTCTTTTCATCTGATGAAAATCCCTCAAATCTAAAATGACTTTAGTACTTTTCTGCTGCCAGTATAGTTTGTTATTTAACAAAAAATACCTTTGCATCTGCCTTTGTTGCTATTACTTAGGATATCGTTCTGATAAATACGTTTTCAGCACTTTAAGGCAGTGGTCCCCGAATTTTTCTGGCTCCATGGACCAGCAGTAATGGTGGCAGGAAGGAGAGGATGGTTTCGTGTGTGTGCCCGCTCCTTGCACAACCCAGATCCCAATGGGCCACGGACCGGTAGTGGTCTGCAGATCAAGGATTGGGGACCCATACTTTAGACCAAATTAAAAAATAGAAGTAGGTTTGAGACCTATGTTCCACCCCAAGATGCTTTGCCACCTGAAGTAAAAGACAAGAAAGCTGCCCTAGAAAACAATTGGACTGTCAGTTGAATCTTACTTCAACTACAATGGTGGAACATCAATGGCATCCATTTTACCTGATGAGTATAGATCAGTTTTGCTGAGCTGTTCTTTCAGAGAAGAAATTTCTTCAAGAGCATGTTGGATTGGGGGGGGGGGGGGAGAAGGTATAAAAAAAAATCAAGATTTGGAGGGACATGATTTGCTGATGGGATGGCATGCTTTCTTATGGTATAAAGGAACTAAAATTCAGGGGTATTTTAGAAGGCACCAGATACGTGAAGCTTTGTTTTTGACATGGGAGAAGATCAAAAAGTACCATTATTTGAAGATTCCAGTCTGGGTATCCACAATTGAAGCTTTTTCTTATCCAGTGGTATTTGAAGGGGAACAAATTGGTAGATATAATGAATTATTGGATGAAAAGGGTGAACTTAAATTGAAACAAAATTTAGAAGATCAGGGAATTAAGATAGATTGGTTTTCATACATGCAAATACTTTCCAGATATCGAGAAGATTTTAAACAAGAAGGTATTTATAGTGTTTCGACTGGTTTAGACAAGATATTAATGGGTTCAGATGACCATATAATTAAAAAGCTATATGGATATTTACTTGAAGCAAAACTGGAAGAAGAACAAGTTAAAGAATCAATGATAGCATGGGAAAAATTTTTTGGTTATAGTATTGATTTAGAGAAATGGCAAAAATTGTGGTCACATAATTATAAAATGACAATGTCAACAGCATATAAAGAGAATTTGTATAAGATGTATTACAGGTGGCATCTACCCCCGACGAGAATAGCCAGGATGTTTAAGAATAAATCAGAGAAATGTTGGAAGTGTCATCAAACTCCAGGATCGTATTACCATATGTGGTGGACATGCGTGGAAGCAAGGAGATTTTGGACTAAAATACATACGTGGTTAGAAAAAATGACAAAGAGACATATTGACTTTAAACCAGAAATATTTTTATTAGGAAACTTACCAGAGACATTTAATAAAGAATTACAATACTTAATTGTGAACATTTTAACAGCGGCCAGAATTGTATTTGCCAAAAACTGGAAAGGAGAGAAGATAATTACCGATGAAGAAATTATTATGAAAATGTTGGACTCTGCTGAAATGAGTAGATTGACATTTGAAATAAGAGAACAGGAAGTTAAACAATACTATTTGATATGGGAGATATTTTATCAATGGTTTGATAAAAAAGTATGGAGATGAGATAGCATATATGAAATGTTTAAATATGTATTTTTAGTTTAAGTAAAGAATAATTGTTATATGAGGAGATTTGGAGAATTGTAAGCACGAAATGATTTTAACCGATTGAGATGCTGTCTATAATAGTTTGTAAGGATGATATTTTTATGTTATTGTTGTTGTGTTTTTTTATTTTTTTTATTTTATTTTTAATCTAAAATAAAACTTTCTTCAAAAAAAAAAATCAAGATGACAGTCATAGTAATGTGATCAAAGTCCCACTCTTTTTTAATGTGTGCTGTGCCACATGAAAAGGGACATTGCTTTGATCACAGGGGTTGTAGCATCTGTCACCTGAGGCAGCCATCTCATATGGCTGGCTCCGCTATTCCTTGTGTGTAGGAAGTGCTGGGGAGTTCTTACATTTTGCATGGAAAAAAAATGTTAAATGTTAAACCTTAAATATTTCCTGTTTAAGCTTTCATAGATTACTAGAGGTATGAAATGCTGCCAATGCGCGACAGGTTTATATCAGTGGTGGGTTGCCCCCGGTTCGGACCGGTTCTATAGAACTGGTAGTAAAACCGGAGAGAGGCTCCACCCTGATGACCCTGACGTCATCAGAAGCAATCTGTGGATGTGCAGAAGCACGATCCCGTTGGGAACCGGTAGTAAAGGAAAGTAGAACTCACCCCTGGTTTGTATGTCTGTATATGGATCTTTCTTTTCTCTATATGTAATGCCCTTGGTTCAGGAAGGAGAAAAAAAAAACCACATTTATTTTTTAGTTTTGTTTATTAAACAAATGTATATGGCTACCAAATCCACACACAGTGACTTATAACACTAGAAATACCCAGTTTAAAACCCTGTGTGATGGTTTATTTCATCACATTCATATCTGATGAAATAGATAAACAAACAAATCTTTTCATGTTTAAGATATCACGGACTTTTGTTTCCCCCAAAAGAAGATAGCTGCCCCTCTGACAATTACTTTTTCAGAGATTTTTTTTTAACACGAGGATGTTGGGTTGCACACAAATTATGTGAATCTGCCTCTGTTCCCATTTTCACTCCATGCAGAGATCTGACAGAAACAACATGTGTGTTATCTCCTTTCCTCAAGGTCAGTATACCTGCCTTGTGTTAGTTAAAATAAGAACCAAAAAAAAAAAAAAAAGCTTTCCCATAAGAAGAATTTTGAGTTCCTTGCTAGTTTGTTTAACATTCAGTATTGAAACTCAATTTTTTAAAGCTGGAGAAAACATCAATAGTTTGCTTAATCACGCATTTGCATTTCTGCTTGCTGCGAGGGAAATATTTATGGCCTGCAAACAATCATGAATCATTTAGCATAACCTCTTTTTTATTATTGTCCCAAGCTTTCTTGTTACAATGAGCAGCTTCCGCTGATGCTGGATGATCTCCAAGTTTCTGTTTGGAAACAAAATATGCACACTAACCATCAGTCGACAGGACTGCGAATCTTTAGGTTCTAAGGATAAACACTGAGCTTTCTTTGCAGTGTGAGGCTTTCAAATGATAAAATAAAATGTTCGGCATAACACTAACCCTATATTTTTCCCACAAATATATACCTTCCCCTATTTTGTCTGAAATACATGTACAAAAGCCAATTCAGATTGCAGCATAGAGGAGCATTCATTTTGATAATATATTGCAAATGGAAAACAGCTGTAAAATGCCAAAGGGTGGAATGAACTGACAGTCACATTCCAACTATGTCCATACAATAAAAAACAGACTCTCCACTGAACATCTTAAAAATGTTATTATATTGTGGATACCTCCTGGTAGGTGTGAAACAAAGCTTGCAAAATAGTCTCTAGATTAGAGATCCTACTAACTTGCCTTGAATAGCACAAACATGTTTCGTGTTGTATTTGTGAAATATTGGCCAAAGGATACCATCCTTTCCACAGGCAGAGAATGTTATCTGTGGCATAGATATAGGCACGCTTATCTTTATGTGAATGCCCTAATGGATTAAAGCAGTAATGGACAGAAAAGCAATAATGGACAGAGGATAGAAACATTTCAATAATAAAGAATAAAAGAATAAATGATAAAAGACATGAACCAACAAATAAAATGAAAAAAAGAAAACAGATATGTTGTCTGTCTGAAACTAAATATAAATTGAACTAATACATACATACATACATACATACATGCATGCATGCATGCATGCATACATACATACATACATAAATGGAAGAGGAAATGATGAACGAAAGTGGCCTGCTCTTTTGGGGTGGAATTGATGAATATATCAATGTGCAGGAAAGTGCAGGCATAGGCTTAATTATTGATATAAGAGCCACGATGCTGACAGAAAATAAGTACTGTTTTTTTTAGATGGTGTTTCCATATGAAAATAAAAATTCAGAGCCTGATGATAATGCATGATATGCTGTGGTGAATGCTGTAAATATAAAAAATAAAAACCCAAGCTGAAATATTAGGGAGAAAATATGCACAATTTTGAAAGAATGCAACCCAGAGGAAAACATTATTCTGTTGGGTGACATAAAATTGAAAAAAAATATGCTTGATATATTTTACTAGTCTAGATGTTCATGACATCACATATAACTCATTTATCCCTGTTAGATTCATGTCTATGCAAGATGCATCTCCAATAGAAAGCCTCCGGATATGTTTATCCAGCATAGGAGCTCTTGAAATCATGACAGAATAACTGATAGCTAAGATAGCACCCTCCTCCCTTTGGCTGCTATTTTTAGAATATCCTGAAATGATATAAGAGACCATAATGTGCCATTTAGCTGATAACGAAGCACAGCTGATCAAGAGATCAAGACAAGTATTATGTGATTGACAAACAGCAAACTAAAATGAAGAGTTTATATTGTTACAGTGTTAAACAACAAAGGATTTTCCTGCAAAAGGGTCAGGGGCCTGCATGTGTGCTTTAAACAATTTGAAAGATTGATTTGAGCCCTTGCCATGATCTCCTCAGCATCTAAGCAATAAAGAAATGAAATGAAAAGAGTAATCTCTTAACTATATGAATCATCTCTCGGCTATATATATAAGGATTACAGAGATTTATAGCACTAAGAAGACCAAGCACAGCGCACAGTTTATATTTAAATGATAAATTATGGAAATCATTTTCAATGAAGTAACATTTATTTTAAATGGTACATCCTGCGTTTCTGTCCCAAAGTCTTCTCAAGGATATCTTCCATGTTTCATGTTGAGGATTGTCTGCTGTGTCAGCTGCATGGAGCTGAATCGGCATATTTATTTGACAGTCCCTTTAGGACAGCCAAGACTATAATGCTTCTTGCAGGAATCATGCAACAGTGATCATTTCTGCTCACAGAGGAAATGCATGTACATAGACAGGAGTTCCCAAACTCTTTCCTTAGCTGATTTGTTCCCATGAACATTTCCTTCCCATAGACTATTTCCTGTATTACATATATCTCTCCCCACAAATTATTATTATTGTTATGATTACTAATTATAAAAAAAGGGAAATGTTTATGCCATAGATTTCCAAGCAGTTGACTACATTCTAGGGTTTGGGCCACAAGTTTATACAAAACTTTCAGAGCCACTTAGAGTTTCCGGAAATCTCCTCTTTCTTTAACATTGTGTCCCACAGAGCTTATTTATTCAAGAAAACTGTCACTGGGCTGCTCTGTGTACATTCTTTGCCTTGAAAATCACTTCTTTTATTCCAATACATGTGGAATTGTTGTGATGACTGAGAAATACCTCAAAGTTGAAATTATCTTATTTTAATACTAAATATATATGAACATACCAAGTAGCCTTGTATGTCTATCTGATCATTGGTTGATAATTAGACAGGAACTCAGTTTGGTTATAAAGGAAGAGATCTGGTCTTTATTGTTATTGCCACTTTCTTCTATCCTTCCTTGTCTGCTCCTTCACAGTCATTCTCCTTCCTTTTGGTCATAAATGGAGGTTCCTCCGTCCTAAGGGTGAGTTTATATATTGCAACTGGTAGCACAGATAGAGAGAGATATAATGAGAGCCAGTTTGGTCTAGTAGGCTAGAAAGTGGGTGAGTTCTAGTCCCACCTTAACCATGAAAGCTATTTGGGTGACCTTGGGCCAGTCACCCTCTCTCAGCCCAACTCACCTTATAAGGTTGTTGTCCTGGGAAAACTAGGAGGAGGAAGGTGTGCTGGATATGTTTGCCTTCTTGAATTATTTGTAAAATGTTAGGAAATGATTTTACCAAACTTGTTGGGTTGGCAATATATAAACCATCAATATAGCTTTAAGACTGCTGTATTGCATCATACTGTGTCCTGATTGGTTAGCTCTGTAGCCAATGTCCTTAAAAGGGAGCTAGAAACATGGTTTGTTTCTCTTTGATTCTCTTTGATGTTCGTTACTGCTCTTTACTGCTCTTTGATGCTTTTTGCTGTTTGCTGTGTTTGCTACTGTTTGCAACTGTTTATATGTATGACTACAACGACTGGTAAGAAGACTTTGTTATCGGATTATCCCTGGACTATTGTTTTAGTATCTACTACTTTATCTGTGTATGACCTGGACTGTTTATTGGACTGTGCCTTATTACTATTTCCTGAAAGTAAACACAACTCAATGTATCTCTGTGTTGGCTGTGTTTATTCGTAACTACTCTCAATCGCTTTCATGTGCACACCCTTGCTACTCAAGGGTTGCTCTGCAAATTCCTTAACATAAAAATAATAAAAGTGGGATACAAATAAATATATAATGCTAGATACCTTTCCCTCTAAAAGAACAAGTCCTCAAACAAATCTTTTCAGACTTGTCATTCAGGATCTGCATGCAGATACTATAATCAAAACCTCATTTTTAATGGTCTACTTTCATAGGGTAACTATTAGGATTGGGACTTTTTGTAAGAATGGTTTTACTTACACTCAAAATCAAGTCAGATGGCTATTGCATGTTTTAAAAAGAATATATACCAAGTGTTCAAAGGATCCCCACTAGAATGTTCGAACTTTTAATTAATATGGCCGGCTATGTGCAATCATCATTTTTCTTTATCCACAAAGTTTCCTATAATGACCATGTGATGCATAATTTTTGCTCTCAGCTTTCTTTTTTTTTTAGGTCCTTCAAGGTCTCTTTCATATTTGGGTCAGGAGCACCCATATATTTTATTAGTTCAACTTATCTGACTATATCTGTGTTTCTCAACCTTGGCAATGTTAAGCTGTGTTGACTTCAAGTCCCAAGATTCCCCAGCCAGTGTTGCTTAAAGTTGAAGTCCACACAGCTTCAGAATGCACATACATGTTCCTACAATATTGCATTGCTCTATAAGGAAAGGAATTCTCTTCTCTTCTCTTCTCTTCTCTTCTCTTCTCTTCTCTTCTCTTCTCTTCTCTTCTCTTCTCTTCTCTTCTCTTCTCTTCTCTTCCCTTCCCTTCCCTTCCCTTCCCTTCCCTTCCCTTCCCTTCCCTTCCCTTCCCTTCCCTTCCCTTCCATTCCATTCCATTCCATTCCATTCTATTCGGAAAGCCTTACTGCAAGATCTTTCATTTGGCAATTAGGGCTCCTATTTTTTTTCCACAAATAAATCAATAGTGGTATTTTTGTAGCCATCCTTAAACATCATCCTATTCCTATTCTAGAAGAACACTTGTTTGGCAAAATAAACCTCTTATTTTTCCTTCCAAACAAAGCATGCTTTCTAGCAAAGTTAAAAGTTGGCTGTGGTTGTGATTTGAAATCTTCCCAAGTTATGATAATGTGGTTTGGTTGCTCATGTGGCTTGCATTAAATTCTCTTTTTATTCTTTGTACACCCTTATGCACCACATGGCTTCTTTTTTCTTTACTAAATTTCAGTGCTAAAAGATTAGGCAAGGCGCTAATTTGGGGCATTCATTTTTAAAAATGTGTTCAAGACAGGAACAGTTTTATTGAGAAATGGAATTATGGAATGTTTGGGGCCAATTTTCCTCTCTTATACAGGGCCATCTTTGGAGGGAAGAGGGTGGTAAAAAATTGAGATGACATCTGTAATTGTACAATTGATTTTTTTTTAATCACTCTCACCCACAGATCCCATTGCTCTTATGTTTTATACTCAATGACTATTTAGAAGTCTACTGCCACTATTCTAAATTGTTAATCATATACAACACATTCATTAATGAACCATGTATCAGTATAATAAATCATTAGTATAGCATGATAATCTGTATGTTGTCATGTTGTCGTTAAAAAACATATTTAAAAATGTTCTTCCACTTGAGAGGCTGAAGAAAGAAAACTAATGGTCCAGAAGTGACTTTTGTAGGTCATATATTTTTAGCAAAATGATCCCCATCACTCTGCAAATTGCAGCTTTTCTCCTGATGCATTTTATGGGGTCGTTACTCCAACAAAGTGTGTTTCTTTCCCTTCCAGAATCCAGATTGACTCTTGCCTTTATCCAATGTTTGGCTGCAGTCGTGCTTTTGCTACAGTATTTTGGAATAATGCTTTTGCATAAAGCATTAAATGGAGGAAATTACCTTATTTGAAATTATAAAGGAAGCTATGGTATTTAACCTCAATTCTGACTGTATGTCAAGGAATCCAAGTTTTTCCTGAACCAACCAGCAAAAGCGGAGCCCAAACGTCAGAAAGGCAAGAGCCATAAAAGTTTCTATAGCAACTGGGAAATGTTTGTGAGGCTGGGTCTTCTATTCCAAAGTTGGGCCTACTGTCTCTAGGAGATCCTTTCAGAGACTACAGGATTTGATTCTTTCCATTTGATTTTGTATCAAATTGATTTTTCCTCCTAGTCAGTGGTAAATAACTAGGTAATTCTCTAGTAATATTGAACTGCAAATTAGAGCATACAAAACTTTTGCTAGACCAATTCTTGAATACAGCTCATCTGTCTGGAACCGGCACTGCATATCAGACATTAATACAATCGAATGAGTCCAGAGATATTTCACGAGAAGAGTCCTTTCCTCTGCTTGCAGGGGACTTGAAATTTTGGGCTTAGACAATTTAGAACTACGCTGCCTTCGGTCTGACCTAAGCATAGTACATAAAATTATCTGCTACAATTTCCTACCTGTCAATGACTACTTCAGGTTCAACCACAACAATACACGAGCACACAATAGATACAAACCTAAGGTAAACCACACCAAACTTGATTGCAAACAATACAACTTCAGTAACAGAGTTATTAATGCCTGGAATGCACTACCTGACTCTGTAGTTTCTTCCCCAAACCCCCAAAACTTTAACCTTAAACTGTCTACTCACCCCATTCCTAAGAGATCTTTAAGGGGCACGCATAAGCACACCAGCGTGCCTACCATCCCTGTCCTAATGTCCCTTTTTACCCGTATCCTTTTCATGTATTCATAATTCATGTTTATATTTTTATCTGTTATCTAATACATGCTTGATGAAATAAATAAATAAAAATAAATAAAATTAATTAATTAAATACGGTAAATGGCTTGTTTATGCACTTAGAGCTAAAGGTCAGCAACATCAAGAAGCAATATCAAATATCTAAACCTGGATCGGTCTTTTTAAGATCAACTGAAAGCAGTTCAACCATTTCTATAAAACTTTTGAAGATCCACTACTTAAAGAGATGAATATTAACTGAAATCACACCTTTTCTCTAAGATTCTTAAAACAAACTTGCAAAGCAAGTTGGAAATTGGACAGAATGAGTTGCGGGCAGGCATGTTGGCCAAATAAGAGAATTGGTCAAACACTATTTGTCCATAGCAATGCAAACTCCCCTTTTATATGCTTATATAATATCACATGTACCAAATGAGTGGACTTTGTGTCATGACAGTTGAAGTGCTGATTTCATCCTTTCCCTCTCCTTCGACCCAGTTGATGTTCAGAAAATGAAAAACTGAATGCAACCTCTTTAGTTCCACTACACAAGAACTTTTTCTTGATAAGATTGCTTTTTTCCTTTTCTTTTCTCTTCCCTTGCTGGGAAACTTTCTAACAGAGATGTACAAAGAGTGTTGCTGCACTTTGATGAGCTGAAAGAAGTGTTCCATTATGCTTCAATTTACTTATTATTTTCGGCACACGTGAGAGCTTCCTAGTCTTGAACAATAGACCCTTGAAGAGTATCTCCCCATTATCTGAGATTTAAAAGCTTGAAGGCCTATTTTTCCCTATTGAATCTAGATCCTTATTTTTGTTTTCACTTTAAAAAAAAAAAAGCTTTGATATGAAATAAGACTTATATATTCTTATTCTCTTTTTTTCCCCTGATTCTTTTCTCATGAATTTGAAAATACATATACACACATGTACAAAAACAACCAGATGCATTTTCTGATTAATATCTTATTTCTCAGTTGACTGCTATTCCTGCTGATAATACATTGCTTCCAAGCAGGGGTGAAATCCAGCAGGTTCTGACAGGTTCTGGAGAACCGGTAGCAGAAATTTTGAGCAGTTCGGAAAATCGGTAGCGGAAATTTTGAGTAGTTCGGATAACTGGCAAATATCACCTCTGCCTGGCCCCAGAGTGGGCAGGGAATGGAGATTTGCAATATCCTTCCCCCAGGAGGGGGAGGGAATGGGGATTTTGCAGTATCCTTCCCCTGGAATGGGGAGGGAATGGGGATTTTGCAGTATCCTTCCCCTGGAATGGGGAGGGAACGGGGATTTTGCAGTATCCTTGCCCTGCCGCGCCCACCAAGCCACGCCCACCAAGCCACACCACGCCTACCAAGTCATGCCTACCAAGCCACGCCCACAGAACCGGTAGTAAAAAAATTTGGATTTCACCACTGCTTCCAAGATGAGCTGGCCTGCCCCTGCATGGCAGTTGCTTAGGGACAATAGAGGGAGACAATTCAAGAGAGTCGCTTAATAAGTTTGTCAAAAGAAAGAATTTCTTCTTAAAATAGAGCAGAAATTGCAGATCAACAAATACAAAGTAACTTACTATAATAAGAGATTTTACTGCAGGGAAGAAGAAAAATCACCTGCCTGCTAACTATTCAAGGCCGTGCTTTGTTTTGTTTAAGCCAGGTTTGGCTTGGACCGTCTTCCTTCAACCAAATGATGTATTCAGTTTAAGAAGCTTCTTCTGAAAAGGCTTTAAATAGAGACCTGTGCACTATTTGGACAGATGACCACTTTCAAAGGGCTGTAATTATACCATATCGAGGTTATTGGCATCCCATAAATATCTTGTTGACCAATAAGAAGAAGAAGATGCTGGACCCAAAAGTCCATTGGTGGAATAAAGCAAGCTGGTTTCTATGTCTACTTTTATGGTGAAATATAAAGGAATTGACTGGACAGTTGAACACAGTTCCTGCCAGTAAGTGAAACTTTAAGCGGGCTTGCTAATTCGTCTGTTCATAATTAACTACTACTGACTAAAGGAAACCCAAAGACAAACATTTACTTTTACCATATAATTGTTGTGCTTTGAATTTCTCCTTTGATCCGAAAGCATCTCAAGAAAACATTAACTAACCAAGAGATGAAAAACATTGAAAAGCAAAACCTAAACTTTGACTGATTGAAATGTGACTGAGCAGTAATATTTTGACTCTTCTCAATATTTTAAGAAGCAGAATAAAAGACTTTTATACATTATACACTTTTGTGTGTATAGTTGCATCCCTCAATATTAATGTTAGCTGAGATTGGCAATGGAAATAATCTCTCCAAAGAATTAAAGGACCTGCTTCAATACTGGTCATCAAATGAAATCAAATGGGGAGAAGAGTATTGGTGGAGGAGGGATATTGAAGGCTGGAATGGCAGGTCTGGATGAGCTAGATGCCATCAAGTTGGGTATGACAACTGTGGCAAGAAAAGTCATAAAATGGGACAAAATTCACTTAACAAATGTTTCGCAGAAATGTTGGGCTCCATTGTGTTCATAAGTCAAGGACTGTAATTGCTCTTCCAAGGATATTTGTTTATTTATTTGTTTGTTTGTTTTCTGTCTTTTATTATTTTTATAAATAACTCAAGGTGGCAAACATACTTAATAGTCCTTCCCCCTCTATTTTCCCCATAACAGCCACTCTCACCAGCACAATATCTGCCTAACAACTTTAACCTCAATTCCCAATGGAAAGCCAAATGTGTTGCTGAACACTCAGTCATAGGAAGAGACATAAATGACCCCACAAAAAAGGTGCCAGGTTTTGAACTACCACATCAGCAATGGACAATCCTGAATAGGATTCGTACCTCACATGGCATCTGTTGGGACTCTCTGTATAAATAGAACATAGAATAATAGAATAATAATAATAATAATAAATTGAAGTTGAGCGACTGTGGAAAAAGAAATTGTGTGTTGTCCCGATTGTAATTGGAGCCCTCGGAGCAATACCCAAAGGGCTACCCCGCTATTTAGAAATTCTAAATTTGCCGGACTTGAACATTTTGACTCTACAAAAAACCACCTTACTCGTAACAGCTTACATCCTCCGACGATACCTTAACAGTTCCTAGGTCCTTGGTTAGGACTCGAGCTGCTGAGCTATTAACCAGCCTCAAAGGCTGTGAATCTCACTAAAGATTAACCAATATATAATAATAATAATAATAATAATAATAATAATAATAATAATAATAATAATAATAATAATAATTTTATTTCTATACCGCCCTTCTCCCGAAGGACTCAGGGCGGTGTACAGCCTATTTAAAAACACAACAAAACAACAATTAAAATTTAAAATCATTAAATAGATTAGGCTCCAATTAAAATCCCAGAAATTTAAAATACCCCAATTTAAAATTGTTATGTTGATAGCCCGGCCTGGTGGAACAACAGGGTCTTCAGTGCGCAGCGAAACACCCGGAGGTCAGAGATCTTACGTATTTCCGGGGGCAGTTCATTCCACAGGGCTGGGGCTCCCACAGAGAAGGCCCTCCCCCTGGGTGTCGCCAGCCGACATAACTTGGCCGATGGCACCCTGAGGAGACCCTCTCTGTGGGAGCGGACTGGTCGGTGGGAGGCTATTGGTGGCAGAAGTCGGTCTCGAAGGTACCTGGGTCCTATGCCATGGAGCGCTTTAAAGGTGGTAACCAACACCTTGAATCGTACCCGGAAGACCACTGGGAGCCAGTGCAGCTTGCGCAGGAGGGGTGTCACGTGGGCGCAACGAGTCGCACCCATAACCACCTGCGCGGCTGCATTCTGGACCAGTTGGAGCCTCCGAGTGCTCTTCAAGGGGAGCCCCATGTAGAGAGCATTACAATAGTCCAACCGGGAGGTAACAAGGGCATGAGTGACCATGCGCAGGGCACAATAGAGTTGAAAGGGACCTTGGAGGTCTTCTCATCCAACCCCCTACCTGAAAAGGAGACCCTATATCCATGATGGCGAACCTATGGCACGCGTGCCACAGGTGGCACACGTAGCCATATCAGTGGGCACGCCAGCTCAGCTCTGGCGTGCATGCGCATGCCAGCCAGCTGATTTTCGGGCCTTCTGGGCCCACCAGAAGTAGGAAAACAGGCTGTTTCCTGCCTCTGGAGGGCCTGGGGTGGGGGGGTGGGGAAGGCCCATTTTTCTTTCTTACCTGGCTCCAGATCCTCTCTATGCATCAGTGGAGGGTGAAAACAGCCTTTCCCACTCCCTCGGAGGCCCCCCAAAGGCCTGAAAGGGTCTATTTCCCAACTCCCGGTGGGACAGGAAATGACATTTTTTGCTGTCCCCAGCCTCCAGAGATTCCTAGACACTGAGCATGACCACACACCCCCTCTCCTGGCACGCAGTGGCAAAAAGGTTAGCCATCATGGCCCTATATCATTTCAGATAAATGATTGTCCAGTCTCTTTTTGAAAGCCTCCAGTGACGGAGCACCCACAACTTCTGAAGGCATGTTGTTCCATTGGTTAATTGCTCTCACCATTAGACATTTTTTCCTTAGTTCTAGGTTGCTTCTCTCCTTGGTTAGTTTCCATCCATTGTTTCTCATCTTGCCTTTTGGTGCTTTGGAAAATAACTTGAACCCCTCGTCATTGTAGGAGCCCCTCAAATATTGTAAAGTGCAAAGTTCTCATTGCAGTTCAGGAACAATTTTATTTATTTATTTATTTATTTATTTATTTATTTATTTATTTATTTATTTATTAATCAAATTTCTATCATTTAACCTATAGATTATCCAAAGTATCACTGAAATGTGAGTAGTATCCTCCCCTCAGTGCGATTTCAGGGTCCCATGTCCCTTTTGTCAGGTTCGCCTGATTCGCCAGTTGCAACCCTTTCTTGATCAGGATTCCATGTGCACAGTCACTCATGCCCTCGTCACCTCTCGCCTGGACTACTGCAATACTCTCTACATGGGGCTCCCCTTGAAGAGCACCCGGAGGCTCCAACTAGTCCAGAATGCGGCCGCGCGGGTAATTACGGGAGCTGCATGGTGCTCCCACATAACACCGCTCCTGCGCGAGCTGCACTGGCTCCGAGTGGTCTTCCGGGTGCGCTTCAAGGTGTTGGTTACCACCTTTAAAGGGCTCCATGGCATAGGATCTAGTTATCTTCGAGACCGCCTGCTGCTACCAACAACCTCCCATCGACCCGTGCGCTCCCACAGAGAGGGCCTCCTCGGGGTGCCATCAGCCAAACAATGTAGACTGGTGACCCCCAGGGGCAGGGCCTTCTCTGTGGGGGCATCTACCCTATGGAATCAGCTGCCCCCAGAGATAAGGAGAATCCAAGACCTCGGTCCCTTCCGCCGTGCCCTTAAAACTTTCTTTTTTCCGCAAGCTGGGCTGGCTTAACATATTTTTAAATATTTTTAATTTTTAATTGGTTTGTCATTTTAAACTGGGGCCAAATTAGTATATATTCTTTTAATTGTTTTTAATGTTTATATTGTATGTTTTTATCTGGCTGTACACCACCCTGAGTCCCTCGGGAGAAGGTGTGGTATATAAATCCGAAATAAAATAAAATAAAATAAAATGTCAAACTGTAGATCCCATCACAACCAGCTGTAATCTGAGGGCATATACCGGTTCAGCATCTGTTGTTGTTTTTTTAAATTTAAACAATGTTGCACTTCAATGGTTAATAGCTTAGACATTGATATTTGAACATAAATCTTTTGGACATTATTTTATTGGGTTCTACTAATCTAGTTGGAATGTTAATTTATATTGCTAGTCCATGTATGAGATGCAATATGCTAAATAATAATAATAATAACAACCTGTAAGGTGGGTAAGGCTGAGCAAAAGTGCCTGGCCCTAGGTCATCCAGCTGGCTTTCATGTCTAAGGCAGGACTAGAACTCAGGGTCTCCTGGTTAACCACTAGACAAAACTGTAATTATTTTGATTCTGCTGTTCCACTTTAGCCAGTCTTTTTTTTTCCTTCTTTTTTTAATTAGGTCACCTTCTGCTCTCATCACATGGCCAAAGAATGTAAGCTTCTGCTTCTTGAGCGTCACCTCACGGAAACTTCCAGTCTTTATAAATTCAGGATTGACTCATTGTTTTTTCCTGGAATACATGGTAGTTTTAGTAACCATATACAAATTATAATCTGAGTGTGTTGATATTCATTGTCTCCCACTTTTATAGCTATACATTATCACTGGTAAGGCCATTGCTACAACTTATTTTTATTTTTGCCTTTGACATGTCCTTATCTTCGAAAAAATTCTACCATGTATTCAAATATCTTTTGTATGTGATCTTCAATCTGGGCTTCCTCACAGACTGAGGAAGTGTAAGTTGCAGATACCGCTCTTGTGCCGCAAGTCATGATATACAGAATCCATGGCAATTCATTTTTTTTAAATTTCAGAAAACAAAAATCTCCAAACATCTTCCCAATCCTAAATAAATAAATATATAATGTTGAATGTGAGCTGGAGTGTAAATTAATAGCCAGGTAGTTAAAACGATCCATATTCTTTCCCTCATCAACCCCTTCATGAAGTTTCAGATCATTCATTGACCCCCACAGGCATTGATTATACAAACAAAATTTAATGGATACCTTAATTTACCTGATTATTGAATAATAATAACAACAATAATGGATAGTCCCATTGACTCCTTAGGGATTGTTACTGATCACTTTGAGGAACCCTGTCCTAGAGCAACAGAAAGCAAAATATTGCATATCAAACTCTGCTAATTAACAGCAGTCTAAATCAACGAAAGCTTCTGAAGATTCAGGGGCAACAGATCCCTGAATCAGTAATCTGCCAACCTTATAAGATAACTTAAATACCAAAAATATTTTAACCAAATCTCCTGATTTTAAATATTGTAAGTTATAATGCAATCTTGCTCAAGAGTGCCACACTATTTCATGAGATGTTATTTTCAATTAATTCTCATAAGAGTCTTCAGCAAGAATCCTGAATATTGAGGTGCTGCTGATACAGTCTTTGGGTGTTACTGGCCTTTAGTATCTTTAGTAAATGCTACACTGCTGGGTCAGATACAAAAACTATAATAAAATGCAAAGCAAAGTAAACAAGTACAGTTTTCAATAAAAAATTATATTAGCCACACTAAGTCTATTGAATATTCTCCAGAAGGCATATTTTTACTGTCGGTGTTCCAAGCCCAGACTTAGATTACTGTTTCAAAAAACTTTTGTGGTTTTCTAAAGAAGGCATTAAAGTTCTCCTTCATGTTGTCAAATTCTGTTGGGTATCTGTTTTTCTTGATCATTTCCCTTTTCCTTCCTGCTAAATTCTTTTGATTTGTTTCTGGTTTGGGGTTACTGTTCTGGCAAGGAAGTATTTATTTATTATTTCAACATTACTCTGCAACATAGTTCTATGGAGATAGCAAATTTAAAATAACATTAAAAACATCAACCATGTCATACAATCTAAATTCCAGACAAAGATCGCAAAAATGCTGAACTAGCATGTAAGAAAAAAATCTAATATAGTCAGAAGTAAAAACAATATTATGAGGCTAAATACAGCCTCACATACCTCTGATAAAACTAAAAATAAAATATTAATCACAAGAAATATTAAGTGTCATTTTGTAGGATTTGGATTGTGCATGCCTGGATAATGATAGAGAGATAGATGGATAGATAGATAGATAGATAGATAGATAGATAGATAGATAGATAGATAGATAGATAGATAGACAGACAGACAGACAGACAGACAGACAGACAGACAGATATTTATCACTGCTGTTTGAGATTTTTCACTGCTGATTTCAAGATATTTGGCTATAAAAGAGATCAATCATTATTTGCATGTCTGAATAAGACAACTCCATTCCCATTAGCTCACAAATAAATGCTTCTCAATGAACGTAATTTGCACATTTTCTATCTGAGAGTCATTAAGGGTCACAGTGTCAAGTGCTACACATATATTGGTGAGAGTCATAAATGTCAGTTGAATAAAGTTCTCTCTTACTTTTCTTCTTCCTTTGACATAGTGATCAATGGAATACATACTTTGCAATAGCTTGGCATCTCTAATAGGTTAAGTAAGATCCTTCTTGATAAATTGGAATGATGTAGGATGGATCATCCCAATACCGCCTGGACTTGCAGTTGGCTAAACAAGTATAATCAGATCCTGGTCCTTAATGGGTCTATGTCCACTGGAGAGAAGCATGCAGTGGTGATCCTTAGGATTGTCCTGGGCCCAGTAGTCTTCAACATCTTCATGAATAACGTAGGTGAGGAAATGCTCATAAAATTTGTGGATGGCACAAAGCAGTGGGAATGGATTGTTAACATCCATAAGCCAGGCTTGAGATTCAAAAGAATCTTGATAGATTTAAATGTTGGGCTCTTTTCAATAACATGCATATTTGTAAGGCTGTCTGATTCCACAGCAAGTCTGTGTGACTATTGATGTCTTTTTCCATACATTAGGAAAATGGATATAAGAGGTCCAAGAACAAATACTGGGTTGAGGGAAAGTCCCTTGGCATAAAAATTGTCCAGAATGGAAATTGCATTTCACATCTGTACAGTATTCTGGCAAACTCTAATGATACAATAATGCAGTGGCACTGCCAGGGTTCATTTATGACACAGATGTTAAACTCGCCACATCCCGTTGCTGTCACGTGACATATTGTGACATTTTTTTCCCTTCACGGAGCTGGGGTGGGTGTGGTCTGTGTATGACACATCTGGCCCGCGGGCCACCAGTTTGACACCTCTGAATTTTATGAAAAACCGTATCTGCTGTTCTCCAACCCTTTTCAGAAAAAAAAAAAAAACTAGTCATGAAATTGGGAGGAAGGGAGCAAAATTTGCCATTCAAATTCTTGTAGCACATGTAAGTGTGTTTCCATAGCAATAGAATTATTTGAGACATATTTAAGTGGGCAGGGAGGGGGAAGGAAGGAAGAAAGAAAGGCATAATAAGAAATGAGTAACAAATAGAAACTGAAGCGCTCCTGACATTGTTTTAAGTGTGATTTCAGTACACAAGGGGATTTTACTAAAACGATGCTGTCGTCCTTATTAGCCTAGAATAACAAAGGGCTTTTTCCTCAGAAAGCCAGCAAATTTTGATGAGTAATGGCAACATATTCATCTTTCAACATTCATATCCAGTGTTCGTAATAATGATGTCTTGTGACTCTTCTATGTATCTGACAAACAGCCTTGGAAAGTGATGAGATTATTAAGAAGGCTGCTTCTGCTGTTAACCATCTGAACAGGTTGATTCTGAGATCTCCTATAACAGTGATGGCTAATCTTTTTGCCATTGTGTGCCAGGACCGGGGGCGGGGGGGTTTTACGCACTGATTTTCGGGCCTTCTGGGCCCACTGGAAGTTGTCAAACAGGCCATTTTCGGCCTCCAGAGGGCCTCCGGGGTGGGGGGGAGGCTGTTTTCACCCTCCCCAGACTCCTAGAAAGGCTCTGGAGGCTGGGAAGAGAGAAAAACGGGCCTTCCCCACCCCCCAGCCCCTGAGGTCCTCCAGAGGAAGGAAACAGTCTGTTTCCCTACTTTTAGCGGCCCCAGAAGGCCCGAAAATCAGCTGGCCAGCGCACACATGCATGCTGAAGCTGAGCTTGCATGCCCACCGATATGGCTACATGTGCCACCTGTGGCACGCATGCCATAGGTTTGCCATCATGGTCCTATAAGCAATTGCTCAAACTTGAGACTTTTTTTTAAAAAAAAAGAAGAACAACAACTAAGATTAAACGCCTGGAGACAAAAACATATGAAGAACTTATTTTCCAAAGCACCAGAAGGCAAGACAAGAAACAATATGGAAACAAGATGGAAACTAATCAAGGAGAGAAGCAACCTGGAATTAAGGAGAAACTTCCTAACAGTGAGAACAATTAACCAGTGGAATAGCTTGCCTTCAGAAGCTGTGGGTGCTTCATCAGTCTAGACAGCCACCTCTCTGAAATGGTAGAGGGTCTCTTGCTTGAGCAGAGGGTTGGACTAGAAAATCTTCAAGGTCCTTTCCAGATCTATTCTAATTGAAACAGATTCTAACCAACATGAGCTCAGTTCTTTCTACACTATTCAAAGCCATACTAGGTCCCATTTTTTAAAATTTCCACTACCGTATTTTCCGGCGTATAAGACGACTTTTTAACACATGAAAATCTTCTCAAAAGTCGGGGGTCGTCTTATACGCCGGGTGTCGTTCTCCTGTAACCAGGCTCCTGTAACCAAAAGACTCTGACGAGCCTTAAATGGCTCTGGCGATCGAAGCTCTGACGATCCCAGCTTTGCTTGCTAATCAGGCAACTCAGCTGGGATGCCAGAGCCATGTTAAAGGAAAAAACTTTTTTCTTTTTACGTGGCTCTGCAAGCTCTGACGATCCCAGCTGAGTTGCCTGCCGATCAGGCAACGCAGCTGGGATCGCCAGAGCCATCGATCCAAGCTCTGACGATCCCAGCTGCGTTGCCTGCTAATCAGGCAACTCAGCTGGGATCGCCAGAGCCCAGAGCCCTGTAAAAGGAAAAGTTTTCCCCCTCCAGCTTGCTTACCTTAGCTGCTAATCGCAACGCTTGCCTTGCTTCGCTTGCCTGAATCCATTCCATCAGCAAGCCACTCCCTGCCTGCAATCATGCAGGCAGGAGTTGTGGACTTCAACTCCCAGAATTCCTCAGCCAGCAAAACAAAGCTGGCTGAGGAATTCTGGGAGTTGAAGTCTACAAGTCTTAAAGTTGCCAAGGTTGGAGATCCCTGTTCTATTGGGTAAGTTTTTTTCCCCTTTGGGAGCTTTAAAAAAAATAGTCAATTGGGGTTTTTTTAGTTCTTCTTTTTTAGACCTAGCCATTTAAAGTTTAGGAAGTTTTAAATTTAGCTTTCATATAAAAATAAAATAAAATAAAGTAATATTTGTGCAGCTTTCTGAGATTTAGTGTGTTTCTGTAGTGTTTCACTCTAACTACACAAACACACAAAATCTCACAAAGCTGTATGTGGAATTTTGTGTGTGTAAAGTGTGAAAGTTGGTTTTTTTGGGCTTTTTGTGGCTGTGTGAGGTTCCTGCTTGTTGCAGGGGCCATTTTGAGTCTAGCACAGCTGCTTTTACATTGTGGGTGAGCCTGTTGTGTTGTGTGTGTGTAAAGTGTGAAAGTTGTTTTTTTTGGGCTTTTTGTGGCTGTGTGAGGTTCCTGCTTGTTGCAGGGGCCATTTTGGGTCTAGCACAGCTGCTTTTACATTGTGGGTGAGCCTGTTGTGTTGTGTGTGTGTAAAGTGTGAAAGTTGTTTTTTTTGGGCTTTTTGTGGCTGTGTGAGGTTCCTGCTTGTTGCAGGGGCCATTTTGGGTCTAGCACAGCTGCTTTTACATTGTGGGTGAGCCTGTTGTGTTGTGTTGTGTTGTGTTGTGTTGTGTTGTGTTGTGTTGTGTTGTGTGTGTGTGTGTAAAGTGTGAAAGTAGTTTTTTGGGGGGCTTTTTGTGGCTGTGTGAGGTTCCTGCTTGTTTCAGGGGCCATTTTGGGTCTAGCACAGTTGTTTTTACATTGTGGGTGAGCCAGTTGATGTTTTTTAATTTTTATTTGGTGTGCGTTGGAAGAGGGACAGTCTTATACGGCGAGTATAGTCCAAACCCTATATTTTAACAGGAAAAGTCAGGGGTCGTCTTATACGCCCAGTCGTCTTATACGCCGGAAAATACGGTATATTGTTCGTTCTAGTACAGGTGGTCCCCAACTTACAATCACAATTGAGCCCAATATTTCTGTTGTTAATTGAGACATTTGTTAAGTGAATTTGCCCCATTTTATGACCTTTCTTTCCACAGTTGTTAAGTGAATCAGTGAAGTTGATAAATTAGTAATCCGGCTGTTAACTGAATCTGGCTTCCCCATTGATTTTGCTTGTCAGAAGGTCACAAAAGGAGATCCCATGACCTTGGGACACAGCAACAGTCATAAATATGAACCGGTTGCCAAGCATTTGAATTTTGATCACATGATCACGGGGATGCTGCAAAGGTCGTAACTTTGAAAAACTGTCATGTCTCACATTTTTCAGTGCCCTTTTAACTTTGAACGGTCACTAAACGAACTGTTGTAAGTCGAGGACTACCTGTATTTGTCTTTCACGTTTTAGACTCCCTGGGTGCAATATGCACTATTTTCTTATTTGAAATCTGTAAACAAGTATTCATAAATAGTAAGTATACTGTATTCCTAAATCTGCAGAGCAATGTCATACTTACCTTGATACCATGTAAAGGCTGTTCCAGCTTCTGTTTGCCTAAGAATTTCTTGAGACAATCAATTTGATCAGGTGCCTAAATTTTTGTATGCAGATATAACTGAATAAGAACAAATATATACAGTTCTTAGCCTCCCCTGATGAGAATTCCAGCAAAATCCTCATCTTTTGAGAGGATTTCTCAAGCAAATAAATTGGTAGATGGTAGGAGGAAAAGTGTTGGAGAACTTAGCGACTTGAACTCAGCGACACTACGCTTGCTCTTTCTTTGGTTAATGAAATCTTCTGAAAGAGAAAGCAGGCTCTCAATAAACAATCATTTAACAATCAATGTAGCTTCATCCTTAAAAGCAAAAAAAGGGACATTCAAAGTATACACAGTTTTCAAACGGGGTGTGTATGTCTATAGTATTTCAGCAAAAATGTAGAGGTATCCATATCTTCTTGGCTATCATATTGAGTGTTTATATACTGTATGAGTATGATCACATGCTGGGTTTTATTTCCATTGTGAAATATGTAGGAGAAAAGCTACATGTGGTTTGAATTCGATCATCACTACCGGGTAGATGAAGCAATGATAAAGGAGGGATTAGAACAGTGTTTCTCAACTTTGGCCTTGATCAAAGATGACATTAAAACAGTGTTGCTCAACCATGGTCACTTGAAGATGTGTAGACTTCAGTTCCCGGAATTCCTCAGCCACACATCTAAAACTGGCCAAGAAAGAGAAACACTGGATTAGAAGATTTAGGGAATCTCCCAGAGGATAGGCAAATCACTATTTGGGTAGAATGCCAAGGCAGATTCTAATTGATGTTGACATATTGTTTATCTTCAGAAGAAGGGCAAGCTTATCCTCCCAAAAATTTAGGAGCCAGATCAATCCGGTCTACCTTAGCAGGGAGATTTATTTAAGTTTACTCCTCATCAAGGTTTTAATGGCTGTTTCTGTTAAATGTTCTATTAAATTCCAGGGTTATATTTGTCTTTTTAACTGTCTGTGATCCATGGTTATCAATAGCTATGACCTGATGACCACCATAGCAGCAGCCGCCCACTTACAGATGTCAGAGCAGAAATGATTGCAAGAAAAAAGAAAAGAAAAAAATGATTACCAGTCATATCCAGCAAGGTTTCTGGATTTAATTTGTTTGTTAGCAATTCCACCAAATTTCCTCTGCGTCACTCTCAAAGGCTGTTTCCTGATCACCTTGGCCTCTGTATTGTGACTTGGCAAAGCTCTTGTTTGCCTGGGTCTCATAACCACTTCCTTTCATCATTTGTGCTCACACTTTCACTTAACAAACCTGCTTAGATGACTTCTATTTTACTCTTATTTTGTTTTGTTTTAAATCTCCCATGAGGTTATGAATCTCTGTGGTCTACGCATGTGTCAGCCATTCATAGCATAAACCTGCAGGCCTTTGACCCACTTACATCTTCAATAGGTTATACGAAACACTTTTTATCAATTTCTATAGAAATTCAAACAGTACATGGTCTTCCTCTGAAGAACCACAGTTCATTTAAGAGAACTGTGATGATTAAAAAAAAAAGATGGTACTTTTGGTAACACATCAAAGCACATGCTATGCACTCAGTAAGTGAGCTGCAGAATGCTTCTTAGGAAATTATTACTACTGCATGCCATTTACTAAAATCTGAACTATTCTGTGGCTAGATGAATTTCACACATTCAGATATAAATGACTTGTTATCTAGCCACCTGCCCCTCCAAATTAAATTTAGTGGATTGAAGACTGGATAAGGTATGCAAAGGTCAGTGATGAAAAGGAGAGGGGGAAGCAAGCTTAGCGACGTATGCACTGCAGAAAAATATGGTTTTTATTGTGGACCCACTCATTTATTTTGATTGCCTCCAATTTTCTCTTTGCCCCACCATGTGCTTCTGATACATTCCAGAAGATCCTGTGTGGTCCTTGGCCCAAAACAAAATGAATGCCTTTGATCTAAGAGAACATTAATGTTGCAATCCTACCATTTCTTTCCTAAATGATAGAAGCTGTCTACTACATCGGATCTGTCTAAGGATCTCTTCAGACCACCTGAGTAGCAGTGCTGTTACCACTTCAGGATTTCTGGGAGGAAGAGGGGAAGATGATTAAGGCTTGATAGGGGTGAGAGCAGTTTTAAAACTGTATCACCTGTCAAACAGGTGTTGGAAGAAATGTCCATCTGGATTCAGTTCCAAGTGGGGAGAAAGACACTGGAAACATGGTGGCTGTTGGGACAGATGGTTTAATGGTGGACAGGATCACATAGTTTTGAGGTCTTGGGCAAAAAGGCACATGGGTGAGAGAGAGAGGGAGAGAAATTTATACCCTCTGTTGGGCTTTTGAATTTGAGCTTGTATTCTGATTGGTTGTCAGACTCCCATGGGGCCATGCAGGAGCAACTGTGTAGGCTGTCCTGAGTCCCAAGCTTGCTTGAGCCTTGCTGGGTGATGATGTAATGAAAGGGCTTTCGGTAATTCCTATTATGGCTCTGCCTGAAGGAGGTTGATCTTTGTTATGTAGAATAGATTGGCCCAGGCCTTAATGGCCATTGACAAAGGTGGGGGGGGCTGAGTTTCTGCCTCCCTTTTAAGGGAAATATTCTGCCCTTTTAATATTTCCTAAAATATCTTATTTTCCTAGGAGAGGGTTGGGTGCTAACTTCCTACACAGGTAAAGCTCCCCGAGAAAAGCCTTTTCTTTTCTTTTTTTTAAAAAAATGCAAGCTACTTTCAAAGCAAATTGGTGTCTATTGGCAATCATATATATATATATATATATATATATATATATATATATATATATATATATATATATATATTTTAAATTGGATTTGTATACCGCCCTACTCCCGAAGGACTCAGGGCGGTGAACAGCCACAGAATAAAACACATAAATACAAAATTTAAAAACAGAATAAAACCGAATTAAACAATTTGGCCGAGACAAATTAAAAACACCCAATAATTTTAAAAACAAATTAAAAATTTCATTTTAAAGGGGAAAGATTTAGGCCGGCTTAATGGAATAAAAAAGTCTTGAGAGCGCGACAGATGGTGCGCAGATCCGGGATCCTCCGTATTCCGGGGGGAGCTCATTCCAGATAGTAGGTGCCCCCACAGAGAAGGCTCTCCCCCTGGGGGCCGCCAGTCAACATTGTTTGGCCGACGGCACCCGGAGGAGCCCCTCTCTATGAGAGCGTATTGATGGGATGTGTTCAACCTTTCTGACTCTGAGTTCTGCAGGCCAGATATAAGCCTCTCTGGATTTAAAAACCAACTCAGTGAGCTAGTTAACCATTGAATGTGGCTGGTTAAGAGTGATGCATAGTATTAATCCAACCTTTTCTCTCTTTTTCCTTTTTTCCAGAGTTCTTACAAAAGTAAACTTGATTTCTGTAATTAAAATGGCACTTGAGCAATTTGTACCAGCATTGGGATGGCTAAGATTATTGTGACTAATGCTGCCTAATGGAATTCCTGCTTCCTTTCCTTTCATACACAAATGCAGAATTACTTATCTGGAAGAACACAAGAAATCAGTGCAGTCGATGGGGCAGGATGGGGAGGGGGAGAGGGAGCAGGGAAGCCTTGTCATCTAGCATATCCTTCAACCTGAGCCAAGAGGAAATTTATTTCTACGTGCTTTGAACAAGCATTGAAACCAAACAATGACAGTCCTTCACAGCTGGCCTTTTTTAGAGCTCAGATGTCAACAAGATTTGAGGGTGTATATTTTATCTTGAGCAAGATTTAACTAAACAGAGCATGGCCAGATAAAAGAATCTTGGCAAAGGAGAGATGCTGCCAAACTATCAGCAGGAACAAGGTGAGAAACAACTACAGCATTTAGCACCCTCTTTCAGATGCAGCAAGTCAGCCATTTAAGGCTGCCAAAATTCTAGGAAAGATCTGCTTCAGCTGTATAAATAATCTAGAACAAGAGAGTTTGATCCTACTTTTTGGGGAGAGCCATCTAGAGATCACTGTTCTATGCCAGAAGCCAGAAAATCTTTTTTTTTTGGGGGGGGGGAACACCGTCCCATGGAACTCAGAATAATTTTGAATGGAATGCGGTGCAGCATTTGATTTGCCTATAGCAGTAAAACATTGCAAGTTTAAGTTTAAGTTTATTTTATTTGTCAAGCATATATAAGATAACAGATAAAAGTATTGTAGGAAGTTAGCACCCACCCCTTTCCTAGAAGAATGAAATATTTTAGAAAATATTAAAAAGGCAGAATATTATATTTCCCTGGTTGAGAAATGGAGAAATGTGTTTTAAAGACAAAGCAGCTCCCACCTTCCTGCCCCACCCTGCCAGAGGCAGAAACTCAATCCTTTGTCAAAGGACCATCATCTGCAACACAATAGGGCCCATCTAGCAACAGAAACTAACACAATGGGACTCATCTAGCAGCAGAAACTCACCACATGGCATCTAGGAGGATTACATCCCCAGTAAGGCTAGCTAAGACCCCCACCTCCTGGGAGTCTGACAACCAATCAGGATACTCTTTCGGGGCCCCAGGAAGTTCAAAGCCAGAGAGAGCATAAAACCCGGGGACTCACTGTATCTCATCCCTTTTTCTGTTCAGGAACTCAAACCATGTGGTCCTGTCCACCATTAAACCATCTTTCCAAGCAGTCTCCATGTTTCCAGTGTCTTTTTCCCCACTTGGAGCTGAACCCAGAAGGACATTTCTTCCAACAGTATAAACATAATTTGAATATATGAAAAGAGTAAGAGAAAAAAGGAATATTAGGACAGGGATGGTAGGCACACTGGTGCACTTATGCACGCCTCTTACAGACCTCTTAGGAATGGGGTGAGGTCAATAGTGACAGTTTAAGGTTAAAGTTTTGAGGGAAGAAACTACAGAGTCAGGTAGTGCATTACAGGCATTGACCACTCTGTTAATTAAATTAAATTAATTTAACTAAATTAATTTTAATGTTAATTAAAATTAATGTTAATGTAAAGTAGTCTAGCTTTTCCCCTCAGTTCCTTGTGCACATATTATTTATTTTTATTTATTTATTTTATTTGTCAAACATGTATAAGATAACAGATATAAGTATAAACATGATTATGAATACAGGATATGGATACGAATAAAAGGGATGGTAGGACAGGGACGGTAAGCACGTTGGTATTTTCTTCAATCAAGTTTGGAGCGGTTTACCTTAAGTTTGTATCTATTGTGTGCTCGTGTATTATTGCAGTTGAAGCTGAAGTAGTCATTGACAGGTAGGACATTTTAGCAGATAATTTTGTGTTCTATACTTAGGTCAGACCGAAGGCGGCGTAGTTCTAAATTGTCTAAGCCCAAAATTTCAAGCCTGGTAGCATAAGGTATTCTGTTGTATTATCTAACCTATTTTCTTACTGAAGAAATAAATAATTAAAACAAAGATGAGACCTTATGTGTCTTGCTGATGGCACTTATTTTGTCCCCTTTCAACTAGAATTATGAGTGGAATGGGTTCCTCAGAAGCCTCTTTAATCCCACTCTTGCAATATGCATTTCCATTTATAGCTTAACTAGCTCAAGACTCCACTTCCTTTAACAACATAAACAAATGTTGATTCCCCGCCCCACAAGACTAATACATTATAGTCCACATGTCTTGCTCTCACACAAGAAATCTGTTGCTTTTGAAATGCTTTAGTTGTTCATATGTCTCTTCTGGTCCATGAAGTGCGAATTGGAGCAGAGAGAGGAAACCAGCCATTATTATGATCCAAAGCAATTTTCATCCCATTGAGATGGGACCTTCCTGTTTCCTTTCGCTTCTGTGTTGTATGTTCTTCAGCATATGAAAAATGTACAGATGGTGGACAGCAACAGTCACTTACATTACTAACATTCTAAAATCGGAATTCCAGATTCCTAGAGGAGGAAAAGAAAATGAATCAATAGGCAATCGGGGTCTTCTTGATTTGGTGGGAGTAATTGCAATTCTGTAATTCCTATAGAAGGTCATTTCAGAGATCAGTATTAGATGTTTTATTTATTTATTTTTGTCAGCATGTATTAGATAACTAGAAAGGACTCAGTTATTTGGAAAATATAGATATAAGAAAAGCTTTACATTCCCACAAGGCAGTCTTCCTAAGTTTTGTGGTTGGGAAAAAGATAATGATTAAAGAGAAAAAGTTGAGATGGGAAGAGAGGGTCAGGGGTTGGGAAATTTTTAGGTTGAATGTGCATTCTCCAAGAACCAAATTAGATCTCTGGGTCAGAGGTTCTCCATGCTATAAGGTCTTTCATGGATGCTTTGGATGACAAATCATATCATCCATGTTAGTTGAGAAAGATATAAACTGTAGTCTCAAACACGTGGAAGAGATACATTGGTAAAGGGTACATTCATTCAACAAAAACAAGACTTGTTGGAAACATCACTGTGATCACTGTAATTTTCCTTAGCATTGAGAGGAAGGTGTACTGGTCCAAAAACCTGAAACTAAAGAGGAAGTATCAGGATTTTGTTCTAAGGATAAACAGAAAGTAAGAGAAAATTAGCAGCAATTAGGTTTCAGATTACCACCTTCCCTCTGGGAAATTAACAATGTCCCTCTACTGGAATATTGTTTAAATCCTATTCTTTTGTGATACGTTTTTCTTTGTTCAGCAGCACAGAACATTTCATTCTCTCGAGACAAAGAGTTTCCAAACAAGTCCCCACATGTTTATAAAGATGTCCACAATGTTTTTACATGACAGGACCTGATTTTAGCTGGAAATCTTTTAATTTGGTTTTGCAATACTCTTTTAATAGCAATGTTTTCTGAATCTGTTTTCCCATTTGTGAACGCGAGGTACCTCATTTCCCAATTATTCACATACACGCAAAGAGAGAGATAATGTGGATGAGACCTTTACACAGTTGGTCAATTATTTTCAAACCAATGGCTGAATGAACTACAATGCCCTTCAATGTTAATCAGTAACTTAAAAAGCACTTGAAAGATAACATGGGATTGACTTTATAAATGGAATACATCCAGATAGCTTATTGTCCTTTGAAACAGCAACAAACTATATTTATTCAACAGAGAACTCACGAGGACCTTTGCATTTTTAGGAAACTGGTGGGATTTAAGCATTCCTCATCATGAGAATGCACATTTTATGTCCTAGCACATGGGCTGCTATTATTAGAGACCCTGGGTGTTAAAGCCAAATGAGTTGAAATGTCAAATTTCTTATCTAACAGGAGGCCTAAATAAATAAATAAATAAATAACTTTATAACTTTATTGTCATTGTATACAGTATACCCATACAACGAAATTCACTTAACACCCAAAGACCAGGCCCAACACACATAACAATCCCCAAACACACTCCCACCCACCACAATTCTTCACCCCTAAACCACCCAAACATCCACACAACAGACCAAGTAATACTGTCCAACAGCTCACTGATGGTGGCCCTTTAGTTCATTGTTGAGTGTAATTATAGCTCTGGGATAAAAACTATTCAGAAAACGTGAATATGAATTAAAATTATGTATTTAATTTCGATAAAAATGAATCCTGCTACACACTTCTCTGTTTTTAGTGCCGTATTGGGATACAGCAAACATAGATCTAATTTAGTCTGTGCATTTCTCATGAGATGATGGGGTGTGGGAAAAATTTGACGGGAACTGTTATTTGCAAAAGAAGCTCAAACAGCCGGAAGTTAGCATCAAATCGATTTTTTGGGGGGGTTGTGACATTTCACAACTCTTAAAACTAAACATTCGGAATTGAAACAAGGGACATTTCATTCCCATCTTAGCAAAAAGAGAAAAAAAAAGATATTCCACAATAGATATCCCAAAGCTCTATTTCCCCTGATTGTATCATTTCCTATAACAAGTCTCACATCCACAACATGTACTTTGTTCTTTATTACCCTAGTGGGATTTCCCCACCTGCAGCAAAAGCAAGTAATGGAATCTCAGGGCTGTCTGTTTATTGATTCTTCGAGATAACATGTACTAACAAACATTCCCACCGTCAACAGGGGAGAAAAAGCACAGAAAATGCAGAAGGAAAATGCAGAAGGAAAGCACATTGTGCCACTTTTTCAAAGAAATTGGTTTCCAGATGAAAGAATCAAAGTATGGAAGAGTTCAGATTCATCTGTATAAGTACCCTGGGGGTAAAATGGCCTTTATTTTCTCCCCCAGAGTGATGAATCTGGTACCTAAAATAAAATTATTAGCAACATTTTTGAATGTGTGTCTGTATATACACATATGCACACACACACACACTGATATATGTGTTAGCAGTCCCTTGAGACCTGATTTAAAGATTTTAAAGGTTTCTCCAAGGTTGACAAGGGCTGATCTAAAGTAACAATTTTATTGTGTTCTCATAGTTGGATCATTCATGCTAAACAAATGTTCAACATTGAAGGACATGTCAATTAGGGTTTTTTTTTCCCCTTGCATTTTCTTTGTTGGCATGGAAGTTCTACCAGTAGGTGCTTAACATGGCCCTCAGGGCTGAAAATATGTAATACCATTCAATTTACAGTCTAACGCATTTGCAGCCTGCAGTCATTTATGCCTTACTATGAGTCTGCTGCAGTGTTTCTCAACCTCAGCTGCTTTAAGACAGAAGAACTTCAACTCCCAGAATTCCCAGGCCAGCCTGAATTTCCCAGCCTCACATCTTAAAGTTGTTGAAGTTGAGAAACACTGGTTGTCCACACAGGCACATCTTGAATATTGGGAGTTGGTCATCTGAAAGACTTTCTTATTCATAAAACAAAGGCCTTCAGACACAATTTAACAATGTAGATCAAAATGACAAACTAAGCATTGCGCCCATATTTTATTTATTTTATTTTATTTTATTTTTCAATTTATATACCGCCCTTCTCCCTGAGGACTCAGAGCGGTGCACAGCCAGAATTAAAAACATGAAATACAAATATTAAAAATAATTAAAATCTATATAAATTTGGCCCAAAATTTAAAAAACCACAAACCAATTAAACATTTAAAAATTTTAAAAAATTTCTTCCTAAGCCAGCCCGGCTTGCTGGAAAAAGTGGGTTTTAAGGGCACGGCGGAAGGCACTGTGGTCTTGGATTCTCCTTATCTCTGGGGGCAGCTGATTCCAGAGGGTAGGTGCCCCCACAGAGAAGGCTCTCCCCCTGGGGGTCACCAGCCTACATTGTTTGGCTGATGGCACCCTGAGGAGGCCCTCTCTTGATATGATGCAAGTGCCATCCATTTCATATTTTGGTATATTATAATGCATGTACTAAAAAGGTCAAAGCTTGCATCATGATAACACAAAGTTGTTTGTGTCATTTTCACCCCCTCTATGGTGATCTCTCGGTGGAGAAGTTGTAGGCATAGACAGGGCCCCCAATCACCCCTTTACTTGAAGACAAATATTATTTCCTATATATATCTTCTAACCCCAAAGTTTCTGCATATGACACCCATTGTTTGAACTTTTTCAGGTCATGTAAGCACATTTCGGATCAAAACACTCAACTGCAGCTGGCTGATAATTTTATTTACTAAAAGGGCCTGTGAGGCATTTGTAGAGCCAGAGATACTCAAAGGCTGACACTTTGTTTGCACTTTTCATTATTATTTTTTTGATTAAAAGAAACTTTAAGAAGTCAGATGAAGTATGATGCCTGGCCAGCCTCTTAGCAAAGCATCTACTATTTATTTGGGCTATTCCTGCTGAAGCTCTGATTCAAATTTGGAGCTCAGTTCAAGTTAAGCATTTATTTCAGAGAAATAATAGATTTGATCTGATTTTATAAAAAGCCATGCACATATTTTTTTTAAAAAACTTCATAGAATCCTCCAACTGAATTGAAAGCGCTTGACTTGATGTGTGGATTAATCCGACAATCTAAAGAATGGTTTGACAGAAACATCTTGGAATCAAATTGTCACATCTGCCTTCCTAGGCTATAGATATACATGAAGTGTGGTGGGAGGAATGGAAATATGTTAACTCAAATCTCAAATCTACAATCAAAAATTAATGGTTTATAAAAATATTAAAGTACAAAAGAACCTTTGAATTACAAACTATACTGACCCTTATCAGTTAGTGGGACTAGATTATTTGAAGAACTGCTACTCCACATTTACATTCAACCCACCCACCCGAGTGGGAAGGCAGGGTGGTATGTTTTGTACATTTATCAGAGTACATCTAGTGGGACCAAGAAAAGGGGCCTTCTCTGTGGTGGCTTCCTTCCTATGGAATATTATTCCCAAAGAGATAAGATTAGCCCCCACTTTGATACTTTTCCAGAACACTGTGTCAGTGGGCCAGGAAGACATGGAACCATTCAAATGGTTAGTTTGATTGTGTTTGTTACAGCTATGGGATGAATGGGGAGGGGGGTTATGGAGTTCTGTACTATGCATTTTTAATTTTGTCAGCTGCATGGAGTCACTGTGTATGAGTTGGGCAGCCATATAAATATATTTAATAAATAAATTGTATTAAAAATATTTCATATGATCAAAGGTATTCATCATTTTCAATAAAGTGACATTTATTGAGGTTCATGGAGATTCTCAGTCATCCAGGTAAATATATATATATATATATATATATATATTATCTATATCATCTAAAGAAAAGAAAAAAGAAATCCAGGGCCTTTCTTCTTATGACCCTTTGGGGTCATATTGATTTTTTTACCATGCCTTTTTCTCCCTTGCCATCCTTTTATTCTTATTGATTTAATTCCATATTGATCCAACCCTTTGACTCCAACTTTTCCTACTTTATGAAGAAAGTTGTAAAGCATAGCCATTATGACTGTAAAAGGCTTATTATTGGAAAAAAACCACTTTATTTTATAAATCTTTGCATTTTTAAAAAATATAATTCTCCCTTTTCTGTCTGTTGGCAGTTATAGCAATAGCAACAACACTTAGACTTATATACCGCTTCATAGTGTTTTACAGCCCTCTTTAAGTGGTTTACAGAGTCAGCATATTGCCCCCAACAATCTGGATCCTTGGAAGGATGGAAGACTGAGTCAACCTTGAGTCAGTCAGCCGAACTCCTGGTTGTGGGCAGAATCAGCCTGCAATACTGCATTCTAACCACTGCACCACCACAGCTCTTATAGATATAGCCAAATATAGGTGGTCCCCAAAATTACAATGGAAATAGGAACCGGAATTTCCATCATCAAGTGATGAGGACATAAAGCAGGATGTCATATGACTGTTTAGCGATGGCAGTCCCAGTTGCTGTTGTCACCCTAGAACCACGCAGGTTGTTAAGCAGGAAGAAAGAAGCGGGAATCCCAGGTGAGGAATGGTGTTGGTACCAGGGGACATATGTGTGTATGTATGGGAGGGTGTTGAAGGCATTATGACAGGACCACCCCAAGATTACTTATGACTCAGAGTTGAAGTTCCAATATCACCCTCCTGTGGTCATGTATTACATTTTGGGTGCTCGACAACTGGTACATATTTACAGCTGTTTGCAGTGTCCCTGACTTATATTTATTATAATTTGTATAATATATAATATTGTATTTATTATATATTTTATATTATATATAAAAAGTATAACTATTTATTATAATTTTTGTTGAAAAATAGTATTTACTTCCAATTGCTCATTTCAGACAATAGATTTGGTTAATGACTGCAATACTCACTTAACGAGAACATGGTTCATTTAACGACGACTGCAACAATAGTTTCAATGCTTAACCAGTGCTATGAACCCTAATTTCATGCTCAATTACTGTCATAAATCTAGGACTACCTGTAACACATTGTTGTCCACACCACTGTACTTCTCGTGTTTTGAAGATCAATTGGGATAGGAACAGATCTATGAACATTTATAAAGAGCCTTCAAACAAAGAAAACACTCAGTTCTTTTTTCTCTCTCTTGTGAAGTGTACCTGGAAGCAAAAATGCAAAACAAAACAAACAAACCACACTATGTATCCTCAGTAAAGGAATTATAATGGAGGGAAGAGCCGAGGATTTTGTTCAGTATCTGCATGACAAAATCACTCAGATTCTGGAAGATCTAGACTCCAACTGGGTAGGACCAGCGAGAGTGATGGAGGCAGGTCTTGAGAATGTTATCTGGGATGAGTTTGATCCTGTGACCCCAGATGACGTGGACAGGATTCTGGGTAGATTGAACACGACCACATGTTTGTTGGACCCGTGTCCCTCCTGGCTGGTGCTGGCTTCCCGGGAATGACGCGAGGCTGGCTCCAGGGGATTATAAATGCTTCATTGGGTGAGGGTGCCTTCCCCGCCTCCTTGAAGGAGGTGGTGGTGAGGCCTCTCCTCAAGAAGCCCTCCCTGGACCCAGCAGTATTGGCTAATTATCATCCAGTCTCCAACCTTTGCTTTGTGGTGAAGATTGTTGAGAGTGTGGTTGCGCGACAGCTTCCCCAGTACCTGGATGAAACGTCGTATCTGGATCCGTTCCAGTCGGGTTTCAGGCCTGGGTACAGCATGGAAACGGCATTGGTCGCGTTGATTGATGATCTCTGGAGGGCTCGGGACAGGGGTTGCTCCTCTGTCCTGGTCCTGTTAGATCTCTCAGCGGCTTTTGATACCATCGACCATGGTATCATGCTGCACCAGTTGGAAGAGTTGGGGGTGGGAGGCACCATACTACGGTGGTTCTCCTCCTTTCTCTCCGACTGGTCGCAGTCTGTGTTGACAGGGGGACAGATGTCGACCCCGAGGCCCCTCATATGTGGGGTGCCACAGG
This sequence comes from Pituophis catenifer annectens, assembly GCF_029215685.1. Taxonomy (NCBI): domain Eukaryota; kingdom Metazoa; phylum Chordata; class Lepidosauria; order Squamata; family Colubridae; genus Pituophis; species Pituophis catenifer. The sequence continues at coordinate 268,548,167 of NW_027256882.1, read as the reverse complement.
GATCGGTCCTCTCGCCCCTTTTGTTCAACATTTATGTAAAGCCGCTGGGCGAGATCATCCATGGTTTCGGGGTGAAGTACCATCAGTACGCTGACGACACTCAACTGTACATCTCCACCCCGGACCACCCCAACGATGCCCTTGAAGTGATGTCCTGGTGCCTGGAAGCCGTACAGATCTGGATGGGGAGAAACAGGCTCAGGCTCAACCTATCCAAGATCAAGTGGCTATGGTTTCCGACGTCCCGATATAGTCAGCTGGTGCCATCGCTGACTATTGGGGGTGAATCATTGGCCCCCACGGAAAGGGCTCGCAACTTGGGCGTCCTCCTGGATTCATAGCTGTCTTTAGAAGAGCACTTGACGACCGTGACTGGGAGGATTTTTCATCAGGTTCGCCTGATCCGCCAGTTGCGTCCCTTTCTAGATCAGGACTCTCTACACACAGTCACTCATGCCCTTGTCACCTCTTGTCTGGACTATTGTAACGCTCTCTACATGGGGCTCCCCTTGAGGTGCACTCGTAGGCTCCAACTGGCGCAGAGTATGGCCGCGCGGGTGGTTATGGGAGCGACGTGGAGTTCCCATGTAACACCTCTCCTGCGCAAGCTGCACTGGCTCCTGGTGGCCTTCTGAGTGCGCTTCAAGGTTCTGGTTATCACCTTTAAAGCGCTCCATGGCTCAGGACCTGGTTATCTACGGGACCGCCTGCTACCACCAATAGCCTCCCACCGGCCAGTACACTCCCATACAGAGGGGCTCCTCCGGGTGCCATCGGATAAACAATGTTGACTGGTGGCCCCTAGGGGGAGAGCCTTCTCTGTGGGGGCACCTACGATCTGGAATGACCTCCCCCCGGAGATACGGAGGATCCCGGATCTGCGCACCTTCCGTCGCGCAGGCACTGATCTACTCATGTATTTTTGCAGGCACCGGTCTACTCATTTGTTTTCTTTTAACACTGATCAGCTGTAGGGCAGCCCTTTGAAGCCCCAGGGCAAGAGTTTAAACAGTTTTTTTTCCCTCTAGCCATCAGCTGGGACTCAGGAGGCAGCAATAGATTGGGGGTGGGGCTAAATAAAAGGTAAGAATAAAGCGGGCGGTGGGGGGCAGGGGGCGAGGGGGACAGAACCAGTTTGGTGATGTCATATGTCACCGCTACCGGCTCGGCGGAACCAGGAGGAACCGGGAGGAACGCACCACTGGTGTGAATAACTAAAACATTATCTTTATCATGATAAATTAAAAATCTGTCACTTCTTATCTTTTCCAGTTCTTGGAAAAATTAAAAGCAAATGCTTTGAAGAGACAGACTGAAAAAGAAACAGTCAAGGAAACATGTCTCTGTGTAGGCATGAGGTTGATAGCTAGACACAAAGATACAGAAGACTAGATATCTAATCCGTTTTTGTCCAATTCCAAGTACAGATACAACATGAAAGGATTTCTTAGAGGAAAATGTTAATTCGCCCTTCCACTTCTCTGAAGAATTTATCGAAAAATGGGGATTATAAATTATGTGTAGCCAACAGAAACTGAGAGACAGGACCTGTTCTTACAAAACTGTAGCTTGGCTGAAAATGCTATGTATGAGTGTCATTCTAAACTATCCTACATTACAGAACTGCAGAAAAAACAATTGCTACCAACCTGCCTTCCATTGAGGACCTGTATACTGGAAGAGTCAAAAAGAGGGCTGTGAAAATATTTACAGACCCCTCATATCCTGGACATAAATTATTTCAACTCTTATCCTCAAAACAATGCTATAGAGCACTGCACACCAGAACTAGACACAAGAACAGTTTTTTTCCTGAATGCTATCACTCTGCTAAAAAAATAATTCCCTCAACACTGTCAAACTATTTTCTAAGTCTGCACTACTATTAATCTTCTCATTGTTCCCACCACCCATCTCCTTCCACTTATGACTGTACCCTATTTGTACCCTATGACTATAATTAAGTGTTGTACATTATGATTCTAGATGAACATATCTTTTCTTTTATGTACACTGAGAGCATATGCACCAAGATAAATTCCTTGTGTGTCCAATCACACTTGGCCAATAAAAAATTCTATTCTATTCTATTCTATTCTATTCTATTCTATTCTATTCTATTCTATTCTATTCTATTCTGGAGAAATCTGCAAATGTTGGTATATGAAACTGAGCAAAATGAGGCAATCTTCAAAAAAGAGAAATATATTGTATTCCTTCCAAGAGAGAGAGAGAGAGAGATGATTGATTTTTGATACCCAAGTTGTACAGATACCAATATAGCACGGAACTGTTTTCTGTACCTTTCGGACTAGTTCTAACCACATATTAAAAGCAGTTTCAAATTAACTGTATCATCTGGACCTATCCCAGTAGGTTATCTCTATCCCAAAGCTGATCCCATTAGCTGAATAATCTTGACCTATCTGCCAAAGAACTCAGATGCAATCACTTCTGTCACTGAAGCAGCATTGCAGCAACTTATACTTCAAATATCCTTCAATCAATATTTTTAGATTTATACTGTATGACAATATTGAACTGCACTTTTTTGTTTACTGCAGATAATATGCTAGACAGTAAAGTGTATACAGTACTTGCATTCAAGATCAATTGCTGCTATGGAAACAGAATGCAGCGAGTTTAAATGCAATTATCATTTATTTTGCTTTGCTCTTGACTTACAGGGTTAAATAGAGCAGAATGACTGGCTGAAGCATCTGATGGTTGGCTAGATATCTGATAGTTACAGTAGATATCTGATAGTTACAGGGCCTGGTGGCTCAGCAGACTAAAAGCATTGTGATTAACACCAGCTGTCTGCAATTACTGTAAGTTCAAATCTCACCAGGCTCAAGGTTGACTCAGCCTTCCATCCTTTCTAAGGTAGGTAAAATGAGAACTCAGTTTGTGGGGGCAATAAGCTGACTTTGTATAAATATACAAAAGTATGAAGGCTATTGCTTAACGCATTGTAAGACGCCCTGAGTCTCCGGAGAAGGGCGGCATATAAATCAAATTTAAAAAAAAAATTGAGGGTACAGCTATTTAAAAGAAACTGCATGATAATCCTGAAATTAAAGCAAGGACATTTGAGTCTAAGCTTGGCACTGTTCCAGGAGCATAAATGTAGAATTTCTTTCCTTCATTTGTGCTTAATATCTAGCAATAAAGATAAATCGGGACTTTCATTTCTAGATTGTTGTGGTTTGGGAAAAGACTGGCATAATAATTTGGAAGGAAGGAAGGAAGGAAGGAAGGAAGGAAGGAAGGAAGGAAGGAAGGAAGGAAGGAAACGAAACATGATTTAATTTTGTAATTCCATTGAAATTCAGAAATAGATTGTCATGGTCTCTTTGTCATGGCTAGTCAAGGGAAGACTAATTTAATCCTATAAAGAGATGTCCTTGCATGATATTTATTTCTAATTAGTTAGTAACCCTTCAAGCTTTCTTCTCCTGGCTGTGCTTTATACTGATGTTCATTTTAGATGATTTTGCTGTTACTCTACATTTATGCACCAGTTCTGATGCTCAATCTGTTCATTGCTCAACTCTTGGCAATACATTGGTGGTTATGGAACAGTTCTGGCATCATTTCCAAAGTCTGCTCTCCTACACCCTGCTATCTGCCCCAGTCTATGTAGATCACAATGAGAGAGCAGTGGATTCATCAAAACAGACTTTGCCCATAGCATAAACAGTCCATTAATATCTGCACCAACCTCCAGTTGTTTGTCATAAATGTACATACAACACAGCAACTACTTTTTTAAAAAGGTCTTACTTTTATTCAATCTACTGTATGAGGAAGTGGTGAAATCCAAGGTTTTTTACTACCGGTTCTGTGGGCGTGGCTTGGTGGGTGTGGTGTGCTTGGTGGGTGTGGCAGGGAAGGTTACTGCAAAATCTCCATTCCCACCCCACTCCAGGGGAAGGATACTGCAAAATCCCCATTCCTACTCCACTCCAGGGGGAAGGATATTGCAAAATCTCAATTCCCACCCCACTCTGGGACCAGCCAGTGGTGGTATTTGCTGGTTTTCCGAATTACTCAAAATTTCTGCTACCGGTTCTCCAGAACCTGTCAGAACCTGCTGGATTTCACCCCGGTATGAGGTCTCTAAACATCAACATCAAATTGATGGATCATCATCATCATTTTATGGCAGAACACCAAAACAAAGGGTGTCCTTTCTGAGGGAAGAAGTACCTTTCTGGATTTTATATTGCTTCCTCCAAATTTTAGTCCTCTCATTGAACTATTCCTGGCTTTCTGATGCTTTTGGTCCCCTCACTATGCATGCTTATCAGCTTACTCAGTCATGCATGCCATGATGCTTGTTCCCCTTCCTTACCCACACTTTGGCTTATTTGGTCCACCATCCAGTACCAAATGCACTTATTCATCATGTTCACTCAGTCTTTGATAACACCCTTGGGTTCACTTGTTTCTGCTCCCTATACTGCATTCTACAGAGGAATTATTGAGTCTGTCATCTGCATCTCTATAACTGTCTGGTTTGGTTCTGCAACCTAACAAGGCAGACACAGACTTCAGAGGATAATTAGAACTGCAGAAAAAACAATTGCTACCAACCTGCCTTCCATCGAGGACCTGTATACTGCATGAGTCAAAAAGAGGAATGTGAAAATATTTACAGACCCCTCGCATCCTGGACATAAACTGTTTTAACTCCTACCTCAAAATGATGCTATAGAGCATTGCACCTCAGAACAACTAAACACAAGAACAGTTTTTTCCTGGACACCATCATTCTGCTAAACAAATAATTCTCTCAACACTGTCAAACTATTCACTAAGTCTGCATTACTATTACTATTAATCTTCTCATTGTTTCTATCACCCATCTCCTCCCACTTATGACTGCATGACTGTAACTTTGTTGCTTGTATCCTTACGATTTATATTGATATTGATGGTTTCCCAGTATGATTTGATTGCTTATTTGTACCCTATGACTACCGTTAAGTGTTGTACCTTATGATTCTTGACGAATGTATCTTGTCTTTTTATGTACACTGAGAGCATACGCACCAAAGACAAATTCCTTGTGTGTCCAATCACACTTGGCCAATAAAGAATTCCATTCTAATCTAATCTAATCTAATTTTCTGAAAAGCCAGCAATTTAGCTAAATTGTTAATGAAAGCAAGATATATATTTTTAGACAGAATGTTTAAATAATCTGTTTCAAAAGGCAAGTGAACCAGATTACTGCCCTAATAATACAGAGAATAGAATGGGCAAGTTTGTCATTGAATGGTTCCTGCCTTGGCACCAAAAATTGCAGTACCACTTCTAAATCATCCACTGAATCTTGATTTTCATCCTCAATTCTCCTCCTATGTAGGTCCTAACCAGGGGTGGGCTGCTGGGGGTTTGCAGGGTTCGGAAGAACCTCTAGCTAAGATTCTGTGCAGTTTGGAGAACTCCCAAATCTCAGTCCTGGCTGGGCCTGCCCCGCCCCGCCCTGCCCCCCTGCTCCGCCCCGCCCAGGAGTCCCCAAGCGGCCCGTTTTGGATGGAGGAAAGTGCAGGGCGCGTGAAGGCTCAGGGAGAGCAAAAAACGGGGCTACCGGAAGCCCATTTCCAGCCTCCAGAGGGCCTCTGGAGCAGTGGTGGGTTTCAACTGGTGTTACCACCAGTTTGCTTCGCTCACACACTTATACCTTGTATATTTCAATATGTATTAAAATGCAAGTTTGATTTTGTTTTTAAAATGCAGATGATTAATAAGACATATTTGTAAATCCGTCCCAAATGAGAGACTAAGACTCCCATCTCTAACAGCTTTTATCTTGACATTGGCCCCATTTGATGGCTTTCAGTCCAGCCATATAGGCATAAAGCCAAAAGGTCTCTTGAAATGCAGATTCTTATGATAGGAATCCCAGAGCCATTCTTACTAGGAAAGATAAACCACTTCTGTAAGAGCCATCTGGATGGACATTTAAGTTCATCTCCATAGTCTGCGAAAAGCCAAATGTAAGACAAACAGCATTTACACAGAATAATTTAGAAAGCTGAAGATTCATCTAGCTTGACATGAAAAGCTTCAATCTCCTGAGCAAAATATAACCCAGGACACGAGCTGCCACTGACATGTACCCGAACAGTTAAACTCTATGATGTTTTAGTCTGGAAGGTCTTTCAGAACAACATAACCCTCTGATTTTATCTTCTGTGATGTCTCCTTTGAGCCTTTTTTGCATGAAAAGCTCTTACAGTACAACAGATGGATAAGTACTGAGGAAGCAGAGTTATTATTAGTGAAGTACTTACCATATAATTGCTAACCACATTCCTGTGAATTTCCAAAAATATGAAGACATTAACTTGCTGCAGCTACAAGTGCACTCAAGATGTGTCATTTTGGCATAGCTTCTAGTTCTCAACAAAGAAAGCGCTGAGCACCAACAGATGTGACTGTATGTGTGGGGGGGGGAGGGGGTATTTTTGGTTCAGCAAAGAGGCACAGGATCAGAAAGGGAGGGGTTTGTTTTCAGCTGTAAAATCAAAGGGGCAGTTAAACCCAATAATACATTTGAAAATCTGCCCTCAATAATATAGGGACTTAATACTAGCAATTAACTTCCCCCTCTTTTTTTCTAATTCTATAGGACTATAGTTCAGAGCCGGGCAATCTGCTCCACCTCCCATATGCTCTAGCCACTGGGTCCAGTGATGGGGATAAAGTGTGATGAAGTTAAACTACATCAGTCCATAAACAGACCAACACTCTATGGAGGCTATCTCTAAAAATTATTCTAAAATTTGTATCATTATGCAGAATGCAGATGTCATTTATTGTCCAAATGTAACAAGCATTATGGTAGAAACTGCATTAGGAAATTGGCATTATCTGGCTTTTAGATTCTAGGACAGTTCAAATTACTGAATTGACATACTATAGATCTGATTTATTTTATTTATTAAATTCATGTGCTGCCCATCTCATCTAGAGGTGACCTCATAGCAGTGTGAAGATCTTCTTTTTTATTTTTTTTTATTTTTAAACAAAGCAAATAAAACAACCATCATCCATTACAATTACAGAAAGTGTGTCGATCAGTTATAATTCTTTTGTGCTTAATCCCATATCCAAAATTTACAGGTTATTTAATTTCTCTTATTTAACAATTTATTATATCCCTTTATACTATTATTCTCATTTAATAATTATTTAACAATGGCTTGTCTCCCGTAAAATACTGCTTCATATATTTTATTATTACATTTATTTCATATTTTGTATTTCATTTCCATGCTTTATTATCTAGCCATTGATAAAATAAATCCCATATCATATAATATTGTTTATCTTCCTGTTCTCTAATTTCAAATGTCAATTTACTCATTTCAGCACATTCCATAACTTTCTTATTAACTTCATCTTTAGTAGGTATTTTCTCATTTTTCCAATTTTTAGCAAATACAATTCTAGCCGCTGTTAAAACATTCACAATTAAATATCTCAGTTCTCTATTATATGTTTCTGGTAAAATCCCTAATAAAAATATCTCAGGTTTAAAGTCAATGGGTTTCTTTGTCATTTTTCCCAACCATGTGTGGATTTTAGTCCAATATCTTTTAGCTTCTACACATTTATTTTTATTTTTTATTTTATTTTATTTTGAATTTGTATACCGCCCTTCTCCCTGAGGACTCAGGGCGGTGAACAGCCAAGTAAAAACATCAAGTACAAATATTAAAATACACTTAAAATATACATATATAAATTTGGCCCCATTAATTAAAAACAATAAACAAAACACTTAAAAACACTTAAAAATGTCCACCACATATGGTAATATGAGCCTGGAGTCTGATGACATTTCCAACATTTCTCCAATTTGTTCTTGAGCATTCTGGCTATTCTCGTCGGGGGCAGATGCCACCTGTAAAACATCTTATACAAATTCTCCTTATATGCTGTAGCAGTGTGAAGATCTTCTTGATCATTGTTGCTTTATGGCAAAGTTTTTCAAATTGTGTTCTACGAAACACTTGCATTCTGTAAGAATTGGATGGGATTCTAAGAGAGACCAAAAAGGGAAAAAAAGTTCATTCAAACACATTCCATTTTCTAATAACAGAGCTTTGCTTCTTGACCAGCAGTTATACATATATAGTTTAATATATATATTAGACAAACAGGTTGTGCAGGTTGAAGTTTAAAAGTTGAAGTCCTGCTTTACAGCGTATCTGCACTTACCATTTAAGCTTCAGTCCTAGGCTCAAGACAGCTAGACTCTAAGTCACTTTAACTAAAATGAATAAAAAAATCCAGTTTAGTCTGGGACACATTGGCAACAATTTTCAAGGTACTTAGGTCTGCAAGATGTATCAAAACAGACACGTTTTGATATAGAGATGTCCATGGTACACATGTTCCTAGTACACATGCTGATATGCATTAAACATAATAGCAGTAGCTTTGTCACAGAGGATGAACTTCCAAATATCCTCTTTTTCTTTGTAGATATAAATAAGCCTAGAAATGCAACATTTTGAAAAAGAAAACCATGATTAGAGTCTTTGTTGACATGGCTGAGTAACTTAGTTTGTAAAAGTCAGGCAGTTCATAGTCTTGCATACATTTTCTTTACATTTGAAAAATGAATTTGGTGTTCAGAGTCAATTTGTTAAAGAGCAAAGAATATTAATCTAACCCCAAAGTAAAAGAAAGAAGCTAAAAAAAAAGTATGGTGTGGATGGAGAGAGGGTGATCTTTAACTATCAGCAACCCAGGCATGGGGAATAATTTAGAAAGAAATATCACATCTTTCTTAAACTTGCAAATTCTACACGGAAACAGTGATGCATGCAAATATTTTCTATCCAGCCCAGGTAGGATCATAATGGTGTCTAGGTCACTGTAAGGAATAACTTCATTATTAGCCAAAACATTACAAATTGTTTTGACTATCCTACATGTCCTCCTCTCATAGTGGAAAGCTTGGACCTTTATTTTATTATGAAAACCAAGTCACAAAAATCACAAGAAATCATTTAGTCTTGTGTTACCATCTCTTCTGAAAATTCAATTCCCAGTCTCCACCTCCAGCTGTCACTAAGCAGTAGCTATTCCATCAAGCTGCAGCAAGCTGATAAGAAACAAGGTCATTCTATGAGTTCTTATAACACATGCACACACAGAGAGAGACTAAACGCTATAGTTCTTAACAGTTTTCTATTTTCTCTTAACCGTTTTCAGCATTGAACATTGTAAGAACCATTACTGGACTTTTCAAAATTAACGCTTATTTTTTTCCTCCCAGGTCCATCATTCCTGCTTCATGTGTAATAATAATAGTTTTAGTGCGTAAATTTGAGATAAAATGTTGTGATCCTTTTATCTAAATAATAGATAAAATATTTTAAATTAAGAACCCTTTGCACCATATATGCAGGATATTTTTCCCTGTAATTCAAATAAATAAATAAATAAATAAATTACTATCCCTAATTATTACATAACTGCCTAATCAGACTTGACTTTCAGATTGTTTTTGCCTTCAGTGAATTAGTCATTAACTATTGCTTTGATAATGGTTTCAAGTAGAGTTACTAGAGGAACCTCAGAAATCTTGTAGTTAAATGTCATTTAGTATTTTAGTTGCTTTGAATATCTTTTTGTTGTTGCTGCTGCTGACAATCATATCTCTTTAAAAGGAAGAATGGAAGGGTTAGATCTTGACATGCTTAGAATAGAGTTATTAAAATAAATAGGATTAAAGGCATCCTTTTTAGAAGGGCTAGTGTTGTTAAATGAAATAAATGAGAGTTCTGCTACTAAAAATAAACTGTCCTTTGACTAGTCTGTATTATTCATGATAAAACTCTACATTTGCTTTGATGTTCATTTTTTTTAAAGCTAGGCTGTTTTCCAATCATCCAATTGTCAACTGTCTCCAAAACATTGTGTTCTGTTTCAGACCTCTTCCATCTCCATAATCCAGACGTGATGCAGCCAACTTGAACTGTAAAATGTTAAGACTACCAGTCCTAGGCTGCAAAAATCCAGAACACTAGTAGATAGCAGCAAAGACATATAGAAAACTTTAATTGTCATCTAGTCTTTGCATGTATTTTTTGCACCTCACATTTGGAATCTCTTTATGTTGCAGATTTTTTTGTGTGTGAGATCCACTGAAAATAGGGCAAGAAGCACCAATATTGACCAAATGTACAGTCTATTCTGAGGTTGCAAACCTTTCCAGCTGGATGTATCAACCATTCAGAAAATGTCTAGCTTGATTCTACTGTCATCTCTCTCTCTCTCTCTCTCTCTCCCTCCCTCCCTCCCTCCCTCCCTCCCCCTCCCCCTCCCCTCCCCCTCCCCCTCCCCCCCTCTCTCTCACACACACAAGAAAAACAATACATTTCCAAAAATGTTTAAGAATAATTGTCCAAACACTTAGGACTGTATTTGTCAAAGCATTTGAGTCACAAAATCTGACACCATATTCTGCAGCCCCCTTTTCCCATTGTTTCAGTGTCTCACTTTATGTGAATTTACTTTATGTAAAGTTTTTGGGGACTGTAACTTTAGCATCAAACAAGGGAAGCTCTACTAGTTCACAGGCGCTATCTACAAGCGCACTCTGATTTTTTTCTAAATAAGGAAAGCAGCATTGTGCATCCACTGAATACCCCATCCTTTGGGGGCATGCAAAAGAGGAGAACTTGCATTACAACACTGCAATACTATTTCATCAGTCTTGGTCCCTCCCCCCCCTCCCCATACTTTACATACTTTATATATGCATGTTATACACATTGGTATTGAAATATTTCTCCTTTGTATCTTTCCATCATTGCTGTGTTTAGAAAAGCCGTGCGTGCCCTTGCTTTCATCATCATCAGCTCAGTTACACTATTTGGACAAGATTTTTGAATTCATGAGGAAAGACTTAAGCGGACTGATAAGAATTAGCCTGATTGTAAGGGCACAAGTCAGCTGTGTTTGCAAGGCCCACTGAGACTATATTGTGGAGGTTGCCATAAAAGATTAAATGCTTTTTATGATTAAGGATATTATTAATAACATGTTAAAAAATAAGTCATTTAAAAATAAAAATTCAAATACTGGCACACTTCTAGTTGCAGAAAATGTTGAACAAGGAAACATTGTTATTGTAAAAGTAAGGAAGCTTTACCATTTCCAAAGATCATCCATTTTTTGCAATTCATTTGAAAAACCTTGGAAGGAGAGAATACATCCAAGGTATTTGCTCTTCTTGTGATAAGTAGAATAACTACATAGGGTCAACAGTTTGCATTCTATTAATAAAGTTTGCACGTTTAAGAGACCAACGCCACTCCTGGCATCTGCTTCATCACCTTCCTAGAAATAACATTAAATTATCAATATATTTCTTGGTGCTAGGGAGAATAAAATGAGTCAAAACAAGCTCTTCTGTCACTATGGTCAATTTGGTTCTATTTTGATCACATGAGCTCCATGAGCCGTTTTTTTTGGAATGCTGGAATTTCACGCTGGTTAAGAATACTGGAAACTATGTTTTACCTAGATTTTTATTTCTGTTCCAAATGATACCTGTGCTTAAGAAAGATGAAAATCTGAGAGAATGGCAGAAAGGTGTTAATACTTTTATTTGGGCTGGGAAAAAACCCAGAATAAAAATGAAAATTATACAAGATACACGTGAAAGAGGGGGTCTTAAAATGCCTAATTTAAGATTATATTATGAAGCAGCGGTTTTATCACAAATCAGTGATTGGTTTAATTTAACTGAGGGGAGAATTTTGAATTTAGAAGGTTATGATTTGTTATATGGATGGCATGCTTATTTGTTATATGACAAAAAAGTGGATAAAGTATTTAAGGTTCATATATTAAGAAATGCTTTGTTAAGGGTTTGGAAAAAATATCAATATAAGTTAAATTATAAGATACCTTTATGGGCAAATCCTAGACATGCAATAGAAAATATAAGTATAGAACAAAAACAGGAGGTGATTACATATAAAGAGCTTCTTATTATGGAAAGGGGGGTAATGTATTTGAAATCTTTAGATATACTGAGAGAAGAAGGTATAATTTATACATGGTTTCAGTATGGTCAACTTCAAGCTAGATGGAAGGAAGATCAAAAAATTGGCTTTGTGCAAAATGAGGAGAATTTGGTAAAACAAATTAGAGATCAAAAACAAATGCATATTAAAAGGTTGTATAATGCTTTATTGGAAATAGATTCTGAGACGGAATTGGTTAAAGACTGTATGATTAAATGGGCACAAAATTTTCAAGAGCCAGTAATGATGGAAACTTGGGAAAAGATTTGGATTAGAAATGTGAAATTTACACAAGCACAAAATTTAAGAGAAAATTTTTATAAAATGTTTTATAGATGGCATTTAGATCCTAAAAAATTATCATGTATGTATTCTAATGTGCAAGCTAAATGTTGGAGATGTGACTGTGATGATGCAACTTATTATCATATATGGTGGACTTGTAGAAAAATCAAAGCATTTTGGATAAAGATTTGGTGGGTGATGCAGAATATTCTTAAAAAGAGACTGAAATTTACTCCACAGTTGTTCTTACTGGGTATAACTACGGACTGTACAGTTGCAGAGACTAAATTGATTTTGAACTTGATAACAGCAGCAAGATTGTTGGTAGCACAATACTGGAAGAAGGACTTTTTGCCTACTATTGATGACTGGATATTGAAAGTAACTAATTTAGCTGAAATGGCTAAAATTTCAGCATATCTGAAGGATCACACACAAGAAAGGTACATACAGGACTGGAGAAGATGGATTGATTATATACAAAATAAGTATCAGACCAAAAAATATCAAATAGCTTATGAATGATTTCTTTTATTTGTATAAGCGCTATATAAGTGACATTAGAAGTATTATGTTTAAGAAATAGGATTTTATATATGGGGGGTTAAGAATTTTTTTTTATAGGGATGTTAGTTTAATGATTGGTTATGCAATTTAGATTATTGTTAAAGATCAATAGAAATACCTTGTGTTCTGCTCTGGGAAGTCGGGGAGGGGGAGGGGGGTTGGGGGGGTTGTGGGGGGTTGTGGGGAAAATATGTTTGTTTTTAAAACTTTTTCAATAAAAAAAAAAAAGAATACTGGAAACTGTAGTTCCAAGATATTTCCAAGGCACCAGATTGAGGAATATGGTTTTAATGGTGAGGGCTGCTTGAGCTTCAGCTACCTGTCACATTAAACATGCATAGTTTAATGGTTTAACAGTTTAAAAGTAGCTGAATAGGATCCAACTCCCAGATATGGATAACAACTCCCTTGTTTTCCTGCCAAAAGTAGCAAGTTAGGGAAACATGAATACATACCCACAGCCACACAAAAGAAAAAAAGTGAAATCCTCTTCACGCTTGTAGTGAAGCAGGGCATGTTGGCTTTTTCCTCTTTTTCTTTATTTTTATTAGAATTTTTGAATACAATAGAAGTATAAAAATTAAAAGAAAATAGAGAACTATGACTTCTGCACTTCTTTCTCTTAAGTAGTTACCATCTTACTCTTTCCTTTTCCACTTTATTCCTTTTTAATCCCCAAATCCATAAGCCATCGATTCAGTCTTTTATCCTTCCAGATAATGTCCTTATAAGGTTTCCAGTCTTTCAAAAATGTCTTTATCATTTCTCCCCTGACCAGCATGCTGGTTTCTTTTTCTGATAAAAAAGAAAGAAAACTTCTATACTGAAGCTAGCATTTTAACTCCTTGCTTAGTATTCATTTGAATTACAGGTTGACTGTCCATCTCAAATTCAGGGGATTCCAGTGATAAGCAAAATATTCAAGCATCGGATGTCAATGATTCAGATACTGCCCAGCTATAAGTGAGAAATGAAACATGCATCCACAGACTGTTGGAGAGATAATCAAATTGCATACATAGGAATAACATATGAGCAAAATTGGATGTCTTCCAAATATATATAGGTAGCCCTTGATTTTCAGCAATTAGTTTAACAACCCTCCAAAGTTACAACAGCATTGAAAAATGTGACTTATGATTGGCCCTCGCTTTTACAGGTCATCACAACATCTTCATGGACACATGATCAAAATTTTGGTGCTTGGCAACTGGAATGTATTTAGGATGGTTGTAACATTTTAGGCAGTGGTGGATTGCCCCCGGTTCTCACCAGTTCTATAGAACCAATAGTAAAACTGGTGGGAGACTCCACCCACCGATCCCAACGTCATCAAAATGCTTCGGCGCATGCACAGAAGAGCATGCGCACGCATTGCGAACCGGTAGTAAAGGTAAGTAGAACCCACCCCTGATTTTAGGGTCATGTAATGAGAGATGCAGTGGCTCAGTGGCTAAGACACTGAGCTTGTTGACCAGAAGATCACAGTGCAGTGGTTCAAATCCCTAGTGCCGCGTAACAGGGTGAGCTCCCGTTACTTGTCCCAGCTTCTGCCAACCTAACAGTTCGAAAGCACTTAAAAAATGCAAGTAGAAAAATAGGGATCACCTTTGGTGGGAAAGTAACAGCACTTTGTGCACCTTCGGCATTTAGTCATGCTGGCCACATGACCACGGAGACGTCTTTGGACGGCGTTGGCTCTTCGGCTTAGAAACGGAGATGAGCACCACACTTAGAGATGGAAATGACTAGCACGCATGTGCAGGGGAACTTAATGACATTTGTGACCTTCCTGGCTGGCTTCCAACAAGCAAAGTCAATGGGGGAAGCCAGATTCTTTTAATGACTACATGATTCACTTAACAACTGAGTCATTTAATTACCGACCATGGCAAAAAACACTCATAAAATTGGTTGCAACTCACTTAATGACCTCCTTGCTTAGCAACATACATTCTGGTCCCAGTTGTAGTTGTAAGTCAAGGACTGACTACCTGTATGAGATTTATATGTATACAACCGTATGAGTCCATTCATATGCACAGTATTATATTTTCTGGTGAAGGTGTTTTCCATTAGAATAGTCATCTGTTTTTTTCCCCAACTGAAAGCAACGGGAGGAAGGAAATCTGTATCTGGCAAACAGTAGTGGGAATTCCCCATCCCACATTTTAATGGCAATGGGTACATATTATTGCTGGGACATGTTGCTAATATTTTCAAAGGAAACTGGCACAAACCATTCTCCAGAACAATGTTTTTGTCTGTGGAAAAGCAACCCGAACAGCTGCTGTACTTCAGTTTTTTTCAAGTCCAGTTTATAAATTAACAAAACAAAACCCCAAAGTCAGAAAGCAGCAGGGAAGCAAGTCTTTAATCCATTTTGATCAGTAGACACATTTTCCCCATTTATAGGCATTGAGATATGTGCTGATTTAACAATGAGATGAATAATGCGTGCACAAGTTTGCATATGTTGCACAATGTACATCTAAACTTTATATACAAATACATCAGAGGTGGGTTTCAGCAGGTTCTGACCAGTTCTGGAGAACCGGTAGTGGAAATTTGGAGTAGTTGGGAGAACCAGTAGTAAAAATGCTGACTGGTCCCACCCCCATCTATTCTCTGCCTCCCAAGTCCCAGCTGATCAGGAGGACATGGGGATTTTGCAGTAACCTTCTCCTGGAGTGGGGTGAGAATGGAGATTTTACAGTCTCCTTCCCCTACCATGCCCACCAAGCCACGCCCACCAAGCAATGCCACACCCACCAAACCACGCCTACAGAACCGGTAGTAAAAAAATTTTGAAACCCACCACTGAAATATATTGTATATAAATATAAATATCCTCTGCCTAAAGGAAGGTCCTATATATTTTGCTATAGCTCAGATTTCTACATCTAGAGTCAGAAGCAACCTTGTCTAGATTATAAAATGTTGGGATCATGTCTGTCTTCTTTGTCCTCAGTCTTTATCTAAGGATATTTTATTGGTGAAAGAACATGGAACTGAAACAATCCTGCTGGAAATCAGAAGGAAAATTCTTAGGCAAGAATTATATGCCAGCCTCTGTAGTTTTCACTTCTCCTTCCATAATAGGCTGAAAACAAGGGAGATAGGGATCTTACAGTATTTGGGTGGGTAATTCGTCTTCTGCATGAATATTGTACCAACAACAGAACCTCTGTCATAATGGAGTTCAAGAGAAAAAAACATATATTGAAAGAATAGAAGAAAGATATGTCTTTAGGATAAATTGTTACATTAACAGGCATGACTGAACTATTTCCAGGGATAAAGACGTGCCACTAAATGTGGGGAAATCCCCATATCCTCTCTTCAGTGATGGAATAATTTTAATAAAAGGTTTCTTTGTGTGTCTCTCAACATAGACGCACATCCTTTTTCCAAGCATATCACAGAGGTTATTCAAAATTGAAAGGCAGGTTTGTTCAGGACTTTTTGAGTTCTATTAACTTTTATACCTAAAAGACTTAGGAACCAGTCTTGTAATGAGCCAGGCTGCTGGTGGATATAGCTCTGTATTGTTTATATTGATAAGGAGCAGTTCTCGAAGGTTTAGGCTGCAATCTTTCCCAGCCCACTCTGAAGAAGATAAGAATTGGATCTTGTGCATGTGAAGCATGTGCTCAGCCCTTAACCCTGAATCCTTGGACCATAGATAATAACTGGAAGAGTTTTCATAATTTTGAAATCCGCAGATGGAAGGCTTCAGCTTCCATTGAGTTGTATGTTGATTTATTTGAACAATGTCTGTGAGAAAACAGAATCTGTTATTCAGAACTATGCATTCAAAAGAGATTGGGTTCAGTCCTAAATGGATTCCTCCAATTTGGTGATTCTGAAACTTGGGGGGGGGGTGTTATGGTCTTTTTCAGAGGTGGGTTCCTATATAGAGATTAAAGGTAAAGGTTCCCCTCGCACATACCTGCTAGTCGTTCCCAGCTCTAGGGGGTGGTGCTCATCTCTGTTTCAAAGCCGAAGAGCCAGCGCTGTCCGAAGATGTCTCCGTGGTCATGTGGCCGGCATGACTAAATGCCAAAGGCGCATGGAATGCTGTTACCTTCCCACCAAAGATGATCCCTATTTTTCTACTTGCATTTTTTACGTGCTTTCGAACTGCTAGGTTGACAGAAGCTGGAACAAGTAATGGAAGCTCACCCCATTACGCAGCACTAGGGATTCGAACCGCTGAACTGCCGACCTTTCAATCGACAAGCTCAGCGTCTTAGCCACTGAGAAACCATGTCCCTAATATATAGAGCTATAATAGCTATATAGAGATTAGACACAAATTTAAATCAAGTAGAATTCTTTCTAATTTTGGGCCTTTATTTTCCCTGAGAAAGTATGCATTTTTGAACCAATTGGTTCAAACCAACCAACTGGTTCTGCTAATAACAAACATTTATATATTTTTTTGCTCTGTGATTGTATGAGCTGACCTATATAAAAGCTTGTTAAGAATTGCTGAGTTACTTTTCAGAGAATGATCAAGGATCATATTTTAGAACTTTTAAAAAAACACCTAACTTAAAGTACATTACGAATATGGGCTTTTCTATTGCCTAATAGAAACATGCTACATTTTGTTTTATGTGATTTAAAAAATAACTCCATTTTAGAGACACACTTTAAAAGAAAGCTTAAACCATATTTGCTCAATTTGTAACCATCAAGATAAACAAAAGTCAGCAAGTAAATATAATGTTGCAAAAGAGATTCAATAGATGCTTTGATGTTCACCTGGTAGAGAGACACAAAGGGCCATAGAATATGATTAATGGTCTATATTTTTTTATGAATCTAATTTAACTCCAAAAGGAACTGTTGAATATTTGATGGGGGGGGAGGGTGAATGTTCCATAGACACAGAGCTTTGATAAAAGGAAAACTACTCCTGGGGAAAAATACACTAAAATTCACTGTCAATTTGATGAAACCTATCATGAATCAGAGTCCAAAGAAAGCTAAGTATGCATGTTAGCATTAGGAAAACCACAATGCTTTGGTTTTCAGCTTTAATTCTTCAGGGAGCTACAAAGAACACAGGTGAAGTTTAAAATTTACTTCTTATATAGAACAGCTCCCTTCCCCCTTGAATCACAGAAGAATAAACTTTTTAGCTATTTCCAGAATTAATGTGAAATGTAATAGCCTGGTAACATTTTTGCATCCAGAACAACAGTATTATGTGTTCTTCTCTGATACTGAAATACTGCATGGAAATTTGCTCCGCAGTGGTTTGTGAAGTGACAATTTGGTATGATCAGTGGGATGATTAAGTCCAGATGTTTCACCAGCAAGGCAAAGAAATGATAGTAGAACAAAAGGCAAGGAGAAGACAGTTGAGAATATGAACCTGGAGTAAATTATGGTAGTAGAGCCTGGTGTAGTGAGCATAATCACTATAGTTCAAAGTAGATGCATCTTTAACGACATGACAAGATTTAACTTTCTCCCAAGCATATCCACACATAGCCTCCTTCTTCTTCTGCCCCAAGTCGCTATTTGTTCCAATTTTACAGGAAGGAAGTGTGGTTGAATGTTCTCAGATGGACTTGGTCTCTGACAGAATGTTCACAAATGAGATAAATCTGGATCCAATTTGCAGGATCAGTTGTTGTGAAACAAAACTGTGACTTCATTCTGAGTTTTCAGAATCTGGGACAGAGTTTATGACAGAGCATGGGCTTTTAATGTCTAGGATTCTAAACCTCAGAACCAGCTTTCATTCATAGAAGCACAGAATTGTGCATGGGCATGCACACACACACACAAACACACACACACACACACACACACAGCGGAGTTGGTGTCTCCCATTGGAAGGCAGTGAAAAGAAAATGGAGGCATCATGTTGGTCCTTCCTCTCTTTGTCAAGCTTGCAAATATCTGAAGAGTGTTATATTATTTGTGAGAAACAGACACCAAATAAGAAGGGCTCCCCATATCTCATGGGAAGCAATGCATTTCTCCTATCTTTATTTTTATTCATTGTATCCTGCTTTTATTATTATTATTATTTTTACAAATAACTCAAGATAGCAAATATATCCAACACACCTTTCTCCTATTTTCTCCACAATAACAATCCTATGAGGTAAATTGGGCTGAGAGAGTGACTGGTCCAAAACCAACCAGCTGGTGTTCATGCCTAAAACGGGACTAGAACAAACAAGTCTCCTGGTTTCTAGCCTGGTGCCTTAACCCACAGTGTCTAGATCAAACTGTCTCTTTCTTCTGGCTTGATGATTTCTAGTTATTCCTGGTTTCCTATTTTTGAGGGGGAACACCTCACAACAGAGGTCTTCAAACTTGACAGCTTTAAGACTTGTGGACTTCAACTCCCAGAGTTCTCCAGCCAGCTGTGCTGGATGGTGAATTCTGGGAGTTGAAGTCCACAAGTCTTAAAGCTGCCAAGTTTGGGGACCCCTGTCTCACAACATCAGATTATAAGAAAGAGCCAAATTATTACTTTTAAATTCCCCATTTTGAAGATTGTTGGTTTAATGTCTTCATTAAGAGGACTTCTTTTTCTACCATTCTCTTGCAGTTGGATAGAAAATAAACTGTATTACATTTTTTTAAAGGAGATAAGCATGACTTTTGAGCCTTATGCACTTACCTTAAATGCAAGATGATCAGTAAGTAATATTAGTCTTCATTTGTTACTATATTGTTATATTATGTCAAGTCATGTTTTTCATTATATTTATTAGATCTTCAGTGGTCAGTATAATTTCTGGTTTCAATGATTGAAGCTAAGGATGGCAACTCGAGAAATTCTAAGAATGCAGCAGGTGCATAATTAAAAAAAAAAAAAACAGAATTCCACAACCTGCAATGATGAGGTAGGCTCAAAAATAAAGTCAACATAAAACAATCAAAAGGAATTTTAAAGACACTCTAAAGCAATCTGAAAATTAAATTAATTCATTGCTCTTACTGTTACTTATACTTGTCAGGTATGGGTCCAGATTTTTCTCCAGGCAGCTTATGTGGAGTTCTCCCTTCATTTTATCCACATAACAACCAGTTTTGAGGGAGATTTGACTGAGAGAGTGACTGGATCAGATTGCCCAGAAAGTTTTTGTAGCTGAGGCTGGATTGAACCTGGCTCTCTTCCATCCTAGTCCATCACCTTAGACAATACAACTCCCTCCCCACCTCTCTCTTATTCTATATCTTTTGGGGAAAAGTTCTGTTGCAAAAATATCATGTGGAAATATGGACTGAAATCTGCACAAACTACAGATGATACCACTGCAACACTGTGTTGAAAGAAATGTCCACCTGGGTTCAATTTCCAAGTGGGAAGAAAGACACTGGAAACATGGAGGCTGTTTGGAAAGATGGTTTAATGGTGGACAGGACTACATGTTGTTGTTTTTTTGGGTCCTGGGCAAATGAGCACGTGTGTGTGTGTGTGTGTGTGTGTGTGTGTGTGTGTGTGTGTGAGAGAGAGAGAGAGAGAGAGAGAGAGAGAGAGAGAGAGAGAGAGAGAGAGAGAGAGAGAGAGAGATCCTTTCTTGGGCCCCGCCTTGGAGCTTCCTGTTCCTGTGTAAGAAATATATTCTGATTGGTTGTCAGACTCCCATGGGGCCATGCAGGGGTAACTTTGTAGGTTGTTTTGAGTCCCAGGCTTGGTTGAATCTTGCTGGGTGATGATGTAATGAAGAGGGTTTGGGCAATTCCTATTATGGCTGAGGGCTAATCCTACCTTTGTTGGATCTTGGATGAGGGCATTTGCTTATGAATAGACCTAGCCATCTCTTTATCTCTTAAGTGCTGACATCTGTTGTGGGCAATTGAGGAGGGTGGGGGCTATTAAGAGTGAGTCTGCTTCTTGCCTAAACAAACCATGTTTCTCCATTTCTCATCCAGGGAAATATAATATTCTGCCTTTTTAATATTTCTTAGAATATTTCATTTTGCTAAGAGAAGGGTGGGTGCTAACTTTCTACAATTGATACTAATATTTTGGAGAAAGCAGTACTGAGGGCAGATAAATAAGATTCATATTCTACTCATGAGGTAGCCAGTACAGAATATGATAGGATGTGGCTCCTAAGAAGCCTTTCCCAGAATTTCTAATGAGGGTTGTATCATCACATTGGAGGACCAGAGAGCAATTTTCAAGTTTCACAGGGAGAATGAGCTTTGGTTCCTGTTAATGTATCTCAGGGGTCAGCAACCTGTGGCCCTGGAGCCACATGTGGCTCTTTCATCCCTCTGATGTGGATCCCTGTTGCCGGTCGACTCCACAGTTTGATAGAGATTTCGGTTAGGACAGGGAGAGGAAAAAGGATGCCATACTAGGAAGAGACTCTGGTGGGGGAACCAGACTTCTGGTCAGCTCCAGAATTGAATGGAGGGCTTCCAGTTAGGAACTTTGTGGCTCTTTGAGTGTTTAAGGTTGCCAACCCCTGATGTAACTAATGGCAGGGACAGGATGCAACCATTCAAGAACAGCCATGGTATTGTGGCCCATGAAGGAGAAGGAACTCACACAAATAGCTTTTCCAGCTTTTGGAAAAACTACAGTAAACAAATCTATAATGATCAATTTGCTAACCTTTCATGGCATATGAAAGCAGCTGTGGAGAGTAGTTCTTCATGCTGTCAAGAGCCTTCTCAGTTGATACTTTACATTTTAAAATATCTACAAATACAGTCAATTACTACTAAACGCAGCTCAGTTTTTTGGGCAGCTCCTTAGAATTCCAACCATACTGAAGGAAGATGGTTCAAAACGGTTGCAGGAACTGGGCATGGCTAGTCTAGTGAAGAGAAGGACCAGGGGAGACATGATAGCAATGTTCCAATATTTGAGGGGTTGCCACAGAGAGGAGGGGGGGTCAAGCTATTTTCCAAAGCACCTGAAGGCCAGACAAGGAATAATGGATAGAAACTGACCAATGAGAGATTCAACCTAGAAATAAGGAGGAACTTTCTGACAGTGGGAATGTCAGTTAGAATGTAGTAGTGCAAGCTACTTCTGCTGATTGCCAGCTGCCTGCAGTTCAGCAGTTCAAATCTCACCAGGCTCAAGGCTGACTCAGCCTTCCATCCTTCTAAGGTCGGTAAAATGAGGACCCAAATTGTTGGAGGCAAAATGCTGACTCTGTAAACCGCTTAGAGAGGGCTGTAAAGCACTGTGAAGTGGTATATAAGTCTAAGTGCTATTGCTATTCTTTCTCCTCCAAACATTAGCATTTGTCTCCTTTTGGCTGAGCAGATCCCTCCTTCAATAGTCAGTGAAATCATCATCAGCAGGTTAATACTTTCAATAATTGGCTGGCAGTTCTCAGATCAGTTTCCAAATTCATGTTGACCTCTTGGATAGGTTGCAAGGTGGAAACAAGAAAAAAAAAAAGAGAAGGTCAATAAGTTACACAGTAGGTTGTCAATTCAAGCAGGACATAAATTTAAACAGTCTTCCCAATTCAGTAATGCCAGAATTTTGGAAGCATAGTTCTATCGAGAAAAAAATCAATGGCAAAAGTAAGTTTAACCTTTTTTGTTCCCCCTAGTGCTTTATTAAGGGTGGCAGGGAAGTAGCAGCACTGCATCAGGAAAAGTTATAAGCACCCCTCCAAGAGAAACAAGTGGTGTCTCCCCCACCCAAGTTCTTCCACCTTATAGTTAGCAGCAATGCATCTGGTTTGGATATTGCTTTTGACCCCTGCCCACCTATTGGAGAGATCTGTCAGCAGTTTACCATATCTCATCTTTCACAGCACTCAAGGAGAGTCAACAATTATTTTTAAATCACTCTGGATGAGATCATTGTAGAGAGAAAGCATAGTGTTTCTTCCATGCCCAAGACTGCATTTCCATTCCAATCTGACCCCTTTGCAAAAAAAAAAAAAAAAGGTCTTGTGCACTGTTCATTTTTTTTTTCATGCACTGAGTGTTAGACCCATACTCGCATACAGAAACCCACCTGGCCACTCTGAAGCAAATTCAGACAAGGACAGCGATATTAACAGGGCAAACAGATCCTGCACCAAACCAGTGGTGGGTTACCCCTGGTTCAGACCGGTTCGCAAGAACCAGTAGTAAAACGGCAGGAGGCTCCACCCACTGATCCCGATGTCATCAGGAAGCTTCTGCACATGCGCAAAAGCGCACACACATGGCCCCATTGCGAACCGGTAGTAAAGGTAAGTAAGCACCAAACCAAGATGTCACTTTCCCTGCCCCCCCCCCATATCTATACCATCACAGGCCCCAACAAGTACACATAGAAGATTAGGGGTACCTTCACATGCTCTTTCTCCAGTCCAGTGTGATATGTGACAATATCTTCCAACAATGCCCTTCTGGAGTCTCCTTATGACATGCAGAACAAACTTTGTGCAAAGAAATTACTGGCACAAGTTTAACATCAGATCTCTTTCAACCTCCAAAGCAGACCTCAAAGTGATAGGACAATGCTACAACTACATGGTCAATGCTGACTTTTTGTTTTTAATTTTCCCATAAATGCCTCTTCATTAAACCGAAGTTTACTTAAACATGCTGAATAAGCCACAACTGTAGCTTAGTGTATTTTGGGAACTAACTGAGTTCCCAAAACACACTAAGCAGTAAATCACAGTTTACAAACCACAATGGCAAAGTATAGTACATGCAACATATCAAGTCCAAATCAAATGATTCTCCTTGTTTCCAAGCACAATAAATGAACTTAGGTAAGTAATTTATTTATTATTATTTATTGGTTCGATTTATATGCCGCCTTTCTCCAGAGACTCAGGGCGGCTTACAATGTGTTAAGCAATAGCCTTCATACTTCTTGTATATACCTGCTTAGTAGGGCTTTCGGCCCCCCCAAGCGGTGTTCTTTTTATACAAAGTCAGCTTATTGCCCCCACAATCCGGTCCTCATTTTGCCTACCTCGAAAGGATGGAAGGCTGAGTCAACCTTGAGCCTGGTGATATTTGAACTTGCAGTAACTGCAGGCAGCTGGTGCTACTTAACAGCACTTTAGTCTGCTGCGCCACCTAGGCTCTAAAACCTTTGTTCTTAAACCTTTGGGAATCTCAGGTTGAATCTTATTAATACAAAGCAAGATATAATTATTTTCTCCTATATGGTTGACTAATTGATTATGTGCCATCAAGTTAGTATCAACTCCTAGTGACCACCTAGTTTTTCTCCATGATGACCTATTCTTAATTTGGTCTTTCTGTTTTCCAGCAGTCCTGCATGATTAGATAATGAAAATGTACCATACTTAAGTGTAGATACTTCTGTAGAATTTTTGATCTTTACATTGATTTTGCTGTCCCCCTTAAAATAAATTGCCACCCCCCCCATATCTATACCATCACAGGCCCCAACAAGTACACATAGAAGATTAGGGGTACCTTCACATGCTCTTTCTCCAGTCCAGTGTGATATGTGACAATATCTTCCAACAATGCCCTTCTGGAGTCTCCTTATGACATGCAGAACAAACTTTGTGCAAAGAAATTACTGGCACAAGTTTAACATCAGATCTCTTTCAACCTCCAAAGCAGACCTCAAAGTGATAGGACAATGCTACAACTACATGGTCAATGCTGACTTTTTGTTTTTAATTTTCCCATAAATGCCTCTTCATTAAACCGAAGTTTACTTAAACATGCTGAATAAGCCACAACTGTAGCTTAGTGTATTTTGGGAACTAACTGAGTTCCCAAAACACACTAAGCAGTAAATCACAGTTTACAAACCACAATGGCAAAGTATAGTACATGCAACATATCAAGTCCAAATCAAATGATTCTCCTTGTTTCCAAGCACAATAAATGAACTTAGGTAAGTAATTTATTTATTATTATTTATTGGTTCGATTTATATGCCGCCTTTCTCCAGAGACTCAGGGCGGCTTACAATGTGTTAAGCAATAGCCTTCATACTTCTTGTATATACCTGCTTAGTAGGGCTTTCGGCCCCCCCAAGCGGTGTTCTTTTTATACAAAGTCAGCTTATTGCCCCCACAATCCGGTCCTCATTTTGCCTACCTCGAAAGGATGGAAGGCTGAGTCAACCTTGAGCCTGGTGATATTTGAACTTGCAGTAACTGCAGGCAGCTGGTGCTACTTAACAGCACTTTAGTCTGCTGCGCCACCTAGGCTCTAAAACCTTTGTTCTTAAACCTTTGGGAATCTCAGGTTGAATCTTATTAATACAAAGCAAGATATAATTATTTTCTCCTATATGGTTGACTAATTGATTATGTGCCATCAAGTTAGTATCAACTCCTAGTGACCACCTAGTTTTTCTCCATGATGACCTATTCTTAATTTGGTCTTTCTGTTTTCCAGCAGTCCTGCATGATTAGATAATGAAAATGTACCATACTTAAGTGTAGATACTTCTGTAGAATTTTTGATCTTTACATTCATTTTGCTGTCCCCCTTAAAATAAATTGCCAGAGACCAACTAGATTAGCGGTGTCAAACTGGATTTCTTTGAGGGCCAGATCAGCATTGTAGTTCTCCTCCGCTGGCTGGCTGGGGGAGACGGGATGGATGCTTCCTGCAGCAACCATTTTTGGCCTGGGCAGCCTCCTGCAGCACCCTGCTAGCCAAAATGGGGCACTCCCCCATGTCCCATTTTTTATTTATTTTATTTTATTTTTATTTTTATTTATTTTTATATGCCACCCTTCTCTGGAGACTCAGGGCGGCTTACAATGTGTTCAGCAATAGCCTTCATACTTTTGTATATTTTATACAAAGTTAGCTTATTGCCCCCACAAACCGGGTCCTCATTTTACCCACCTTAGAAAGGATGGAAGGCTGAGTCAACCTTGAGTCTGGTGAGAATTGAACTCGCAGTAATTGCAGGATGTTAAATGCTGCCTTAGCAGGAGGCATTACGCCACTCCTACGCCACTCAATTTTGACTGCCAGAGGCACCGTGGGCTGGTCCTTTGCTATTTCCAGGCCAGCCTTGCGGGCCAGATTTAAGCACCCCTGAACTAGATCAATACAAGATATAATGTAACATTGAATTATTTCTCCTTCTTTTTCAGATATCTCCTTGCCTGATTTTTGCCAGCTGCTCCACTCTTTATTATATCACAGTTATTGTTATCTCAGGATGACTTTCAAGGGCAAAAAAAAAAAAAAAAAGCACCAGATTTTTTTCATACGTGGATCATTCTTTACTTGCCATTACTGCTGATCTTTCTCCTTATCCATTAGCTTTTCAACATTCCTGCTGTTTGCTCTTCTGCAGCATACTTCTAATACCTGCGTGTGCCAGATCAGATGGTCCAGATAAAATACCAGAGTAGACAGAACAATGCATCGTATCCTCTCTGAAACATTTTTAAGCCCTTCTTAGCTTTTTTTTTTTAATAATGTGGTTGCATTATATTACCTTTGTTCTTTTCAATAAGCCACATTAAGAGTGGTCTTTACATATTTTGCCTTTAGGGAACACATTCCACATGGCTGCATCTTCCTAAGAAGCCCCTCTTACTGTAGAGGATTCAAAGGCACAAAGAAGCCTTAATTCATCTAAATTACTTTAAAACGCAGAGTTAGGAATCTACAGTTCAGAGAGGGAAAATAGCCAGGAAGGGAGCTCACAACCTTTTCTTCACTGGCTCTTTTCTCATCTCCCAATATATATGTGTCTCCAAAGATATTTCTCTTTATTGAGTTAATCCAAAACCCCACTTGGGAAGAAAATATGAAAATAGCTTTAGAGTTATTTCCTGTTTATTTCTCATTATTTATTCAAGCAAACTTTAAAAGAAGCAGTTAAAATGAACCAAGTACAAAATTTGGTCAATAAAACAGTATATATAATTAAAAACCTTCAGGCTAAAAGCCAAAGACAAAAAAAAATGAGATTTTATGTTGTTGAAAGGGCCCACCAGGCATTCTTATGAAAACTGAAAGCGTTAGAAGTTAAAAGGCCTCTGATCTGCTCCCCACCCCCACCCCTTTTGGCACTTCACTGGCTCCATGGGGAGAAAGGAATTCCCTCAGGATAAAGGAAGATGCCAGAGGTGGAATCTACATATCTGAGGGCAAGTGCAATCTATCTTTTCTGGATTTCACACAGGATCAAAGCCCAAAGTAGGAGTATCCCAAACTGCACAGGAAGAACATGGTGAAACCAGTATATAAACTACACTCCCTGCTCACAGCAAAAAAACCCAGTCCCTCTATAAAACCAAGTCCCTGCACCCCAGTGTCTTTGTAGTCTACCCTCAAGAACAGAGCCTTTTGTTCCTGAGAATAAAATCTCCTTTGCACAGTATGTCTGGATTTCATTTTTTATTTATTCTCGAAAGTCAGCTCGTGAAATCCCAAATTATTCTTCTAACGAATTTCAGTCACTGCCCTGTGCAGATTCCCAGGAGATCCAGTGAGGTGGTAGTGGTGGCACATTGGAGGAGGTCATTCTTCATGTACCACATGTATTAATGTGTTCTCCCTTCTGCTATGGATCTAACTGGGATTTTAATGCTCTGGCAGTTCCTTCCACATTCTCTGCTGTTTTCCTGAGCTTCCTGTGCATTCAGGTAGTAGTCCAGTCCAATATAAAAAAACAGCAGTTATGCCTTTTTTACAAGGAAATAATCTACTTACAAATTCTTTCATCTTTTTCTCATATGGTTAGTTGGTGCTGCTTCATGCTTAGGGCAGGGCCTCCTGAACAGGCACATCTACTGAATTCATTTTTTCCACAAACTTTTGAAACTGCTCTCGTCCCTTTGTTCTACTGCAAATTACACAGGGATTCAACCTTGCATGAACTTCAGCAAGAATTTCTTCTTTTCCTTCATCAAAACACTGAGATTCAACAATCACAAGAGACATAAAGTTGTACGCTAAGAATTAATGAACTTTGCGTTCAGAAATATGTTTTGCATTAGTGTAGTACGGAAAAATTCTGCATTTTTTCTCTCCAGTACTCATTTATTTGAGGAAAGAGAATTTCTTTCAACATTTCTTGTGAAAGAAAAGATGAATTTTGGAAATATGTTCATGGGTAAGGAGGAATGGAATGGGCTACTTTAGCATTTGCTTGTAATGTGACTTGTATGTGAGCATGTATGTAAATGCTCTATGCATTTCCTTCCCAAGATTCTGCCCCTTCCATGGCTTTCCACATTTGAAACTCAAGAGAAGGACTCACGAGGCAAGAGTTCTATAAGGCAGTGTAGGGCTTCTGGTTTAGTGGCCATGGTCTAGATCAGTGGCCCCCAACCTTTTGGGTGCCAGGGACTGATTTTCTAGAGGGCAGTTTTTCTTTAGACTAGGGGGGTGGGCTGGATTTCATGTGCTGCCTGGATCCTATGCATGTGGCTTCGCTCATTTGTATGGCCTGGTTCCTGGTAGACTGCAGACCAGTGCCCATCCACAGCCCTGGGATGAGAACCCCTGGTCTAAACAACAGATTTCCTAAAGTTTCATGTATCAGACCAGCTTCCCTCTAAAGATGCCAACTGCAGTTGTTGCTGAAACATCAGAAAATCTGTTTTCTAGACCATGGTCACTAAACCCTGAAGTCCCACAAATACTAGCTGTGAAAGCCTACAGAAGTATAATTCTATCAAACGTTTAATAAGAATCATATCCAGTCATAATGAATCATACTAGTTGCAACATGACTATGTGGCATCTATGTAAAAATCAATTCAGAGCAAAGGGGGATTTTGGCATCATATATTCCTAGTTGTAAATCAGCAGTAAAAAAACAAATACATACAATAACAACAAATGCATACTGAACAAATGCATACTGTTTTTATAGACTAGCTCTTTGATTATTGACTTGAAATTCACAAAATAAGTTGAAATCAACAATACCTTCAGTGGTGGTTGGTGGTCTGAAGTATCAAGATAGATGTCGTGGCAAGTTGATTGAAGCCATGCCCATTTGCACATCTGTGTGATATTGATACACATTCAAAAGGGGCAAGCCTTGGATATTTATTTATTACTATCCTGCCTTTATTATTTTTGTAAATAACTCAAGGTGGCGAACACACAATACTCCTTCCTCCTCCTATTTTCCCCACAACCAGAGCTCTGTGAGGTGAGTTGGTCTGAGAGAGAGTGACTAGCTCAAAGTCACCCAGTCCACTTTGATGGGTAAGGCAGGACTAGAACTCATGGTCTCCTGGTTTCTAGGCCAGCACTTTAATTACTAGACCAAACTGGCAAACTGTAATATGACAATTAATTATTCATTGTTAATTAATATAGTGATTAATGTGGTAATGTTCATTGCTCTGGCATGGCTAACATCTTGACTTTTTTTATCTCTCCATATGGATACCGATCAGAAAATTTTGCAAAAGGCAGCGTTCATTTCATTTCTTATATGATTCTGTCCTCAGTTGAATCAATATTCCATTTTTAATCAAATCCTTCACTAATTCCTAGTTTCTGTTCACCTTCAAGTAGTAGTGAAATTTGTACATGCTGAAGCCTTTCTCAGTGGTGTAGGCATGACTGAAAATATATTATATCTCTAAGAGGAAGCCAAAAATATTTTTTTTTTTTGCATTTCTAGGTTTGTTTTTTGCTAACTCAGCAGAAGCCTGTAGGCAAAATGGAAACAGACCTAAAAGATCAATTTTCACACTTGCCATAAAAATTTTCTGTCCTGCCATTTAACAGAAATGCTGTGTAGATGGACAAAAACATTTCAGGGGCTTTCTTGGGAATAACTGCTGTTTAATATCAATATGTGGACAATATAATTCTACTCCATGTCAATTTTGCAGATTTTCACATTTAATTCTATCACATTTGCTTATTTGTTCCCTATGACTATCATTAAGTCTTATGATTCTTGATGAATGTATCTTTTCTTTTATGTACACAGGGGTGGGTTCTACTTATCTTTACTACTGGTTTGCAACGGGATCGCGCGCATGCACTCGCTTCGCTCACGCGAGCGCCTTGCTTCTGCGCATGCACAGAAGCTTCTGCACATGCGCAGATCGCTTCTGATGACATCAGGGTCAGTGGGTGGAGCCTCCTGCCGGTTTTACTACCAGTTCTAAAGAACCAGTCTGAACCAGGGGCAACCCACCACTAGTATGCACCAAGACAAATTCCTTGTGTGTCCAATCACACTTAGCCAATAAAGAATTCTATTCTATTCTATTGTACATCAGTATTTTTTTCATACAGTATTCAAGTTTCCAAAGTGCCTGTAATTTTTTTAATGCAACTTCCTTTAGATGTAACTGGGACATAATTATAACTTGTAGACTTGTATAACTTGAGCCAGAAGTGGCTTCACATCACTAATTTAATTTATTAAATTTATTTGCCACCCATCTGGTTTAAAAATGACTCTGGGTGGCTTGCAGCATAAAAAAAAATTAAAATCATCAAGAATAAAATGACAACACACACAAAATAAAATCACTGA
The DNA here is from genome assembly GCF_029215685.1 of Pituophis catenifer annectens. NCBI lineage: Eukaryota > Metazoa > Chordata > Lepidosauria > Squamata > Colubridae > Pituophis > Pituophis catenifer. Next base: position 268,517,816 of record NW_027256882.1, on the reverse strand, counting down.
CACAAGATGGAGAAGGAAGGAGCCAGATGCACAGCAGGGGGGGGGGAATAGAGAGAGAGGTGAGATTAGCTGTTAATAACCAATCACCTCCAGTGTGAAGCTCCCCCGCTGGAGCCTAACCCTTCTGGCAGAACCAGGTCTTAATGCTCTTACAGAAAGTCAGGAGGGTGGATATTCCAAAGGGCAGGAGATATTCCATGGCAGAAAAGACTCTTCTCCTGGACCCTGCCAGCTGAAATTCCTTGACTGACAGGATTCAAAGTATGGCCCCTCTGGCTATGCAGATTGGCCCCAGTCCCATCAGTCAGGGGTGGGCTGCTGGGCATTCACAGGTGTTCGGGAGAACCTCTAGCTAAGGTTCTGTGCAACTCGGAGAACCCCAAATCCCACTCCTGGCTGGCCCCTCCCTGTCCCGCCTACCCCTCCCCTCTCAGGAGTCCCCACGCGGCCCATTTTGAATGCAGGTAAGTGCAGGGTGCACACGGAGGCTTGGGGAGAGTGAAAAATGGGCCTACCGGAAGTTCCTCTCCTGGAGGCTCGAGGAAAGACTCCTGAGCCTGGGGAGGGCAAAAACGCCCCCCCACCATGATGCAGGAGGCCAACTGAGCCACGCCCACCATGGCCATGGCCATCCAGCAACCAGGCAGAGAACCCCTTGCTAAAATTTTTGAAGCCCACCCTTGCCATCAGGCTAGACAATCCCTCAAGTAACCTGAATCTATGCCATATGGGGCTTTAAAAGTAACAACCAACATCTTCAATTGAATTTGGAAGCACACTGGCAACAAGTGCAGGTCGCATAGCAGTGATGTAACATGGGTCACATAGGAGGCCTAGGATCTGTTGCTGCATTTTGTGCCAGCTATAGCTTCCGAATAATCAAGCTATTAGAATACCCTTTCAAGGGTAGCCCAATGTACAGCTGATGTCCACTGATGCAATGATGAAGTTTATATATTGTACTTCCATACATTTAGGGGGTGGGGTTTCAACCAGGGGTGAAATCCGGCAGGTTCTAACAGGTTCTGGAGAACCAGCAGCGGAAATTTTAAGTAGTTCAGAGAACCGGCAAATACCACCTCTGACTGGTCCCAGAGTGGGGTAGGAATGGAGATTTTGCAATATCCTTCCCTGCCATGCCCACTAAGCCACGCCCACAGAACCGGTAGTGAAAAATTTTGAATTTCACCCCTGGTTTCAACCCTCTGCAGAAGGATAAGGACAGTTTCAAAAAGATTCATATAAAATGTCTCAGTTGAGACAACCGTTTCCTTGTTACAGATTTTACCCAGGTTTCAGAGCTATTGGGAAGGGTATTAAACGTTTGCTCATATGTTTAACGTTTATATAATTCTAGTCTCAGCCAACCGGAATCATTTGGGAATGATTAACATTTACATTTGTAAAATGAATACATAAACAATACCAAAATTTTGGCAATATAGGCTAGCTTGTGGAATTTGCACATCAGTCTGCAACTCTGTGTTTTTCATTCCTCAACTATATTGACAAAACAAGAAAAAAAATCCTGAATCTCAGGTTTACTTTTCATTTAATAATAATTCAGCAGAGGAAAACAAACTGTTACAGCTAAACAATTGCACTTAATTCACTTTGTTATTGTTTTAATACAAAAAAGAGAAAGAGACAGAAATGGCTGCTATGCTGGCTTTGTGGTATACAAGAAATCCTTACGTTATCACCATAATGGATTTACAACCATTGCAATCTAAGGTGTGACAGTTGTAAAATGGGTCATCACATAATTTGATCTGTTTTTACAACCTTTTTTGCAGCAGTTGTTAAGCAAATGCCATAAAGCAATCCCCATAGTCGTTAAGCAAATTAAATGAACCAGTGGTTTGCTGTGGGGCATTTTTTTGTAGAAAACCAGAAGTCAATGCCAGTCTTTGGCAAAATCATCATAAAACATAGCCTTGTCACCATGGAAGGGGATGCGGTGGCTCAGTGGCTAAGATGCTGAGCTTGTCGATCAAAAAGGTCAGCAGTTTGGCAGTTCGAATCCCTAGTGCAGCATAATGGAGTGAGCTCCCGTTACTTGCCCCAGCTTCTGCCAATCTAGCAGTTCGAAAGCATGTAAAAAATGCAACTAGAAAAACAGGGACCACTTTGGTGGGAAGGTAACAGTGTTCCATGTGCCTTCGGTGTTTAGTCATGCTAGCCACATGACCACAGAGAAACAGAGATGAGCACCGCCCCCTAGAGTCGGGAATGACTAGCACTTATGTGCAAGGGGAACCTTTACCTTTACCTTTTGTCACCATGGAATGCTGCAAACAGCCATAAATGCGGGCTGGTTTCTCAGCGCCCAAAGTGTGGTCATGTAACTATGGGGGCCCTAAGTAGCCCCAGAGAGGTGTGTCATAATTTTGAACAGTCACTAAGTGACCAGTCATGCGTCTATGTGCAAAATAGAGAATTATCAGATAGCAGCAAGAAAGATGGGGATTTTTGTCCTTTTCTCTATTTTCATAGGGAGACAAAGCATTGCTTGTGCTCAAAACCAGTGCTTTAGGACAGAGTCCCCAATGCTTTTTAATTTTAGTACACCATCATTCCTTCTCACTTTGGAACTCCTGTTAATAAGGAAGGGGAAAATGCCATTCAAAATCATCGTTGTATATTTTCTGTATGACGGGAATGAAAACCCAGCTCAAGGAAGTAAAGAATTTTTGCCTGAAGCCATTGACCTAGGATATAGATTTTTGCCTAATCGAAACATCTTACAGAAGACTTGAAATCTGGTTCCACTAGAATCTGTATAAAGTTTCTAATCTCAGTGCTCCCAAATGAAAATTCAAACAGAAGTTTTTGGTTGGTTGCTTGAAAGACAGTAGCCTTCAAGTTGATCCAGATGTGGCAATTAAAGTGAAATGGCCTATCCAGAATCCAAATATTAAGAGAAAGGAGTAGGTATGCTTTATTTGGGAATGGCCCATGATATTTTGCTACCAAGGCAAAGGATAAATAGAGGCATGCTCTGTATAGGTGAGTACACATGAATGCCTAGCTTTTTTCCTTTTCATTCCAAGGCTTTTAATAGTTTTCATAGCAGCTAATAACAATAAAATATAAAGTAGAATTACAATTACACTATAGGAAGAAATCAATTCAAACACCTCAGGAAAAAGCTAACAAGAGGAAGAACTAAACCTCAGGAAAAAGCTAACAAGAGGAAGAACTAAACCTCAGGAAAAAGCTAACAAGAGGAAGAACTAAACCTCAGGAAAAAGCTAACAAGAGGAAGAACTAAACCTCAGGGAAAAGCTAAATTAAAAAGCTAAACACCTTAACTAGCTAAATTGATTTCAGCAAATAAATTAGTTTTAATGCATAAATAGCAATCAATTACAGACTTATATACAGCTCCATAGTGCTTTACACCACTCTCTAAGTCTAAGCGGTTTACAAATTCCCCTTTTTTGATAGCAGAAAGACAGAAAAGTAAGGGTTCAGTCTGGCTATTTATGTCAGGGAATTGATATTTTGCTGCCCAGTTGGGCCTGTAGTAAGTGGTACTTTCTGGAACTACTGAAGAACCCCGGGTCAAACTCTGTAATTCCCAAGGTCATCAATAGTATATTGACTCCTGAAAGAGGAACCCATAAAAGTGGCTCTCCCAGTCCGTGTCATTAAAACTACAACAACATCCATAATGAACAATTTACTTCTTATTCCTGGTATGTGCAAGGAACTGCTGGAGGCTGTTTCTCATGCTGCTTAATGGCACAACTAGGGGTCCTTTCCTAGGACATACAAACAAGGACACTGACATAATGGGAGAATGGAATCTTTCAAATAGCTTGATCCCAATTATGGGGGAATTTGAATGTCATAACAAAGAGTGTGTTTTTATTTATCATACAATGCACTGAGTTGAGCTCTATAGCAAAACTAGTATATATCCCCAAAGCCCTGGCTTCCAACACACATTTTTTTAAAAAATAAAGCTTCTGTGTAAAGAATGCAGCATTTTCTTAGTGTTTTTATTCCTATATTTTAAGTGCTTCTGTGCATTAATGCGCCCTTTGTTTTATCTTTAGTTCAAAGGTGGACAGTTTGCAAGCCATTTCATGAACTTAGCTATTCAATTTTCTGCAGCGTTGTCTCCCATTAATAAGGGAAGGAGGTATGAATCTAGCTAGATTCTTTTTTTTTTAATTCCTCAGTCAAGCTTCTCCACAGACATTTAGAATAAACTTTTTTCTTCTATAATCCTGATGCAGAAAGCCTCAAATGTAGCTAATATGCTTAAAGAAAAAAATCACTGCAGCACAGGGAGAGGGATAAGAGTTTTTGTTTATTTTGTTTATTTATATAAATACAGAGAAGCAAAAGACAAAACCCTCAGAGTTAAGAAAGAAAGAAAAAAGGCTCCAATTTTCCATTTAAAATAACAATAATGGTTTTTCAGTGGAATCAGGGTGCCAAGGTTATATTTATATTATATCCACATTAGTTTGCTGAGATCTAGACCTGCACGTTCTATTGTATTGCAATGATATCAAGGTAGATTAGAAGGAATTACTGCATGCACCCAAGAATGGTGCTCCATGCAACCAAATGGTGCTCCAAAGTGAAGAGTGGGAACTATCAGGCAAAATAAGGCAGCTGCTTCAATTGGCAGAGTGAGTTCAATAATAAACTGAGGTCAAGCCCTCCTCCCACTGAGCTCTCAATTTGTCCCCAAAATCAGCTAGTGAGATCAGCTACTGTTTATGTGTAGAAGGAGTGGCAGAACATGGGGGCAGAGTCAAAAGAGGGATCAGCCTAGAATCCCTATGTCGTCACAAGCAAACTAAGCTCAATCTCCCTTAAATTCCATGGACTTTTCTCTAACTCAGGGGTCATCAACCTGCGGCTCTGGAGCCGCATATGGCTCTTTCATCCCTCTGCTGCAGCTCCCTGTCACTCAAAATATGCGTCACAGCCGCCAATGTGCAACACCCACCGGCACATGATTTATTGAACTTTTCAACCCCTGGTAGGCCAACCATGGATAAATCCAAGAAAAATTTCAGAAGAAAACAGAATGTTTAACTCAACTACATATGCTAGTTTTGTGGCCACTCAAGAAATAGTCAGGCATGGGAAGGGTTTTGTAGCTCCCGGTGTTTTCTTTTCTGTGGGAAATGGGTCCAAATGGCTCTTTGAATGTTTAAGGTTGCAGACCCCTGCTCTAACTCTAAGCAAATGCTAATCATTAGGAGCCGCGGTGGCACATTGGTTAGAGTGCAGTACTGCAGGCTACTTCTGCTGATCACTGGCTGCCAGCAGTTTGGCTTATCGAATGTCACCAGGCTCAAGTTGACTCAGCCTTCCATCCTTCCAAGGTTGGTAAAATGAGGGCTCAGATTGTTGGGGGCAATACGCTGACTCTGTAAAACCGCTTAGAGAGGGCTGTAAAGCACTGTGAAGGGGTATATAAGTCTAAGTGCTATTGCTATTACTATTAGTTGAGAAGAGTCCTATGCATAGACATGATTAGCAATTTAATTGTACCTTCACATATGGACATGATCTTTCACACCTAACATTATGGTACACAGCTCTCTGAGATTGACTGTGACCACATTTATTGTTCAATCACTAAGTCGTGTCTGATTCTTTGTGACCCAATTGATCATAGCACAACAGGATCCCTTCCCTATTCTCCACTGCCTTCTGGAGCACTACTCTAAGGAATTTTTCTGAGTGGTTCACAGGATCCTTTTATAAGACTAAGTCAGTAACATCACCAATCATCATTTGGAAATACAAAATCACCACTTGCTTTTCCAGAAAATTCCTGGGGATATCCCATGAACTTTGGCACCAGGAGAACATTGCTAAGGTTTCCTTACATCTCTATCCAATTGGCCAAGCAGCTATTAATAACAGCTAACAACTGTTGTAGCCAATTATCATTTGAGAGGTAGAGTCTATGCTGCCAGGCCTAGTGAAAAGGCTTCCTTTACTGGACATTCCATATCTCCAACTCTTTTTCACAAAGAACTGAGGGAGCGTGCAAACCGCTTGAGTTTTGACTGGGTCATGGTATTCATAAACCCTGCTGATCAGATGAAGGCAGTTTAACCCAAAATAAATCAGAGCTGAAATTAACCTTGTGCTCCACTGCTACTTGAGTTGTATGATATTCACTTACCCTGCATTGACCAAGTTAAATGAGGTGCACAGAGTTACTGCAAAATAGTGGTGTAGATGAGCAGCCAATTGTGAAAATAATAGGAGGGCAGACATTGCTGTGGCAGGGAAGAGTTCACATGAGGCAGTATAGTGTGGGCAGCTGTATGGTTGTGGCAACAGCAGGGGAAGTGCAGATCCTCTTACCTTAGTGTTTGAGGGCATCCCTGTTTACAGTTTGACCTGATGTTTGGCAGGTAGCTTTTGAAGTTGCAACTTTCCATATCGAAGTTCTATACTCCAATTTAGCCATTAATCTATACTCTTTCCTTTAGGAGGTTTTGCTATGAATATTCAGATTTTGGAGTTAAACTACACTGAGTACAGAGGATAGAGTCAATAAACTGTGCCTGCAGTTACACAGTCTGCGTAGAAACTTGGCTGCATTCTTTCTACACAATAGAGAAAAGCCTTCCATACTTGGGATTTGGAGAGCACAGAAAGATATGAAAAGGCCTCCCTTGGCTGAAATGCTTAATAAAAGCTGGCATAGTTCAGATATTTCAATTTGTGTCTGGACTTGCCTCAGATGGAGAGAGAATAATGCTTCAGCAGTGTTGCCCTTAATTGAGGCATGTGAGTGCAGATTTTTCTCGGCATCAATGAATGCTCCATGTTGTGCACTGCATATTTTAGACAGCTCTCACCCTGACCTGAACTTTTAAGTACAGTTCAGGGGAAAAAGGGGGTTGGAATCAGTATAAAAGAATCACCAAACATTACATTTCAAATAAAGCCTGCAGAACAAGAGTGGCAATAAACGTGTCCCTTGGTCTTTGAAAAAAAAAAATACTTTCATTGATGGAGTAATCTATGGCCATAAGTCTCAGTTGGTCTGACTCTTGTGGAAAGCTATTCCACAAGCTTTCATGGAAAGCTATTCATAATGGCCAGATAATGGGTGAACATGAGCACAACATGCTATCAAGCAAGCTGAAAATGGGGAAGAAAATGACTCAATATGGAAAACTTGTGTCTACATCTTGGGAATATACCAAGCTTTCTATGATAAACTCTTGACTAAGTTATCCTGAAATCCTTTGTTGTTAACAAAGAAACATGTTTCTTTGGGGATTTTTTGGAGGGGATAGAGCACTTCAGATAAACAAAACTCCCCTGTTTTATCAGTTTGCTACAGATAGTTTCTGCAACTCACTCTGGTCCCCATGATTCCTAGCAGGTATCACTTCAAAAAGATGACATGAAGGGGTCTAGAGGCATTTGTGCAAGCAATACAAACAACATTCAAACCAATGTTGATAGGTTTGAGAAACAGAAAATAACAAAGTGAAACTTGATAGAAGCAGATGCAATTTTTTTCAGGGAAAGAAGACATCGGATGCGTGACTATAAAATGGTGCTAGCTAGTTGGATGCTGTTGTATGTGAAAAGGATTTTGGAGTTGAAATGGATTAACGTCAGTATGACTCAGCACTGTGTCATGGCACCTAAATCAACAAATAGAAACTGTTTCCATATCACCCGGTGTAATTGGTTAACTATATTTGCACAGGTCAAACCACACTTAAGTGTTGTGTCATATTCTGTCCTGTCACTTTGAGAGAGTTAGACAAATTGAAACAGGTCCAAGGAAGGACATTGAGGAGGAGCTGGAAATAAAGACTTAAAAGAAAAATTAGATTGTTTAGCCTTGATAAAAGATAATTTAGGATGGAATATTCATTTATTCACTTATTATTTATTTATTTATATCCCACCTTTATTATTTTTGCAGATAACTGCAGGAGGACAACATATCCAATACTTCCTCCTCCTATTTTTCCCAACAATAAGGGAATAAGGGTGAGGTGAGTGGGGTTGAGAGAGAGTGTCTGACCCAAGGTCACCCCTCTGACTTTCATGGTCAAGGTGGAACTAGAACTCATGTCTAGCCTGCTGTGTTAAAAGAAGCCAGTGCTAGAAGAATGTCAGCACTGTTCTCTAATGCAGGCGTCTCCAACCTTGGCAACTTTAAGACTTGTGGACTTCAACTCCCAGAATTGGACTTGCCAAGGTTGGAGACTCCTGCTCTAATGTACAAAACTTGGAATAATGGTCATAAATTATAAAATTGCAGATTATAGATTACTATTAATGAAAAAAAATCTAACAATAAAAACAGGTCTGTAGTGGGACCAATTCTCTAAAGAAGAAGTGGTCTTCCTTTTGCTGTAAGTTTTCAAACTGGATGTTCACCTATTAGAACTAACTTTTCCAGCCATTACAATGTGGCAGGATTGGCACACTCCAGATTCCTTCAATTAAATAGTGTCCTTTTATTTATTTATTAAGAAAATTTATATGGCCGCCCAACTCACAGTAACTCTGGACAACTTACTAGTATAAAACCACAATAGCCAATAAGCCCCAAACAATTATTAATTTTAATTATAAATTACCCATTTATTCAATTTCTCAGATAAGCAACTCTAGATTCACTGCAAGTTGGGCAGCATATAGATTTAAGTAAATAAAGAAATATCACAGAATTATATGGCTTTTAGTCCAACACCTACTCAGGGTAAGAATCCTCAATTAGACAAATGGCTGTCTAATCTTTGTTCAAGATGATCAAGAACCTTTTTGAACTTTGACTCTATTTTCTGAGATGTTAGGAATCCCTCCAGCTTTGCATTGCCTGCAGATTTGAAGAGGGTATGTCCTATCTCCCCACCCAGGTAATTTATGAAAATGTTGGGAAGCACTGAGCCAAGCACCACTTCCTGAAAAGCAGCTTCGAGAGACAGAGTTAACCCCCCTTTCTTTGCTCCCAAACAACCATTTCTTGAAGCAATTTTAGAATACCCCAACCTAAATACATACAGTAGCACTGTATTAAATTTACTCTTACCTGCTCTGAGTAATGAAGCAGTCATAGCAGTTTCCCTTTGTTTTTAAATCACCTCCTATTCCACTGATTAGAGAAGGATTGTAAGAGCCTTTTGCATAAATCAGCAAAGTGACAGCAGAGAAGGCTAATCTTGAATTTGGTGTCAGTTGTTAAGGAATATCAAGGATTGATCTGGGACTGGTTAGGTGCCTCAAAATCCAATATCACATGGTGCATTCCTGGAGCACAAGGTTTAGGGATAACTCATGAAATTAAATTGTGCAGGCTGACAATTTGATAAGATAGGAGAAGCCAGGATATCCAAGGGAGTTGATGTTAAATGTTCTAGCAACTCTGTTCAAAATCCAGACTAAACCTCCTTATCCTATCCTTCCTCCTCTTGAACCAATTTAATCTCACTGTTGGGATTTAATTTTGCATTTCAGTTAAATAGAAATATAGATAAAATATACACAAAAAGAGTGAGCTGATCTTGAACTCTTTCAAACAATTTTTAAAAATAGACTTTTAAAAGGAAAAGCTAAAGGAATATAAATGGACAATTTTCTATAAATTATTATAACTTTTGGTTGTTTTAAATGTTAAAACAGATTGCTGTCTTTCTTCTCTTATTCATACTGATAAACAGAATGTTTCTCTCTTGAAATTTCAAAACATGGCATCTGCAAAGAATATCTGCAGCGTTTTAAACTCTTAATAAATAAAGATTTAGGAAAGAAGGCTAGCATAGCTCATTCTCGGTGACATATTAAAAGGCACATGCATATGGAAGAGAATCCAAATACGCAATCTCCCACCTGCAGTTTGAAGTACAGTCATAATTCAGGAATGACTGTATATGACTGTATATTTGCACATTCAATTCAAGTATAATTGTCACCTTTATATATAGCTCTACTTTCTTTGGAACTGAGGACAAGAAACAGCAGGAGTATATGTAAAGTTATTTGGTTAAGAAGGTGGTGACTGCAGTCCAAGATTTTTGGAGGACAACAGGATTGGAGAAAACTGTACTTTTATTCTGGCCAAATCAAGCAAAATCGCTTGACATTGGATTGAGCAATACAGCATCCTGTTTTATACATGTTTTTATGCTTTTTCTACTGCTTGTAACATTAGCTGAATACGTAGCATCTGAGAGTTTTCTTAATCTAGGTAACATTGCATGAACCTGTGAAACAAGTTTACTAAAAAGGTTTATTTTTAGCAGACTTAAAGAGACTGGAGATTATGTGCACTATCATTAAAAGTCATTGGAAAGACAAGTTGCCGAAACCTGGCTCTAGCAAATATCTTTGTACTTAAAGCTTTTAAGTAGTTAAGCTTGGTCCAAGAAATGTCACCAAGTACAAACTGGAGCATTTTAATCCCATGCCAGTAATGTTATGCTTTTGATTTACCTTGTGAGATTTTGGGATTAATGCTGTTGCCACCCCCACCCTCCAAAAATACTTCAGATAATTAGAACTTTGATATAATAGAGCACATTATCAAAGCATTCATGCCAAGAGAATTTCCTTATGAAAGAGTGTCACTATTTAGAAATATCAATAAGAAGGCAGGACTGCATTGTTAGCTGATTATTCCTGCCCTAGCTGATGTTACATGGAAGAATTGTGTGACTAATATTCCCAATAAAAAGTGTGCAGTATGTATTGTTCATGATACAATCTCCCCTCTTATATTCCATCACATTTGGATTCTGATGCATATGGCAGAAGAAGAAAAAATGGTTTGATTTCACTTTTACTTTTTGTTTATTTCTTGTAATCTACTCTTGAGACATGGTTATTCATCCACTTCTTAAAACTCTCCAAGTTGGAAAACTTACAACCTGCACAGATATTCCGTCTACTGTCAGGACATTTTTCCTTTATTTAAATAAAATCTAAGTAGCTGCAACTGACATCCATTATTTCTATGGAAATAGAATGTAGTTCGTGACCATCTTGGTACTTTTCATGTACTTCAACACAGAAATTGTATCTCTAATTTTTTTCTGTCGATGAAAATCACAACTTTTCTTTAGGCTGTCCTTATAGGACAGGGGTCCCCAATCCCTGGTCCATGAACTGGCACTGGGGCACAGGCGCAGCATGCCAGAAACCGGCCTGCAGAAACAAGTGAAGGCCCATCTGTGGGATGCAGGCAATAGGCAAAACCACGCCCCCTCCAGTCCCCAGAAAAACCTCTATCGGTCCTTGGTGCCCAAAAGGTTTGGGGCAAGTGGTGGGTTGCTACTGGTTCGCCTTGGATCGGGCGAACTGGTAGTGGCAGCAGCGAGAGGCTCCATCCTCCTGCTCGGACACTCTGCACATGTGCAGAAGCATTGTGCACACACGTGAGCGTGCACATGCCCACGAGCAAACCGGGTTTTGGAACCCTCCCCTGTTTGGGGCTACTGTTTGGGGCATTTCCTTAAGTCCCTGAATCATGTTGTTGTCCTCCTTTAAGCATGTTCTAAACTTCTGGAAATTCCCCAGTTAAGTATCTAATCTTTTTAAAGAGATAGATTAATTTGGCAAAGAGAGTGGAAGAAAAGCATTAAAGATTCTCTGCTAGTGGAATAATGTCCTGCTTTTGAAATAACTGATCACTAATATTCTGCCTGGTTTTGCCCTGAATTAAAAGTTGAGTCTCAAAAGAGCACAACATAGAATCAAATTATTTATTTGTGTAGTTCAGGACAGTTCAATTTAGATCATGGATGTACAATGGGTGGGAAAAGCAACAGGTAGTGAATTGAGCCAGAACAAAAAAGTGGGGCCAGTCACAAATTGATTGGATTTAATTTTATCTTAACATAAATAATCAAGTATAGTTGGTGTAAATAGTGCTGGTTCATTTATCCAAATCAATTAGCAATTATTTGGCAGTTTCTTTGAGATTGCATGCACTCCTGGGCCCAAAACATTGCATTGGCCTTTGACTCATATGGAACAGCCAGTTTTCAGAGGTTTGGCTTTTGACTCCCATATATTATTGGTTACCTTGCCATAGTCTTCCCCATTCTGGAAAAACACATACCTTATTTTTCTATTTATAGGATAAGAATTGTTTCTAATCTTGTATGTATATCTATAAATTGGCAATATGTAGTCTTTTGCTCTTTGTCTTGGTATTTTTCTTTTTATAGCAAGGTACTGGGTGATCACTAATGGCTTACAGTCAATCAGAGGATTGACAAAAATGGCTGGGAAGGCATTGATTGGGGAGACTAGTTAAATCCATTGCAATTACTTTGCAGTTTTGCAGCATTTGTTGTGATCAATGATGAAGCACAGTATCAGGAAATAAAAGAGAAAATTCACCATTTATATTTCTAGCAACTAGCTATTTAAAGGAAGAAAACCCTTTGTTTAAATTGTTTGTCTTAAACAGCTTTAATGAAGGAAAAGGACATAGTCCTTCAATGACTTTTGCTTGTGGGCAAACATTTTCAAGTTGGCAAACTTTTGCTATTGTTATTTTTCTGGTTCTTAAACCAGTTACTTAACATGTATATATCTTACTTTTCTATTTGATTAGGAAACTAATGGCACATAATATAGGAAACTAGTTTTGTACAAATAATGTCAATCGAAAGTAGAAATTACAGTAAGACCCACCAAAATAACACTATGCTCAATGATCCATAAAATGTGCATTGCTCAGTAGTCAAATACAAGCTAATGTGTGTGTCTCAAACACAGAGGTTCTTTTTTCCTGTATTGCTTGGTTTTATAAGTTTTATCTGACAATTTTTATTGTGTATATTTTAGGCATTTTCAGGCATCTAAGTATGTAAAATAATTGGTCAGGTATTTGCATCTACTTGTTTGTCTTTTCTCTCATTTGTCTTTTCCTTTTGTTTGTGCCCTTCTCTTCCCTTCCACCAGAGTTCCTGGATGACTACATATTAATGGAGGTCTACAGGGAGCAGAGGGGAAAATGCACCTATCAGCCAAAGGCATCTTTTCACTGGTTGTGCATTTCACAATCAGACACAGAACCAGGGGTACACTGCTGGGGGTTCGCAGGGGTTTGGGAGAACCTCTAGCTAAGATTCTGTGCAGTTCAGAGAACCCCAAATCCCACTCCTGGCTGGTCCTGCCCATCCCACCCCACCCCTCCCAGGAGTCCCCATGCAGCCCATTTTGGATGCAGGTAAGTGCAGGGCATGCATGGAGGCTCAGGGAAGGTGAAAAATGGGCCTACGAGAATTTCGGGAAGGCCAGAAATGGGCGCGTTTCCAGCCTCCAGAGAGCCTCCGGAGCCTGGGAATGCCATTTTTGCCCTCCTGGAGGCTCGAGGAAAGCCTCCGGAGCCTGGGGAGGGCAAAAAGCCCCCCCACCGTGGTGCAGGAGGCCAACTAGGCCACGCCCACCATGGCCATTCCCACCCAGCAACCAGGTAGAGAACCCCTTGCTAAAATTTTTGAAGTCCACCTCTGCACAGAACCTTGTTTTTGCCTTTGAGTCAGCATTTATTTATTTATTTATTTTTCAGATTTCTATACCGCCCTTCTCCTTTCAGACTCAGGGCGATAAAAAATATTTATACACAAAAGTTAAAAATAGATTTAAAATAATTAAATAAATTTGGCCCGTAATTTAAAACTTTTCAATTAAAATCCATATCAAATTTAAAACCAACCGTAAAATCAGGACAGCCCGGCTAACTGGAAAAAATAGGTTTTTAGGGCCCAACGAAAAGTCCAGAGGTCGGAGATCACTCATTGATTCTTGCATGCCTGGATTGAACCTGCAGTCTTCTTGACAAAGTCTTTGGGAGAGGTTTGCTCTTGCCTCCTTCCTAGAGTTGAGAGAGAGGAATGATTCAAGGTCACCAGCCTAGCTCTATGCTAAGGTGGAACTAAAACAGTTTTTAGCCTGATGCTATAACCACTACACCAAACTGGGTCTGTACAAAGATCCTTACATATATTCAAATATAAATGTAGAAGTTTGTTTTATGTTAACCTTGGTTTACATATTTCAGCTCAAAGGAACTCCAAAACCCCATATTTTATGGCAATGCATATTTAATCCTGTACAGTGTAGGTCCTATAGTAGGAAAGAGATCGGACTAATTCTGTAGATTCTGACAAATGAGGTTAAAATAGGATAGCAGGAGGAGCAGCTGGAATGTTTTGGGCAGCCAAAACAAATACACAGACTAATAACATTGTGATTCATCAAATTGAAGTATGTAAATCCTGAGTTTGCCTGAGGCCCACAAAATCCATGACTTTGATTCCCAGGGCCACATCAAAAATGCTAATGGATTGAAAAGTAAAAATCATGTAAAAAGTAATGATATTTTCAAATTAAAAGATAAGGAAATTTAGGTTTTGGGCTGGCCCTGCCCACTTTGTTGTCCTGACCTAGGTTACTTTTTGGAATGTAGCACCCAAAGTCCCCATCAAAAATCATATGTAGCAAAGCCTTAGCAAAGATATGCGCCTGTAATTTCTATACATATTGTCCACTACCATTCTGGACTAATTATTGAATTCTTATCCCCTATTTGGTAATTTAAATCCTTGCTTAATTTTGGTTAGTGATCTGAAAGTTCTGGATTCTTTCCTCCTTTTTCTCTCCCTGTTAATTAAATCTTAATTCCTATGTAGCAAATGTCAGTAGGATTATACATATTTCCTTTCTGTGTGATGGGACTTTTGTGTACTATGAGCACCAGACAGAACCACTTCTGCCAAACATGCAGCCTATATGGAATAGGGCTTCTAGATTGATCAATATTTATTTATTTATTTATTTATTTATTTATTTATTTATTTATTTATTTATTTATTTATTTATTTATTTATTTATTTATTTATTTATTTATTTATTTATTTATTTATTTATTTATTTATTTGATGTATTTGATTTATATGCCGCCCTTCTCCGGAGACTCAGGGCGGCTTACAATGCGTTCAGCAATAGCCTTCATACTTTTGTATATACCTGTTTAGTAGGGCTTTCACCCCCCCCCCCAAAGCGGTGTTCTTTTTTATACAAAGTCAGCTTATTGCCCCCACAATCCGGGTCCTCATTTTACCTACCTCGAAAGGATGGAAGGCTGAGTCAACCTTGAGCCTGGTGAGATTTGAACTTGCAGTAATTGCAGGTAGCTGGTGTTACTTAACAGCACTTTAGTCTGCTGCGCCACCAAGGCTCATCATGCTTAGTCAGATATTTATACTGTTCTTAATCAATGTGCAAAGGAAATTTCCCCCCAATTGCTGTAGATGCCATGGCTGAGTTGGACCAGTCTTCTTTTATCTTATTTTGCCTCAGTGCTCAATTCTACATGATTTTTTTTTTTTTGTTCTGTCAAACCATCTTCAGGAGGTGATATGCCAATTACAATGGGCTCTTTTGAAAAAAGGAGGGAAAGTCTCCAAATTGAGGATAAGATAACCTTTTTAAACCTATTATTGATGAAAGAATTAGAATACTGTTGAAAGTATACCATGTTCTGTACATTTTGAATACCAAAATGTAGCTTCTTGACATATCTGCTGTTTTATAGCTTGTCAATAACTATATTAAGCTGAGTTTGGCAACAGTTCCTGTTCTAATGCATTTAGCAGAGCTTGCAAGAAGTATTAGGTGAGGTACAGGTGTGGGAATTTGGCAGTAATCTTTTTCATTGGAGAAGGAAGTGTTCTTGTGGCATGTCAGAGCTTCTCATTTTTAAAATCAGATGAGAATTGTCACCTTTATAAAGCAAATATTTAACACTGTATGGACTACAGTGCCTCAGGTTTCAGAAAGGTCAGAAAGTATGTGTAGATCTAAGGCTCTAAGCCAGGGATGTCAAAACCTTGGAAACTTTAAGACTTGTCGACTCACAGGTCTTAATGTTGCCAAGGTTGGATAACCTTGCTCAAAGTAAAGTCTTTTTAAAATCAAGAACTTGTCATCCATTCACATATTGCTTCTGATGAGATTTCTGCTCAGTTTCATTATATCTGCCTATAGGTTGGGAATTAAAATAGGGACCTAGTCAGGGATCTTGGTGGGCAGAGTCCAAAAAAGTCAAGTTGGTGTCTATGATCAAGGCCCTGCCCCTTTTTTATTTGCAAAACTTAAATCACACCATCAAGGATGCTTGCTTGACTTTTTTTGACACCTACTCCTGGAGACATCTGAGGATACTCAATGAATCACTTTGAGCATTCTGAAATTATACATATATCCTAAGTACAAACAGCTTATATTATTACAGCGAGATTGAATATGGATATATAAAATTGTAAGGGATAAAGCCATTGTTCTAATGCTGGCTGAGGAATTCTGGGAGTTGAAATCCAGCAATGCCAGCAATGAGCAATCATGTGTCAGATAGCCAGTTCTCCTCAGTAGTGGGTTTCACTTACCTTTGCTATCGGTTCAGAACTGTGAGTGCGCGTGTGCGCATGCTGCTTCGCTCGCGTGCAGCACAGAACCTTCTGCATGCGCAGAGCGTCCGTGATGACATCCGGATGGGTGAGCGGAGCCTCCCACTGGCGGCACTACCGGTTTGCCCAAACCAGGGCAAACCGGTAGAAACCCACCACTGGTTCTCCTGGTCTGGAAGACTCTGGCTTCTCTTCCTATTTCCTAGTTTTTTAAAACTGTTCCCCACGTCTTTTATTTCTTCCCTTTGCTCTCAAGAAAAGAACTGAAATAGACACAACATTATTTGCCACATCTGTGAAACAATATTTCCGTTGTTTACCTGAATCTTCTCTTTGACTTAATTGAAGTCCTAATAATCCAAAAGAAGGGCACAAACTACTACTATGTTCACTTTGGCCACATTTCACACAACTTTACCCTGTACTTTCTTTCTTTTTTTGTTCTCCACACAGTTCATATTGCTATCCGGTGGTGGAGTAAGTACAAGAAATATTGCTGGAAATATTTTCATGTTGCTTCTGTCACAAACAGATTATGGCAATAGCAATAGCACAAATTAGCACATAGATTTACATACCGCTTCATAGTGTTTTACAGTGTTCTCCAGTGGTGGGTTTCAAAATTTTTTACTACCAGTTCTGTGGGTGTGGCTTGGTGGTGTGGCTTGGTGGGTGTGGCAGGGGAAGGATACTGTAAAATCTCCATTCCCATCCCACTCCAGGGGAAGGATACTGTAAAATCTCCATTCCCTCCCCAATCCAGGGGAAGGTTACTGCAAAATCCCCATTTCCTCCCGATCAGCTGGGACTTGGGAGGCAGAGAATAGATGGGGGCGGGGCCAATCAGAATTTTTACTACTGGTTCTCCGAACTACTCAAAATTTCCACTACCGGTTCTCCAGAACTGGTCAGAACCTGCTGAAACTCACCTCTGTTGCTATCCTTCTTTTTAAAGGATTTGCTTTTAGAATCCCTCATCATTTAAGGAGTCTGGTTTTGCACACGTTATGATCCGGTCAATTTGACTGTTCTCTTTCAATTGTATGTGATAATTGAATGAAGGTCCTTTTCCACCTGCAGTTAACTATGGGCTTGTCTCCACTGCCTGGTTGCCACATTGCAACTGGGGAAACACAAATATTTTTAATTAAATAATTAGAAAAAACAACGAACACACACAAAGACACAGAGCCAGTCATACTTCTTGTGTTTTGAACTGAATATGTTCTACATCAGAAACAAGTGTTCATGCCATTATACTTGTCAGATGATATTATAATATCAACATGAGCAAAAGGTCTTCTTGAAGAAATGCTTTGCAAATACAAGAAAGGCATTTTAAAACTGCTTATATTGCCTGCATACCATATACACAGTATGTGCAGTAATATTTTCCCATAGAAAGGAAAGTGATGGGCCATTGCCCTCCTGGAAGAGAAAGTAAGGCAAATTGTCCAATGGGAAGATATCAGTCATGGGTTTCAATTTCGACTGCTACCGGTTTGTGGGTGTGATGATGCTCGCACATGTGCACGAAGCTTCTACGCATACACAGAGATGTCCAGACGGGTGGGCGGAGCCTCCCACCACCACCGGTTCCCCGATCCAGGGCGAACTGGTAGCAGCCCACCACTGGAAGATATGGTATCCTGAAGTCTGGACAAAATCCTTTCCAAGATGTTACCAGTCATCTCAGTCGGAACAGCATTTTCTTCAGCCAACTTAGGTATAAACTTCCCTGAGTACAAGACAGGAATAACAGTGCAAATTTATTCAGTTTTATAAATGGTAACATCTTTTACTTGCCATTACACCATGATGTTGATCCATGCTTTTGCTTTGACTCCATGAGTGAGATACGTATATTTAAGCCATCCTTAGCTGTGTCAGTATTAGAATACTATTTTCCCTGTTATTCTGACACCCACCAAAGACAACTGCCAGGCGTGTTAAATCTCATGTGCCTCACCACTGATTATGTTGGTGGCAATATTAGGGGTCAGTAGTGGGTGGGATCGGAGTGGTGCTGCTTGGCAATTTCAGGCTGATGTTGGCATGCCCCCCTTTCTTGGTCCTAGGCCAGCCTCATCTACCATAATTCTGCTGTTGTTTTCCTAAAGAACTGAACACAGCAGTGCTTTATATCAGAACTTCACAACTGTGTTACACTGTTCAGCTGCCCTTAAACTTTGTGGCCTTTACCAGTTCAGTCCAATCTGAAATAGTAGAATAACTGTGGAATGACTTTCCCGAGACATACACCATTATTTTCCAGAGAGAATATGGAAGAGTCTAGAAGCCTGTGTATTGCCTATATAAAGAAGTTACTAGTGACTTACTGTAGCTCTATCTGTGATTTTGCTCTTTTTATTTTAATGTATTCATCTGGAAAATAAATTAAAGGAAGAAGCCTAAAAATCCAAACTCCTGCAGATCTGCCCCATTCCTGCCGTGGTCCATAATTAAAAGATATTTTTCCCCATCAGTTGGTGATATGCAAAAGAAAGAGGATTCCAAAGCTACAAGAGTAATCCAGTCACTTTGTGTATCACATGTTGTGCTTGTAAAATCAGAAGAGCAACAAAGAGTACTGAAGCTGAATATATGCAACAGAGGTAAGATGGAAATTGATGGGGTGGGGGACAACAAATTTCATGCCAATATGGTTTTTTGCAGCTTCAGAAAGGATGGATAGCCTCTTAACTCAGCATAGGAGGAAGGCCCTGAATAAATTATGTAGAAGAAAATAACTACTCTGTACCTAACTGCAGGATAGGTTTTTTTTCCCCTCAGCCTTCAGCTGCATATTCTTGTGGTAGTAAATGTGTAGGTACTGGACATTAGGCTCATTTGCATTAAATGAATAACACACAAAGATACACACACATATGCATATACATGCATACATACTGTGGGAAGAAAGTAAAAGTGCTGAAACTCAAGGAAGCCCAAGCCCAAGCAGGGCCTTTGTCATCAAGAAGGGTGGGACTGACTCTTTTCACTTGGGGAAAAACAATGGCCTAGTTGGAAGACTGTTAATACCATTTGGAATGTAGCTGAGCTCTGTAGAGAAACTGAACTTGCTGAATTGCACTATTGAACTTCAAAGCTCATAGTTCAAAGCTAAGATAAAGATATGTAGGAGGGAGCACACCGCACTGGTGCTTGTCTCCGAATATGAAATTTATGCAACACAAAAACTTTTCCTCTGCCATAAAGATCAGAAAGATACCGTGGAATCTAAGAGACATAAATTCTAGTGTAAGATTAAGCCTCCCTTCTTCTAATTCCTCATCATCAGATCAGCTCCTTTGGAGTGTTCCAGCTTGAATTAAGGAAGATACAGTGTGAATAAGGGGCACAGACATTATGTTTTCTGAAGGCATATGATAGAAGGTCAAAAGCTAATGCTTATGGTTTTTAAACTGCTTAAACGGGAGAAACCCAGTGGTGGGATTCAACTGGTTCACACCACTTTGGCCGAACCAGTTGTTAAATTGCTGGCTGGCCCCTCCTGTCCTGCCTCGCCCATTCCAGAAGTCCCCACGTGCCCCGTTTTGGCTCCCAGGTAAGTGCAGGGAGGCCCACTAGGCCCAAAATGGGGTGCAGGGGGGGGTGCAGCACACCTCTCCACAGCTCGTTTTTGCTCCTAGGGGGCTGCAGGAAGGTCTACTAGGCCCAAAATGGGGCATGGGGGCAGCGCCCCCCCTTGTGGCCCATTTTTGCTCCCAGCGGGGTGCAGAAGGCTGAATGCTGCCTGTCACACCCCTGGTCACACCCACCATGGTCACGCCCACCTGGCCGGTCATTAGGGCACAGAACCGGTTGTTAAATTATTTGAATACCACCATTGGAGAAACCCATGGATCACATACAGTATCCTCTGGGTGTTCCAGTCACTGCTTCAAGACATTTGGGAGGTCAAAATGCAGAATAAGATGGCATCTCCCCATCCAATTTCATGTTGTTAAAATGGTGACTGAACTGGCATTCACTAAATCTGAATAAGTCCGATTATGGTTGAAGAAAAGGGCCAATGTTCTAACCCCTTAAGACATCAAATTAGTTCAGAGGACATGTGGTTGTCATCTATCAACATCTTCTGCCTATTGTCAACATGTTACAACAAGATAAGTCTCTTCCAGTCAAATGGTAATTGATAGAAATCAAGTTACAAGTAACACTAGTGTGGCTGGATCACAGCCCATAAATGCTGATATGGTAAAGACAAAAGGAAAGTTTGCTACTGCAGAAATATGTATATTATGTGTTATATCGAATGACTAAATCATGGCATGACTAAGCATGAACCTATTTGATGTTGTTGAGGCATCAGCAAACTGAAATGGGATGAAATAGTTCTTTCACATCAGGGGAGCATCAGATCTTCTACAGCAGAAAAAAAACCTGGAAGGAATGGAGTATCCATCATTTGGATATGACTCTTATTTTATCCATCACTTGGATACAATTCAAAAAAATAATTCAGTTTAAGTCCAAAGCAAGCCAACACAGAGGAAGTGGAAGGTAATAGTTTTGTAGTGACTTGCAACACCTTGTAGACACAACATCAAAAGTAAATAAACATACCCCAAAACTCACGTGCCAGTTATTGGAGACTAGAATGCTAAAAGTTGGAATTCCAGAATAATGGGAAAATATGGCCTAAGAAAGCAAAACAAAGCAGGAAGGAAGACAATAGAAAAAAATCAATTTTATATCAAATAACTTCAGCATCTTAAAAGATAATGCTTAAAAGAAAACACATGGACATCACTGGATAGGAAACACCAAAATCAATGTCCCATACAATATGTAAGCAAATATTTATTTGTTTGTTTCTTTGAATTTATTAACTGCTCAATTCCAATGGACTCTTTGAGGCAAACAAAACTGAAGAATCTATAAAACATTTTAAAAAACAGAGAAACTTTATTCAATAAACAAAAAGTAATAAGAGGTGCTGACTAAGCCTTCTAACCCTGTTTGAAAATTGTGACTTAAAGTAAAGAAAACAAGGGAAAGCATCAGAGCAATAAATACAGCAAATTTCATATGCTCAAGGTAAAGATTTATTTTAAAAGATTAGATATGATAAATAGTGTGCTACAAATCTGAACTAAAATTAATAAATTAAAGATAAAACAAACAAAAATTTCCCAAGATGCAAAAAGCAAAAGAAAGCCAAATAGTTTTATAATTATAATTATGATTATGATTATCACTTTTATTCATTAAACATGAAACTCAGTCAACTGATCATTAAAAAATGTGTCACAAATACCATTGACTGGTGCTAATGGTTGATACGGGTTGCTGCCGGCATCCTAGGTATCAACCAAGTACCTTCTTAAGATGTACGATGTTCCAAGTAGCGCAGTTTTTTGCAGTTCCACTGGTGTTATTTTTCTTTTTCCACTTTGTGCTCCCATGACATCATCATCATCATCATCATCATCATCATCATCATCATTACTACTACTACTACTACTATTATTAGCCTCCTATCTTATTTCAAAGAGACTTTGGGCAGCTTGCTACATTAAAAAATGATGAAAAATAGAAAGCAAATGGTATGAGAGACAAACATTGCTAGACACTGAACTCTAGAGAAAATGCAAAAGCCATAGGATAACAATTGAATGGGAAGAACAAGAGATTTCTTTAAGACAATTACAGAAACTAAAGGAAACGTCTATACAACAATTCACATGAAAAAGTACAAAGTAATCCTATGGAAAAAAAAGACATAAAGAAAAGGTGGAATGAACATACAAGAGAATATACCAACCTTCTCTGACATATACCAAAAATGTGATCATTATCTAGAAAGTGAAGTTAAACAGGCTGCAGAAAACATTGCTAACAAAACTTCAGGAGTTGATAAATTACCAGGACAGCTGTTTAAAATCTTACAAGATGATGCAGTGCAAGTATTATACATGATTTGGAAGCTGGTATGAAAAACACAGCAGTGGCCAAGGACCTGGAAAAGATCAATGTATATCCAAATGCCAAAAACAGACATGCTAAAGAATGCTCAATGCTGAAAAGAATGCTCAGATGATCAAATAACTGTGCTCCTGAATCCAGCAATGTACGGAACAAAAAAGTGTACAGATAACACCTGATAGAGAATGGAAAAAGTGAGGTGATTTTTTAAAAGATTTTTCCATTATCTATATTTAAATCTCTAGATTTAAAAAAAAAATCTATTATTGCTTCATTAGTTTTTGACAGTGCAAATCACAACAAATTGTAGGGAGCCCTGAAAAATCAGGGGATATGGGGTCATTTCCTTTGCCTTTTGAAGGATGTGTATCAATCAGGAAGAACAGATTACAGAGGAACTAAACAATTCCGATTTGAGAAAGAGCAGCAGCTGGGATTAAAACTAAATTAAAAAAAACCACCCTTCTTCAGCAGTGTAAAATATATCATTTTACCACCTTGATGACTGAAAATGAGAACAATTTAAGGTATTGTTGAAGGTGAAAGAACAGAAAAGAGGGCAAATGCCAGTCTTCTGCTCATTTTTGTTTTGTTTTGTTTTTAAAACTAAGATCAGGTCAACAGGTCAAAAAGAAGTTGCAGTAGGCCAAAAAGGGATTTTCAGGGATGGTGACTATGGCTTTGAAATATAGAAATGACTGCTGTTTCTGGGATATATTGCCATCTGAAATGGTGTTTTGATGATTTCCAAATATGAAGGAGAACTTCAGTTAGCGATTATTAATAATAATACCTCATACCAAATTCCTTCTATGTCTCTATGATGCAAAGATGAAAGAGTCCTAATGAATGCCCTTTAAAATACAACCAGGTAGTCCTTGACTTACAACCACAATTAGGGCCACAATTTATGTTGCTAAGCAAAGTGGGTGTTGTGAGTCATGCCTAATTTTACAACCTTTCTTGCTGCAGTTGTTAAAAGAATCCATCTTCCGCCATTGATTTTGCTCGTCAGGAACTGGCTGAGAAGGTTGCAAATGGTGATCACATCACCATGGAGATGCTTTAACAGTTATAAGTGTGAGGCCTGATTGTAAGCCACTTTTTACAGTGCTATTGTAACTCTGAACATTTGCTAAACAATGGTTGTAAGTTGAGGACTATTGTTCAGTCACTGAGTCATGTCCAATTCTTCCTGACCCCATGGATCATAGCACCCCAGGCCCCCTCTCCTCCACTATCGCCAAAGGTTTGCCCAAATTCATATTCATTGCATCAATGACATTATCTAACCATCTCATCCTCTACTGTTCCCTTCTCCTTTTGCCTTCAATCTTTCCCAACATTGGAGTCTCTTTCCAATGAGTCCTTGCTTCTCATTAGGTGGCCAAAGTATTTGAGTGTCAGTTTCAGTATCTGTCCTTCCAAAGAGCAGTCAGGGTTGAGTGATTTGGTGACCCCTATAATGATTTCTGTGATCTTATTTTGAGTTTCATAGAACCATAGGTTTGGAAGTGTACACAGAGGTCACCTGCTCCAACTCCCTGCTTGGGGCAGGATTTGCTAAAGTGTTTATGACTGATGGCTATCCAACTTCTCTTTGAAGACTTTTAGTGAAGAGGAACATAAAACAGCCTGTTCCACAGGTTGACAGTTCTCAACCATCAGGAAATTCCCCCTAATCTAACCTGAATCTATCTCCCTGTAGTTTTGTTATGCTTCCGTTTTGTTGATTTTCATCAGAGAAGTTCCTAAGTTATCATCTCCATGCAGAAAGGAAACCACCAGAATCACAGCTGTGATAATTTACTGAGTCTAGTACATAATATAGATGCCTAGCCATAATGAGTGCAGGTGTTTCAGTAGAGCAGAGCATTTTGAGTGTAAGCCCGCCCCCCACCCCCAGTAGATTGGATTTTGTAGACTACCTGTGGAAAACAAGTTCTGATCATAAAGATCTTAGAAATTGCAATATGTTTAACAGATTAACAGAGTTGGAAGGGACCTTGTAGGTCATCTCTTCCAACTCCCTGCCCAAGCAGGAGACCCTTCACCATTATTGACAGATGGCAGTCCAATCTCTTCTTGAAAGCTTCCAGTGATGAAGCTCCCACAACTTCCAAAGGCAAGCAGTTCCATTGGTTGATTGTTCTCACTGTCAGAAAATTTCTCCTTACTTCTAGGTTGAATCTCTCCTTGGTCCGTTTCCATCCATCATTCCTTGTCTGGTCTTCGGGTGCCTTGGAAAATAGCTTGACCCCTTCCTCTCTGTGGCAGCTCCTCAAATATTGGAAGTCTGCTATCATGTCTCCCCTGGTCCTTCTCTTCACTAGACTAGCCATGCCCAGTTCCTGCAACCATTCTTCCTATGTTTTAGTCTCCAGTCCCCTAATCATATAAAGGGGTCTCCAACCTTGGCAACTTTAAGACTTGTGGACTTCAACTCCCAGCTTTGCTGGCTGAGTAACTCTGGGAGTTGAAGTTCACAAGTCTCAAAGTAGCCAAGATTGGAGACCCCTGATATAAATGATAGAATTAAACAATATAAACAATGGAAAAGAAGCTCTCTCATTTGAAAAAGTTCCAAACCACTATAAAAGGAAAAAAAAACATTGACAAAGGTCAATGATGCAGTATTAGTATTGGTAATCCCCATTTAATGACCACCAATGGGACTAGAAACTCTGTTATTAAGTGATGCAAAACATATGACTGTGCTGGACTTACATCAGTTTTGCTGCAGTCATTAATCAAATCAACTATGGTTGTTAAGGACAATGTTGCTTGTGACTTACTGCCAGTTTCTCCATTGACTTTGCTAGTTTGGAAGTCAGTTGTGAAGTACGCAAATGACAATCATGTGCATGTGCTTGCTGTGTTGTGCTGTGCATGCTGTGAGTATCATAACTTCTAGGATAGGTCATAAAGCTACTTTTTCAGTGCTGTCATAAGTTTGAATGATCACTAAGCAGGGCAATCATTAAGTGAGAACTACTTGCATTTGAAAATGGCATAAGGCCACACTTCTCTTGCCAGGCAAGGATTTGGTTGATGTCACTAACTCCTGATTAAAAGCTTAAATTTCCTGTTCAGAAACTTTATCTTGGACTGTGGTTTTGCAACAACTCATGCAGGGCATGCCCAGACATCCGTTGTGATATTAAACGGGATGTATCAGCCAACATAATCTTTGTACATGCTTGAGTTAATATAATGTATAGAAGTGAATAATTTAGTTTACAAAAGCAGATATAGACAGCTAGCAGGGACCTGTGAAAATTTCACAATGGAAAAGGATAAATTGGCATCAGACTTTTATCACTCTAGGGAATATTTATTTTATAGAACATCCGACATGCCGGCTCCTCTGTCAACGTGTGACGTGTATTTTCTGGGAACATTACCCAGATTGTTAAGGTCAACATGCCTATGCTGTCCTAGAAGGAGCAACCAAGCTTAAAGCTCGAGAGCCCTGTAGCAACAATAAGTGTATTTATGTCTTGTGTCATACTCTACTAATTGAGTTAAAAAGACAATTTCCATTTGGTATTATCCATCAGGATTTGAATTATGGGTCATGCACTGGTGACCAATAGATTTCCAAGAGCAATAAGACTTCCTTGCCTGCTTGCTTCAGATATGAGTCTTGAATCTTAAACTAACAATTAAAATATTCATGATAATGTCATAATAATTAGTATAAAAGAAATAGTGTAAAGCAATCATGCAGTAAAAATAATAGTAATGGAGTAAATGGTGACCAAAATAACAAATGTTAGATACATGGCAACAAAATGTTAACAATTAGATTAGAAGAACTCTGACTTAAAGAACTCCAGATAATTGTATGAAATGAAAACAATTCCATAAGGCTGGTGAATTGGGGTACAAGTGAGAAATTCCTTTGGAATTGGGGTGAATTGATCCTGGATGATATAGGCTCGTGATAGCAAAACTATGGCACATGTGCCAGAGGTGGCAGGCAGTGAACCTATGGCATGCATACCGTCGTCTCAGTTCAGCTCCACTGCATATGTGCACATGCCTCCCGCCAGCCAGCAGGTCTTTGGGTCTCTGTCGTGCATGCACCGGGGTATGGGGGGGTGCATATGCCTGGGTCAGGGTGCATGCAGGGGGCCATGTGCGCATGCATGGGGAGCGGGACTTGCATTTTGGGGGTTCGGCTGCATGTGCACTTTGGGCACTCAGTCCAGAAAAGATTAGCCATCACCGATATAGGCAGTCCTTCATAGGATAGAATAGTTCTCTGTGTGTAACTGTCTCTTCCTGTTAACCATGTGCATCACTGAAAGAATGAGAGCAATATTTCTCAACTTTGACAACTTTAAAATGTGTGAACTTTAACTCTCAAAATTTCCCAGCCAGTCAAACCCCACAAAGGCTCACAGCACTGATTACCAGGCTAAGGAGATACACTAGAGCAGGGGTCCTCAATCCCCAAACCCCAGACTATGGACCAGTACTGTTAGGAATCAGGCCACACAGTGAAACCAAAATCATCCCCCATCCCATTCCGTGGAAAAATTGTCTTCCTCAAAATCGGTGCTTGGTGCCAGTTTCATGGAAAGTTGGGGACCTCTGCACTAGAGAAGCAGACACCAAGAAGATAAATGCCATGTTCTCCAAACAACCATCCAAGATGTACTTCCAATGGCAGTACGATAATACAGTAGAGTCACATCTTCAGAAACTGAACAGTACTGGAAGAACATATGGGAGAAAGACAAGACGCATAACATCAGGCACAAAGTGACTGCAGGTCCTGAGAGCAGATCACAGCAAACTCCCAGAACAAGAACCAGTCATAACTCCCACAAGGAAGGACAGTGCTGAGACAAGGACTAAAAGACAGCAGTGGTAATAGATGTAGCCGCGCCAGGTGACAGCAACACCAGGAAGAAGAAGTATGAGAAGATAGAGTACCAAGGCCTTAAAGAGGAACTGGAGAGGATGTGGGAAGTAAAGGCTAAAGTGGTACCAAAGTGGTAGAGGCACTCAGGGCTGTGACTCCTAAACTGGGAGAGTGGCTCTAACAGATCCCAGGAACAACATCAGAGGTCACTGTCCAGTGTAGTGTTAGGAACAGCTAAGATCCTGCATAGAGCTCTCAAACTCCCAGTAGAGAGTAGAGGACCCAAGAGTGGGGAAGACACATAACACCCATAAGGGTGAGAAGGGAATATTTTTATACATGGTTTTTAGCATTTTTTAAAAAAAAAACTAATGCAAACAAATATAAAGTATATATAAAATGTCTAAATGGAGAAAAAGAATGTCAGAGATGAATATATTCTGTGAGCCCAATAAAATAATCACCTTGGATCCCCAAAACCAAACTAGGCAAGATGGTGAAAAGGGAATCTCTTGTTCCTGTTTTGCCCACCACTAGTATTAAAATCTCATGTCTGAAAAGTTTTTTGCCCCTCTAGTCATAATTGATTGGTGTAACATCCTTGTTGTAATTACGGCATGTTCACATCAATTCACAGAACCATTGACTGATAACCCTAACCAATTTGTTAGATGGAAGTGTCAGACAGTAGAAATAAGTGGATATAATTTATCAGTGCGTGAGACTCCCTAACAAGCAAAAACTTTTTGGTGGGGAAAAAAGGAACAACAAGCAAGATATGTGTATTTAAACTCTTATTTATAACAATGATGTGGGAAGTTATAATCCGTACATGGCAACTGTTTTTTTTTCAAGTAAGAACAACAATTCAACAATAACAGAAATAGCAGAAGCAGCCCAACAATAGCAGAAATAGCAGAAATAGCAGAAATAGCAGAAGCAGCCAAAGGAAGCCCAATGCCTTGTCACTATCTGCAACTTATTCCTTTTTAGTTGGAGTAGTTCTTTCTATCTAGCTCAGGGCAGTCAAACTGGCGGCCCGTGGGCTGGATACATCATGCACAGGCCACACCCACCCCAGCTCTGCAAAGGGGAAAACGTTGTAAAACGTCAGGTGACAGCAACATGAGACCACAAGTTTGACACCTGTGATCTAGCTGCCTCACCAATCTGTAAGACAGCACTAAGGAGATTCTCAGAGTAATGCATACAGAACACCTGCCCTAGAGTAGAGTAACCTTTGGTCATAAGCAGCTGCCCCAGGAGATGGGTCAGGAGAGCAGCAGATGTGGGCATGGCTAATTCAGCTCCCGATAGGTTGAGCCCTGGAGAACATAGCATTCTACTTTGCCTAGTACCCTGTGCCTCTTTTTTTGCTAAAATTTGGTCCCTTCTTTTTCTTTTTATATCAACTCATCTGATAACCTTACATGTTACACCAAATAAGGAGTCCCTGGTGGTCTCTGAGCTTGTTTTCTTGCAGACATTTCAGTACCCAAACTAGGTAACATCATCAGTGCTGGTAGTCATGTTACACCTAATTTCCCAGCATTGAAATATTCACAAAAATAGGGCAAAAGACAAAATTTTGTGTGTGTGTTTTGTTGATTTCATATATTGGAATTGTTTCTTAAAAACCCAATAAACTGCTTTTTAGTTCTAAAATGGTTTGTTTAATTTCAGTGGGTTGCATTTTAGTGGCTAAAGCTGGGGTGTCAAACTTGCGTCGTCACATGACATATCGTGACTTTTTCCCCCTTCGCTAAACCGGGCATGGGAGTGGCCAGCGTGTGATGCATCCAACCTGCGGGCCGTGAATTTAACAGCTTTGGGCTAGAGAGAAATTGTTAAGAGGAAAGTACTTTTTTTGGTGGTAGAAAGGAGATCCATCACATCCAGCAATTACTCACAACAAAGCTTGATAGAAGAATATTTAATTCCATTAATGACAATTTCAGAAGGGTTCTGAACAGTGGTGGGTTCCTCCCGGTTCGGCCCAGTTCGGCCGAGCCGGTAGCAGTGACGATATGACGTCACCGAACTGGTTCTCTTTGTTTGGGAACTGGGCCCTCCCGGGCCCCCCTGCATTATTCTTATCTTTTATTTGGCCCTGCACCCAATCTATTCGCTGCCTCCCGAGTCCCAGCTGATTGGCTAGAAGGAAAAAACTGTTTAAACTCTTGCTGCCAGGCTTCAAAGGGCCACCCTACAGCTGATCAGTATTAAAAGGCAGTGTGGTGGTAGACCAGTGCACTCGAAAAACAAATGGGTAGACTGGTGCCTCCAAAAACAAATGAGTAGACCGGAACGCTCCAAGAACAAATGGGTAGACCAGTACAGCTCTGCAAGCAGTTAAAAGCCTGGTAGACCAGTACCTCTGCTAAATCCTAAATAATTGTCACATGACCATCAAGCCACACCCATAAAATAAGCCACACCCACAGAAGCGGTAGTAAAAAAATTTAGAACCCCCCTGATTCTGAAGATGCGTTTGAGGCAGTGTTGGCTCTACTGGATCAAAACAAATGTTGTATTGAAATGGTGGGATTCATCTAGTCTTTGGAAAGGCCCATTTTCTGTGCATATGGAGCAGATGTACTGTACATAGCACATTTTCATGAGGCTTTTATTCATACAGAGGTAAAGCCCTGAAACAAGTTGCCTTCCTCTTGTGCTGTTTATATTATGAGAACCAGATTTATAATGTCCACACAAGCAGGATTAAGAGGCACATACCTTAATTTGGTCCTCCTGTACAACATCATTTGTATTCCTCTGAGATTTTTAAACGGAATTTGCAAGTTAATGGGTGTACATTAGTCTTTTGAAGTGTAAATGAAATGCCAATAAATGTGGTTGAAAATTACTTTTTTTTTCCATTCCAAGTTCAGTCTGTATGAAAATGAACTCCCAACATAAGATCATATAGTAATAAGAAAAGTTTTAAAAAGCTTGTTAGGCTAGATACAAAGGATTCTAGAAACAAAGGATTCTAATGCAATTTTGAAAACTTAGAAAAGCATTTCCATTACCAAATGATCATCTTCTGTTTTTCTCTTTTCAAAGGAAGAACATTTACCTTTACTGAGATCCTCTCCTCTCCTCTCCTCTCCTCTCTTCTCCTCTCCTCTCCTCTCCTCTCCCCTTCCCCTTCCCTTTTCTCCTGTTTCACTGCCCTTTCCCCCTTTGTTCTTTATTGCAATAGCAATAGCACCTACACATATATACTGCTCCATAGTGCTTTGCAGCACTCTCTGAGTGGTTTGCAGAATCAGCATATTGCCCGCAACAAACCGGGTCCTCATTTTACCAGCCTCCGAAGGATGGAAGTTTGAGTCAATGAGCAGGTCAAGATCAAACTGCTGGCAGTTATCAGAATTAGCTTGCAATGCTGCATTCTAACCACTGCAACACCAGTGGTTAAATGCAATCTATCACATATTATTCAACCACCAAGATTTTCTAATGGAATGTATGTAAAGATGAGATTTTTTAAAAAATACTAACTGATGAGTAAAGCCTGCAGAAAAGAAGACACAGAATTTAATAGGAGAGCATATACAGGTAGTCCTTGACCTACGACCAGAATTGAGCCCAACATTTCTGTTGTTAAGTGAGACATTTGTTAAGTGATTTTGCCCCATTTTACGACCTTTTTTGCCACCGTTGTTAAGTGAATCACTGCAGTTGATGTTAGTAACCTAGTTGCTGAGTGAATCTGGCTTCCCCATTGACTTTGCTTGTTAGAAGGTCACAAAAAGGGATCCCATGACCCTGGGACACAGCAATGGTCATAAATGTAAGTCAGTTGTCAAGCATCTTAATTTTGATCATGTGACGATAGGAGTGCTGCAAAGGTCGTAACTGTGAAAAATGGTCATAAGTCACATTTTTCAGTGCCCTTGTAACTTTGAACGGTCAGTAAATGAACTGTTGTATGTTGAGATTTAACAGATGTTAAATGTGAACAAAATTAGTTGTGCTGAGCATCCATTGAAAGGTTATGTTATGCACATACTCTGTAGTAAAACCAGTGGTGGGTTGCCCCCGGTTTGGACCGGTTCTATAGAACTGGTAGTAAAACCGGTGGGAGGCTCTGCCCACTGACCCTGATGTCATCAGAAGCGATCTGCGCATGTGATCCC
Source organism: Pituophis catenifer annectens (assembly GCF_029215685.1). Taxonomy (NCBI): domain Eukaryota; kingdom Metazoa; phylum Chordata; class Lepidosauria; order Squamata; family Colubridae; genus Pituophis; species Pituophis catenifer. The sequence continues at coordinate 268,486,404 of NW_027256882.1, read as the reverse complement.
GTTGCAAACCAGTAGTAAAGGTAAGTAGAACCCACCCCTGAGTAAAACCTATATGTTTATGTTGATATGTGCTGACTGTACAGAGATACAGGCAGAATAAGTTGCCACAATCTCCCCAATCCTATTAATTCAATGTATATATATTTATTGATTGCATGCTATTAAGTAATGGGTGATTGTTGCGTCCGGACGCCGCACACATGACAAGGACGGAGCAGCCGATTGCCCCGATCGATGGCTACCAGACGGCTACCAGACGGCGGGAAATGGGCGCTTCCTGATTGGCCCAGCCACTGACAGCTCTGCATATATAAGAGCTGTCAGTGCCTCAGAAGCTGCCTGCTCTCCAAGGTCCTCAGCACCAAGCGGGTCTGTTGTTAACTGTTGTTAACTGTTGTTGTTTAATAAACGTTATAATTACCTCGCCTCGTCTCCGTTCTCATACATTGTTCTCAGAACAGAACAGTGATTATTAGCAACCCCCTAGATAAGATTTTCTCTATGAATACATAAATTAAGTAGCTGTAAAATCTTATGAAAAGAATTGGGAATCTTATGATTTGAGTGAAGATATGCATTTAACAGTAAGCCTTCATAAGTACGTGGTTTTATTCTTGAAGGGCCTAACGCTCAATCCAGTGTGCTGAAGCTACCATAGTATTTTTTTCCCCTTTAGTTCATTTTAGATTTTGCCATTTGTTTTTGTTTCACTAGAAAAACACATTCAAGGGAATTTCAGCAGTGAGAATTTATAATTAAGTCAAACTGACTTAAATGTTACAGTCTTGCAACATATGTTTTCAATTTAAGAAATTCTCCAATATTTGAACTGGAATGAGTTCACATAGATGACCTAGAAAAATTGGGAGTTATCTTTGTAGAAATCACAGAACTATATCAATGCTCATAGAGTGTTAAAAAGTTAACACGAATCCTAGCTTTGAGCTAAGTGAATTTTTTTTGTAAGTGGGATTGCCTTGGGTCTTTGAACATTCATTTCTAGCCAGAATGCAGATAAACTGATATATATCAGATGAATTTTCTACTAGATATTCCTATAATGCAGTTCAAAGTGCCCCTATGCTAACTTTTATTTTTCATTTCCAAGAGAGACTCAATTCATTTATTACTAAGGAATGTGACAACTTGCCTTCATTGTTGTGCATGTCAGTAGGGTAACTTATTTATTTAAGTTTCAAATGTGGTTTGATCACAATTTAGAGCTTCCAGCACAGATGAAACTTGAAACTGTCAAGTATATGTTGCTCAGCAGTATTCTCCATTGGTTTGGAGGGGAAGATTTTAGCATGGTTGTTGAAGTTATAGAACAGTTACTCTCTCCAGATATACTGGATTTCACTTTGTGAATAGCTGTTTCATATGGTAGGCCAGGGGTGTCAAACTTGATTTCATTGAGGGCCACATCAGGGTTGTGTTTGACCTTGAGGGGCCAGGTGGGTGTAGCCAGGATGGGTGTGGCCAGCTCGATATCATTCATGTTGGGGGCACCTGAGATAGCCCAAGTGCTCTGCCAGCGAAAAGGGGCTCCCGAGCTCTGTTTTGGCTGCGACTGCCTCCTGCAACCCTCTGCCAGTGAAAACGGAGCTTGGGAGTGCTGCCCATGGCCCTCGCGAGCTCCATTTTCAGCTCTGATGGCCTCCTGCAACCATCTGCCAGCAAAAATGGAGATCGAGAGGGCCACACGCAGCCCTCCCAAGCTCCGTTTTCACTGGCAGAGGCACTGTGGGCTGGTCCTTCACTGTTTCCAGGGTGGCCCTGCAGACCAGATCTAAGCACCCCACAGGCCGGATCCGGCCCCCAGGCCTTGAGTTTGACATCCCTGTAGTAGTAGAACCATAGAGACTGATATCCAACAAATATCATTTGACCCACTCTGTCTGCCAATACGAATTTTCTCTGTTACAGAATCCCAGAAATCCTTAAGGGAAGCAAACTCCACAATTTGTTCCAGTCTCACCCTGTCAAGAAATTCTTCTGAATGTGTATATGAAAAGTTCTTCTGGGTAAATTGAGTCTGTTGATTTGGATTCAGCTGTTTGATGCAGGAAAAAAATTTTCCCCCATCATCTACATCAGGATTGAGAATCTTTTTGAGTCAAAAGACAGACTTTCTCCTGGAGACAATCTGTTGAAGCCTGCATGACAACAATAACTAGCTTACAGAAAACAATGGAGATAGACAGGAAAAGTAGATAAGAGTGCAAATTTGGGTAGATTTCTCAAATATTTTTCTTTTTAGAACTCCCGTAATTCATTCAAATGCCTATTTGTCTATTTGTCTTCCTTCCTTCCTTCCTTCCTTCCTTCCTTCCTTCCTTCCTTCCTTCCTTCCTTCCTTCCTTCCTTCCTTCCTCTAAAGTGACTGTTGAAAATAAATAGACCAAGTTAATTATAAAGGGAGACTAGTATAGATCTATTTCAAGCTATTTAGCTCTCATCAGCTAGCCATACCCTTCTGGGATTCGGGCTTGCCTGCATATTAGGCAGATGTATTAACCTCTAAGCCACAGGTTCTCTCGCTTTGTCAGCTTGTACCAGGGGAGATTAAATGGGTTTTCTATCAAAACAACCTGGTCTACCCAAATATGGGCAGGAGCATACTGCTTCCTTTCGCCTTTAAGCCCCAATCCAAGGGCCCTCAGGCAGTCGCATTCACGATGAACTATTTTGTGTTAAATTTATATTTACTGACAAAGAAATAAAGGGAGATAGATCTATTTCAAGCTATTTAGCTCTCATCATTTAGCTCTCTCTATATATATTATATATAATATAAATAAATTTCTCTGTGCATATATATTCTATGAACCTGATAGCCATTCAAAGGTTTTTCAGGTGGCCACTGTTGTTTTTATTTTAAACACAAATAACAGAAATAAGTCATAATACAGGAAGAAGTTTCAGAAAATACAGAAGTTGAATATTTGTGGCAGCACCCATTAAACATTCATACTGCATCAGCCCTGATGCTCAGCAATGAGATGTTCAATTACTTGTGGCTAGAACAAATAATGCATTAGCATATATATCATTATACTTTAAAACATGACTGAGGACTCATTAGCCAGGAATAAATGAATGCAAGTGAAATGAAATCCTCCCAGTCACTTTTTTTAAAGTGAGACTTTGCCACTTTAAACCAAATCCTTTTGCTATAGTGCTTAGTAGAGATAAAGTTTGTGCACAGTCAAATGCTTTCATACTATCTGTGCAAAAGAAACAAATAAAAGAAAGGCAAAATTCATTTTCAGATTCATTACATCTGCTTGACTTGTCCAGTTACTTTTTCCTACCATTAATTAGATTAAAAAAAGTTGGCGGGGAGGTGAGAAGGGGCATGTATATCATATGCGTTGCCTATGATAAAAACAACTTTATCAGTTAATTTTATTCCATGAAACATTTATTTGTCATAATACAGTACTTGATCTCTAACTTAGTCACAATTCATTTGAAAACTGTGAGCTAAATTTGAAAACCAATTCAATACATATATTAAGATATGAAGAGAGCGAGAGATAAAGAACAGACAATTAAACAACTTGGGGAAAACATAATAGCAATTTTAACAATGCAATTTCATTGCTGATGACATCTTCATCATCATCAAATGCTTCCAAATTGAAGAAACAGATTACCTGATGTGACTTCCCCATCAGAAGACCATCACTTGACACGACCCATACCTGACCCATCATAAGACCTATAACAAGACCCTCATTTGACGTGATCTCCCCATCACAAGACCTATTGACCATACAAAGCCCTTAGAAGCAGAACACTGATACTGATGTCCCCTAAATTCTGCTGAAGATGTTATCTAGTCTGGTGACAAAATATTCGGAAACTAAGCTCGGAGAATGAACCTCCATCCTCAATGCCATTTCAGTCTGGTCTTGGAATTAGAGGAGGAAAAGTGGAAATAGCAACAGTTCACCTCTGAGAAACCTCCTCTTCCCATTCTCATCCTTAATTCCCTTCCCTAGGAAAAAAATACAGATTAAACATTTACAACATACTATACCTCTTCCATTGACATTATTCCCATCTTTCAGAAGATTTAGAGCAATGTTTCTCAAACTCAGAACTTTAAGATATGTAGTTTTCAATGCCCAGAATTCCCCAGCCAGCCAGCCAGCCATACTGGCTAAGGAATTCTGGGAGTTGAAGTCCATACATCTTAACATTGCTGAGGTTGAGAAACATTGATTTAAAGATTTAGTTGTGCCCCCTCCCCTCCCAACAATTCCTGGAGTCTCCTGGCTGCTTAGGCTGTTTTGCAAATTTGAAGTGTAGGGTTTTATAAGGTTCAGACATCCACACAACCCATTTTACTTTATTTCCTGTTAATAGTTCCCCCGTCTGTGGTAATTTCCTATCTGGTTTCTCCAGAAGTGGTTTATATAGAATGCATGTTGCCTTCTAATTTTAGAAATATAGTGCCAAATCATTTATTAGGTTGAGTTTAGGTAGAAAGGTCCTTCTGGGTAAATTCATTGTACAATTTCCATAAAGATGCTAAAATTTACTTTTAATAGGAGATATGTGCCAGTTTTAAGTAAGCACTTGAATGGCCAGCCATCTTCTTTTGCAATTAGTCATAATTTAAGGGTCATACATTAAAAATAAGTGGTCATTCCCTAGACAAAAGCATATAGGCTGGATGTTAGGCTCTTTCCTTTTTCCTTCTCTAAAACATGAAATATTAAACAGTCTGTTCTGTTTGTGACATATATTACCTGAGCTGACTGCAGCCCATGATTGTAGCATAACACAAGAGGGTGGCAATGATATGCGAGACAAGAGAAGTAGGGGAAAATGTTGATTGCAATGGAGAGAATTAGCTCAGTGAGATCCATTGCATTATTCATGCTGTCATTATTTTGACTCAGTGGGACTGCCAAATGTGTTATCTGTTCAAGAAACGTGTGATACAACATGAGTTGTTTGCATCAGTGTAACGTTTCATTAAACACTGGCAGATACAGAAGTTATTTTGGCTATGTGCATGAACATTAAAAGAGCAATGTGATGTCTAATATTTTCGAAGTCTTACCAAAGTTTTCTGATGGTTTAGAGACTGTATTGTTTGTATCATGCTTCAGTGGCTGCTTCAGTACATGTGTGTTTTCACATAAAGGAAAGAGGAAAAGTGTAATGGGGATCATATTCTTTAAGTAAATCATATATATTTTCACCAGGCATGTTTCACTGTGTCCTACTATGTTATGGATCCAAGAGCCTCTTTTTTCTGTTTTCATAGCATGGCTAGAGGAAGGCCAATCTTCCATCAACCAAAGAACAAACAGTTTCATGAAGATGTTAAGAATCAGTCTCCATTCTCAGAAAGAACATTCTGGAATGAGCTACCTCCCGGAATACGACTAATCCTGGATCTCCGCACTTTCCGTAAGGCCCTGAAGACGTTTTTATTTCAGCAAGCCGGCCTGGCCTAAATAGGTTTTATGGGTTAGTTTTTTAATTGTATAGCTTGGGGTTTTAAATTGGGAGGCCGATTAATTTAATTTATTTTTAGTTATCTTAACTTTTATATTGTATGTTATTTTAATTTTCGGCTGTTCACCGCCCTGAGTCCCTTCGGGGAGAAGGGCGGTATATAAATTTAAATAATAATAATAATAATAATAATAATAATAATAATAATAATAATGCTGTTCTGAGCCCTCAGTGGTTCTCTTTGCTTTTACTTAGATTCTTTTAAAGAACTGGATAAAATAGGAATGAACAGGCAATTTTAATATTATAATTTATAATAGAGGGGTGTGTGAAATGGAGCATGCAGGCTCTGATGCTGGGAATTATATGTTTAAATTTATTAACATATGTTCAGAGACAGAGATAAACCAGGAGATAGTCAAATTGCTAATGCCGTCAGATTGTTTACAGTTTGTCAAAATGTTCTTCTATTAATCAATAGTGAGATCACAGTTGGAATATGGCGCATATTTCTGATCACCAATCTCAAAATGCATGTTTTATTGCTGGAAAAGTGGGGTTGAGGTAATAACCAGAACAAGTAGGAGGATAACACTAAATTTAATGATTTTAAAACAAAACTGGATAGATTCATGAAAAATCCAGCTATTAAAAGTTTCTTGGTCCAAAGTTGGCATCCAGGAGATTGAGAAGAACAGCAGAAGGAGGCTAGGATGGAATAAAGTAAATCCTGAACACATCAGAGGGCTCACTAGGGGACAGGGCTTATTCATAGCAATGTTTCCTAACTGTGGCAATTTCCACATGTGTGAACCAATGAGTTCTCACAGTTAAGAAACACTGGTCTAGAGAGATCTTTGATCTAACCTTGGTATAATGTTCTTACGATTCTAACTGACAGCAGTCAATCCATGAGTGAGGCTGGGGAATGGATGAAAGAATGGAGATAGAAGATAATAGATGGTAGGTAGGTAGGTAGGTAGGTAGGTAGGTAGGTAGGTAGGTGGGTGGGTGGGTGGATGGATGGATGGATGGATGGATGGATGGATGGATGGATGAGAGATGATAGTACTGTGGCATGCTGTCATGGATATCAATTCTACACAGTAGACTATATTTAGAATAATCTTTATTAATGTCCATCATATAGCAAAGCATCATGGGTATTACAATAATTCTGAAGTAGTGTCACTGCTAAGTTTGCACCATTCACCACCTTTTTGAATCTTAACTTCAAAGGGAAATTTCTCCAGTTCAAAGTCCACATAATAAATTCCCAAGCTAACTATGAGTAATATGTTGCATATTCCCCCCCCCCAGCTTAAGTAGAAGGTATCTGGCACTTTTTTTCAAAGCAGAGATATTAGCAGCTTGACATATTTGTATCTCAAACAGAAGAAAACATCCCCTATCCCAATCAGGAAACAGAGCACTTAAAATTATTTGGCACTTTAAAAACACACATTTTTCCATATCCAACTTTTAATATAAGTATGGTAATCACAAACTAAATAGTTAACAATTTGCTAACATGTAAATATAGGAAAAAACTGCTGCTTGAAGCAGGTGGGACACTTTATTTAAAGGTAAGGACAGCCCTGTTTGTTGATTGCAAGAGATGACAATTTTTCTGCACTTGGGAGAAAATATTTGAGGCTTGAATGTACACATACCCCAGAATACCTCCTAACTCCATGACACTGCAGTAATTTATGTCCCACGGCTCCTGATTTCCCTTCTGGGGGTTGAATATGGTCACAATTTCAGACTGACACCATGTTTTATGACAGCATCTTTAATCCTAGCCCAGACTCGTGGAGGACAGGAACATATTCAAATGGCACAATCTGGGTTCATTTTCCTTCTGTTTTCTGCATTCATTCAAACCCATGAGCAATAAAATGCAATCATAGCAAGCAAATATAGATTCTCCCTCCCAAAAGACAACATTATGCATCATGTGCAAAAACAATATCCTGGTTAAGAATAATGGCTGACCAATATCCTGAAGACGGAGTAAGTACAAGAAATATTGCTGGAAATATTTTCATGCTGCTTCTGTCACAAACAGATTATGGCAATAGCAACAGCACTAATTTGCACATAGATTTACATACCACTTCATAGTATTTTACAGTCTCCTCTAAGATGTTTAGAGAGACAGGATATTTCCCCAATAATCTGGATACTCATTTTACCGACCTTGGAAGGATGGAAGGCTGAGTCAACCTTAAACTGGTGAGAATCGAACTGCTGGCAGTCAGCAGAAATAGCCTGCAATACTGCATTCCAACCACTGTGCCACTGAGAAAACCATTATTTTCTCTGAGCATTCATGTAACTATGACAGGTTATAATGAACAGACTCAGGGTAGTTTGCAGGGAGGATAAAATAAAAAGCCAAGTTGGCAATCACAATTTCCATTCAAAACAGGTTTTTTTTTAATGTGTTCACAATGCACTTTTAAACAGAAAAAGAAAATTAGCAGTGTGGTTTCAACCACCATATTGACTTATGTGCCTCTGCTGCTGATAGACTGATTGTTTTCCTCTCTCTGTATTTAGATAATTGAGTAGGTCCACTATTTTCCCACTCCTAAGAGATGCATAGTACCAGAGAAAACTAAGTTATGTACAGTTTAGGCAGGGGTGGGTTCTACTTACCTTTACTACCAGTTCGCAATGGGATCACATGTTGGAGAGCAAAAAAATGGGAGAGCAGTCCCAGTCCCACCGGAAGTTGGCAAATGGGCCATTTCCGGCCTCTGGAGGGTCTTGGGGGGGCCTCCGGGGGTTGGGGAAGGCTGTTTTTGCCTTCCCCAGGCTCCTAGAAAGTCTCTGGAGGCTGTGGAGAGCAAAAAAACGGGCCTTCCCATCCCACCGTAAGTTGGCAAATGGGGCGTTTTTGGCCTCCGGAGGACGTCCAGGGGGTGGTGGTGGTAAGGAAGGCCATTTTCACTCTCCCCAAGCTCCTAGAATAGGTCTGGAGACTGGGGAGAGAGAAAAACAGGCCTTACCCACCACCCCCTGAGGCCCTCTGGAGGCAGGAAACAGCCTCTTTCCCTACTTTCGGTGGGCCCAGAAGGCCCGAAAATCAGATGGCTAGCGCACGCGTGAGTGCCGGAGCTGAGCTCACGTGCCCACTGATAAGGCTACATGTGCCACCTGTGGCACATATGCCATAGGTTCACCATCACAGCCCTATACCTTCCTTGTCAAATGCTTATCAAATCACTTCTTAAAAACCTCTAGTGATGGACCATCCATAAGTTCTGAAGGCAAGCCATTCTACAGAGTAATTGTTCTCACTGTCAGGACATCATGCATAGTCTTTCAAACAGCCCATATAATTGCAGTACAGAATATAGCTAAGAATAATGTGCCTTGGGGAAGGTAAAAGTTTTTCAGAGCCCCTTCTTAGTATTTTCAACAGGTCCTTTACTGTCTCTTTGTGGTAGTAAAGGAGGAGAAGGAATGCTCAGCTGAGGGAGGGTTCTTCTGTTTGAGCAGGGGGTTGGACTAGAATTAGCATCATTTTTTCCCCTTCCTTCTGCCTTTTCCTCCTTACGTTGTTTCCATAGAAGTAGAAAGCATTATCCTCCTGCCTTTTATTTAATTTGGCTTCATGAAGGTATGACATAGCCAGTGATGAGTGATCACTGAATGAAGAGTAAAGTTTCCACTCTCACTCTGAACATTCCTCTACAGAGAGCAAGAAGGAAAAGGAAACATGATTAGTCCAAATATTATTATGATTGTTTTAATCTTATTATGCTCATTTGACTTTTTTTAATTAAAAAAAAATCTTTGTCATTTGCTGATACATCAAATCTTTACCCTTCAGAGTTGACTTTTGAGGCATCCTAACAAATGTCCAAAAAATCAAGCTGGCAGGCATGATTTTATGATTAAAGGCTCCATCTTGCCTTTACACAAGAGCTGAGGCCCCTGATTGTCATCTAAGATCTCTTGTGTGAACAAGCCCACTCTGTTGACTTGCAACCATTTCTTTCTTTTATGAGGATAAACTACAGGTTTATCCCCATGTGCTTGTCCCAACGTGTAAGTGTAACATCACTCTTCAAACTGCTCTCATGCCTATTTTTGAACTATTGTGAACAAGCTTGCTTTCATGCACAGCTATCCTTCCTTGACCTCTGAGTGAGACCAGTAAGAAAACACATTTTTCAGAGTTTCATAAACTACAAGAGAGTAAACTTGAAGGACGGGATGGCTCAGTGGCTAAGACGCTGAGCTTGTCGATCGAAAGGTTGGCAGTTCAGCGGTTCGAATCCCTAGTGCCGCGTAATGGGGTGAGCTTCTGTTACTTGTCCCAGCTTCTGCCAACCTAGCAGTTCGAAAGCACGTAAAAAATGCAAGTAGAAAAATAGGGACCACCTTTGGTGGGAAGGTAACAGTGTTACATGCACCTTTGGCGTTTAATCATGCTAGCCACATGACCACAAAAACACACTGCATGCACGCATGTACAGTGCATGCCAAAAGCATGCTGCATGTGTGCACATGCGCAGTGCGTGCCAAAAGCACGCTGCGCATGCAAGCACACTTTGCACCAAACGCACGTTTCGAGCAGAAAAAGGAGGCTTACAAGGTAAGTAGAACAGCAAGGGGGGGAACAGCTGTGCCGCGTGATTTAGATTTGCTAGAAAACAGGATTTCCTGCTTTCTAGCGAATATAAATCATGCTGCACAGCTGATCATCAGAAATACTGGTTCAGTCCAACGGGTAGCTTTTTTTTTACTACCAGTTCGCCTGAACCAATGCGAACCGGTAGCATTTCACCACTGGATAGGACATAACTTTAACTTGCTGTCTTGCCATTTGCTCACATGATAGGTGGTCCATTTGACACCATTGCAAGGATATTGCATGAGGCAAAGTCAACAGATAAATTATGTAGCAGTTGAACACGAAAAGAATGTGCCAACTTTCTCTCCTGGCCTGCTCTTACTTCCTTATTACAGACAAATGGCATTTCAAAGGTATTTCTGCACTGTTCATTGCAAGTTGCTATCCTTGCTGGGAAGTGAAAGCCTAGAGGAAGAAATTACATACAAATCCCCTAAAATCCTTCCTTGAACTTTTGCATTTAGAAAAATGTCACTAGTGAATTGCTTTACTGGCCCATCATAGAAGGAATAAAAGAACTAAGTATAAATGCTTTAAATCACCCTTAAACTCACTTATTTCATCTCTGTATCATGAAGTGATGATATTAGGTCTCTCTCTGTATTAGAATGACAGTCAACTACAGGTAGTCCTCATTTAGTGACTACAATTGGGACCAGCAACTTGGTCATTAGGTGAAGTGGTTGCTAAGTGAAACCCTAACTGTGTTTATGATCTTATTTCAATTATTATTTTATTTTATTTGTTACATGTACATCTTGACTTTTCTTCAGCATCTCAAAGCAATACATATAGTATCCCCTCCCATTTTTTTCAACAACAGCAATCCTTTGAGGTAGGTTTGATTTATCAAGAACTACAGGTCCAAAGTACTTGAGTGGCTGAGAGTAGGCTTGAATCTCAATGTCCCATGCTGTATTCCTTCCATACAAAAATTATAATGCAATATTTGCCATTATTTTAAATGCTTTCTTGGATTTTACACTATATTACTTTGTTCAACCAAGATTCCACCTACAAAACAATCCTTTCAAAAAGTCTTAAATATTTTTAGAACAAGTTTAACAGAGCTAAGATTCTGCAAACTATTGTGGTTGCAAAAAATATATTATTTCATCACCCTTTGATCATTGCGTTGTGAGAAATAGAGACTTTTAAAGACTGTAAAATAATCCACTGAAAATGGACTTGTAAATATCTCTTCTATGTTAGAAATATTACAACCACAACAGAAATACTCATGATTGCAAGGGTGAGCTAAGTCCTTGAAACATTAGAAGCTATCTTCATTTCCATCTTTTCTGCTTTTGTTAATATCAATATTTAAGCTTTAAGATAATTGTCACAATCTGTATTTACTACATTACATTTTCCTTTGATCTGACTGCTTACGTTTCTTTCTCTCCATCCTTGTGTACACATACTTGCCAACTTGGGATAACATTTCGTGCATCTGATGAAATAGATTCAGAGCTATGAAAATGTATGCAATAACTAATGTGTTAATCTTTGAGAGTGCCAAAAGGCCTTTTGTTGTTTTGGGGTCATGATAGGCAAGAAATGAAAGGGTTTTTTTATTATTATTAAAAATGTCATTCTCACAGCTGTTGAACACCTGGAATTCTTCACTAAAATCATAGAGTTGTAAGAGGCTGCTTAGGCCACAAGTTCAAAGCCCCGTTCTGTGCCAAAATTCAGTTTATAGTGTGCCAAACAGATGGTTGTATAGTGAAGGGAGCCCATCCCTGGCAGGAAACTGTTTCCACTGCTCTTATTCTTAAGAGATTTGATCTAGGCTGCCTTCCCCATTTTAAGTGAGATTTAAAGGAGTGTCTGTGCTTCAGAAATCTTGATAGCAGTAAAAATAAATGCTTTCTAAAAATAAAATTAGGAATGGTCCTTTCTCATGGAAGATAAAGGTATCCTTTTTAAGGAATCAGTCAGTCTTTCCTGGTAAACCAGACAGGAAACAGTCAGCATCTCTTCCCCTTATCTCCAGTCATTTCTACATATCATTACAGAACCTTTTGGGTCATCTTCAGAACTACTGCCTAGGATGACCCCATTGGTGAAGGGAAGCAGCTCATTACAAAAGAGAGGCCTTTTAAATTATAAGATTTGATAATAGCAGTGGTTTTCAATCCTGACAACTCTGAAATGGTGGACTTCAACTTCCAGAACTCCTCAGCCTCTGGTTTACAGAATCCTCTCTTGGAGAAATCACACATGGTAACACCAGATATCTTCTCAGCCCCAGACAAACCAATCTTCAATTCTAGGTAGCTTACAATTATTAAAAGCCTATAAAAACGTTAAAATGTTAAAAAAATAAATTAAATAACAATAAAAGAGGCACCAGGCCCCATAACACCCCAGACTTAACAATTGTCAATAATAAAGACAAAAAATTATGAATGGTTGATGTGGCAGTTTCTATGGTGCATTGGAAGATATGCAAGAAATACCATTTGCCTCCAAGCAAGAAATGGTGAAACCATACAATAAAGTAATAGAAAATGATGACGCTAAGGTGCTCTGTCCCAAAGGTGTTTTTTCAGAAACTGGACTTTCTTGTTTTTTTCTTTGAAGACGTTTTGCTCGGGACAACCTGGATGACAGAATCTCCATAGGCTAAGGTGCTCTGAGAATTTAGATTTCAAACAGGCACCTGCCACATAACTTGAGATGTAACAATTGTCAATAAGAAAGATAAGAAAGACAAAAAAGTCTAGATAGTGTATGTGGCAGTACCTGGAGACAGCAGAATAGCAGAGAAGGAACTGGATAAGATAATAAAATACTGTATAAAGACCTGCAAATAGAAATAAAACGATTATGGCAAAAGCAGGCAAAGGTAGTACCAAAGCTATAGGTGCCTTCGATGCAATCCCAAAACAACTTGAGCACTATTTGAACATCATCAGCATTGACAAATTCACTATCAGTCAATTGCAAAAGGCATTTTCCTCAGAACAGTTTACATTCTGCAACAATGTCTGTAACACTATCAAACACTATCCACATCTCCCTATCCCAGGTCTTTGGGAAGGACTCGATAGACTAATAAAAATGCCAAATCCAAAGCCTGAACATGTGGCTGACTGTGTGACAAACAACAATAAGGTAAACAATTAGATAACAGAGTTTCCATTTGTGCCTATCTATATTTTATTTTAGAGATGTCAATGAATGTTGGCAGAGTGTCTATTAAAGCAAGCCTGTACACTGAGTGAAGACAAGGAAATGTGAGTTTCTTGCCCAGTTAACTACTTTTGTAGGCTTTGGTTTCATCTAGCATAAGTTATGCATCCCTAGTCCCCTTCTTTGTATATAGGATTTACGGTAATCAGCTTTAAATACAAAGGGCAATAGGTATCCTCCAGGGGTGGGTTCTACTTACCTTTTCTACCAGTTTGCAATGGTAGCTTCTGCGCATGTGCAGTTTGCCAAATATGATGTCAGGGTGGGTGTTTGCAGCCTCCCACCACTTTTGCTACCGGTTCGCAAGAACCAGAGAGAACCGGGAGCAACCTACCATTGGTATCCTCCATGTAGGCTAATATTATGGACCCTTTCTATAATGTCTGAGGGTACTGTTTTATCTGCTTAAAATTGATGTCTTGTTGACATAGGTCTTATGTTCTTAACATTGCAAAAACATTCCTATAGGATTAGGAGCAACTGGGCACTTCTTTTAATTATTCCAGTTGAGATTCAGTAATACAGAATGCTCTTGAGTTTCAATCAAGTTGGTGGTATAAGTATCAAACTCCCAATAGATAACTATACATCTTCAGTGACATACCAATAACACAGGGGCTATTTTATTTTTAAATTGATGCTGCAAACAATATCAGGGATGATGAGCAATCAGCGTACCTTACCAACTGTTGTGGCTCCGTTACCGGAGCCTGTGTCATCGTCAGGAGAGGACTCCGAGAGTGAAGGGGAGGAGTTGGCAAGACCTCCCTCTCCAGGACCCTCCTCTCTGGCAATGCCTTCGGTGTCCGCCGAAGGGCAAGAGATAGGGACAGGGCCAAGCACATCCACGCAGCCACAGATGGACAGTGATGAGAGTAATGAGTCTTGGCTGGACCCACGCCAGCCTCGCAGAGATAAGCGCGCGCAACAGAAGAAAGGGCATGCCTGAGACTCAGCCTAGAGTCACTGGACCACACCCCACAGGTTATAAAAGGGAGCGTGGTGGCCAGTCAAACCTTGTGACGAACAAAGCTGAAAGCTTCCACGTCATTCTGCATTGCCGGACTTTTGCTTTAAGAATGGATTATCTCTGGACTTGATTGTAATTATTGAGCTGCTTTCCTTTGATGTATCAGAAGTGGGGAGAAGTTATCTCTCCTCTTTTTAAATAATAAACTCTTGGCAGGCAGCCACTAGGTTGTTGCCAAGTTCCGTTATCATAAGGAAAAGGATTTTGCCAGCTGGTTTGGTCTTTAACTCCTGAACGTCTGTTGGTGTGTGTGCGTGGGGTTGGGGACAGAACACCAACCACATAAATTCTGGTCATGCTAAAGATGTGAATCTTCGTCAATGCCATTTGTAGGCCATAAGAAGTAGTTAGAGGGATTCAACTTTAGGGGAGGACAACACTTGTCATTACAAGAAGTGGAATGGCTAGGATGACTTAAGAATCATAGGAAGGTACTTACATTATATTGAGTCAGGGTATTCATCCATTTCATAGAATATACCCGACCGGCTATAATTGACAATGTTTGAGGCAAGAATCTTTACTCAGATGTATCTGGGAATTCCAGGCATTGAACATAAGACTTCTACGAGGAAAAATATGCACCTTACCATTGAACTACTTTTAGAATCATCGAGTGAATGGATCTAAAAGTTTAAATTATAAATTAGGTTTGATATCCATTGGCTGCATCCTATTTACTCTGTTTACACAAACTGAAGTCACACAGCTGGGAACACTGAAAGCATTCCCCCCCCCTTTATAACTAAAATATCCATCCATGTTTTTATATTCTCTGTGTCTTTAAACTACTTTTAAACATTATCTGCTGGTTAAACATAGAGCTGCAATTTGAATTAAAACTTGGCAGTTACTTTATGTTTATCTAATGAACTGCCAAAGCCTAACAAAATAGCACATTCCACAGCTATCAAGGAACAAGTGTGTTCAGAAATCATCTAGTAGGTTTAGAGCAGGTTTCTGTTGAGCAATCTGTCACGGTAATCCGGACCATTCTTGTGAGGCATGGAAAATAATACTGGGCCAAAATTTGTTCTTTAGTTAATGAAATCTTTTCTTCCCTTGCAAAAAGAGGCTTCCGTTGTTATTATTTTTACTTCATAAATTGTTTCAGGCAAGAGAAGTTCCTTCTGTTGTTGGTTTTTAAGCTTACACAGCTCCCTGTCACTCCCTGTTCTTCATGGTAGCCCATGCTTCCCAGTCTGGGGGAAAAAACACAATAAAAGCTGCAGCTTTTATGAGAAATGTTTGTACAGTGAAAGACAGACTGTATGTCCCTGTCAGTTACTTCATAAATTGCCTGACAGTGAGAGGGGCAGGATATAAATTTAATAAATAAGTAAGAGTTGCACTCTCCCTAAATTTCCTCAAACTTTTCTTTTCCTTTGAAATAAAAGACATAAGCAAGCAATTATCTTTCCAACTGTGTAGGGGATAAAAACATAGTAAAATGTTGGTGCAGAGTTTATTATAATATAATTAAGTAGTTAAGCTTTATTTATTTATTTATATCTCACCTTTATTATTATTTTTATAAATAACTCAATGCAGCAAACATACTGAGGAGAAATTTCCTAATGGTGAGAGCAATGTACCAATGGAAGAGCTTGCCTTCAGAAGTTGTAGGTGCTCCCCATGAGGTAGGCTGGATGAGAGAGAGTGATTGGCCCAAAGTCATCTACCCAGCTTTCATGTCTAAGGTAGAAATGGAACACATACTATTGTGGTTTCTATCCTGGTGATATGTTTTATGTGGTTCTATATTCTTCTCCAGTTTGAGAGTATTCAGATAAGTGGACCTCCTCCAGGCAGCATGACCGTTGTGAAATATTAACAAGAATGTACAATTTGTGCAGTGCTTTGCAATCAGCCAACAAGTGTCTCTTCAGTACACAAGCTTTTTATTCAGTTAAGATTAAACCACTTAATATTGTGCCCAGTAATCCACCTTCTTTACACAGGCAAATGACCTGTCAAGAACGGGAACAGCCCTTTGTCAATTACTGACCTGATTTGAACCAGTGCCTCAAAACCTCAGAAGCATTAAAGACAGAGCTAAGGGGGTGAGTCATGCTTTGTCTTCCAAGCATTCCTTCCTGAGCTTCAGATATGCCCATCACATTCTTCCTTTTTCTGCATTCAATCTCATTCTTTAGCACTCCAGTAAACTATCATAGGAGGCCATTCTGTTCCACAAAAATAAGTTTTCCCCTCCCATGACTATATCTACTTACTGGGATGAATAGGGATGCATTTAAATGCTGATGTTTGACATGCTTGGTTTCATTAGAGCTGTTGGGGGAGATTTCATACTGAAAATAAAATTAAAAAGAATAAACCCCAGAGGCCAAATCCTTATGTTCTATTAAAGAAAATTCCAAACATTGATGAACCATGATATTAGATTTCAACACCGTATATTTAAATGGCATTTAAAATCTTAATTTGAATGTATCAGTCTAATTAAGCAGTAGCAATTCAATCAGAGGGATGTTTGCCATCACAGAAGTTAATAAGGCATAAAAAGCAGGGAAGCAGACAGGAAGCTACAGGTTATGAGCACGAGTTTACTTTCCCAGAGAATTTCAAATTGGATTTTATAACTAGCCATTTAGCTTAAAGTTTCCTATGGGCTTCAGGCATTTACAGTACATTTGTAGATGTTCTAAAGCTTGTCTGAACAGGAAATAAATGTTGCTTGCCATTTACCATTGGTTCTTTCATTCCAGTTTTTGATTAATAAACCAATTAAATAGAATACAGTTGCACCTCACTGGACATGATACTAATATAACACAGCTTTCCGTTTCAAGAGATTTCTGGTTGCACATTTGTAATATATAGAACTATAAACTGTTGTTGATTGCAGAAAAATCTGAAAGATCATCTATTGATGTAATGATATTCGATAAAAGTAAAATAAAACACACACACACACACACACACACACACACACAGAGACACATTTTTAACTCCCGTGTTTCCCCGAAAATAAGACCCTGTCTTATATTTTTTTGAACCTTGAAATAAGCGCTTGGCCTTATTGCCATGCACTCAAAAGTCCGATTGGGCTTATTATCAGGGGATGTCTTATTTTGGGAGAGCGTCCAACAATAACCTTGCCATCTCACATTTATTCTTGCTTGACAGTATTATACATCTTTTTGAGGGCTGTCTGATCTACTCAAATTACTGATAACCAGATCATGGTACTGTTCAGTAGAGGTACTTTTCCAAAAGGCAACTGGACTGCATTTTTTTCCCTTGAAAATGTTTTGCTTCGCATCCAAGAAGCTTCTTCAGTTCTGATGTAGCCTGATGTAGTGGCTAAGATAATATACTTAAATGCAGAAGACCCAAGGTCAAATCCCTAGTCAACGAAGGATTGCTTTGAGCCAGCTGATCTTTCTCTCTCTCTCTCTCTCTCTCTCTCTCTCTCTCTCTCTCTCTCTCTCTCTCTCTCTCTCTCTCTCTCTCTCTCTCTCTCTCTCTTTCTCTTTCTCCCCACCCTATTTCAGGGTTATTGATGTTAGGACAGAATCATAGGATTTCATGGGAAAGCTATCATAATGATGTAATGAATAAACCTAATTCCCATAATACTTTCTAGGAGTCAGCTTTCAATGAATTCAGTGGACCTTGTTTATATAAGTTAACATTGTGAGACAAAAATCTTATACAGGTAGTCCTAGACTTATGACTACAATTGAACCCCGACATTTTTGTTGTTAAGTGAGGCATTTGTTAGGTGAGTTTTGCCACATCTTATGACCTTTCTTGCCACTTTAGTGAATGACTACAATTGTTAAATTAGTAACACGGTTGTTAAGTGAGTCTAGCTTCCCTATTGACTTTGCTTATCAGAAGGTCACAGAAGGTGATCATATAACCCTGGGACACTGCAATCATCATAAATATGAGCCAGTTGCCAAGCATCTGAATTTTGATCATGTGACCATAGGAGTAGTGCAACGGTTGTGTGAAAACTGATCATGTCACTTTGAACAGTCACTAAATGAACTGTTGAAAGTCAAGGACTACATGTAATACTGTTGAAGAGTCCTTGGTGCTCTCAGAGCTTGGTTCTTTGCTTGCAGGCATCTCATTACTGAACTAGGTAACCTCATCAGTGCACTGATGGTCCGTTTTAGTTTACATTAAAATGTTTACACACTGCTCATTTATTCAAAGGGGCAGATTTGTTCTACTTATTTTTTACAAAGCACTCCCATCTTTATGCAGAATGGTTCTGATTTTCCATATAAAAGCATTACATCAGTAAAAGAAAATATTTGTAGCTCAGGGTTGAAATGAAGGGTCCTTGGTGCTCAGAAAGGACCTCCAATTTCAACCTGAAAACATTTTAATGTAAACTAAAATGGACCATCCAAAGGCATTATTTTATGATTGTAAGTTGCCCAGAGTTACCTTGTGGTAAGATGGGTGGCCAATAAATTTTATAGATAAATAAATAAATTCTAGACACACCTTTTTGCACCTTAGTGCTTATTACATACTTTGGACTATAATTCCCATTAATCCCAAGGCCACTATTAACATACCTAATAGTAGCAGGTTGGGCAAAGTTTCACTAGACTTCTTTATTGTGATTCATTTTATTTATTGTGATTCATTTTATTTATTATGATTCATTTTGTTTATTGTGATTCATTTTATTTATTGTGATTCATTTTATTTATGACTATAAATACATAACATAAACTATAATATGACTATAAAATAAAATCATTTTGGAAAAACTGTTTTATGTTTTATGACTAATGTGGGAAAAAGGATGCTGTAGGTTGTTCTGTATTTTAATTAAATGGTATAACGTTTAATAACTTATGCTGAAAAACTGTTCCAGAATTCTAGATATTCAAATGCTTGGTTTAAGAAGGTATTTAAGTTTTGAAATGACAAACATCAATCAATACCTATATTCACAGAGATACCAAAAAAAAAACTCAAGCAAAAAATAGTCAAGTACAATATGAGTTTTCCTAGAAACTCACTCATCACTCATAATCTGTATCAAGCCCATATTCATCTTTCAGTCAACACTAGCAATCCTTTACAAACTTGGGTGGAAGGTCTTCATTCATCTAAGAGTTCATCAAAGTTGTAAATTCTCACGCGGCACAAAATGCGTGTTTGGGATGTAGATATTTATTATATCAATCATTCTCAAATCCATATATCACAGTATTACTGCAGCTTTATTCAGGAAATGACAAGGTAGAATGGTCATAGCCTGTCACAAATGTTTATTTTTTTTAAAAAAGGCAAACTGATGGATCCCAAAAATGTCTATGGAGATTCTCAGTCATTCAGGTCATAGTTGTCTTTACATTACTCAGGTGATCCTGAGGACACAGAATAATCTCCAGGTGGCCTCAATGACTTTCTTAAAAAAATGCAAATGACCAGCTGTCTGCAAGGAATATAATTCCTTCCATTCCCCACCATCCAGTCAGAGTTGAAGAAGCTTCTTGGATGAGAAGTGAAATGTCTTCAAAGAAAAACAAGAAAGTCCAGTTGCCTCTTGAAAAGGCAACATTTGGATGTCAAAAACATATGTGTCTGTGTATGTATCTCCAACACTGTGTTCAAGTTAAATATGTGGCTCTACCTTCCAAAAGATGAATCTACTTCTTTCTCTTATTGGGTATCATTTCCTGAAATACTGTTTATCTCTCTCTCCAATTCCTCTTCATCATTTGACTCCATTTGTTTAGTAGCAAAGGGGGAAATAGCCATTGTGCAGAATTGTCCCTTAGATTAAACAAGAAAGATGAAGATATAACTTGATGATGCCATGTCTTCTTCTTAGCTCTTGGAAGAGTGGGGAGGGGGAGAGGGAGAGGGAGAGGGAGAGAGAGGAAATAAGATGAGCTTATTTTATCAGCAAAGGGCAATTACATCTTCTACAATTTTAAAAGAAATGAGGCAAACTATCTTTGTAGGATCTCCTTTGAAGTAGTGGTGGGGTCAATTCATTTTTGAATGTAAAGATTATAACTGCAAAAGCATTGTGGGGATTAGGAGCATGTGATGATTGGTAAAAAAATCTTGCATGTGGAAAGGGCTTATCTATGTTTGTATTACACTATTCACATGAGCTTTTAAATTAGTTCCCCCCCCCCCCAAGGTCTCTGTATCATGTTACTTGTCTCAAGAAAAGACTACTACTACTACAGGCAAACCCAGTCACTATAACACATGGACACAAATTACAAAAATTGGTAGCTTTTCTAGGCTACCTTCTGGAAGTGTGCAAGAGAGGTAATACTGTAACCTTACACCAGCACCACAATGACCTAATGAAGGAATACTCCAAATTTTAAGCATCTTAAGTATGGGATAAATAAATCCATGCCAACTCCCTCCAATTTGCCATATAAAGAATGAAGTATAGTTGTAGATCTATGAGCAAGTCATCATGTTCTACCTACTGCAGTGGTATTTAATTTCCTACACTTCTCTATTTTGTCATTACAGGTCTGATGTCTCCAGGTAACAAAGGGCAGTGGGGCGAGGGATAAATTAAATTTATTTCTTAATGACAATTTAATCTATTCTTTGCAGTTTCAAGCCAATACGTGTGCTAACACTTAGTGATATGTGCACTGCAGAATTAAGGTAACTTACACCTTTCTGTTTCTTATTAAAAACTTAGGCTAGGGTGAAACAGATAACATGAAAAATGCATGTTTTCATGAAAAGTGTACTAGATGTCCAGGTTCTGAATAAGAAAAAAAAAAAAGTTCACCAGTCAAAATTGTGAACAAACATGCCTGAACTAACCCTACCTACAAATTTCTACTTTCTAGTTACAAAAAGTGTGAAGGAGAAATAAAAAAAGCAAAAAAAATGCATGTATTTATGAAAATCTATGAAAATATTTATGAAAAAAATGTATTTATATTGTAGGGAACTGATTTGAGAAACCATTGGTCAAAATTGGAAGTAAATATACCTGCGTTTAAAGAAATGTGCATCCAAGGTAGGGATTTTAATGAGTTTTCTTTTTAAAAAAGCCTCATTCTATGATATAAATTGAGATTTACAATAATTACTGTAAATATTGACAGAATACCCAAAAGATGATTCATCCATCTGCAGCTCAATGAGAACTGCAGTAACATCAGTGGCAAGATTTTACTTTCTAAAATACAGAGGATTCACTTATAACAGAATATTAAAGAGTAGACCAAGCTGAAGGAGTATTGTCATCTTTTGGTTGTCTTTATATGACAAAGAGGAAAATGGTGTCAATTTTTGAGAGTTATTACAAAGTTTTTTGTTTTGTTTGGATGCCTTCAAAGTAAGATAAGATTTTATGTCAAGAATATGACGGGATATGACCATTCCTACTTTCCCCAAACATTTAATCTCTCACTATTAAATCAAAGTTATTGTGGTGTCCTCTAACACTGTTGAGGGCACAGTGGAAGTAATATAGCTGCACAAACAACAGCATCACGGACACTAAGCTTTCCTGATTCCAAAAACAACAGGCAAACAATAATTCTTGTGATTAAAATAAGCCTGCTTTCCTAAATATAACACCTGAAATCTCCACTGTTCAAATAGACAAAACTTGGAAATCTCTTCCTTTTATACTAAGTTCCGTGAACAAGTGCACACCAGTTTTATGTTTAGAAGGCAAAGAAGTCTACGTAGTTAATACGGGTTGCACCGCTTATCAGGCTGTTCAAATGTTTACTGTAGTTGCAATAAGAAACATTGTTAAAGGGACGCATGCAAGCCAGTAGTTTTCTCTACAAAAGCTTTATCTAAGAGAACTGCAATTCACATCATGGAAGCTGTGGTTAACCTCCATCAAATCTATTGTTGGTTCATACCTTTCTCTAGCTAGGTTTTGTTTATGTTGGCAATAGCCAAACTGATTGTTAATACAGTGCAGAATGGTATGTGCCTTTAATATTGCTTTGAATTCTCTATTGTGCCTATTATCCCTCAGGCAAAAATAACTGTTGAATCATTTTATTTGCCTCAGTTAAGTAGGAAATCCCCAACATTTTTTTTTCCTTTTGTAAAACTAATTCTACATTCCTTCACAATGCATCAGGACTGTGATAGAGGTAATTAAATGAAAAGAAAAATTCAAGAAATGAATGAAGATCTCTTTTTTCATGCACTGTATAAAGCTGTCAGTGGAAAAGTGGAACATTACCTGTTAGCACTATGTTTACTCAATTCTTAAATCTTTATGGATTCATAATAACAGGACCAATACTAGCACTCTTCTGTAATAATCTACAGTTACAATTATTAAAATTGTTAAAAAAAATCATAAGCCTATCAAAAGGGTATCCACATCCCACCCAAACTGTTCCTGATATTAAGCACATAGTATTCTTTTGGGCATGTTTTCTTTCCTAATAATTAAACATTATGGTGGATGAGTCATATTAAAATATTGCATTCAGTTACATCAATCCTTAGAAAAAGTTGAACCTTTTAAAAAGTCAATTTTTGCTTAACGCATTGTAAACCGCCCTGAGTCTCCGGAGAAGGGCGGCATATAAAAATAAATAAAAATAAAAATAAATAAATAAATAAATAAAATTTTCTCTGTAATTTGAGCCAACTTCTCCATTGAAAACTGCAGCATGAAATTCCATAAAGGGGTGCCTAGTTTGTGCTCATCTGTATGAAAAAGTGCAATGCAAATTTTTCTCCAACTCTCCTGATGGGAAAGGGCATTAAGAACCCTCAGCTTTCATAAACTTAATATAAATTGTGTTAAAAGTATTATTTAATCCCCACTGTCCTGCAGCCACACCACTATCAATATAAGTGATATAAAGCAGGTCTATTAAGCAAGCAAAACTGTAGGCTCCTTTGGACAGGAAAGCTTGGTTTTTACACATTCATAAGTCAGACTGATTGCTAACTGTGAAAGGGAAGAAACAGCAATCAGACATTTTCCTGTGAGCATTATGGCCTTCTGCTTTTTCTTGGAATGCAGTACATGCCGGAGAAAAATCATATGGAAACCATCAGTTCAGGTTTTTCCCACTCTTTATTGCCAACAAATGTATATTTAAAAATCACAATTACAAAAAAATGTATGTAATAAATACTTTGCTTTGGGCTGTAATAAATAAAAAAAAGATTATTAACAAGGAATGCACTTTGCCAGCCACAAGTGTGATCAGTTCTTGGAAGAATTAAGAAAAGAAAAGAAAAAAATATGGCCATAGTTCACAGTTTAAGAAGCCATGAGGTGCCTCTTACAGATATTCCACAACATCGAGATCTCCCTCCCTCCCAATTCCTCAAGTGTTATTCACAGTTTCAAGTCCTCCAATAGTTTGCTGCAGAAATGTCTTCCAACTCAACTCTTTCAAAAGGAGTGAACCAAGGAAAGCTACATTCCAAAGGATTCCTGGCCACCACATCATTAATCCAACAAAGACTACAAGCTTCATGTCTGGTCCCAGCCCAGTACATAAGATGAGACATTTCATCGTACCAGTCCCTACTCCTCACACATCCATCAACATGCTAGTTTGTTTTTTTTTTAATCCAACTGCCTTCACTGTAGACTTCAGTGAGATAAGTCCTTTTTGGTTTTAGAAGAGTTCTTTTAATTACATCTTTGCAACAGCATGTTCAGTGCATATTCCATTCGATGCTTGAGTTCCAGAGAACATCCGGACATCAGAAGAGTCGTCAAACGAAATGTTGTAGATAACCTATCTTCATTAATATAGGTAAGAAGATATTCCTCATTTTGGTTGCAAATAATTATTTTTGTGTGATCATGGTAGAAGTTGACCTGAAAAGAATCAAGAATTGCAACTTAATGTGCTTGTTTCAACCACCCCAAAGACACTTAATAAGATAGTTGATATTTGGACCGATTCAGCAACATATTAGCTAAATGCCTGCCATGTTGGGTCCCATTCAGGTTAGATTGATTGAAATGGATCTCTTGGAAAATGCCCAGTAAAGTTCCTGAAAGTCTCTGCATGCTGATTATTATTCTTAAAACCACATTGAATTTTACTGACTTAAAGAATTAAAATAAAATTTCTGGTCATGCATTGCAGACTCTACCTGCTTAAGCAACAATAGAGATTTCTCTAACTATAGCAGCAAAATTCAAGCCAATGCCGCTTTTACTTTGAAGTTAACTGTTATTGTATATAGTAAGATTTAGATCTGTAAATTCAGTATAAAGTCAACTGTGCATATCTAAAGCATTCTGGAACACTTCCTAAGGCTTGAGAAATATTGATTTAAATTGAAAACTTTGCAAAGGTAATAGGTGCTTTAGGAGCAAAGCAGTGCTCACCTAGCACCTGTTCAGAACTCCTTAAAGCAGCTGTATCTTTTCCTAGGATTAATGAAGGCCCTGACCAAATATCAGTTCATGGAAATGTTGTCAATACTCAAAAGAGCACCTACTAGACCATACATGGCACTATTATTATCCATAGTGCTCCATTTCAGTAAATCAACACTTTTGATATTATTCTGCATTATATCTTTTCTGCATACCTTTTATGACAAGAGATCTTGATTTCAGTTTCTCTTTAATAGTTACGACTGACACCCTTAATTTGGAAATACCCACTTTTGGTTAGTAAGCCCCAAACAGTAGCTCATCTTTTATGCAGGACAGCTGATTAGGCTATTTTTGTTACTTGCTGCAAAACAAAATTAAAGCAACTTCCTTAGGTTGCTTGATGAGCGTGCAAAATCCTATCCTCATGGGTCTTCTGCCATTGATATACTAAGGCAGTGTTTCTCAACCTTGGTAGCTTGAAGATGGGTGGACTTCAACTTCCAGAATCCCCCAGCCAGCAGCGCTGGCTGGGAGATTCTGGAAGTTGAAGTCCACTCATCTTCAAGCTTCCAAGGTTGAGAAACACTGTACTAAGGGAACATCCTACAGAATCTTGAGTAAGCTCAGAGAAAACTTTGTTACTCCACCTACCTGAAATGTGCCATCATTGAAAAGCATCATCAACGCCTTATCAGATTTCAGCCACTGCAGGAGATAAAGTCTTGGTCTGCGGACATCAGTGACACTGGGAAGATCTCCACCCTAAGAACAGCACATAGCAAAGTTAGAACAGAGCTCATTATAATAAAGCTACCATCTAAGACACATTTCCCACTCTTCTGCTCTAACTTACATCCATGAGGTTTTCCTCCATGTAGTGAGAAAAGTATTTTAAGACAGTGACTTGACTGATGAATTGTTCTGGGGCATCAGTAGCAGAGAAAACTGAACACTGGCCAAGTTCTGCATAGTAATGGACTGTTCTGGAGGACCAAAAAGCAAAGACAAAGGCGTTAAGCTCAAGCAGATAATAGAATGGAAACTCATGCAACAGATGGATGTATAATCAAACAGCTACTCACTTTTTGTCCGGAAGAAGGCTCATGTGTGCACCATTGTTGAAGAGAACACCCACAGTGTGGTCAGACAGCTGATAACCAAAGCCGTATTTGTTGGAGTAGTCAACCCACTTTGTGACCCACTGGAAAGAGACAGCCAGCTGTTCTTTGGGAATATGATCAGATTCTGGCATATTCTGTAAACATCCACGCAACACCCTTGCGACAGTATCAGCCACACTTCCCATTGTACTATCTTCAAGACCTAGCAGGAGACAAAAGAACTCATGAATAATGCTTCAAATAGGAGAAATTGACAAAAAATGGCCATCGCAATACACAATTACTTGCTCTACCAAATTGCTTAGAGAAATATAACATACCATATTTTTCAGACTATAAGACACACCTGACTATAAGACGCACCTAAATATAGATGAGGAAAAGTTTTTTTGACCTTTTTTGGGGCCTTTTCCAGTCTTTTTTCGGCCTGTTTCCGGGGCTTTTTTCAGCCCATTTTTGCAGCTTTTTGTGACCCATTTTGGGAGCTTTTTTGGGGCCCATTTTTGAGGCTTTCAAGGCTTTTTTGGCCTGTTTTTGAGGCTTTTTTCAGCCTGTTTTTTCAAAAAAAAAAAAACGGGCCAAAAAGCCCCAAAAATGGGCCCAAAAAGCCTCAAAAATGGGCCCAAAAAGCCTCAAACACAGGCCCCCAAAGCCCCAAAAATGGGCCAAAAAATCCTCAACAACAGGCCAAAAAATCCCCCAAAACAGGCCCAAAAAATCCTCAAATATGGGCCCCAAAAGCTTCAAAAACAGGCTGAAAAACCTCAAAAATGGGCCAAAAAAGGCCTTAAAAAGTCCCAAAAACAGGGCATGTGGAGGCCAAAAAAAATGCCGGGTGGGTAGGTGGGGCTTCAGCAGTATTCAGTCTATTAGACGCACAGACATTTTCGCCCCCTTTTGGGAGACAAAAAAGTGTGTCTTATAGTCTGAAAAATACGGTAAATTGCTTTAATTCAAAGCTAGAACCACACTTCCTACCTAGAAAGGGAAAGGAACAATTAAGAGATCCCTCAGAATCTCAACACTCTCCCAAACCCTGACCTCTTTGTGATCTTTAGAGAAAGATATATCTAATTAGCCACTGAGTTTTCTATCAGATTTATGATTTTTATTTAGCTATAGTCCCATGGGTGTAAGAGAGACTAAAGAAGACTTTCCAAAGACTGTATTTTACACTATTCTTTTAGCATTCATTTAGTGTCCTGATTGAACTCCCAACCCCACCTGTTTGACACTAGAAAGCCCTTATGCCACAACTTACATTCACTGCTGCTACTGCAGCTTCCCAGAGTTCCTCGAACAATCATCCGGATTGCATCTATTTGCTTGGTTTCTGCTAGCGCACTAGGTTTTGCTACAGTGGTGCTGGAAGGCTGGATTTCCTGGGAGGGAAAAACAGTATTTTTTAGGTGAATCCAACACCTGTTGCTACTCCATTTCTGAAAGTGCATAGCAAAAATGCCCATGACAGGAGGTCTATGGAGATTCTCAGTCATCCAAGACATGGTTTTCCCCAAAGGTGCTTTTTTTTTTTTTCAAGAGGCAACTAGACTGTCGGGTTTTTCTTTGAAGACATTTCGCTTCTTATCCAAGAAGCTTCTTCAACTCTGACTTGGATGGTGGGGAATGGAAGTCAGAGCTGAAGAAGCTTCTTGGATAAGAAGCTAAATATCTTCAAAGAAAAATCAGAAAGTCCAGTTGCCTCTTGAAAAAAAAAAAAAGCTAGCACCTTTGGGACAACCATGAAAGTAACCTTACAAAGAGGTTAAAATGCAAGCAATGTTTTTCTATCAGTGAAGCCATAGTTCATTGAGTATCAGAGATGAAAGACAAAGTGTCATTTTCATGAAAAGGACAGAGAGAATTTTGTTTGATCCACGTTTATGTGTCTGATCCCAGATGAATATAGAAGTAAACAGTCCTTCAAATTACTTAACTCCTAAATTTTGCAATGCATTCAAAAACTCCAAACAACAGAAAGTCATATATTTGCACTGCATTTTAAAAAGTTTGCAAGCTGCTAAAAAATATCTGAAAGGAATCACAAAAACCTATCTTTGGGCATTTAAGCCTGGAACATTGCTTCCATTTCATATTTTAGTCAATAATCACTGAACTGTCTTTACTCCACCCAACTCACACCAGCTTTAGCTCCTACAATACATGTTTTAGTTTGAGAACGCGAACAAATTATGAGTGGAGTGAAGCTTTCAATCACAGATGGAGTTCAGCAAACTTAAAGGATTGCAAAGAGCAAAGAAACACAGATGGTGGTTCATTTGTACTATTGAGATATGGAACAAACAGAAGCGTGGAGTTCTTGCACTGAATTGTTAAAGGTTACATCTTGCTCACAATATTGTGCTCAAGCTGCTGATGCTCAAATTGTTTGCAAGTCCCTTCTAATTAGGTTTAGAAACGCTCAAACTTTCAGAAGGATGGAGTCATACTACATGGGTAATTTCTGCTTACCTCTTCGGGTCTGTGTTTCAGGGCCTGCTGAGTTATTGAGGTCTTCTTTAAGTCATGCCTAAGTTTATATATTTCTTCATCTTCCTTGACCAATCGATCTGGGTAATTTAAAAAAAAAATACAGATCCATTAAATTTGATACTTAAATCTAAAAAAACACTACTGGGTATCTGCTAGGCAAGCTTATTAGCTGTAGAAACTTGTCATGATTCGCCTTGCAGTCTAATCATTACCAAAAGCTGCATAGCACAAACTACACTTTCCAGCCAATAATTAACTGATAGTGACTGGCACTACTGCTTATTGTGAGCCTCAGTGGCGCAGTGGTTAGAGTGCAGTACTGCAGGCTACTTCTGCTAACTGCAAATTGCAGTTCAAATCTCACCAGGATCAAGGTTGACTCAGCCTTCCATTCTTCCAAGGTGAGTAAAATGAAGACCCAGAATTGTTGGGGGCAATATGCTGACTATGTAAACCACTTAGCAAGGACTGTAAAGCACTGTAAAACGGTATATAAGTCTAAGTGCTATTGCTATTAGCAGGAGAACCTGAAATCTTAGTTGTTCCTATATCCCAGCATGCCGATTATTTAAGAATATGGCTAGTTGATTACTAAGTATCTATCACTTATGGACAGAGGGAAGCTGAGCATGCAAAAATTGTACTGCAAATATGTAACCAGATTTTTAAAAAAGCACTTTCAGCAAAGAGCCCCCAGATATAAATGGATACATACTGTGTGTGTCAAAGTATCTTGCTTTTTCCTTCTTGCCCCCAAAGAGAGCTGCAGCAGCCTTTTTGAAGAAATTCTTAGCCGGACTTGACAAATTGAAGTCAGGAATTGTGTGACAACAGCTAGCTGGAAGCCTGTCTGGAGTGAAACCCTGTAGAAAGAGAACATACATACATATATACATACGTCAATTGTCAGCAGCCAGTGTCATTATTGAAAGAAGAAACTCCAAAAGCAAAAATATTACTACTCACAGCAAAACTACTACTACTCACCAAGAAGAAGTCATGCCGAACAATGTCATCTAAGCTGGGGCGGTCTTCTGGATTTTTGGACAGCATGCTTGCAATCAAATGTTTTGCAGGAGGCAACAAAGATGACGGTAAAGAATATTTTGCTTCTCTTATGCATCGATAAGTCTCCTTTAAGTTGGTTGTTTCAAATGGAGGCCTTCCCAATAACATTGTATACCTGTCAGAAGACAAACACAGGACTTTTGTTATCTACCAAATTTTTAAAAACGAGGCAATCTCTTTATGAAAATACAGAGATCCCAGAGGTCAAAATGATAGAAAACACATCACACATTACTTTGTACCAATATAGCACAACATGTGCCCACGTGATGTCATTTTAATAAAATGCAACCAGTTCCCCATTATTTCAAGCACTGGCTTGAAAATCCAGCTTAATATCCTCAAGAAATACTCACATGACACAGCCCAAGGCCCATATGTCAGATTCACAGCCATGCCCTTGTTTGTTAAGAACTTCTGGGGAAAGGTAATTTGGTGTGCCACAGATCGTTCTGAAATAGAGTAAAATCAAAATTTAGAATCTATCGGTTCAGAAGAATAAAACTATTGTCTAAGTTCAAGTCCTTCCTATCACCCAAAGTTCTGGCCCATCTGAAACAAGCTAAGCAGTGTTAGACCAGGTTAGCACTTGGATGAGATCACCAGGAAACTTAAGTGTATAGGCTAGACTAGGAAGTTGAACAGCACATCTGAAGGCAATGCAAGCCATCTTTATTTATTGCGAAAGAAACTATGTGAAGCATCTACATGGTCACTAAGACTTGAACTTAAAAGAAATTTTTACTTTTATTAGTTTGGCTGTTACTTCCATACTGGGAATGTTCACTGTTAACTCCTTTCTACTTCTTTATGCAAGCTGTCCCATGCTATCCTTGACTATATACTCCATAAAATAAGTTATATATAGATTCAGTATTGTTTTAGTTTTGTTATTATTGCAGAAGACTCAGTAACTACCATCTTTAAGACAATTCACTTAGTTAACTTTCTTTACATCCATCTCTGTCCTGTAATATTCTGATAATTGTTCAGAGATAGAAGACAGCATGAGTTGACCCCCAAGGGATGAGAAACTGGTGACCTCCACATTGTTAGTAATTATCACTGCTAGCAGCCTCAGATAATGTGGCTCATGTTGTGAGATGCTGAGAAATGCATTAGTACCAAAAAGGCCCATTCACTCCAAAGAAAATTTATACAAGTGGAATGCATGAGTATCTGATGACTGCCGAGTCATCAGATACCATGTCTTAAAGGCCAATCTTTGCATACTGTGGAAGCCTTCATCTCTCCTAATGTAAAATCTAAGACTTCAAAGCTAGGCAAGAGAAAACATTGAACTGAAATAATTGTCCTCTTTCTTAAAGGCTTACCTTCTCCTATGTTCCAACGGTTCAAGCCTGGCAGCCAGACCAAAGTCACCCACTTTCAATTCCATGGCATCATTAATGAAGAAATTACCTACAGATCAAGAGTGGGAAAAAAAAGATAGCTGATTAACATATTAGACAAGTCCTGGCTTGTGTCTAGAGGAGGTCAGCAAATAGCTAGCCAACTTTTATTTTATGAATGACTACTTAATGCTATTACTCAAGCATTCCAAGGCTCTCTTACCAGATGAGCCGATTGTATCTATTAATCTCTGGGAGTGCAATATAAACACAGAAGTAAAACAATGCATAAGGAGTGGGGGGGGGCAGAAACCACCCTGTTTCTTCCAATATCCGATACAAGCCAGGCATGAGAGAGAACATCAGCTTACCTAGCTTCAAGTCTCGATGCAAAATCTCTTGTTCATGAAGGTATTTTAGTCCTGATACAATCTGCCTTAGATAGTATCGCACTTCTGGTGCCGTCAATACCTTTCTTGCTTTCAAGATGTGAGCCATAGACTAACAGGGGGAAGGAGGGAAAAATATGAGAGACAGAGAAAGTTACAATCCTGAAATCACACATTAAGCCTGAACAGATGTAAACAAAAATACTAGCATTAGGGCAAGGAATAAAGGCTGCCTCTGGAAGATACCTTTTTACATTTTAAATATTTTTTACATTAGCTGCTGCTTCCATGTAAGTGAATACTGGATTTGGCCCACTGGATGCTCACCCTTCGGCTGCAGTATTCTAGGAGAATATAAATGTTCTCCTTGTCTTCAAAGTAGTGGAAGAACTGGACAATATGTCTATGGTTGAGCATTCTGTGCAATTCGATCTCTTTATCAATCTGAAAAAGGAGGGGAGGCAAACAAAAGGATTATTAGCATTGCTTCCTGCCATCCATGGGAAGAAAGGATTTACACGTGAGCAAGCCACTGCAGGAAAAGGGAAGGGCCACCCAAGCATTTGAAGAGATTCCTGAAAGGAGAGTCACAGTCAACACACACCTTTTCTCTTTGATGAGGTTTGGCTACTCGGCTGTGAGGAATGATCTTTGCAGCATAGACTTTGTTTGTGGTCAGATCCGTCATCTCATAACATTTTGCAAAGCCACCCTACAGACAAAGCAGAGGAGAAAGCACATTAGGGTGAGAAAGCAAGATATTCCCCCTTCCCTCCTTTGAGGAATCTAAATCAACGAAATCTTAAAAAAAAAAAAAAAAAAGCAAGAGATGTCATTATGAACAACAGATCGCCCACAATAAACCCAAGGTATTGATGAGGATTGGGGTTTCCAACCCCCCCCCCAAATCTGACCTAAATTTTCACCACAGGCAACCTAAGAATACCTTTCTCCTAGTACTTAAAAACGAAGCCAATTTACTCAGCTCCAAACAAATCATCACACAAAGGCAAATTAACAAAATTTCTTTACAGCAAGGCAACAGATCTCCTTCCTGTGCATTCCCAACCTCACTGTGCAGGAATCTGCGATTTTTCTACACACACACACAGACACAAAACCAGATCACAGGTTCTCTATTGCATTTTATATCCTGACAAAAAGAAGAGGGGGGGGGAGAGAAAAGAAAAATCCAGATGTTTGGATTCCTGCTTTGTGAAATGCATATTGCATCGGCTTCTCTCCATAATGGCATGTACACGTCCTACTACTATCCTTCACCCTACATGGAAGCCACACTCTGTGTAGGAGTTTTTCACATCCTTTTGTGAAACCACCTCTCCAGACTGGCGGCTTATGTGTGTCACAAGATCCCTAATAGCAACAGCCTGGGTTTTTTGTTTTTTGTTTTTTTGGGGGGTGGGTGGGCCAAGTGCTTCAAGTGAGCCAGGCGACACAAGAAAGAACGGGGGCGGGGGAGAAGAGAAGGCAAATTCAGGAGGTGGGAATCACAAAGACCGAATACGCCTTTAATATCTATTTATCCTCCCATTTGTTTACCCTTCTTCCCCCCCCCTCCTAAGGCCACACAAGAGAAATAAAGGCGAGAAAGAAAAGTGGGGTAAGGGGGGGGGGGAGAAAAAGCCTTGCACAAAGAAGGAAGAAACGGGAACGTCGTTCGATCGAGCCCCTCAAGGCGAGGAGAAGGAGTCACTGAGAACTATGCAAGACCGTAACAAGGGGGAAAAAAAATAAAAAAGAATTCAAATGCCAAATATGAACGGCGATGAGGCAACAGCTCACATTTGGGGACGGACATGGAGGGATTTTTTTGGGGGGAGGGGGGTGCAGGAGGACGCCTGAGCTTCGGGACGGAGCCCTCCTTTTGCAACCGCCTCCGTGTTTCACGACTAGTCCAAAACTCAGCCAAGCTCTCCTTAAAGGCTCTCCTAAAGCTGCCTTCTCTTTTTAACTGCCGCCGGGCGTTTATTTACCTTTCCCAACACTTTCCCGCGGCAATATCTCCTTCCCGTGGTCGGGTCTGTAATAATCCGAGAAATCTCGGGAGCCGAATGCGAATGGTGGTGGTGGTGGTGTTGATGGTGGTTATCGGACGACTCCGCCGCCTTCTTTCTCCGCGAGTCTCCGCCGCAGGCTTTCCCCAGCGCCTGCTGCTCCCCCATTTTACTGCTGCCGCTTCCACCACCACCACCACCGCCGCCTCCGCCGCCTCCGCTAGCGGCTGTACTGCCCGGCTGATAAGCGATAGTCCTCAGTAAATCCATTGCTCCTTCGGCTGGCCCTTCACCCAGCACCCCACAAGCCCGCTCGCTCGTTCCTTCTTCTCCTCCTCCTCCTTCTTTCCTCCCGGCTCCGCTCTCCCGATAGCTGTGCGAAGCGTTCGGCGGTTCGGCATCCTTTTTATAAAGGCAACGGCAGGTCCCGCCCAGGCGCTGACGTCACAAACCCTACTTGTCACTCCGTCCCCTCCCACCCAGGTGAAGTTCTGCGCGGGTTGGCCTGGACGCGTTGGAGCTCCGCGTTACGCCCCGCGGCTTTGCAGAAGGACCCCCTGCAAAGGTGGGCTGGCGTTCGCCGCTCCAAGGTCGAGCGAGCTCTCGGGCGGAGGAAGAAGAGCTTGCCTGGGTTTTGACGACAAACCCCTTTTGTTCCAGCTCGATCCTGTCGGCTGCTTGAACCCCTGCGGGATTTGTTTCCAGTCCAAGAAGACGGCTTTCAACTTTATTATTTTACTAGCTGGATCCGTGTGCTTCGCTATGAAACTATGTGATCGGACTCGATCAATCGACACTTACAGCTTGAATCCTCCCCTATCCTCTCCCCTTCTGTCCCTCAGCCTTGCCCCACAGAAAGTCTCCTATCCTCTCCCCTTTTCTCCCTCAGCCTTGCCCCACAGAAAGTCTCCTATCCTCTCCCCTTCTCTCCCTCAGCCTTGCCCCACAGAAAGTCTCCTATCCTCTCCCCTTCTCTCCCTCAGCCTTGCCCCACAGAAAGTCTCCTATCCTCTCCCCTTCTCTCCCTCAGCCTTGCCCCACAGAAAGTCTCCTATCCTCTCCCCTTCTCTCCCTCAGCCTTGCCCCACAGAAAGTCTCCTATCCTCTCCCCTTCTCTCCCTCAGCCTTGCCCCACAGAAAGTCTCCTATCCTCTCCCCTTCTCTCCCTCAGCCTTGCCCCACAGAAAGTCTCCTATCCTCTCCCCTTCTCTCCCTCAGCCTTGCCCCACAGAAAGTCTCCTATCCTCTCCCCTTCTCTCCCTCAGCCTTGCCCCACAGAAAGTCTCCTATCCTCTCCCCTTCTCTCCCTCAGCCTTGCCCCACAGAAAGTCTCCTATCCTCTCCCCTTCTCTCCCTCAGCCTTGCCCCACAGAAAGTCTCCTATCCTCTCCCCTTCTCTCCCTCAGCCTTGCCCCACAGAAAGTCTCCTATCCTCTCCCCTTCTCTCCCTCAGCCTTGCCCCGCAGAAAGTCTCCTATCCTCTCCCCTTCTCTCCCTCAGCCTTGCCCCGCAGAAAGTCTCCTATCCTCTCCCCTTCTCTCCCTCAGACTTTCTAGCTCCTTCTCTCCATGAGGCTTGCCCCACAGAAACATCTCCTATGCTATCCCCTTCTCTCCAGAGTTATTTTCAAGTTGGGAGGGGGAGTGGAACATCTAACTAATTAGCATCAGAGCATGTTAATAATAATATAGGAAATACTAATGCTCTGATGGTCATTTCGAAAAATCCTTTCTTAGTGAGCACCTAGAAGCCAAGAGGAACATATGTGGCAAATTTCAAGTTTGTAGGCTTTATGGTTCTGGAGATTTTGTGATTAATGCATGAATGGTTTTCACTTTCATATATATAGTTATTTATTTATTAGTTTGTCAAGCATGTACAAGATAGCAGGTATGAATATGAACATGGACATGAAGGAAGGAAATGAATGCAAATAAAACTTCCCCCTATATTCCCAATGTTCGAAACAGACCGGCCTGGCCAATAAGATGGATATTCATATACAATTATGATTGTGATCATAATAAACAATAAACAATCCATCTAAGCCTTTTAAAAGTGAGAAATCTTCAAACCACAGTAATTTAAAAGAAGCAATCTTACCAGAGGGCAAACAAGGGGCACATCCCTTCTGCCTCCCTACTTCTGCCTTCTTTCTGTAGGTGCCAATATCTGCAGGTTGGGCATTGTTCTTTTGCACCCCATCTTTACAATCCTGTGCCTGAGAGAGAGAGTAAATCACAAATTAGCCACTACTTTTCAGTGGCAGAGAGAGGAGGAGGAGGAGGAAGAAGAAACTCAGTTTGTGCAAGAAGATCACACAGGTTATAAGCAACAACATGACATGATTCATTGGAACATCAGTAAAATTATCATGTGCCAATAGCAAAAAAATTGGTGGGAACATAAAGTTGAAAAAATAGTTGAAAAACAGGAGGTCAAAATATTGTGGGATTTCTAAATACAAACTGATAAGCTCTTGGCTCACAACAAACCAGATTCAACTGTGGTTGAAAAGAAGAAGGTAAGGATAATTGATGTGGCAATGTTACAGGATAATGGTATAGAACGAAAACACGGAGAAGAAAAGAAATAATCGAGATCTGAAAATTGAAGTTGAAAGATTATGGAATGAATCCATGGTGATCCCAGTGGTTACTGGCACACAGGATGCCACACTAACAAATCTTGGATGATACTTAGAAAATCTGCATGTTAACAAAATTTCCATCTGTAAATTACAAAAGGCCACATTGCTTGGATCTGCACAGATACTATGCTGATATATTATGACATCTTAGGATATTTTGAAGAAATCAATGTGTATGAAGATCAACACCACTAAAGAATTTGTCTCTGTGATTTCACACTGCTTATATATAATAATAAGGATTGAGGAAAAGAAGTTGTAAAAATCAGAAATACCAGGACTTGCAGATCAAAATTGAACACTTAATGGAAAAAGGAATCAATTTTTATACTGATCATCATTGGAGTCCTTGGAGCAATATCTAAAGGACTTCCTCGATATTGGGGAATATTGAATTTATTAGATCTGAACACCCTAATTTTACAAAAAAAGCAGCCTATTTGGGAATGCCTATATTCTTAAATGCTACCTTAATAATTAATAATACCTTAATAATAATTCTTAGGACCTTGGTTAGAACTTTAATTATTGTTTCCAACAAGATTACCCATACATAACAGGCCCTTGGGAAGAACTTGATAGGTGGGCAAAAATGCCAAAATCAATCTAAACATCTGGTCACTTGTATGGTTGGCATACAAGTGACCAATAAACTTGTATGCCACCCAATTTTCAACAATTGTGGGAGGTTCACAATCCAGCCTAATTTGGTTGGTATTTGGTTTGGTACAGTAGATAGTGCAAACTCCAAAACTCTACAGAGTACAATAAACATGGCTTACATAACACTTGTGTTCTTTAAACGCAACCAAAGTGCTAAAAAAGAAAACGGGGGGGGGGATTATTAACTTTATTCATCAGAGAAAAGTTTAATGTGAATTTGGCCACTGTGGCTTTTCACCAAATTTTGGTTAAAAGATGTCTTAGCAAGATATCTGGTGTTTAATGTTAGCATTATGTAAGAACCAGCTTTTTCTTTTTATACACAGAGTATACACAAATTAATCCCCAAAGACACTACATTTTATAAATAACTTTAAATGTTTGTATTAGTTGCCATTTTCTCCTAAAAGCTTCCTTACTCATTTAACATATGGTCTCTGAACATTCCTAAGTGTAGGACAGTAATACTTTCTCTTCTTGTGATTGGCCTGTTGGAGGGTAGATTTGCACACTTGCATATGTGTGTAAACACAGACAGACAAACACACATATGAATGAGTGAACGAATGATGGCTAAATTTCACCATAATTTTAATCTGCCACCAACACCCTATTCCCAGCAAGCTATGCTTTGAGTAATTGTGGGAAAATCACTCCAAAATCTCTTTATTGAGAAGACATATACAACATTGCACATAAAATTAAATTATTTAACTCTTATGCTCCTAACCAAGCCTTGGATTCCTTCTCATGCATTTTCCTCTGTCTGGTCTTGGTTTTCATTCTTCTTGGCTCATATAAGGGCAGGCCGGGAAGTACAATGACCTGGATTTTTCAAAGGGAAAAAGGTGATTTGGAGCTCATCTAGGTGCACACATCCAACCTCCTCTAATCAGAAGCAGATTATTCATAATATTTGTATTCCTAATACTTAAATAGCAAGAAGAACTGATGGCAGGTGGACAAGGCAGTTATAGAATGGATCCCACTTGATAAAATGCGTCCACGAAAGAGACCTAAAACAAGATGGATCGATGACATCAGCAAGTATTGTGGGCCCAATTGGCAAAAGAAAGCTCAGGACCGTATTGGTTGGAAACATGCAGAAGAGGCCTTCATGCTGCAGTGGATAGACAATGGCTAAAATGATGATGAAATGATGATGACGAATGCTTAAATTCACACTCTTCAAACCCCGTAATTGGTTCTGCAAATTCTCTTGGATAAAATTGGTTATAACGTAACATGCTAATAAAGATATAACTGTCTCCCCCTTACATCTACAATTGTGGCAACAGCAGTTTTTCTTCAGGGTTAGCATCGTTTTCTATGAAACCAAAGAACTGCTTAGCATTGATTGTAAAACCTGCCATTATATTCAAGCATTAGATAATAAAGTTGACCATGAGGAATCCAGAGCTGCAGAAGGAGAAGCTAAAGGGTCATAATAAAAGAACCACTTATTGTGATGCCCTAGAAACTAGATTTGTCAGAACCATTGTTTCCTCCTCCTCTGTAAAATCCTACTGATTGATCTTCTGAATGTCTTCTCTTGGTTGGAGAAATCCTGCCAATCAGCTGCTTGGAGCCTAAGAATCTAACTGTTGCTAAGTAGGATACTTACTGTTGCTAAAGTAACTAGGAATTATTCCTTTGTAGAGTTAAAAGAAGCAGGAGCGACCCCTTGTGATACATTTCAATACTACAGGTTAAACAAACCTTGCCAAATAGAATGGTATATTCTAAGAGACTGGCACAGCCAAGGGTCCAAATTGTTATGGCATTATACTTGTGTCCTTTTTGCTCTAAATTTAGTTAGAATCCATTTGTTTCTTTGTATTTTTTTAAAAAAGCAATGTTCTTATTTGTTCAGTTCAGTTGATAAACCTATGCTGCATGACTTGGCAGAGAGAAATTGATTTGCAAACATATCTGGCCGATCTGAAAACCTGAATTATACTAACTACTTATATTTAAGTGCTGCCCACTTGTGCCATTTTCAATCATTTTGCTTCTAGTGTTCCAGTTCCCAGCCTTGCTGTCTAATATGTCATGCTAGGGTACATGTTTTTGCCCATACAAATGTGTTGACATAGTAGCATCAAGGTGGGAGCAATCATGTTTTTCCTGTACAATTTGCAAACAGCATGTGTGATTTTAAGTTTTACAAAAATGTACCAACAAATCAGGGGTGGGTTCTACTTACCTTTACTATCGGTTCACAATGGGGCTGCGTGCGTGCTTACTTTCCTCACGCACGCACGCACTCTTCTGCGCATGCGCAGAAGCATTTTAGTGACGTTGGGGTTGGTGGGCCGGGCCTCCCATTGGTTTTACTACTGGTTCTATAGAACTGGTGTGAACCGGGGGTAACCCATCACTGCAACAAATTGATATTTGAAAAACAATTACTCCACAGATTAAATTTAACATAGTAAAAACCTCATAAGAATTCAGTCTCTAACTTAAAAGGAAGGACAAAGTTGACATCCTCTAACTGTCCTTTCCAGCCAGGCTCTAGTAAGTAAGCATTTTGATAACTTTATTAGATTTAAACAAAAAACTTTATTAGATTTTTTATACTAAAAACATAAAAACTCAATCACTAATTAGCAATTAAGATAAGAGAAAGAAAAGAAGTAAAGAAAGAAAAAACAACAAAGCCAAAAGTTTAGAAAGAAAAGAAAGAAATATAAAGAAATATGTCCAATTTTCTTTTAAACAGTTATACAAATAAATTTAAAGTGACCTAAAGGTTACAACATTATTTTAATCTTTTTCCTATTATCTACCTTTTTAAATCATCAAACCCATATACCAGTGTTGGCAAACCTTTACGGCACCGAGTGCGTGTGTGTGCACACACTCGTCGGGGACGCAACCCTGAAGAAAAACTGCCATGTGGGCATGCGCACGCCGGGAAATGAACTTCCAGTTTCCAGCACATGCATGCACACCAGCCAGCTTGTCTGCCAGTTACTGGCATGCATGCATGTGTGACGATCAGCTGGCCAGTGTGCATGCACACAACGGAAACCAGAAGTCCAGCTCTTCCAGTTTCCAGCACTTCCGCTTGCACAAAAAACCAGCTGATGCACGCCAGAAACCCGGAAGAGGAACGGGCAACGCCACGCGTGCTAGCCAACATGGCTCCGCATGTCATTTCAGGTATACGTGCCATAGGTTCGCCATCGCGGCCATATACCATAACTCCATTTTTTTTTCATCTCACACAAAATGTCCCAAAATGGAGGGACATTTTGTGTGAGAAGGGAAAGTCTTGTGATGAAAAATGCTGTAGAAAGTCAGTGGAAAAGGAAGAGTCAGAAGCCTGGAAAAGAAATAGAGAGTGTTACGTGTGAGATCTATCTTATTCATCCTTGAATCCACACACAACAATGCTGGCATCAGATTTGAGGTCTGCATTACCAATTCTTAACTGGCCTATTTTGTGTCTACATATTCCAAGTCCCTGACAACTTGTTGTGGTCCTGATTTGTGAGTAAATAGACCATTCATTACAGAGAATGCGATTGGCTTTCCTCTGTAGCTTTGTCTTTGTGTTTCCAGCCTGTCACCAGCCAGAGGAGAAATACTCCACAGTCAGAGCCCTGCAGCAGAAATAGGGTGGATCTGATTTCAGACTCTTCTTGAACTTCTCTTGGTTGGTTTGTCTTCCTGCTTTCCACACCCCATTTGAACAACTCCCAAGTTAAAATAATACCACATACAAACACATGGAAAGCCATCAAAGCATAAATTGCCACGAAGAAGAGATTGTTCAAGTAGATAGCCACTATAGAGCCAGAGAAAACTACAACTGACTTATTGTTGAATAATTATCTATCTCCCATCCCCTGAAGGAGGGGGAGTGACTGAAATTGACAAACACACAGAAGCTAGCAAATAAACAACAAATCTTCCCTTTTTATTTGGGGGAGGGGGGACTGGAATGACGAAAAGTATATCCATGTTGTTTTTCTGCACTTTGCTCCTTATCTTTAGCAGTAACAATAGCACTTAGACTTATAAATCACTTCACAGTACTTTACAGCCCTCTCTAAGCGGTTTACAGAGTCAGCATATTGCCCCCAACAATCTGGGTCCCCATTTTACCAACCTCAGAAGGATGGAAGGCTGAGTCAACCTTGAGCAGGTCAGAATTGCACTCCTGGCAGTTGGCAGAATTAGCCTGCAATACTGCATTCTAACCACTGAGACACCACAGTACAGTGGTCGCTCAGTGGTTTTAAAGGGAATAGCACAATCAGTTTGCAAATATGCATGTACTAAGAAATATGGCAGCTACTACAATATTTTAGTGAATCCCCAATTTATGATCAAACACTTACCAACCGTTAAAAGTTGTGAATGAACTACTTTGAATGGTCACATGACTGTATTTTATGAAAGTTTTGCTGAAAACCATTCAGCAAAACGATTGCGGCTTTTGCTTAATAACTATTGCAAAAGAGGTCATAAAATTGTTTAGCAACTGGCACAACATACAACCATAATGGGCAGGCTTCACTATGTTCATATGTCAAGGACTACCTACAGTATATCAATCATGTGTTAAGCCACACTCACAGTACTGCATTAGCCACGAAATCATGCATAACTCTCTTACTAAGTACATCAGTGCTACCTTGCTGATGAAAAAGATGTTTTTGACACTGCCTGCTACATATACACTAATTCCGATAAGCTCAGGGACTGATGTATAAGAACCGACAGATGCATTAATGCATCTGATTCAATCTGGTTCTAAATCAAACTCAGCAAAGCCAGAATGGAAAGGAAATAAATTGCATTTACTGATTACAGTCTCTGCTTCATGCAGTCCAGACTGAAGTATTCATATGTACATGGAACCATCAAAACCAGTATATCATTAATACAACAATTCTAATTAACTACATTTTGAAAGCATCAATAAGTAGTCAATGCAAAGGGGAGTAAGTGTGTTATGGTCTCAATCTGCAACAATCAGTTAACCTTTTCAAAAACTTATAGAGGGGGATGTATTATGTGGAAAAAATGGTTTTAAGCATATAAAAGGCTCAAATGTTATTGCAGTTGCAAAAAAAATTAGACTGGAAAATCATGTTGCTATAATTCAGCCATTTGCCCCAAGTTTTGGTTGTATTTCAAATAATGATCCTTAATGTAAGTTTTTCATGGGTAAAAAGATCAAAATTATATCTATGTCTCAATATTTTCCACCATGCATGTTACAGCATTAACAGCAAGTATTAACTGAACTTCACACAAGCAAGGAACCTGATATAGTCAAACCGTCAAGGGGAGACAGGGAAGGATGCTCTCTAGGGGTGTCAAAGTGGCAGCCCATGGGCCAGATGCATCATGCACAGGCCACGCCCAGCCCAGTTCCTCAAAGGGAAAAAACATCTCGAAACGTTACGTGACGGCAACATAACGCCACAAGTTTGCTCTAGGCTGATGAAAACAGAGGCAGCACAAAACAATGCCAGCAGAAGCCCCCTCCACTCCCTCCAATACTAAAATAAGATACAAAACACCCCCAAGAGAAATTTGAAAGACATTTTCAAGCATCCTGAGAATTAGGTAGAAAGAGAGAAGGCTATTTCACAGGGGGAAAAGAACTTTTGCAACATTGTGGTAACATATTATTAAAAATAACTGGTATTGCTTCATTCATTCTATCATTCTGCGGGATAAACACCCCATTCTGCTCAACAAAATAACCAGCCCCAACTTTTTGTCTTTCTTCTCTCACTTTTCCTAAAAAAAAACTCTTGTATTGTTTGAATATTGTTACAATATTGAATCATTTATAATCTGTATTGTACCACCCTCTTGTGGTAAACTAATACAATGTCAGTTCTTCAGCATGGCTACACTGAAAATAACAAATACAGGATTGCGTTTAACATATAATGATTGCAATCTATACTTCCCTCTAAATGTAACTTCACCTGTATGCAATTTTGACTTTTTTCTCAAAAGTAAGTAAACTAGTTCTTTCATCTTGGATTAATATGCTTACAGCAAAATCCCATTCAGACCTACTCTGCCTCATGGAGCTCAGAGGGAGCTGATATATATCTGATTCTTTATAATTAATTTAGCATTTTTTATTTGTTTAGTATATTCATCTTTTTTAAAAATATAAAATAGCCCAATGAGATTTCTGTCCATTATTTTCACTGCCAGATGGTTGTAGCTAAAGGGAGATCATGAGTTTTAGTCAGTGGTGAAATCTGAACTGGTTTACTACCAGTTCGCTGGCTACGCATGTGCAGTGTGCACCACACCCCAAATGTGAGTTGTGCACACCAAAAGGAGGCATGCGGTAAGTAGAACAGCGTGAGGGGGGTGATCAGCTGTGGCACGCAATCTTTTATTTACTTTTAAAAGCATTGCTTTTAAAAGAAAAAAAAAAGCCTCTGACGATCAGGCAACTCAGTAGGATCATCAGAGCCTTTTAAAAGCATTTTTTCTACAACGTCTTCAGCCGAAGAGG
Source organism: Pituophis catenifer annectens (assembly GCF_029215685.1). Classification (NCBI taxonomy): domain Eukaryota; kingdom Metazoa; phylum Chordata; class Lepidosauria; order Squamata; family Colubridae; genus Pituophis; species Pituophis catenifer. The sequence goes on along the minus strand of NW_027256882.1, from coordinate 268,443,461 downwards.
TTGTAGAAAAAATGCTTTTAAAAGGGGAAAAAAAAGCCTCTGATGATCACGCGGCTCAGCTGGGCATGGGGGGGGGCAGGGATTTTTGCTACCAGTTCTCTGAACCACCCGCTGCCATCGCTACCGGGTCGGGCGATCTGGTCCGAACCAGGAGCATTTCACCCCTGGTTCTAGCCATGCCTTAGGCATGAAAGCCAGCTGTGTGGCTTTGGACCAGTCGCTCTCTCAGCCGAGTTCACCTCACAGGGTTGTTGTTCTGGGGGAAATAGGAGGAGGAAGGAGTATTAGATATACCTTGAGGCAGGATAAAAAAAAAAAATTTTTTAAATAAAGCTAAATGTGTATGAATAAACAAGTCAAATCTTACTAGTATACCAACTTTATTTTCCTGTTACTTACAAACTAGGAAAGTACTGTTTTAATGTCTCCAACTACAATAGCATCACTGAGTCTGCATTTCATATATGTGTCCCCTGAAAATGGTGCTTCTCTGAATATCTTTTGCTCTCCTTTTTACAACTCTGCGGCTTGGGAAAGGCCATTTACTGACCTGCATTTTATACAAAGGCTCTGTAACTTTAAAGAAAGGCAATTATTTTCTACAGCTGAAACGGATAAGGCTATTTTTTAAAATGTTGAGGCGTAATAGATACAATGGCAGTACAATAGTATGGGTGAATGGACCTGTACATCTTTCTGAGCTTAGCCCAAAGGCGCCACAGGCTTTAATTAAAGAGGCTGCCCAGTTCTCATGCTTTCATACATGTCCTGCTGATAGAACCAGCAATCAATGCACTTGTCCTCATTTTTATGGTTCAGATACACGTGGATGCATGAGAACTCAGGAATGGAAACTGTGGCCTATAAACAAATTCTGACTACCCAGCCTTTGGCTTTTCTGCCACGGTTTTTGTGGTTTCAGGTGCAATTTTGGAATAATTGCACCACCAATGTCCTAATCTGGTCTGTATTGTTATATCAATGGATGTGCAATGCACTAACTTCTCCCTGCAGATCTGGTACAGTGAGGGGAGTTGGCGATTCTCCCTCCTCCAGCTTCCTGAACTTGCTGATGCCCCAACAGCCAAAAAAGACCAGGTAACATCTGCATTATGATAGGATGCATTTCTTTGCTATTTAAATTGCGGTAGTTTTTTTTAAAATTACACTTAAGTATATCAGTTCACATACATAAATATTATGCGATGTTGACTTTAGCTTATGTGTGTATGGCCCAGAATTAGTAATCATTTTATTCTGGCTTTTATTCAGTGCAGCTTTTTCAAAGTCATCTCGGACATCCATACTTGCATAAAAGAAATTAAATAAATAAATAAATAAATAAATAAATAAATAAATAAATAAATAAATAAATGGTAATATTCGGCTGTTGGTGACTAGATGGCTACAGCCATACAGTTTTCTTGGCAATGTTGCAGAATTACAAGGTGGAGAAAATGGATGGGAAAAAGATCCATTTAGCTCAGGGGTGTCAAACTCGCGATGACACGTTGTCACATGATGTATCGCAACTTTTTCCCACTTCGCTAAAATGGGGGTGGGCATGGCCAGTATGTGACTAGTTGTGGTATGCTGCCAGCCTAACAACTGGTTCAGTGAGCGCACGCTTTGCGCGCATGTGTGCACCTAAGGCGCTTGCATGCATGCTGAAAATGGAGCATTTAGAAGCTCAGCTGCTTACCTTCCAAGTCAGCAACGGTAAGTAGAACAGCAAGGGAGGGGAAATCAGCTGTGCCACGTGATTGAGATGAGCTACAAAGCAGGACATAAAGGACAGGATAGAGCGGGTATGGGTGGGCGGGGCCAACTGATCGTTGGCTCTACTGGTTTGCCCAAACCGGTCCAAACTGGCTAAATTCCACCTCTGTGTGTGACGCATCTGGCCCACAGGCTGCAAGTTTGACATCCCAAGACATTTTGTTACCTGAGGCAAAGGAAAAGAAGATACCAATTAATCCATACATAGAAATTTAAAAGACCAGCAGAGAGGGCAGGGATGATGTCATGGCAATACGACACATCTCCACGGGGCTCCATGGAATCACGCCGAAATTCAAACTACAAGGAGGTTCTGATGGACCTAAATCACCTCAGAGGTGTGATGAAGTAAGACAGCACATTCTGTCAATCTCAGGGAGCCCGCAATCTCCCTGATTGAGCCGGAGAAGACTCTCAATCCACCAGGAAGGACGGTCATTGTGTGCCTGATCGAAGCTGTGTCAGTAACCGATGAAGAAAGTGTGAAAGACTGAGGAACAGTGTGAACAATCTGGGTGAGAGATGTCTAACTTCTGACTTTTATTGTGAAATCGGTCCCCTGGAAATTAGCCTGGGTGAAAGTGGGACCCTAAAAGGAGGAGGTGGAATTAATTTCCTTCCACCTCCCAAGAAAAGTGGCAAACAATCCTGAGAGCCATTTTTAAAACTGGAAGAAAGACAAGAGAACTTTTTAAGAGTGAAAAAACTTGGAAACTAGGAAGCCAGACTGGAGACCTCAAATATAATATTGATTAACTTGGAAGCTTTTGAGGATTATAAAATTTGGATCCAGAGAACCTTTTTTGAAAAACATGGACAGGATAATACAATATAAAATAAAATAAAAGGAAGAAAAAGGAGAGAAACAGAGCAACAGTGACACCTACAGGCAGGAGGAAATGTTGAAAGGAATATAACCTTGAGAGGCTAAAGAAGATAATGACTGGCTGTTAAAACAAAGAACATTTACCGTATTTTTCAGAGTATAAGATGCACATTAGAGGAAAGCAAGAAAAAAGATTCTGCCTCTGCCTACTAGCATCCATGGTATTCATCTGGCTAGCGTCCTTGAAGCAAATAGCAAACAGCCTAGTCAGCTTCAGCACATTATCGCAGCCTGATTCAGTATGAGCAGCTAATTGGTGGGTGAATCAGCCTCCCAGAATACCCCCAATCAGCTGTTCCAGGCTGCTGGGATTGCCACAGACCATCACCGCCTCTGTGCCTCACATTTTTGGCTTATGTGCTTTGCATTTTTAGCTTCTGTGCCTCATGCTTATGGCCTCTGAATGCTCCATTTTAGACCTGTTCCAGGCTGCGGGGATCGCCATAGCACATCACTGCCAATTGCCGCCTCCACTCATTGCTTTTTCCACCTCCACATGCCCCATTTTTGGCCTCTGTGCATCGCGTTTTCAGATGGTTCCAGGTGGCAGGGATTCCCGCCACCAATTGCCGCCTCCACACAGGCCTTTTGGCCTCCGCATGCCCCATTTTTTGGCCTCCGAGCATCACGTTTTTAGGCAGTTCCAGACGGTGGAGAGCAGCAGCGGCAATCCCCACCACCTGGAACCACCCGAAAACCTGGGAAGTAAAAAGAAAGTCCTCAAAGGAGGATATGCTGAGCTACTTCTATATTGCTGCTAAAAAAACTACATGAGGCATCCTGGAGGAAACCAGATGTCCAGCTGGGCTTCTAAAGAAGAACTAAAAAGGAACTGCAAAATCCTAACCTGGCTATGTCATCTGTTTTGGAGAAAACATATGACATTTTCAGTTGAGTTAGCCTTTTATTGGAAAATATAAGAGGAAGGGAATCAAGTCTTTGCTTTATATAAGTAAAGAGAACTAGTTTGGTGTAGTGGTTAAGCTGCCAGGCTAGAAACAAGGAGACTGGGAATTCTAGTCCTGCCTTAGGCATGAAAACTAGCTGGGTGACCTTGGGCCATTCGCTGTCTCTCCGCCCAACTCACCTCACAGGGTTGTTGTGGGAAAAATAGGAGGAGGAAGGAGTATTATGTATGTTAGCGGTTTTGAATTACTTATAAAGTAATAAAGGCAGGATAGACATAATATATGAAGTATTCAACAGACATAGTAGAATATATACAAACTAAACTGAAGGATAAAAGAAAAGTAAGAAAGAAGTTTAAAAATGCAAGAGAAAGAAAGAAAAGAGGAAGAGTATATTAGAGAAAAGGAAAGGGAAACAAAGAAAATAATAGTGGCTTCCAACCTTCATCACACTGAACAAAGCTAACATATTAACAATTCATCCTCTTTTTAAATCGCAAAGAAAAAAACTCTTCTTTCTGTAACCTAACCCATATTTATATCCAGAATCCAGAAATCATCATCTTTTCAGTCTTGGTTCAGTAAAAAGTCCATTAGAAGCAACATAATATCAAATAAATATTTTATCCCTGATCAAATAATCCAATTTGTGCTTCAAAATCTTGGCCTTTAATTCATTCCAATGGTGTAACAGATTATGGTCTTTCATCAACCTTTGGCATTCCCAAAAAATTCTTCAGATCCATTGCCAAGCTACTTTGTAAATCCAATAAAGAGAATTTCTTGTCACAACTGCTCCTTGTCCAAGTCCTTTTTTGCTTTATCTTTTGTATTTTCATTTTAATAATCTTCAGTTTTATTATATTCCATACTTTCAAGTCCCATTATATCTGGGTCAGCTAAAAGTTAGTTTTTAAAATGGTTAAACCTTTAGAACATCTTCTAAAGATAAACTATTGGGACTTATACAGTATGATATCTAAAATATTAGATATTAATAACTCAGCCCAAATATACTGTACATTCACTCAGATATAGGATGTCTTATTTTTGTGTTCCCTTTATTTTTTTGAGCAGTGTATTTTCCAAATATACTTTTAAGTATCACTAAGTTATATCTAAGTTATAAGTTAGGGACACAGTGGCTCGGTGGCTAAAACGCTGAGCTTGTCAGTCGAAAGATTGGCAGTTCAGCTCTTCGAATCCCTAATGCTGTGTAACGGGGTGAGCTCCCATTACTTGTCCAGCTTCTGCCAACCTAGCAGTTCAAAAGCACATAAAAAATGGAAGTAGAAAAATAGGGACCACCTTTGGTGGGAAGTAACAGCGTTCTGTGCGCCTTTGGCGTTTAGTCATGCCGGCCACATGACCACAGAGACGTCTTCAGACAGCACTGGCTCTTTGGCTTAGAAACAGGGATGAGTACTGCCCCCCTAGAGTCGGGAACGACTAGCACATATGTGCGAGGGGAACCTTTACCTTTACCTTTAAGTTATATCAGGATTAGTCATTTTAAAACCTTAATTTGAATGTTGATGGATGTACCTTTGGTCTTTCTGCCTGGTCCTTTAGTCCCTAGATGTATTATTTAATTATATACTTTTTTCCCCAAATCTAATCAAAGTACAAATGTTCCAAATTTCTTTGGTTTTCTAGTTTTTCTAACTTTCCTAAAGTTACAAAGGAGAGAGAGGCATTAGATATTTCATTTTACACTGTAGGATATTTATGTAACAGTGTCACATCATTTATCAATAGCAAGGTGTGAGCAAAATAGAGTGACCTGTTAAAGATTATGGTTAATGAACAACTGAAAAGAATTAAAAAGCAAGCCCTGTTATGATCACTACTACCTGTTAAATAAATTGAGGTAGCATTTACTATTGGTTGGAAACAAGTTGGACAGAAGACTGTGATGCTATTCCAGATTTTTTCTTAAAAAAAATAATAATATAAACTGTTGCTTCTCGTGGATACAATCTGTCACATGTAAATGCCTTATTCTCTAATATGTAAATAGTATATGAACGGGATATCAGGGGTTAATTTATTCTTCACTTATTAATGTATTCATGTTTCACCACTCCCATACCTAGCTCCGCCCATTGTATATATAAGGAGCTGCACACACTCTCTTCTTTGCTTCTATCTGTGAATATTCAGCGAATATAGAATGCCTTATGTAAATAAAAGAAAATATATTTGAACTCTTAACTCTTATATAATTTATTGAGTCTGATCCTGAAAATATTGCAACAAGCTGGTAGCAGAGGATGGTTGAATTGACTCAATAAAAACTTAAATATGTCTAAGAGAGATAGGCCCAACACCAGGGCATACAGCAAAGAAATGGAAACGGATCAAGAAATAATAGATGAGTCCACAAATGCAATTTCGAGAGAATCTGAAGAATACACGACTGAAGAAGAAGAAATAATAGATGAAGATGATGACCGAGAGGAAATTAAAATAGAAAACAACGAACTCAGGTCAGAAATATTAAAACTGTTAAAGAGCCAGAAAAACGATGAAAGCCTCATCGCGAACCTCCAAGACATGTTGAAAAACAGCGGAGCAGCAAGAGAGAAGCACATCGCTACCGAAAAATCAAAAGACTCAAAAATAGTAAGTGATACGACTACAGAAAAGAACGCTATAAAGAAGAAAAACGGTGATCCCGCGCAAAATTTTGAATGGCAGCCATCTTGGTTTCAACAGACCTCCAGAGTGAACGAAGCAGAGCCAATCAGAAAATTTGATTCAAAACTTCTGGCGCGAAAGGCACTACTAGATAATGAAAACGAAAAAGAAAAATCAAACACCTCAGAAGAATCAGAATCAGAAAGTGAAGGTGATTCAACAGATACTCAAATAAAGTCAGCAATGAAGACGCTTTTTGCTGCATTTGGACCAAAACTAAAAATTACCAAAAAGTCAACCAGAAAACGGACGAGCAAGCCAACGTCTCAAAATCTACCCACTCCCATCTTGACGACGAGAGCACCGACGCCTGAACCAAGGGAGCCCTGCAAATACCTTCCCACACCGCAGACCGATGCAAGCACCAACGCTCTCAAGAGAAGAAAAAGAACAACCGCCATCGTCAGAACCCCTAAGGTCGAGCCAGAGACCGATTCATCTGAAGAGGAGCTGAACGAGCGAGCCGCAACGATGAGAACCTCTCACGACGACTCCAGGAACGAAATGAGCAACGCGCATGCGCGAGACTACGCAGACGGCCCGGGAAGACTTGAGTCGCTGAAAGGACCCTGCAGACTCATCGCGAGCATTCCCACGCCGTTTTGTAATTTCCACCATTTACAAGACCACGGACTACCTCCGGTTGTAAGTAATGGACCTAATAATGTCGGAAACTTGCCCAGTGACTTCCCAAAGTTGAGAATAGATGGCATTAATTTACAAGAATGGTATCAGCAGCTCCAGGTTGTCTTTATGAAAGAAAACTTACTGTTTTTCATCACTAATCCCCCAAAAAGACCTTGGACTTTAAAGTTAGACTGCTTACACCATAGAGCATTTTTCTTATTAATTTCTAGTGTATCTCCTGCCATGTATCACAGCATTAAGCAAAATCTGACTGTCTCAGAAATTATTCAATGCATGTTCAATTTGTTTCACAGTGATAGTGTAGCTACCACCACAAGAATGTCTAAAGATTTCTTTTCTTCTAGGATAAAACCAGGGGTTTCCATAAGTGAACATTTAATATCTTTAAACAAAATAAGAGCTGAACTGCATTTAAGGGGGGAAGTGATTTCAGACCAAACAATGAAAAGTGTTATCATCAACTCACTTGACCCATCATGGAACAATTATATGTCACATTTAGACACAATCAATCTAGGATACTTATCCATAGAAAGTCTATCCAATAAGTTAATAGCTGAAGACAATTCAAGGAAGAGTCGCTCTAACAATCACATAGAACACAAACCATATAGAAAAGTAGCTTTCCAAGAAAGATATAATGAAACATTCAGATGCCACAACTGTGGATCCAGGGAACACAATAGAAGAGATTGTCCCAAAATTACAAAAGAAAGACATAGGTCAGAACACAGAAACAAATACACCTATAGACAGTCTTCCATTGATAGACATAGATATAGAAGCCCACCAAATTACAAAGAGTATAGAGGGGGCAGAGATAATTCAAAGGACAGAAAATCTGGTTCACTAAATGGACTAAACAAGCAAGACAACACTAACATACAGCAAACTGAGGATAATAATTGGCTTATTGATTCTGGAGCAACCAACCATACCACTAATAATAAAAATATATTATCTTCATTTATAGAAGATAAATTTGTAATAAAGGTAGCTAACCAAGAAAAGGTCCAAGTATTAGGTAGAGGGAATGTAACCTTACCAGGTCTAGGAAAAATAGAGGGGGTATTACTGATACCTGAGATACCTCATAACATATTAAGTGCCATAAAACTAAGCAGAGATTCAGATATTAATATTGTGTTTTCAAAAGGAAAAGCAACTTTGGAGAAAAATAAAACAGATATAGGTACAGTAATGATTAAAGGAGGCCTACCTTATTTAATAACTAAGGAGAAATGGTTACACAACATTGATTCAAATATGGAGGATTGTATTGAACCAGATAATGGAAACATTAGCAACAGTGACAATGATGAATGTAAAATAGCTCATGATAACAAGGACGCACATAATGAGAAAAAACCAAAAATAGGTAAGCCAATTCATGATGAGTGTGCTCATGTCTTACATAGGAAATTAGGACATGCCAGTTTTCCTCTAGTACAGAAAATGACTGAACACGCAGAAGGTGTTAAAATAAAAAATTGTGAAAACTATTTGGAATGCTCAGTATGTAAATCTACAAAACTAAAAACTAGTCCCAGGCCTAGAAAATCAACAAGGTCAACTAACAAAATTTTTGATTTAGTACACATGGACCTGGTTGGTCCACTAACTCCTTCAATCATTTACAAAAAATGTTACTTCTTAACTATTGTGGATGACTATAGTCGCTATGGATTTGTTTACACATTAAAACACAAGGATGAAACCTTTCAGAAATTTAAAGAGTTTTACAAACGCATAGAAACACAACACAATATCAGAATAAAACAAATAATGACAGATAGGGGATGTGAATTCATGTCTAAGGAATTCTCCCAATGGCTGAAGGACAGAGGAATGTTACATTACACATCTAGCCCATTTTCCGCATTCCAGAACGGAATTGTAGAGAGGAAGAACTCAACATTACAAACCATGATTAGATGCACATTGGAAGATGCTGGCTTGAGCAAACAATTCTGGTCAGAAGCCCTACAATATTCCAATTACACACAAAATAGAACTTGGTCCAGCATTGTAAATAAGACACCATATGAAGTGATGTATAATAGGAAACCAAAATTAGCACACATGCATATATTTGGAGTCACCGCAGACGTACACATACCTAAACAATTAAGAAGAAAGGGAGAAAATGTGTCTAGAAGACTTAGATTTATGGGATATGAGACAGGTACAAAAGGATACAGATTCATTGATAATAATAACAAATTTATAGTTTCCAGAACAGCTGTGTTTCATGAACAGGCCAACTGGTCTAAAATACATCTTAATGAAATATTCCCAAGCAACAACACAGATACAAAATCCCAAGAGAAGAAATCTGTAGAAAAGCAAAATGACCACAAATATAGAAACAAAACTAAAACATGGACAAACAGTCAACACAAAATAAAGACAGATACATTAACAAAAAAGGAAGCAAGATATTTGCATGACAATAATAGTAAACCTGAGAAAACAATTAGAAACACTAGAAACCAAATACCAAACAAATACAAAGATTATATAATGCATATGGATGGAGAATCTACGACACCTAACACATATGAGGAAGTGTTAAAACTTCCTCCTAAAGAAAAAGAAAAGTGGGAATTAGCAATGGCAAAAGAGATGGAAAGTTTACAAGGATTAAATGTATTTACACCTGCAATTGCACCAAAGGACAAAACAATTATTGGCACTAGGTGGATATATAAAATTAAAAATTTAGAGGGAGGCAATACTCTATACAAGGCTAGATTAGTTGCACAAGGTTATGCACAGAAATATCCAGAGGACTATACTGACACATACTCCCCCACAGTAAGAACTGAAAGTGTCAAAACGGCTCTAGTTGTAGCATCAGCACTCAATCTCGATGTATTCCAGTATGACATACAGACTGCGTATTTACACGCAAAATTAGATAAGGAAATATATGTAAGAGCACCTCACAGTCAATACACAAATAAGGATGAGATTTGGTTATTAAACAAAAGTCTATATGGGTTAAAACAATCTGGTAAACGATGGTATGATTGTTTAGTGAAAGTACTTAAAACCATGGAATTCAATGCTACTACTGCTGATAATTGTTTCTTTGTTAAAAAGGGTAATGATTACATAGAATTTGTATTAATCTATGTGGACGACATTTTATATATAGGTAAACATAAAGAAAGAAGAGAAACATTTGTAACTAAGTTAAATGAACATTTCTCATTGAAATCTTTAGGTAAAGTAAATAAGTATCTTGGTGTTCAAATTAGTAAAACTAGAAGGGGATTCAAGCTTTCTCAGAAAGATAAGATCATAGAACTTTTGAACAAATGTAATCTAAATGAAGCAAAACCTTGTGACACTCCAATGCAAACTGATTTCCTAAGAAATGCTGATGAATCATCCCCTGAATTCAAAGATAACACGTTCTATAGATCAATCATAGGTTCACTTCTTTACATTTCTAATTGGACAAGACCTGATATCGCTTTACCCCTCAATTTATTGTCCAGGCATGTCAGCAAACCAACGATGTATCATTGGGAAGCTGTTAAAAGAATATTAAGATATTTAAAAAATACTTTAGATTTCTGCTTAATGTTAGAGCCTAATAATGTCAAGGAACCGAAACTCACATGTTACGCAGATGCAGATTGGGCTGGAGACACTTCATGCAGAAAAAGTACATCTGGTTACTTATTTCTCCTAAACGGTTGTCCAGTTTACTGGTACACTGGCAAACAAGATTTAGTGGCCACTTCAACGACAGAAGCGGAATATGTTTGTTTATCTAAAGCAGCAAATAACCTTGTATGGTTTAATGATCTAATTTCTGATGTTTGGAAAAAACCTGCTCTACCTTTTGTCATGCATGAAGACAATAAAGCAGCCATTGAAATATCTAGATCTGACGCTATTGGACAGAGATCTAGACATATAGACATAAAATTTAAACATGTGAGACAATTATCTCAAGATGGATTTATTAAAGCAGTGCATTGTGAGACATCAGAACAATTAGCTGACATATTGACAAAGCCTTTGCCATCTAAACAACATAAATACTTGACTTCCAAGTTATATGTATTATATTGTTCTGAATCTGAATGTAATAGATGTAGCATATCGAATCGGCATTTAGAGGGGGATTTGTCACATGTAAATGCCTTATTCTCTAATATGTAAATAGTATATGAACGGGATATCAGGGGTTAATTTATTCTTCACTTATTAATGTATTCATGTTTCACCACTCCCATACCTAGCTCCGCCCATTGTATATATAAGGAGCTGCACACACTCTCTTCTTTGCTTCTATCTGTGAATATTCAGCGAATATAGAATGCCTTATGTAAATAAAAGAAAATATATTTGAACTCTTAACTCTTATATAATTTATTGAGTCTGATCCTGAAAATATTGCAACACAATCTACCATTCACTACATTCTATCTAACTCCCATTCATTTCAACAAGGTAAATTACACAGAAATGCACAATCTGAAAACCAGTGTATTAAATAATTGCTCAGAGTGGCTTTTCCCAATTGAATAGCCAGTAGCAGGCCTCCATTTCTGGCAGTTGTCCCAAATATCTGAAGGCTATGGAATTGGGAAAGTCAGGGACAGAAAACATAGCAATCCTGTTCATATAAAAGCAAGCTCTTGCTGTGCCTAAGCTCAAGAAATATTGTACAAGGACCCTGGGAAGTCCTTGATATAGCTAATGGTGCTTCAAATGTATTTGGCTGATTATTTTGTAAGGAACAGGTGTGTACATCTAAGGATGTGAATAAAAACTATTCTGAAGTGATCTGCACATCTTGCACATGTTTCTGAATTTTAACTCCCTGGTAAACAGCGTGATCCTGGAGGACTTTATTTATCCATAAATAGCCTCCTAAGGGACTCACTGGAAGAAAAGATATGATTAATAAAGAATACAGTTAACCAATGTGCTTAACCAAGATGCAGTCAGTTCCTGGAAGTGATAGGACAACATTGATATCAATAGGTCTTTTGACAGCTGCTTCAATTTGAACCAGAATGATTAGGGGACTGGAGGCTAAAACATATGATGAACGGTTGCAGGAACTGGGCATGGCCAGTCTAGTGAAGAGAAGGACCAGGGGAGACATGATAGCAGTCTTCCAATATTTGAGGGACTGCCACAGAGAGGAGGGGGATCAAGCTATTTTCCAAGGCACCTGAAGACCAGACAAGGAATAATGGATGGAAATTGATAAAGGAGAGGTTCAACCTGGAAATAAGGAGAAATTTTCTAACAGTGAGATCAATCAACCAATGGAACAGCTTGCCTTTAGAAGTTGTGGGAGCTTCACCGCTGGAGGCTTTCAAGAAGAGATTGGACTGTCATTTGTCAGAAATAGTGTAGGGTCTCTTGCTTGGGTGGGTGGGGGTTGGTCTAGATGACCTACAAGGTCCCTTCCAACTCTGTTAATGTGTAAACTGAGATTCACTAGCCTGTCCTAATCTTAATCTGAATTTTACCTGAGTATTCTTTATGAAAACAAACCAAAATGAACAAGTGACCCAGGTAGAACAATAATCCCAAATTCAGTCAGGAACAGTTGACTACAGATAAATCACAACAAACTGGCAAAGACCCCCCCCCAAGCCTCCTCCCAAAGAAAGGGAGAGCAAAAACAGATCTAGATTGAGCAAAGTAATAAGAATTAAAGCAGGATGAGCCAAGAGAATTGGAAGCAATCAAGGGAATCTCTTCACCATAGAGGAAATTAGTGAAAAATATTTCACTACACTTCAATGTGTAACAGTTCAAGTGATTGACATTTTTTAAAAGAGAATTTTGGTTTAAGATGTTTATGTTCTCTTTGGCAGAGAGGAAACTTCTTGCCAAATTATTTCCAGGTACCACTTATTAAAAAATTGAATCTGTCTATTATAGCTTCAATATATTCATTATCACAAGAAATAGACCCTAGGGCAGTGATGGCTAACCTTTTTGCCATCGCGTGCCAAAAGCGAGGGGAGCACAGGGGTGTTGTGCCCACACGTGCCCACACCCATAATTCAATGTCCCCCGCGCATGCATGCGTAACCCCCACACGTGCGACCCCTGCTTTTGGCACGCGATGGCACAGTGGGCCCGATAGGCCTGTTTTTTGCTCTCCCCAGGCTCCAGAAGCTTTCTTGGAGCCTGATGAGAGCAAAAACGGCCTTCCCCATCCCCCCAGAGGCCCTCCGGAGACCAGAAATGGCCCATTTCCTGACTTCTGGTGGGCCCGGAAGGCCTGAAAATCAGCTGGCCAGTGTACACATGTGCGCTGAAGCTAAGCTAGGGCAATGCTCGCGTGCCCAGAGATATGGCTCCGCGTGCCACTTGTGGCACTCGTGCCAAAGGTTCGCCATCATGGCCCTATGGCAATGAAAGATGTCATTTTGGTGGGCAGAACACTATTACATCATTGTTCTTTCCAAGCAACCAGTGGTGGGTTCCTCCCGGTTCGGTCCGGTTCGGCCGAGCCGGTAGCAGTGACAATATGATGTCACCGAACTGGTTCTCCCCCCCCGCCCTCCCACCCCCCCACCCGCCCCACGTTATTCTTACCTTTTATTTGGTCCCACCCCCAATCTATTGCTGCCTCCTGAGTCCCAGCTGATGATTAGAGGGGAAAAAATGTTTAAACTCTTGCCACAGGGCTTCAAAGGGCCGTCCTACAGCTGATCAGTGTTAAAAGCAAACAAATGAGTTGGGTCGTAAGTGCGAGGACTGGTCGTAAGTGCAAGGACCTTTCAGAAATGACTCTGACCAGCTAGCCACGCCCACCTAGTCACATGACCTCCAAGCCACACCCACAAAATAAGCCACGCCCACAGAACCGGTAGTAAAAAAATTTAGAACCCACCCCTGCAAGCAACCATAGAGAACACATAAGAAATAGTCTTGATCTCATGGTCTGCTTTAGCCAAATTAATCCTATTTCAAGAAATACTTTCTCTATAGCTAACTATCCTTTCTTGCAGATTACACTAGGAAGCCACTTTCTATGGTAACAAACCACTTGCTCCCCAAATTTTTCCAGTATACATCTCTTTCTTTTGTAAAGAAACCCCTGGTGTTGGTGTCAATGTAAGAAATTACTCTCATGCTAATCATCCTAAATGAAAGGGGTTGGCCTGACCTACTCAAATAGTAAAAATTGCCTAACTAATCATAAGTACAAAATAGGAATCCAAATATCGATCAACAAGAAAGAACATTAGGGAAGAGATAGGCTAGGGATTGATTGGTGAATCTATTGATATTCCATCAAGTTATTTTCAACTCCTAGCAACCACATAGCTAGAGTTTCTCAATCTATGGAGAAATCCAGGTTGGTCCTTAACCTGGTATTTCATGCTTTTTAATCAGCGGTCACCACCTGGTGGTCCGTGGACCATGGGTGGTCCGCGAGAAAATTTTGATGGTTCGCAGAAAAATTATTTGCATTTTTAATATTGCACTAAATCAGGAGTCCTCAAATTACAGCCCTTGGGACCGATATGTGCAATGAACATTTGTGTTGCTGCAGAGAGTCTCTCTCTTCGAGGTCTTTTTGTGTGGGTCGGAGGGAGGCAGAAATTCCGACTTGGGGTCTGCTTCGGCCTCCTGGTGCAGGGCTTTGGGCGAAGGCTGGAGGGAAGTGCCGCTGGTGGCAAAGAGCCAAAGGGCCTCATTCCAGTGGGACTGCATCATGGCCTGGAACTGGCTGACCATCTCAGCCCGCTGAGCCTCCAGGTACCTGGCTTTGCACTCTCACAGGTCTTCCCTCTACTTGGAAAGCCTATGCTCGTAGTCCTCAGTGAGGTGCTTCTGCTAAGCCTCCTTCTTGATCAGATCCAATTTGAACTTAGCTGTTTTGCCAACTCTTTCTCGTGGTGGCTGCTTAGCTCCAACAACTGCTTCCTATTGGGGCCCTAAGGAGCCTGGGCAGGGAGGCCCGGGCAAGGAATTGGCCACACCCACCAGTCACATGACCACCTAGCCACGCCCATCCAGCCGGTCATTAGACAGATCATATTAGTGGTCCGTAAGATTTAAAATTATGAACTTAGTGGTCCCTGAGGTCTGAAAGGTTGGTGATTCCTGCTTTAAATGATGTACTCATCATCCCTGTATCTGAGTCTATCCCCCTTGTTACTGGTTCTCCTCTTCATGTCTTTTGTTTCACCTTCCCCAGCAGAACAGCCTTCTCCAGAGAGCCACATCTTTGCATAATGTGTCTTAAGTAGGGGATTTTGAGCTTGGTCATTTCATTGCTTTGAGTGAAAATTGAGGTTGATTTGTTCAATGATCCATCATTTGGAGCAGGTATACTTGTTAGTTATTCTTAGCCATGCTCTAGATCCCCACATTGCAATATTGTCTTCAGGATTCATGCAGCTCATCACACCACATTAATCCTGAAGTTGTCAGCAAAGGCCACCTTCTCCCAAGATCACTTTGCATTGCAGTGAAAGAAAAATGTATAAATGAAGTTTCTTTTTGCTTATGCTCCATACAATTTTCTTGCTGGTGTTATGGAATTGGTTTGCCATTGATTCTTCTTGGATATTTTCTTTTCTTTCAACTTCCCAGTCTATCCTATGTCCTTGGTAATTCCTAGTGGATTTATCTAGGTATGAATCAAGCGAAGTCTGGCTTAGTTTTGCATGATCAGCTAACATCAATCTTCCTGGTGAAGAGAACTCAGCTTTCATCTATTGTTATATGTATACACTTGTAGTCATACTGTGCTGGGTTGCAGAATTTATTCATATCTCATTTCTAAAAAGCAATTACTCAAGGTTTTTATATCCTGATGTATCCACACCGCAACTATGTTCCTCCTAGTTAATGGAGTCACTGTGGGTACGTTTGAAGCAGAACTTAAGTTTCAGTAAAATGTGCTAAGTACACTTAGCTCAGAAATGTGAGATGGAAAGAGCTCTGCTGGATCTTGCTGGGAAATAAACGACAGATGTTAGCAATACTCTGAGATTCTTGGAGCAGTGAAAAGAGAAAGGCAAATTTAAAACATGAAAAAAAAGGCAATATTAAGATATAAATGAATTGGATTGGCCTGTGCTTTAAAAAGACCCAGTGACAACCCTTCTTTAATAACAATGTTATTAAAGCTGTTGGTGCTGTTTTCCTCCTCCAGTTACATTCTATTTGTATGTTTGCAAATAAACAAGATTGTGTACAAGTCTGGAATGATCTCTTCTCCTAAAAAAAGCCAGACTTGGTAAGTAGTGCCCTTGTGTTGGTACCTGGAGGTAGAAAGTTTCCTTGGGTCCTATGAGAAAGAAAATAGAGAGAATGAGAGAGAGAGAGAGACAGAGAGAGAGAGAGACACACAGAGAGACAGAGAGAGAGAGAGAGAGAGACAGAGAGACAGAGTAGGAGAGAGACAGAGACAGAGACAGAGACAGAGAGAGATAGAGATAGAGATAGAGAATGACAGAGAGAGAGAGAAAGAGACACACACAGAGGGAGAGACACAGAGAGAGAGAGAGACACAGAGAGACAGAGAGACAGAGACATACAGAGAGGGAGAGAGTCAGAAAAAGAGACAGAGAGAGACAGAGACACACACAGAGAGAGAGACAGAGACAGACAGAGAGACAGAGAGAGAATGAGAGAAAGAGAGAGAGAGAGATTATTAAGTCAATTGACCATGTCAAATGTATAAAACTGATACAAAAATTCAAATAAATATAAAGGAAACAGTAGCACATGTTCATAATAAATCAGCTTCCCTATAGTTAACCTTAATATGATCTAGATATTCTGCCCTTTTCATAATGACCTTTAAAACAAAGAGTGAAGTCTTGGTAGTGATTTTCAGGTTCATTGCCTGTGGGCAATAAAGCTATTGGATTGTGCCCCAAGTACCAATGATTATTAGAACATAGTTAGGAATTCAGCAAGAATCGCTGCTTTTTTAAAAATGATGTTATTTTCTAATTCATTGAAGAGACATTGGGGGCCTAGATATAATTGCTTGTTCCCCATGGAATTGCTTCTCTGTAAACATGCAGAGGCTTGCACCACAGAAGAGTCCATGGAGGAAGGGAAATTAAGTTTTCACTTTGACATGTGATACCTTTTCCCCCCCAAATCAACAAATTGTGTAATAGGTTGTGTAAGATACGAAGCTGCCATGAAAGGTTACCGTTTCCCAGAGATACGTAGGATTTCTGTGCATTTTCTGCACTTAGCATTCTAGGAAGTCGTACAGATGCCACAAATCCCTCATGAAATGTTTTGCAAAAGATTCAAAAGACAAGGTAAACAGTGTGTGTGTGTGTGTGTGTGTGTGTGTGTGTGTGTGTGTGTGATTGGGACACAGGAGAGTTTACACAATGCTTTTACATAGAGAAGAAACATAAATGTCTGGCTTCCACAGAGCAAGCAAGTGGAAAATAATGCACTCACAGGAAAGCAAAAGACGGATCGGTTGATCATTTCCTGAGGTTTGTTTGAAACGGTTTTCCTAATATCACTACTGCACATTCAGTCATCTTGACAAGTCATATCTATAATCTTATCAATGTCTTCTGTTGACTATGTTTATTTTTTTTTCCAGGTATAGTATCTTGGTTGTGTGATGTACGTTAGTCTACCAGGTAGCTACTGATGATAAGAAGCATGCCCCTCAAAAGAAATAGTGAAATAGTTCAACCCCAGAAACATTAACTACCACAGCAAAAAATATTGTAAAATCAGATCAGTCACGTGGCTGACCCATTTTATCGCCATGTTGTGGCCCATACGCGGCCTGTGCAGCTAGTAGCTGATTCAGACAGCAATGAGGCTGGTGTGGTGCTGCGCCAGCAGCCTGTGCAGCTGGCACTCGAGTCGGACAATGAGGAGTCTGGAGAAGTTGTGGTGCCAGAGGTGGGGATTCAGCCAGGGCCTTCAGAACCTCCAGAAGCTCCCTTAAGTGAAGAGGACAAAGAGGAGGAGCCTCTTCTTGATGCACAGGCACGCAGAGCTGCCAAAAGGCAGGAGTGGCTCCTTAGGAGGAGGTTTCCTCGAGAGTAAGGCTTGGGGCTAATTGGCCACTCCCTTAGCCTATTTAAGGAGGAAGGCCGACTGAAGCAATTTGCAGGGAACAACTTAGTTCACATACCTTCATGTCTTGTCTTGCTTATCTTATCAGCTTCCTGCAAATTGCTTCTCGGCATTCTGCCAACCATAGTAAACTTTCAGTTATTATTCTTTGAATTCTTGGCAGCTGTTAATGCAATTAATTAACAGCCGTTGTTGTAAAACACTGGTTTATTTAGTAAACTAAGGTTTGAAAGGACTTTTTGTATACTGCGTTTTTTGGGGTCCGTAGCTGGGGCAGAACACACCATTATAACATGTAACAGTAATGGGCAGGCTTCATTACATTTGTAAATTGAGGACTATAAAGTAGGATAACAGATAACAGATTAACAGAGTTGGAAGGGACCTTGTAGGTCATCTAGTCCATCCACCCCGCACAAGCAAGACTGCCTCTATTCCTTATCTGGACTGCCTAGCATCTAAGTCCACAGAGAAAGCAGATAGCAATAGTGATTCCTAGCAGGCATAGAGCAGACAGTCCAGATTAATAACATCTGTTAAGGCCAGATCAAAGCAAATATATGCATCTGGCTTAAATAATATCTTAGTGAAAACATCATAAGAAAGACTCTTCTTTTCACTAGTAGAATAGAATGGCCCTTTGTTCTGGGCCATGATTTGTTTGAACTATAATTTATTTATTAAAAACCATTCTCGGTTAAATTAACTATTATTGCCTGAGTTTGAAAATCCATTAACCCATCATAAGGGCTCAATTCCCACAGTTTGCCATGTCAGTGTTTCTCAACCTTGGCAACTTTAAGATGTGAGAATTTCAAACCCCGCAAAATTCTTCAGCCAGACAGATATCATGATTCAGTGCAATGTTTGGACTTAGACATAGAAAAGAGAGGACTGCTTAAGGAAGGGATACACAAAGACCAGCTGTGTGGGCTCACTCTCTCCATGTTCTATACAGACCACTGCACTTCCTATTAACCTTTGTATCAGATAATGTAGGAATTATTGAGTATTCTGTTAATAGTTTACAATTATTTACATAAGGAGATACAGTATTTGTTTGTTTGTTTTTATGCCTTTATTAGTTTACCTTGCATGCATGAAGACAAAAAGCAAATATACATTAGCAAGTGTCTTTTGTAATAAACCTTGAATCCTGGCTTATATAGTGTAAAAAGTCTGTTAGGTAGCAACATACCTGGATGTATAACTGAATTATTTTATGGAACAGAAGGTAAGTATTCTATGTTTTGTGCTATGCTCCCAAAATGAAATAACTTAAAGTGCCTAGAAATTATGTCATCTTTGAGAATGTAACCTAAGTATTCAAAGATCTGATAGTAACTGACACGCTTGGCAGATAATCACATTCTTAGGGGAAAAAACTGATTAAGTCCTACTGAAAACAATAAATAGGCACAGTCAATTTAACTCTAATAACTGATTATGTTGCAAATAACCTTAATCTGTGTCTGAACAATCACAGTTGAACACATGGAGAAAGGAAACTCCTGCTGTTTGAAATTTGTGCATCAAGAAGCCATATAAAGGCATTCTTCACAAATTCATACTGACCCTTATTAGTTAAAACCATACAAAGATCTTCAAATAATTGAGAAAGACAAAACATCTCTTGCCAGAATACATTCTGCTCAGATTATGGGAATTATTTGAAAGGTGGCTTTTCTTCCTCCATAAGAACCAGCTTGCCACGTTTTATTAAATCCTGCTCCTGGGTCTCCAATCATTTGCAAGAGTGAGCAAGCCAGCATTTATCTCCATGTTGCAAAAAAAAAAGGCCAATTTTTGTAAACCAAGTCATTGGTAAAATCAGCCTGGATCATTATGGTCCTGCTTTGTTGGCAACGTCACAAAAGCCTTTCAAAAACATTCCTCAAACAACTTCAAGAAATTCATCACAATGGCAAAGGCAAAATGTGCAGCCAGCATCCCCCACTGACATTCTCCTCTATAGCTGTCATGGTAGATTGTTACGTGAATTTCGAGAGAGAGAATTTCTAACATGCTGACCTAGTAGCCATGGCAACTATAGTGCTATGATTATAAGTTATTCCAATGCTTTTTCGCATTGGCCACAGGGCCCTGGTAATTTATATGACTCAGCTGCGCGTCTGTCCACAGCGATACGGAATCCATAGAAAATGCTGCTTGAAGTTCCTGTCCCTTTAGTTATGCATAGAGTAAGACATTCACAATCCCTATGATATACAGCAAGATTCATGGGAACGTTCCCTGCAAATTAGTCACTTCCAAATCTGAGGAAGAAAGAGATGGGGTTGGTGGTAGGAAATCTGGAGTTTTGATATTAATGTTATGTTTACATGCTTATAACATTTTTATGCATCCTTTCATGAAGAACAATTCCAGGATACTCAACATAACCTTTCTCTAGGGGTCTTTCTTTTTACCTTGTTTGCTGTTTATACCCCGCCTTTATATTTTTTTTTACAAATAACTCCAAGCAGTGAACATCTCTAACTCACCTTCCTCCTCCTATTTTCCCTTCAACAACAATCCTGTGAGGTGCGTTGAGAGAAAGTTGACTGGCCCAAAATCACCCAGCTGGCTTTCATGGCTAAGGCAGGACTAGAATTCACAATCTTTTGCTTTCTGGCCTCTGCCTTAACCACTAGACAAAACTGTTATATCTTTCATAATATAACAATAGATATATAGATATTGATACACAGACACACAAATACACAGATACAACTACAGATTGTGGAATGTAATGTATATTGCTTATAAGTTATAGCCTATAAATATGATATTATATTTTATATTATTATATAAATATTTAAAAAATGCCGATTGAAAGGTCGGCAGTTCAGTGGTTCGAATCCCCAG
Source organism: Pituophis catenifer annectens (assembly GCF_029215685.1). Classification (NCBI taxonomy): domain Eukaryota; kingdom Metazoa; phylum Chordata; class Lepidosauria; order Squamata; family Colubridae; genus Pituophis; species Pituophis catenifer. The sequence goes on along the minus strand of NW_027256882.1, from coordinate 268,422,596 downwards.
TGCTGAGTAATGGGGTGAGCTCCCATTACTTATCCCAGCTTCTGCCAACCTAGCAGTTTGAAAGCATGTAAAAAATGCAAGTAGAAAAATAGGGACCACCTTTGGTAGAAAGGTAACAGCGTTCTGTGTGCCTTTGGCGTTTAGTCATGCCGGCCACATGACCATTGATACGTCTTCGGAGAGCGCTGGCTCTTCAGCTTTGAAACGGAGATGAGCACCGCCCCCTAGAGTCAGGAACAACTAGCACATATATGCGAGGGGAACCTTTACCTTTACCTACAAATATTGTAGGTGGATGAGGTATTTCTAGAAACAACTGACTATAAAATAGTTTAGCTGCTTTCTAAAAATAATTTTAATTTTAATTTTAATAACGCAGATTTTTATTCAAGAGGCCAGCACTGAAAAGCACCAGAGATCTAACAGGAGTGGCAGCCTGGGAATGACCTTGACAAGTTTTTGCAATGTGACAACCTACGGATACACAGAAATTCTGTGTTGAAAAAGTTGACAGTTGCAATTCCAGCAGCTATAGAAAACTCATGGTTGGGGAGAAGTGACCTAATGTCATTGTGAGCAACAGATTTCAAGAAGAGCCTATTGTTCCTTTGTGCCTTTCCTGTGAGTCAGAAGGATCTGATCAGAGATATCTTGACATCAATAAAGCAAAAAGAGCTTGGGAGATGAAATGGATGTCTTAACCTACAAAGCGTATATGGATGGCTCATGCAGACCTTGGATTACTCATTCCTGACCTAACTGGGTTAGGCGAATATTCACAGTGGGTTTTAACTTTTTTTAAAAAGTGGGTTTTCAGGAACCACTTGAAAAATTGAGTTAGTTGCTGATGTCCCCCCCCACCCCACCCCAAAAAGAATAAGCGGTGGAAGCAGATGAAAATTAGATTTATTAGGCTTGTGGTGGTTATAAAAAGCCAAGAGAAGCGTATGGAGAAAGATCAAAATCAAAATAGATGTAGTTGCTGAAGGGAGCAAAAAAGAATATTTTGGTGTCCCTTTGATACTATAGAACTACAACTTTGAGATGGGAGGAGACTCTCAGATGAATGAAGTGGCCTCTGAAAATGACTTAGGTAGCATTGTAATAGAATGTGTCCTCTTTAATCAATGTTGATGAAGATTCTCAGTCATCCAGGTCTGGAAGTTGTGTCATGGCAACGGGACTTACTTTCTTATTGGTTTGAAATGTTTCACTGCTTTTCCAACTAGCTTCTTCAATCTGAAAAAGTTGGTTAAGGGAACCTGAAAAGGTAGAGAATCACTGGAGTGTACCAACTCCTAAAATTCTTAGGGGTCATTAAGTGTGTCCTCCCTGGTAAAACTGTGAAGTTGAATTTCCTGGGGACTGATGAAAGAACAGGATAAAATATGGGGGACAGGTTGTGTCTGAGGCCTTCACCTCTATTGAAGGAAGAATAAATGGCATAAATGGGTTCACTCACTCCTCTTGCAAACCACCTATTTTCTGTCAAAAAGGTGAACATTACAATCCTTAAAAGAATGTCCTTTTTCTTTTAAATGAAGAAGTAAAAAAAGTCTTTAGTTGATATTTGGGAATCACCTTCAATGAAAAACTCTAAAAAAAAAAAGAGATGAGAAACCTCAAGATGACTACTTCTCAGTAACAAAGTTATACCATGAATATGATTTGATGGATGTTTTCTTTCAGAAGCAAATGAAAGCAAAAGGCCATGACTCTTCCTCAAACTTAAATATATATAGATCAGGTATTGCCATTTTTAGTCCTCTCCTTTCAGAATGGAGATTGGAAATTGTGTCTGAATGCTGGATTGTAATTCCATCATTCCACCCAGAATATCCAATTGTCCCAGACGATAGGAATTGAGGTGGCATCACAATTTCTGAGGATCTATAGATTTCTCATTTTTCTTTTAACAGAGCCATTGGCAGAGCATTCTCTTTCCATTTCAGTTTTTTCTCAAACAATTGGAAAAAAATTTCAGAATTCTGATAGCCGATGTCCTGATAATGATTTGAAATTGTGAAATTTTATTTCAGGATGCATAAAGGAATGAATATATGTAAGATATCTGAGGGGTGATCAAAATTTGCAAGATGGCAGACAAAGCATCACAACTGAAATCATGTCATCTTGCATATTTGGCACCCTGCACTCCTCTGCAGACACTATTTAAGTTTACATATATGTACATATAGATACATATAGAATGTCTTTCATATTAAATATAATTTCCTATTTGCTTCAATATTTCTATCTATTTACAATTATCTGGCTGCTTTTGTTAAGACTTAGCATTAGGATAATTCTCAAACAGAAAATTCTTTCTGATGATTTCATCAATTCCAAATCTGCTTAGAAAACAATTTTGACAGAGTGTAATCAATCTTCTGTTCCTTATGTGATCAAATACAGAACACAGTAATCAAAACAAGCTGTTTTAAAACAGGTCATCTGTGTTTTATTGAATTCAACATGGACATTAAATAATGGTTTCTATCCAACTATCTTTTCAAATAACATGAGGCATTTTCAATTTTATTGAACCCATAGTTCCAACCTATATGGAACAGCTCCAACTTGAATGAATTAAAGATTGTGTTTACTGTCCTTTTGTGTTAAATGTTTAAAAGGCAATGTGGCTAATGATGCATACATCAAATGTAAAAGACATTACTGCAGAAAGCTAGAAGACAATTTGACAAAACCTTAGAACATCCAGTGAAAACTTTCTGATTAAACCTACATACAATTTAAGATGGACTGCCCTCCCTGTCAAATTTTTATATATATATAATTTGTATTTATATATTTATACCCGTCAAATTTATATCTATTTATATCTGAGTCAGAGCTAACTCATTTTGACATTCAATTTCAAAAACTTACATACTTATTTTGTACTCTCTTAAGCAACTATTTTTCTTCATAAAATATATTCCTTCTCTCTCCAATAATGCATCTTTAAATATGTTTTATTCTGATGAAATTCCAAATGTAGTTTATCTTGAATATGTTTAATGTAGTTTATTTTGAACTAAGTCATATTAGTTTGAACCAAGAACTTGTTACAATATTTAGGAATAATCTGAAGAACAATTGGGTTCCTCTCTGAGCAGAAATGGGCGATTTGAGCAGATGGAGAACTGCATTAGGCTCTGTTAAACACTTTATAGAATCACACAACTTCATGAGTGGTGGATGAAGCCTCAACACATACCACGTATATACACAAGCCCAGTACCTTTTCCATCAAATTTTCAAAGGCATAGGGGTAAAGTCAAAGTCTTTAAAAATGTAGCTAAGGCTGCATACATAAGTGGCCTTAATTCCTATGTCTGGTGAATGATTCAGATAATGGGAAATGTAAGAAAATTGTCATGGCTGTAAAAAAAAATAATGATGGCTCATATTGTTGACCCAGGCCCTGAAGACACAGTATATGTGCAGATGGCTCCTCTTTTCTCAGGTACTTGCAGACTCAGGGATTCAGAGTCATGGTAGGTCACCAGGAAAAGCACCCAAGATCCCGGGTGAGTCATCCGAGAACATGTAGTGCAGTGATGGCTAACCTTTTCTGGACAGAATGCCCAAAGCATGAACCCCCAAAATGCAATGCACGTGTGGCCCCCTGCATGTGCCCTGGCCCTGCACATGTGCGTGTGCTCTTCTCTGCACACGCCACATGCACCGCGCATTGTTGTGGTCCACCAGCAGCCTGAGGAACTGGCAGCAGAGTCAGACAGTGATGAGGCTGAGGTAAAACAGGGGACAGTCGTGGAGGCTGGGGAAGGCCCGGATGAGGGCTTTGCGTCGGAGGCGGAGATGTGGCCAGGGCGATCAGGAAGTGATATGCAGACTCCAGAGCCTCCAGAGGCTGACAGTAGAGAAGCAGAGGAACAGGAGGAGCCTGTTCCTAGTGCACGTATGAGAAGAGTTGCCAGAAGGCAAGAGCAGCTACAGCAAAGAGGATGTCTCAGGAGTAGGGCCAAGAGATGATTGGCCCCTCCCATAAGACTTAAATGACCAGCAAGAGCTCTTGGGTTCTTTGTCAGAAAACAACGTTGATAGACTTGTTCTTGTCTTGCTGCATTTATCTCTTGTTGGCGTCTTCTGCTTCTGAACTTCTGCCCAGAGAAGCCTTTGGCAGGTTGCCTAATTATACCAAGATTGGTGATTAGACTGAAGAATTTGTGTTATGAAGAATTTGTTTTGATTTAGTTTGGACTATGTTGAGAATGAGTTAATTCTAAGCTGTTCTAATAAAGCCTGTTTGTTTTGGAACTGTTTGCATCTAATACTACCTACTTGGGCCTGGGTCACAACACGCATGTGCTGCAGAGACCCAAAGACCAGCTGCTGGTGGGAGGAATGCATGCATGTGCAGTGGAGTTGAACTAGGGCGACGGCTCGCGTGTCATCAGAGAGGGCGCTGCATGCCACCTCTAGCACCCATGCCATAGGTTTGCCATCACGGATGTAGTGTCCTTAGGGAAACACCCAAAAGAACAAATTTAGCTACTTCTAGCAATTTCTACTTCCTCTTGTCTATGGTGCACCAGCCTTTCTTTTAAAAGGGACCTGTCTTTGTTCAGCTGAATAAACACATAATCTTAAAGGCACTTTCTGGTTCTTTTGTGTATTTCTACCAAGCCATACCTCAAATCTGGCACAACAATATCTGCTCCTGAGTTTTAGATATTGTCATTCTTGGTGGAATACCTCTTTCAAATGGTAGTTTTTGAAGGTTCTGTTCTAAATTATTGAGAATGCTAACCAACCAAGCCAACCATCTGATATTTCTATCCCAATGAGGATAAGAATGTAGTTCTTATTCTAGTTGGATGTCTTCAGCTCCTACCCATTCCCAAGGTCAAGAATTGCAGCTGAAGAGTCTCAGGCAAGATGAGAGAAAACATCCACTTCCCTGAATGTAGATGTTGCTTCAGGTGGATGCTTTGTCTATGGATGCTTAGTCAGCAAAGAAACTCATTACAGTACATTGCATGAACTGAAGAAGCTTCTTGGATGAGAAGCAAAACATCTTCAAGGAAAAACAAAGTCCAATTGCCTTTTGAAAAAGCACCTTTGGGACAACCATCACCTCACTGACTGAGAACCTCCATAATAATTACAGCACAACTTTGAAACACAGTGAGCAGTTGACTCAATTCTCTATGTTTGTTAGCTGAGACACCATTTGCTTTAGATGTTTTAATTTGAATTGCTGCACTGAGCAGGAATTTGGACACAGTGCTCTAAACAGTCCTTTCCAGCTCTATTAGAAGAGCCTTCTAATAAGGGATAGATAGATCCCCCTATCCCTTAAGGATCTTGATATCTGAATCCAAAATTATTCAAGATCTCCAGGCTAGGAATTGAGATCACTTGATTTAATGTTGCATCTTTTCTAACCAGTGCTGCTCAGATATATTAGGCCTAAAATGTCACTATCCTGGTCAATAAGCATGCTAGCTAGAAAGACTCAATCTGGAGAAGACTATATGTACTTTATGCATATAATAGGATTATTAATTATCTCTTGCATTTATTATAAAATATTTAATTTTCAATTATAGCTATGCATTATTTACATTGGAAATATTTCTTTTAGGACTGTTTCTGGCTGCCAAATAAGAATTTCATAGAAAGGTGAAATTCTATCATATGGAAAATACCACCAATTTAAATATTTAATATAAGAACACAATATTGTTTTGCTCCTTTCTGGTTATGCTTTAGTAAGAAAATAAATAATTCAAAAATGTCTGAGTGGTTTCATCTTGATATTTTCGAAGAATATTTTTGCCAATCATTAAGAATCTCTTTGTCTTTGATACCCTTTAACTAGTTATCTTGTTATGTTTCAGTGTCCTATCAACTTTTACAATATATAATATTTCAAATTATGAGAAGCCAGTATCAACATGGTATTGGAAACATATATCTTGTTTACGGTAAAAATCCTGATCTTTAAGTTACATCTGGTCTACAGCAAATCCCAGCTGTTATTTTAAAGTTATTTTCCATGTCATTGCTAGAGATAATAACAATGTGATGGGGTATCATCTCAACCAGATAGAGAAAAAAATGTGTGATGGATTTGTAAACAACATTTTATCTTTATTCTCAGGAAGAAACACAGCAAAATTGTCACTGTTTTTGTTCACTGAAATATACAAGTATAATATCACAGAATTCATCTATTTTTGATGTTACAATACATTCTGGCACCCCTTTACAAGCCAATGGACTGGAAGTAGCAAGTGAAAGTATAATACAACCTGGAATGATTCCAACATAATCATCTATGAACTCTATGAGGTGATTGATCAAATCGTGACAATTTTTTTCTGCAGACAAAATTATTTTTGAACCAGTCAGTCATTCCACTATTGCAATATGAACCAATGAACAGAATGGAAGCAAATGTTCCTTGTTTGTTCCCTGTGGGAATTGGTTCTGAACTGGTTCTCATTTTCTTCCCACTAGTTGAGATGGAAGAGTTCGCAGGCTGGTTAGAAAGGAGACAATAGCAAACCCTCTAAAGTTTATTCCACTTAAGATGCACATTTATCTGAGCATGTAATGTGTGGGACTATTCATATCTGACTTTGCTGAAGGTGGTACATGTGAAAGAAGAGATCATGATAAGTGATAATGGATGTTGCGGTCTTCCAACTTCCCCAATATGGATGCTACTGAGATAGGGAAAAAAAGGAGACAGTTGGGGCTTATTACTCTTTTTTCAAGAGTAATAGGTATTCAATCCAGGGGTGCTATTCATCAGGTTCTGTCAGATTCTGGAGAACTGGTAGTGGAAATTTTGAGTAGTTCGGAGAACCGGCAAATACCATCTCTGGATGGCCCCAGAGTGGGGTGGGAATGGAGATTTTGCAATAGCCTTCCCCTGGAATGTGGTGGGAATGGAGATTTTGCAGTATCCTTCCCCTGCCATGCCCACCAAGCCACGCCCACAGAATCAGTAGTAAAAAAAATTGAATTCCACCACTGATTCAACCCCTAATTTTAAGGGTGCTCCCAACATACCAATCTAATTGGTTCAGTTTAGAGATTTTAAAATATGAAACATATGGATTAACTTTTCCAAAACTGAGGTATATCTGTACCCAAGGAAACTGAAAAAGCATGCAGGTAGATCTCAGCAATGAAAAAAAGGGATTCTCCTAAATATCATGCAGCCTATTTTTGTTTTTTGCTTCTAAAATTATTTGCAATGGATTACATTAGCTGCTATTAGAAGGATAATTATAGATTGGATGGCCCATCTATATCTCCATGCACTTATTCTGGTTTACAGTGATCTCCACAATCTCTTAAAAACAAAGGCCAATTTTTAGCTTGCTTTGGTTAGTATCAATGATATCCCAGGCTGAAAATTCTCAGTTACAAATGAATACATCCTTAAAGCAGAAGAAAAAAAGCCTCTCACAAAAAAAGCAAATACAGCAACTACAAAACAAAAGGAAAAAGTAGCTTTGTGTTGTAGGCTTTGCTGCTATCCCAGGGTATTTTTAGGTGTGCATAATAGCAATTGTTGATCCTATATAAGCACTTTTTATATGAAGATAGATAGATAGATAGATAGATAGATAGATAGATAGATAGATAGACAGACAGACAGACAAAGAGGTAGAGGTAGAGGTAGAGGTAGAGGTAGAGAGATAGATAGATAGATAGATAGATAGATAGATAGATAGATAGATAGATAGATGTTATAGATATTATATATGTCAAATGTTTTCCTCAGCACACACACAAAAATGAATAGCAAATTAAATCAGTGGAATGTACATAACTTCTGCAACCATTCTAGGCTCCATGACTTTTTCATAACAGTCTTTGTACCTTTGTATCTTTTATTTGTTTCAGGAAACATAAGTATAGACACATGGAACATAGTTGGAAAACAAAGCATAAAGTGGTCTTTACAATTCCAGCAGATTTGTAGATTGAAAAGACAAAAACATTGAAAAAGTAATATAAAGTCTCCTTTTGATTAATGGTACAACTTGTAAATAGTCTATTCATGTGAGTTTTTTTTTTTTTTTAAATCTCTCCATCTGATGAAAACCTCTCTGAAAGCGCTGTCAAGAATCCCTCTTCTCTCTGAAATGAGGGAGGCATGGAGGAGATAAAAGACCTTTTTGGTGATGGCCTCCATACTTGGAACTCCTGACTTGAGAACTAGATGAGGCTCTGGTCCTCATCGTTTTTAAATAAAATTTCAAGACAGTTTTATTGCATCAGACTTTCAAGGCTAGCTAAATGTAATTGGTGTCCAGCTTAGGGGAGGGTTACTTTATTATGGTGGGCTTCGGGTTGTTTTTATAATTTTATGTGCTTGTTGTGTTTGTAATTTTAGATTTCTATAACCTGCCCAGAGTCTTTGGAGGTGGGTGAATGATAAAAGTGCAGAATAAATAAATCACAAAGGATTAAGAAGAATGGCAACTGCTACCTTTTGATCCCAGATGGATGAATTAAGCAAATCAACAACAACAAAACCCATCATTCCTTCTCCAGCCGGTGCTCTCCAAATATCCTAGACTTCCCTTCATACAACCTCCAGGCAGCTAATAAACGATGCAAGGGAGGATTAAGGAAATCCGGTCCACCTGGTAAGCATTAGGAGCAGGGGCAAAAGACCCCAACCTTTTCCTCTTCTAGCCTTTGACAAACAGCCAACCTCGTCCATACCTACCTCGCCATCCTGGCTTTGGCACTTCTTTTGTTTTGCTCTGAGCAGGTTGCCGTTTCCACAACGCGCTGCCTCTGATGCCCCCCCCCCTCCCAACAAACCCGGTCCCCTCCTCCCGCACCTGCTCTTCTTCTGCTCCGGGGCTAATTAAACCAAAGGTGCCTAAAGGGAGCTCTCCCCTGGGTTGCGCTCAAGCCAAGAGCTGTGCTAGGAAACTCTGCTCGGAGCTGGGGGGGGGGGGCGATGCTCCCCCCCCCCAAAAAAGGCGCTACTGGATTTCCAGCTTCCAGGGGCGAGCGAGTTCCACGCTCTGCCTTGGCTCTTCTCCCCCTCAGTTTCCCTCCTGAGCCTCGCTCGGTGCCTTCGCCAGTCTTTGTGTGCGCAAAATCAGGACGGCGAGTAGCCCGCTGGGCTCTGGAGCCCCCCCCGCTCGGTTTGGCGAGGCCGAGATGGAACTGTACGGCAAGGTAGGGGCTCTTTTCCCTCTGTTTAAAGTGGGAGGGGAGGAGGTCCAACAGCGATGAAACTACCCGAATCCCCTCACCCCCATCCACCCCCATCAAGGGGCCGCCTCGATAGGTCCACGCTAAGTGAAGAAACTCTGCTGGCGGCAGCTTTCCTACCCAGTGAAGCGTCTTCCACCCGAAGGCGCCAGAATGGAAGGAAACCCATTGGGGTGGGGGTGGGGGAGAGGCGATGGAGGTTTAATCCGGTTAGAAAACGTGGGGAGTGGGCGAGATTCACTTCACCTCCGGCTAGTCTAATGGAGAAACCCCGGGGTTTTTTTTGGGGGGGGGGGGGGTTGAAGGCTTTTTATTTTATTTATTTTTTATTTAATTTATTTAATTTATATACCGCCCTTCTCCCGAAGGACTCAAGGCGGTGAACAGCTATAATAAAAACAATGTGCAAAATAGAATTTAAAAGCAGATTAAAATAATTAAATCATAGGCCGAATTTAAAACTCTCATTTTAAAACCAGTTTTAAAACCCCATTAAAACCAAATTAAAATCATTTTTATCCCCCCCCCCCTTCCTCAGAAAGTTCAGCCAGCAGTAGCCCAAGCAAAGACTTGCCCAACAGCTGGGAAACTATAAAGCCGAGGAGACCCTTGTTTCCGTTTCCATGGAGCGATTACACTGGGGAGGGAATGAAAGGGCGAAGCGAAAGGCCCGCGAGAGTCCCTGGGAGACGTAGTTGTGGGGTAAGGAAGGCTCCTCTTCGATTGGGCAGCAGCCCTAGTCGGCTCTGACTACAATTCCCACAGATCGTTGCGAAGCTGGTTGCGGTGGGTGGGGGGGGGAGGAATGACACCGTGGACAGCTCCCGTGCTGATCGCTCTGCGCTGGATCCCTGGCGGAGCAGCGGCTGAGCGTGTCGTTCGCTGCTGTTGCTCCTGCCTTGAGCCGGGCGTATAGTCTGGCTTGGCTGTAAGGCTCGCTCTGCTGCTTGGATCCTTAGCGGTAGTAAATCCGCGAGGTGGAAGAAAGCGGAGAGAGGAAGAAAAGACGTGCGGTTGACAATGAGGCACGAAGGTGCTGTGCAGGTTAGTGGCACGTCAAAGGGGAACCGGGAATATTCCTCAAAAGGGACTTTTGGGCGCCTGCATTCACACGATCGGGGCGAAGGGACAGCGGCTAGGAGGGGAAGGGCTGCGGCGCCCGAAAAAGGAACCGGTGGTTGAGTAATTCGGAGATCTAATTTGCAAACCGGAGGGAGAGAAAAGGACGGACGATACTCAGGCAAACATCACGTGTCAATTCCCATCGCAAACATCGTGTGTCAGTTTTCCCTTGCGTGTCTTTCTTCCTCAAACATTCTGATCCCTTCATTTGTTCTCTTTGGCCGACTAAGGAGGAGAGCGAGGCATTAACTCGGAGATTACGGACCAATTCAGAGCGTTGAGGACTAAATGCAATTTGATAGAACTGTCTTTCAGCTGGCAACTCCATTTGCAAAGGCTGATTCAGGGCAAGAACGGAACATCACCAGCGTTTTAACACCATAGAGGAGAGGGGCTTCTACTCTTATTCTTTGTATATTGTATATTGATCCTTTCTTCCTTTCCTCCCTCCCTTCCCAAAGTGAAGTCTCCAAATCCTTTAGGTAGCCATCCTAAATCATTGCCTAGGGAGTAACACTTGAACATATTAGGTCTAATTTCTGACTATATGTTATGCAAGATTCAATCAGTTATACATGTAGCCAAAAGGAAATCATATTGTGCTGAATGAGTCTTATAGGTAAGCATAGTTTGTTATCTTAATATTTTGTTAACGTTATATATCAATGGACCTTTGATGAGTGATGGATCTGCTGCCAAATCTTGGCTGGAAAATTCTGGATGGCCACTAGATGGAAAAACAGTGTTCAGAGTTTCCATTATCTCTTTACTACTCTCTAGTGGTCATTTGAATATTGCAGCCCAGCTCTATGCTACTTAAATCTTCCTAGAAGTCACTTTTGTATTTGAATTACTAAATTTTCAAAGCATTGTCTTTAATCATAGCTGCATTTGAGCTAGGGAAAAATTAAAATCTAATAAATATGGAGAAAAGGGTTATATTTTTAAAGAATCGTTGTTACTCTTGAAGTAATAGCCTATTAAAATTGAAAATTAGTTTGATTCCCCTTCCCAGGAAAGTCTTGCTTTACTTTTAAGCACAAAATAAAGCTCCATCTTTGGAAATTGACAAAGCTGACCATTTCTGCAGCCCAAAGATAAACTACATAATCTACTTTCTATCTACTCCCATTTGGAAGTAAAATCCATTGGCCCTAATGGGACTTCAGTGTAGATGTGTATAGGGAAGTTTTGTTAATTTCTGTAGTTTTATTGTATGGCTTGCCTTAGTAGTTGTATCATACCTATTGACAAATATTGCTATCTAGTAGAAATATTATGAGCTGCAGAATATTTACAAGGTTTTAATTTGGCAAATGTGCTTCCTTAGGGACTGTTCATCTAAGGTCAAATTTCAATTTTTTAATAGAATTATTTCTTGTTTACTGTCCCCCTACATAACGTTTCTGTAGGGTGTGTTTGACTTTGAAGTTGAACTGCAATAATTCATTCAGATCGATTGCTAGTGTTATGTTACATGATGAAATCTATTTACCCCAGAAGTAATTATAAATATATCCATCTGCAAGAATTAAACTCAAAAGAACATGAACTCTTTACAAGTGAATATATGTGTGTGTGTGTATAAAATATATCTTCATGTTGTTAGGCAATTTTTTTATTAAAAAAAAGCATTAGAACCCTATAGCTGAATAAAAATATTACATATTTTCATAGTAAAAATGAAAGTTATAGTCTTATTTTGCTTCTGGATTAGTTACAAGAATTGCATTTGTTCAGAAAACACATTGTTACATTATTATTTAGTTTTGAATAAATTTTGTAAGCTTAGATTCTAAACAAAATTATGGAGTTAAAGTAGAACATTGGTTTCACATGTCATTATCAATAACAACAATGCTTTAAATATATAGAGCTCCCTGCTCTCTCTATATCCTATACACTTAAAAGACCCAGGTAAATTAATTGAAAATGGAGGAGAATCAAACAAGGTTAAGTAAAGAAGGATTCTATCATTTAAATTGCTCATAATTTAGTTTAGCTACAGTATGTATTGGGATGAGATTATCAAGCAAAAGCCTTGGGGGGGGGGAAACTAATTTTAAGGTATCTTTTAAAGCAGAGGTCTCCAACCTTGGCAACTTTATGGCTTGTGGACCTCAATTCCCAGAACTCCTCAGCCAGCATGTACTTAATGACTGCCTGAGGAATTATGGGAGTTGAAATCTACCAGTCATAAAATTGCCAAGGTTGGAGACTCCTGCTTTAAAGGAAATACGGAAGTAAATCAAGATTTAGAGGCAGCAACAATAGGGAAGCAGCTGAGCAGGATTGTTTTAGATCACTAATTACAGCAAAATTGGATATACAAAGCATACTAAAGAAAACCAAAGAAGGATTTAGGAAGTGAAATCATAGTGATGTTGCAATAATTTTACCTCTGAGGCTTCCACCACTAGTTAGAAATTAAACAGTACAGCTAAGTAATATTCAAACATTGGAATCAACAGTCTTATGCAAGGACCTTTTTCAGAAAACCCAATTCTTCTGTTTTTGAAGACCCATCTGTTGGTTTTGAGGTAGGGGATCTTTTCTTCTATCTACACACACGTCTTGCTGTCATGGCATTATGCAAAAAAAGTTTTTGCTGCTTCTCAAAGAAGCACAAGCACTGATTTTATATAAACCAGATGCAACAGCACTGTCAAAGCAAAGCTGTGGAAGATTGAAAGAGACTAATAATACAAATTTGCATGTCTGCTGTGTAATTATAATTAGAGAGTATCAAGGATTCTCAGAGATACCAAAAAAATGCAATCATGCAAAGTACTTCTGATTAGCATCAAAACCTCTCCCTCCTCCCAGTCCTTCTGCTGAAAATTAGACCTATCAAAACAGCACAGATCCAATTCAAGACTATCTAATCCCACAACTGGGAAAATTGAGTCAATCTGCCCCAGAGTCCCAAAATAAAATAGAAGTATAGAAGTGGGTAGAATCAGGGGTGAAATCTAAAATTTTTTGCTACTGGTTCTGTGGGCGGGGCTTAATTAGTGGGCGGGGCTTGGTGGTAAGGTGACTGGGAGGGCGTGGCTTGTTGGTCAGGTGGGTGTGGCCAAGTCAATTTATTTATTTATTTTACTTATTAATTAAGCTTATATGCCGCCCTCTCTCCGGAAAGGACTCAGGGGGGCTCACAGCAATAAATTTAATGGTGTTAAAAACCATTAAAACTCCCCTTAAAAACCCCTTCAGTCCAATCTAGCCTGGCGAAATAACCATGTTGTAAGGTCACGGCGGAAATAGTGCAGGTCAGGGGCCACCCGGACTCTCCAGGGAGAGTTGATTCCATAAGGTAGGTGGTAAGAATGTCACTTCTTTGCTCTTTTTTAACCTACAAAACACAACACAACACAACTGGCTCACCCACAATATAAAAGCAGCTGTGCTAGACTCAAAATGGCCCCTGCAACAAGCAGGAACCTCACACAGCCACAAAAAGCCCAAAAAACCAACTTTCACACTTCACACACACAAAATTCCACATACAGCTTTGTGAGATTTTGTGTGTTTGTGTAGTTAGAGTGAAACACTACAGAAACACACTAAATCTCAGAAAGCTGCACAAATATTATTTTATTTTTATTTATTTTTATTTTTATATAAAAGCAGCTAAATTTAAAACTTCCTAAACTTTAAATGGCTAGGTCTAAAAAAAGAACAACTAAAAAAAACCCAATTAACTATTTTTTTAAAGCTCCCAAAAGGGGGAAAAACTTACCCAATAGAACAGGGGTCTCCAACCTTGGCAACTTTAAGACTTGTAGACTTCAACTCCCAGAATTCCTCAGCCAGCTTTGCTTTGCTGGCTGAGGAATTCTGGGAGTTGAAGTCCACAACTCCCTGCCTGCTTGATTGCAGGCAGGGAGATTCAGTTGCTTGCTGATGCAATGGATTGCAGGGATTACAGCAAGGCATTGCAACCAGCAGCTAAGGTAAGCAAGCTGAGGGGGAAGGGGGAGGGATTTTTGCTACTGATTAGCAGGCAACTCAGCTGGGGTCGTCAGAGCTTGGATCGTCAGAGCCATTTAAAAGGAAAAAAAATTTTTTCTTTTACATGGCTCTGGCGATCCCAGCTGAGTTGCCTGATTAGCAGGCAACTCAGCTGGGATTGTCAGAGCTTGGCTTGTCAGAGCCATTTAAAAGAAAAAAAAGGCTTTGATGATTGCGCGGCTCAGCTGGGCATGGGGGCAGGGATTTTTGCTACCGGTTCTCCGAACTGCCCACCGCCATCGCTACCTACTCGTCCGAGCCGGTCCAAACCGGGAGCATTTCACCCCTGGGTAGAATCAATCTGACCAGCTGCTTTGCTTTGCTTTACAAGGTTTTCTCTGTGTGCACAGAAGGTGTGCAGAGGTCATTAAAATATCCACTTTGATTTGACAGTCTGCTTTGATAGTACTATTTGAAGTTTTATCAAACACTCTATTGAAGATCTGTCTAGCTGTACTGAATGTGTTGATAATTATTCAAGCCCCAAGCTATTCCAGATTATATTATGAGTTTGAATTTGGTTGGGATGCGGATTTCTCTTTTTTTTCTGAAAAGAATCTTTTTTCTTTCTTTTTTTTTTTTACAAAAAATCAAAGGCTGATTGGATTCATTTGATTTTGTCAAATGAGCCTCACTAAACCAATAGCTATTTACTCTCAGATGCAGAACTTGTGACTGGAACTTCTGTCATTAAATCAGGCAGCCACTAAGTGAATTACATTCAATTTGATGACATTTTGGTGCGGTCATTAAGCAAATCACAATGGTCATTAAATGAATCACATGGTCATTAAGTGAATCTGGAATCCCTCTCCCATTGACTTTGCTTATTGGAAGTCAGCTGGGAAGGTTTCCAAATGGTGATCACAAAAGCCCAGAATCTGAGGTAATCATTGTAAATAAATGCCATTTGGCAACTGCACGGATTTTGATCACATGACCATAGGAGGACCAATCAAAAGGTACTTTTTAGCACTACGGTAACTTCAAATGGTTGATAAACAATTGTAAATCAAGGACTACCTGTAAGGAGACTAGAACTCCAAATTACCCAATTTTCATTTTCTGCCCAAAATTTTAAGTAGCTATATATTTTTAAAAATAAAATAAAAACTTTCGAGTTGAGCTAGATGCCTGATATCTTCACGTACACTTCTACATAATTTTCTTAACAACAGTATGGTTAGCCTTTGTCATCTTCCCTGATATTTTATTTCTCAGTTTAACTTACAATTCTGGGTTGTCCTAATTCTCCTATTGTAGTTCTTCCATTTAAGTACTAACATAATAATAATAATAATAATAATAATAATAATAATAATAATAACAACAACAACAACAACAACAACAACAACAACAACAACAACAACAACTTTATTGTCATTGTCCGTATATACACACTACACCCATACAATGAAATTCACTTAACACCCAAAGACCAGGTCCAACACACATAACAATCCCCAAACACACTCCCACCCACCACAGTTCACCACCCCTAAACCACCCAAACATCCACACAATAAACCAAGTAATGCTGTCCAACATGCTGCCCTTTAGTTCATTGTTGAGTGCAATTATAGCTTATATAATTATGGAGCAATGGTGAGTTGCCCCCGGTTCGCACCGGTTCTATAGAACAGGTAGTAAAACTGACCCTAACATCATGAAAACGCTTCTGCACATGCGCTGATGCTTCTGCACTTGCGCAGAAGAGTGCGCGCACACAAGCGAAGCAAGCACATGCATGCAGCCCTGTTGCAAACTGGTAGTAAAGGTAAGTAGAACCCACCCCTGAGTTGGAGATATTTTTCATGGTCACCCTCACCCTATACTTTTCTCACAAAACCATTTAGATAGGTCTTCCCAGTGCCACCTAAGAGTCCAATCAGTATGTCACACTTCTTTTCTTTAGTTCTCATGAAACAGTAACTTCCTCAAATAGCTCATACCAGACATTCATTAAAGAAATACAGATGAGGAAAATCAGTATCTGGGAGGCCCAGTTTTCACGAATGAGATCAGTATAATACTCTGAAACTTTCAGAATCGATTAGATAAATTTGCCTGCATTCATGTTTCTTTTCCACATCATCAGAAATTTTATACGTTCAAAATACACAGGGAATCTCAGAACTAAAATGATTTGGGCTTTTCTTTCTCTGTGTTGCCAGGCTCGTTCAAACATCTTCAGTCAGCATTAGAGTCAGATCCAGAAATATGGAGAAGCAACATCACAAAAAAATCTATTGTACAAGTCATTAGGGCTAAGCACCATTCTAATAATTTGATATCATTGTCCTCATTGTGAGCTTCTGATGTTTGGAAAAGGAGGAGCTGAAGATGAATTGTCCTTCAGAAAAAGACTTGAAATACTGTGAATTATTGAATATGATGGCTGGAACTCAGGAAGTATAATGGTATGAGAGAAAGGCTTTGAGAGGTGGGGTGAGGAAGTGTTGTCTAGGGAATGGCCAGATAAGAGATGGGATAACCCACAGCTGCATAATGGACAGAGAAAGAGATTTGGAAGCTAGCATCTTGGGCTATCACGGGAGTGGCAGGAGATTCGTACTTTCAGACCTACAAGATTCTGTTAATGTAGCCTTACAGTAAAATAGAGTTGGAACATCTGGTTGTGTTTCATCTCTGTCTGGTTTACATGGGAAGGCTGACAGGAAGCTGCTTTTGATTAGGCATTGGCTGAAAAGAGAAATAATGATTGGTATGAGGAGTCATGGTGATGTCACAAAAGTTTCCTTGGAGTCAGGAAATTTCACCACAATTAGCATTAGTTTCTGCATAATGAAGATTATGTAGGGTAGAATTTATGGGCTTTCAGACATCAAAGATCCTCAGTATGAACCATGCAGCTATTAAAATTCAGAGGAAAATTGTTCTAATGAAAACGAATCTTCTGTGTGGCCTCCTTCATTCATAATGGCCACTTTGAAGATAGCAAATATTGGTATAAACCAGCATGCTTGCACTAGCCTCTTAGTGTATGATAGAAGCTGACAGGCAGTGCAGTAGAACAACTGTCTCATTTGCCATATGAATACAGAATGTCTCTTTAGCAAAGTCAGCAATAAACATTTT
The DNA here is from genome assembly GCF_029215685.1 of Pituophis catenifer annectens. Lineage (NCBI taxonomy): Eukaryota > Metazoa > Chordata > Lepidosauria > Squamata > Colubridae > Pituophis > Pituophis catenifer. Next base: position 268,405,136 of record NW_027256882.1, on the reverse strand, counting down.
GTGCATTATCAACATTAACTCAGACTTCTGGTATATCTGGTAGGTAACTTCTACATGTTTGCCATCTGCTTTTTTTATGAATGTCATATGTGAGTAAAAGATTGTTCCTATGGTAAAAAGTGTCCTAGGCCATAGAGGAACCTATGGTTATGTTACAGAGAGTTCAGAGCAGTGGAACAGTTATCAAAGTTGTGCAAGTGTTTGGAACAGAGATGGGATTCACATAATTTACCTACCGGTTCACCCAGCACCAAAAATGTGAGTGCATGTGCCAGAGGTGGGTTTCAGCAGGTTCTGACCAGTTCTGGAGAACCGGTAGCGGAATTCTTGAGTAGTTCGGAGAACCGGTAGTAAAAATTCTGACTGGCCCCGCCCCCATCTATTCTCTGCCTCACAATTCCCAGCTGATTGGGAGGAAATGGGGATTTTGCAGTATCCTTCCTCTGGAGTGGGGTGGGAATGGAGATCCTTCCCCTGCCACGCCCACCAAGCCACGCCCACCACACCACACCACGCCACACCCACCAAACCACGCCCACAGAACCAGTAGTAAAAAAAATTGAACCCTACCATTGGCATGCACCACCTCCACGCATGCCCTTGGCCTTCCACGCATGTGTTTTGCTCACATGTGCGCTTCCATGCATGCACCCAGCCTCAAAAACGTGCCTAAATAGGAAAGCATAGAGCCGGGGCAGGTGGGCTGACTGCATGATCAACATGATCACGTGTGATGATAGTCTGAGAAAAAACAATTCAGGAATGTATAGAAACCACCCTTTCAGACTGCAAAGCCTTTGCAAGTGGTGTGAGAGTTTTAGCTATAGGTCTCAACATCCAGGCAACATGATAATGAGACAAATTGTCCCTTGTTATCACTTACCACGCAGATCAAAGTTTTAAAGTTTTAAACCATCATCCTGAACCGAACTGGAAACCAATCAATAAGCAAGAAAATATCTGTCACTGCAGAAGATGTACAATAATACAATATAATATACTTAATCATGAAATTAATTTTACCATGACTTCCTCTGCTTGCATGTGATAGTTTCAAGGAATCATTCTTTGTTTACTTAACACATCCTTTTTCAGAATTAGACAATATGTGATCTGAGCATCTTTTTGATCATCTTCAAGACCTTTGTCTCATCTTTTTTAAAAATCTTTTTTTTTAAAGAATCTTTTAAATTGCAAATAAAAACCTGGAACATGGCATGTGGCAGACCAATGCATTAACAAGGAAACCTCTGGGTCCTCAACAAAACAAAATAAGTAATTGATGACCACTTTCAAAATATTGCCACTTTTCCAGCATTGAAAAAGAAGCTGGGAGATATAGAACATTTCAGGGATCTAAGAAAAAATGGAAAATATTGTCAACTGACCATTCTGATCAATATTTGTTTAATGGCTAGTCATATCTATCATGTATGAACAGGCCGTTCTAACTACCTCAATGAAAAAATATTCCTCGCCACATCCTGAAATATCCCTTCCAGATTCTGATTGTGCCTTCAGCCTCAGAGTCCTAAAAATGGGTTCATAGATAACCATCCAATCATCCATATTTGTGCAGTCAGTTTCTGTCCATGCATATAAAAGTCCAAACATCATTCAAACAGGCAAATGGATAGTTAATGCATATTATTATTATAACTCAGCTCCATCCTGATATTCCCAACACAATTGTTAATCATTGGGGAAAAGCAAGTCAACACAACCTTTAAAATGGGAATACTGTAGCTACATTCCATGAAAGAAATGAGTGACAGTGTATTTCAGTGTAGTGATAACAATAGTAGTTCCTGAATCCTAATATATATAGAGAACTGAAAACCTCTCCTTTAAAATGTTTTGCACTTGTCTGCAAATAAAAGTCAAGCACCCCAATTTCGCAACAATGAAAGCAGATGTTACCAGTTAAGAAATGTTTTCAAAAAGGAGGCTGAGAGGATCAATTACACATAGAAGGATTGAAAAGCCTCAATAGCATTTGAAAAATATCACCCGCTTGAAATTGTGTTTTATGTTGTAGCATTCGTATTGTAATAGCAGAAAACTCAAAGTCTGGGTTTAAAGGCTGACAACAGGATACTTCATATCACTATCAGCTATTCATTCCCATCGGTACAAGGATATTCTATTGGCTTTCTGTTGGACTGGAAATGAAGAAAACTAGGTTCAAATCTTCATTGGTGTAGGCCAAGTTTAAGTCAATTGCATCCATTCAGTTCAACTATCTTCCAAGGTTGTTACAAAGATAAAATGAGAGTAAGGAATAAACTATGACTCCTAGGGCTTCATGGAAGAAAGAAGGATATGAACGTTTTTAAGTTAATATGTTTTCTAAAATGCCATTCATAATTTCCACCTACCCTTTTCAAAGGACTGTGTTTTCTATGGCTGTGCTCTGTTTCAGGTTCAGTTCGGCCTGCTGCTTCAGAGAACAATGTAGCCTCTATCTGAAACTCTTTAAAGCAGCTGCCATATCATCATTATTTTTTAACAACCCCATAATCCCTTGCAGGGTGGAGTCTGAGCAACTGAATGGAGTTAGCAAAGTGTTTAATAGCTGGATGCCCTTCCTGTCGCCAATGCAGAGTTTTGTTCAGCAGATATATACAGTACTCATTGTGCCCAGAAAGAGAAATATCTGCCTCTACCTAGGGTAGAACTCACAGCCTCCTGATTGTGAGGCAAGAGCTTCCCCTCTAGGCCACTGCACGACTCTTTAAAGCAGCTGCCATATGATTCTGCTAAAAGATACAACTGCAGACTGACAGGGGCTATGCTCACACTCTAATGTGGTCCTTAGGTCTTTTGGATTAAAACCACTGGGCAGCCTACAACTTTTTTTTATGAGCCTGTGTTTCCATACCATGGCAGACCTATTCTTTAATTACCTAGCCGCAGGGGTGGGTTCTACCTACCTTTATTACCGGTTCACATCGGGGCTGTGTGCGCTTTTCTGTGCATGCGCAAAAGCTTCTGCGCATGCACAGAAGTGTTCTGATGATGTCAGGGTCGGTGGGCGGAGCCTCCCACTAGTTTTACTACCGGGAGCAACCCACCACTGCCTAGCCCCCACTATTTGAGTCTGTCTTGGCATTTGGGCAAGGCAAAGCAATCGTCCTGTATTGCTATACCAGTTCTCCTTTGGTATAATATTAGCTGGATAACTGATATTAAGGCAGAGGCATTTGATTTAGGAAACAAACTATCTGCTTCAATACTTCAAACAGGTTTCTGAATTGTCAGGTCAGACTGACATTTCATATTGGATTCAGCCTAGTTTGTACACTCTTAATGGAGATCAATTTCCCTGATTGCCCATATTCTTGGACTGAAAAAGCACCATGGGAGGCTTTCCTTATTATGTTTTCACTTAGGACTATTGATTGATACGTGGGAAGCCAATGAAGATATAGATCATCATTGGAAAAATAAATAAATAAAAGGCAGGAGGACATTTAACACTTATAGGAAGTGCAAGAACTCTACATACTATCCATTAGAACAGTGTTTTTCAACCTTAGTTAGCAACTTTAAGATATCTGGACTTCAAGTCACCAAATTTCCCAGTCAGTTAGAGCAGGGGTCTCCAACCTTGACAACTTTAAGACTCTGGGAGTTGAAGCCGACAAGTCTTAAAGTTGCCAAGGTTGGAGACCCCTGAGTTAGAGGTTTACTACAATGTTCTCCTGTTTTTTAAAAACATAATACCAAATTCATTTCCATCATAGTGAAGAATTTTTATGATTTTTTCCCTAGCAGAGCAGAAATTCACATATTTAGGGTATAAGTTCAACAGTGGCAGGAATTAACCAAAGTTGAGTGAACATTCAGCAAGGTCACAACAAAATACATATATTTGAAGTTCCTACTGGCCAAGTTAAAAGTCAGAATCTTTTGTCCTGGCAGATGGATGTACTTATACATATGTACATAAATTTAAACTCTAAATACCCAGAGGCAATCTATTAGAAAGACTCATTTAATGATGACAGCTATTCTTCTATTTTTTTTGTTCTTGGTAGCAATATTCTAAATATAATTCTTCATGAAGTTCTTTTGAATACGTTTCATATCTTTATTAACTGTATCAACAACAGCTATAATGTGCTATTTATTTATTTATTTATTTATTTATTCATTCATGTATTTCTATTTATATGCCATTGTGTCTTTGGCAATAGAAAGACATATAAACTTAAAGTAAAAAAAATAACATGAATATAATGCAATTATAATCCAATTGAAATTTAGCTATATATAGCTATTGTCCCATATTTGCTCACCCTCCTGTCCTTACCTACTTTTAAAATTACAATCCCAATACATTACTCAAAGCCAGCCCCACCCCCCACCCCAAAAGAATTATACTATGTATACACCATTTTAAGTTCCTGGAGGGGAAAGCAGGATATCAATTTGGTATAACAAGATTATAATACAACAAGATAGAATGGAGAAAATTCACAAAGCTAAGCAAAAAAATTTTTCTTTCTGCTTTTTCAGTTCTTTTGTCATTTCATCTTCTTTGGCCTAGGCACTAGAATTCTTCTCCTTTTCATAGCAATTGATTCTAATGGTTGGGCTGCTATTTTAGGAATGCTTAAAAACATTTCTGTGAATATACACAATATTGGCCATTTGGATAACAGCAGTGGTGAAATCCAAATTTTTTTACTACCAGTTCTGTGGGCGTGGCTTGGTGGGCATGGCGTGGCTTGGTGGGCATGGCTTGGTAGGCATGGTAGGGGAAGGATACTGCAAAATCTCCATTCCCACCCCACTCTGGGGCCAGCCAGAGATGGTGTTTGCCGATTCGCTGAACTACTCAAAATTTCCACTACCAGTTCTCCAGAACCTGTCAGAATCTGCTGGATTTCAATTCTGGTTAACAGAATTAATTAGCACTGCTCCCTTGTGGAGAGAAGGGTTGCCACTGATTTTCTAGAACCAAAATATTCACTATGATTATCTGTATTATTTGAATATCATAAGATCTCCTTCAATTTCTACACAAATACTTGGGCCCATAGTGCTGAGAAGGCTGGTGAAAAGATAAGCACTTTGGAGTTACATGAAGCAAACATAACATTTTTTTTTTTAAAACCCTCTCTCTTTCCTCATCTGCAATCTACAGATGGCATCTGCGCAAGATACCCGATATGGCCAAAAGGAGACATCAGATCAGAACTTTGATTATATGTTCAAACTTCTCATCATTGGTAACAGCAGCGTTGGGAAAACCTCCTTCTTATTCCGTTATGCTGATGATTCTTTTACCTCAGCTTTTGTAAGCACTGTTGGGATCGATTTCAAAGTGAAAACAGTCTTCAAAAATGAAAAAAGAATTAAGCTACAGATTTGGGTAAGCAAGCATACTCTATGTGTGTGTGTATGTGTGTGTTTTATCTCTGCTTTTCAGGATTGTATATTAAATGTTAAAGGCAAATTACTCTACTTCAATGTTTCTTGGCAACTTTAAGACATCTGGACTTTAAACCCCAGAATTCATGCTAGATGGGGAATTCTGGGAGTTGAAATCCACATTTCTTAAAGTTTCCAAGATTGAGAAACATAGCTCTATTTTGATCTTTCTTCACAATTGAATGAATTAATCTTGATTATTCTTCCATTTACCTTTCTTGCATTTCACCAGTCCAATCCGGCCATTTGGTAGAGCGATGTAGTTGCTCCAAGAGGAAATGGTGAAGAGCAGGGGTGGGTTCTAATTACCTTTACTACCAGTTTGCAATGGGGCCGCGGCATGCACAGAAGCATTTTGATGACATTGGGGTCGGTGGGCGGAGCCTCCCACTGGTTTTACTACCGGTTCTATAGAACCAGTACGAACCAGGGGCAACCCACCACTGGTGAAGAAGGAATAAGAAAATATAGAAGAACAGAACGATACATACCATATAGTTTGTCCAATAAATGATGTCTTGTCCTCAGATGCTGGCTGATTTTGCCCTGGTAGCTGCCTTAATGGAGTATTTATGAATTACTTGACCTACAGGTAGAATGGAAAAGCTACCATTTTCTTTCTTCAGGAGCAAACTGTCTTCAAATAGCATTGAATCTGCCTTAGTTTGCTTCCACCTTAGTTTCCATCCTCTGGAATCCATCCTTCTCTGATGATGGGACAATCTGATGTTGATTATATATGACTCTGCTTTTAAAGGATTGATGTCTGAGTGGCTCTGTTAATAGCTGCACAGAGCAGGGAAAACAACTTTGGTAGAGATATTTGGGAACTGTTACCTAAGGAAAAAGGGCTGAAGCATTTTATAAGTCCAGAAAGAACAAGATAACATTCAGATATGATTCAGGTAAACATGTCTCTAATTCAATGAAGTATAAGAAGACAGAGGAAGTACAGCATGATCTGATTTACTAGATTCTGCAAATGTTTACCAGCATAGTGCTAGATTTCCTAATATTATGAAATAGGAGCCAATGGTCCTTCAGTTCCTGTTCTAGTCTTTCAATGGTGATAATTGTGACATCTTATATTATTCTTTTCCTTTTACTATTTGGAAAAAAGAGAGAATATTTAACTCATATTGACTGGTTTACAGTTTTAGAGGCCTGGATTTTTCATGACTTTCTCGTCTCAGTGCTTTGAGACATTAGTTGTGGAAGTCATTAATATTTATTTCCTGGAAATACACAAACACATTAAAATGTAAAAGCTGGAACCTAGTCTTCCTATCTTACAGAATACCCTTTCTACTAACATGTGCTGCTATGGGCCCATCTTTAAAAATATCTCCTTCTCCCTAATCATCTGAAGGTAGAGTTCTGAAGAGTTCTAAATATTTGTTATTGTTAGTTGCGAAGTCATGTCCGACCCATCGCGACCCCATGGACAATGTTTCTCCAGGCCTTCCTGTCCTCTACTATCCTCTAGAATCCATTTAAGCTCACACCTACTGCTTCAATGATTCCATCCAGCCACCTCATTCTCTGTCGTCCCCTTCTTCTTTTGCCCTCAATCTTTCCCAGCATTAGGCTCTTCTCCAGTGAGTCCTTCCTTCTCATTAGGTGGCCAAAGTATTTGAGTTTCATCTTCAGGATCTGGCCTTCTAAAGAGCAGTCTTATTCTAAATATATGAAGTTCAATTTCTTTATATATGCAGTTGAAACAAGTGCTACAAATGAAAGCATCTAATAGGGTCTTAACTAAAGTCAACTCTTATAAATTGGCAAGGTTTTACTTCTGAGGCTTCTCTCAGAACAGGGCTGAACAAGAACTCTCAGGAGCTCCAAGAATCTCTTCAAATGTCACTACCATATTGAGAAAATGTCTTAATTCATGGGGAGCATGTCAATATAATTACAGAAACATTTCAGTAAATAAATAAAATGTAATTTAGTTAAAATTTAGGTGTTGTTCTGAACTTTCCCATTTATGTAAGTCCCAGACCTTGTTTTGAGCACAAATCCCAGCATGCCATTCAAAGCCCTTTGACCCAAATGTGGGAACCAGGGGTGAAATCTACTTACCTTCCCTACCGGTTTGGAAGTGCGCGCTTGGACCCTTTGCGCATGCGCAAAGCCTTCTGCGCATGCGCAAAGGGTCAAAAACAGGTTACTTCCTAGTTAAAAGGAAGTAACGACATCCAGGCAGGTGGGCGGAGCCTCGCACTGCCGCTGCTACCGGTTCTCCAAACCATGCGCTGCCACTGCTACCAGTTCAGCTGAACCGGTACGAACCGATAGCATTTCACCCTTTGTGGAAGCCCTTGTTTTCAGGTCAGCTAAAGGCTTTCTACTCCCATCACAACTCTATTTCACCTTATTAAGGACTTAAAATGTACATTTGAGCATATGTGATGGGTGGTCATTGTATGGGCTAAAACCTCACTTGTACCTCCTCATTCATATCTAGCAATTATTCCCATCCTTGTTGTTATATGCTGTACACTATCCTAGATAATTGTAAGTGCCTAGGGAAGGCTAATATAATGCATATTGTTTTAGAAGAAGCCTATGAGCTATTGGGATGCTTGCTGATGCCTCCTCATTACCTGCTTATTATGCAGCAATAAATTGTCTTTCAGTTACAGGAGATGCACTTCTTTTTTTACTGTGAATCCTTTTTAGTATGCATGCTATTGATAAGTCTCACAATGCAAAAATAGCTAAAATGAATGTAGGGTCTTATCATTTACACTAATATGTTTACAGATAAATATCAGCAAAGCATTTTTTTCAATCTGGTAAATGAAATATGTCAAAACTGACTCAAACTTTTGCCTATATTCCACTTTGCTCACAGCTTGACAAACAATGGTGGTGGTGGGTGGGTGGATTGGAATACAAGGGTGGGGGGAATGGCTTCCAAGCATCGTTGTTTCCAATGAGACATTGCACCCCCTTCAAGGACACCCAGAGCAGATGCCACAGTGTGATCAGCTGGTTCCCAAATCAAAACAAACAGAAATGATTGGTGGATATAATGGACTGTGGGATGGTCTGTGGGGAAATGAACTATGTGTGAATTTGCACAGGAAGCCCAGAGCTAGCTTCGCTTCTTCTGTGCCAATGTGGATTTATTCAGTAAAGTTTATAAAATAATGTCCCAAGAGTGTCTTTTTCTGGATTCACCAGCTGGACAGCTGACAATGAGTTTCATATAAGGTAGATGTGAATCACTTTGCATAATAGTTCCAATTTAAAGGAATATTTATGTGCATCCTTTTGAACAATAACACTGAAGGATACTGTTCTTCCATTATGTAATAGCTTGGATTTAGAATCTGATCATTCCATATCCTCAGCTACATAGACATTTGAGGCTTCCAAAAGGACCACAGGTTCCTTGAGTCTAGAATTAGTAAGGTTCATGCCTCTTTTCTCTTTGCAAGTGCTGAAACCCATGGTCAAATGTCTCCAGGTTCTATCTCTGGTGAGGACATAGTTCTTGTAGGCTTTCTAAAGTTGGAATGAATTTTTGTAGGGGAAAAGTTTATTCTATCCAATGAAACAAAAAAGTGAAAGACTTCTAGTTGTAGCCAAAGAGCCAAGGAGATCAAATTAAAGAAAAATGAAGAACAGAATGAGATAGTTGATGCATCAAGCAGATCTTTATGGTTTCTGCATTGTTTAATGGGAACAGAATTCATTAAAATTTTGAGCATTGTCTCTCAAAAAGCAATTGTTGTCCATATTGTTGTCCTCTTGTATAATTTTAGATTTCTGCATTAAGTGATTTGTTAATGCAGCTGGAATACAATTGGATGATGGATACCCCCAAGGCTACTGATGAAAATAAGATATGAATCTTGAGAGAGTTATTCTGTGGAACACATTTTAAATAAATGTGTTCCTGTTGTCTTATAACCTACAATAATGGTTATAATAATAACCATGCCTATAGCATTGCTGTATAGTTCTAGTGAGGAGGCTCCATTATTATTAACATCTCTTCACCCATTATTTCTTCTTTTTAGCTTTGTTTTTAATATGTTGATAATAAATGAAGCTAAAGTACTTTGGGACTTTAGAATTCAAACAGACATGCACATAAGATCTCAAACTTAATCATTGTTAATAAGAAAGACCAAAAAAAGTCTGGATAGTGGACATGCCAGCATCTGGAGAGAACAGAATAAAAGAAATAACTGGAGAAGATAACAAAATATAAAGACCAGCAGATAGAAATAGAATGATTGTGGCAAAAGAAACCAAAGGTAGAACCAATAGTATAGAATCCTTGGGTGCAATTCCAAAACAACTGGAGCACCACTTAAAACACCATCAGCATTGACAAATTCACCATCAGTCAATTGCAAAAACCAGCTTTATTTGAAACAGCTTACATCCTGCAATGAGACCTCTAATATCATCAAACATGTAACCCATCCCAGGTTCTTGGGAAGGACTTGGCAGATGGATAAAAATGCCAAATCCAGTCTAACCATCCTGGTAATGAACAATTAACCACAACAATAATAAAGTGATACTTCAATATCTAGAAAGGACTTCTTCAATATCTAGAAAGTTGAATTTATCAGACCTGAACAGCATGGTTTTACAAAAAAACCACTCTTCTTGGAGCTGCCTATATTCTTAGACACTTGATAGTTCTTAGCAGTGGTGGGTTGCCCCGATTTGGACTGGTTCACAAGAACCAGTAGTAGAACCGGCAGGAGGCTCCACCCACCGCCCCGGATGTCATCATAGGTGATCTGTGCATGCACAGAAGTTTCTGCGCCTGCGCGGAAGCTTGGCACACGCGCGATCCCGTTGCAAACCGGTAGTAAAGGTAAGTAGAACCCACCCCTGGTTCTTAGGTCCTTGATTAGGATTCGAATTATTAGTTTCCACCAGTCTTAGACTGAGAATCTAACTGTACATTTCTCACACAATTATTTTGGATATTTATTGACCTTGTTTTAGCTTTGTTATATGCTACCTGTAATCACTTGTTTTTGATGAGCAAATATACACTATAAATTTGATAACTAAATAGTTCAATGCGCAGATTTCTCCAAACTACCTTATTAAATAAACAGTGCTTATAATCCATTCATTTACATTTGAAATTATATTATAAGGCAATTGCATGCTTCACACACAGTATGCATTTATAATTGAAAATGATTGTAATTTGCATCAGGCATTTATTTCAAGAAAAGTAGTATTGGAATATTTGATGTGTGTTGTGTAGTTGCTCCAATTCCTGCTCACATGTATATTTTTGAGTTAAAAGTACAATATTAGTTTGTATAAGCACAGAGAAAAATATTGCATTATTTTGCTTGTTTTATATCAACTTTTGTTATTGTGGATATACAGTATAGCCAAGGCAAGGCAAGGTGCATGTACATGACATTTTACAGATATTAAGCAAGGGACCTAGACTACCTGCATGGGCTTTCTAGCCTGATTGTGCAGAATAAGGCCAGATAGAGTCACATGAGTAAACATATAGGATATATTAGGAACACTTCAAGGTAGTTATATCTTTCTTGGATTCATGTAGCTTGACTATAGATGTTTTGCAAACTTGAGTTTGTTTAAGGTGTTCCTGAGAGGTACTGCATGGATACTCAGGTGCACTCTGAATCATATTTGTCCTTTAAATCCATACCTTTACCCCAGCCCAAGTACAGAAGGTTCCAAATTCCCCTAGATTCTGATGTCTGCAATTTTAAAAAGGGTAACATTGTAGATGAACTTTGTAAAACATTTTTTAGAGTCATTGGCAGTAAGAATAGATAATAGCTCAGGTCAGTAAAGCAGCCTAAGATGCCTATTAGTTGTACAGGATTTTAACTGCCACAATTCTAGTCAACAAGACTAAAAGCCTTGATAATAAGTCTAAAATTGAATATAAATAAGAGCTTTCTGTATTCCTAATACATCTACTCTGTTCTGTACTACAAAAAAATTTGATACCAATGAAAGTCCTCTCTTAAGAAGCTCAAAGTAGCTCAGTGATATAATTAAACCATAACTGATGATACTATTCCTTTTAACCAGAGGTGGTATTCAGCAGGTTTTGACCAGTTCTGGAGAACTGGTAGTAGAAATTTTGAGTAGTTTGGAGAACCAGTAAATACTACCTCTGACTGGCCCCGCTTCCATCTATTCTCTGCTTCCTGAGTCCCAGCTGATTGGGAGGAAATGGGAATTTTGTAGTAATCTTCCCCTGGAGTGGGGAGGGAATGGAGATTTTGCCCACCAAGCCATGCCACGCCCGCCAAGCCACGCCCACAGAACCGGTAGTAAAAAAAATTTGAATCCCGCCACTGCTCCATACCCAAAAACCTTTTAGCTTTTAACAAAGCTTTTAACACTATGTTTTGTTTTGTTTTTTTAGTGTGAATTTTTTGGATTGGAAACCTATACTGGATTGTCCACTTAATTTAATCAGAATTGTTTAAAACTAAAAATTTTAACAGGCATTTTCAGATAAATTGGTCAATCACTATTTAATTAATATTCTGGTGTCTGGTCCTTCGTACTGCATCCTCTGGTGGGTTGCATCCAAAAATATGCCAAATAATATGGGTGGAAGCAACAGGAAGATTCTGGTAGATTGGCTGTGGAAAATCAGTTGTTCTGCTCCTTTCCTGTGATGCATAAGCACAGGCTAGCATTGCATGTTGTACCATTCCTGATCTCTTTGTTCCTGTCACTCCTGATGTATTCTGACTCATTAAGAACCAGAACATTTATTAGAAATTGGTGAAACTTTCTGTCATTCTCTAAAGCCTCAGTGACTCATCAGGAGGTTTGCTATATAGTTTTTTGGGAGTAAAACCAAGAAATTAAACATCAATAGGCACCATTGAGATCCCGTTGAAGTAAATAAGTAAATATGTAAATAAGATTTCTAACAGCAGAGTCAGGGCAATAAAACATTGGCAGGGCAGTCCATTCAAGCAAATTTAAAATCATAAGCAATAATAAGTTGAAGTTGCCATAATGTTCACCAAACATTTCTGGACAAATAGAATTACAAAAGTTGGACCATGAACCAGCAAATCTGTGTTGACTCAATCAAATGATTCAGCCAAGCATAGCAATTTGTCCTGTAAATAGTGATGGCTGACTTCATTCACTTTCACACAGACTTGGGAATCTGCAAGTTCTTTTGTTGATCAACAAAGAGCTACAGATAGAGAAAGGCATCAGTTTGACAAGTCTAAAGTGGACATATGGAAATGAAAGTGATAAGACTGCCAGTGATGAAATTACCAGGGGTGAAATCCCAACTTTTTCCCTAACAGTTCTGTGGGCATGGCTTGATGGGCATGCCAGGGGAAGGATCCTGCAAAATCTCTATTCCCTCCCCTCCTGGGAGAAGGATATTGCAAAAATCTCCATTCCCACCCCACTCTGGGGCCAGCCAGAGGTGGTATTTGCTGGTTCTCCAAACTACTCAAAATTTCCGCTACTGGTTCTCCAGAATCTGTTAGAACCTGCTGGATTTCACCCCTGGAAATTACCTATTAAAAACCAACAGCCAGGGAGCAATTGCTTAATGTTTTATTTAGCTTTTGAAGGGCACCCCTTGGCAAAATATTCTGGAAGTCCCATCCCAATGCATACTTTTGGATCTTTCCTCTCCTAATTTTTTTTCTCTCCCCCAACTTCCCACCGCCCTTACTTTTTCTGATATTTCTTTCTTCATCACTTACCAGCAACAGAGCAACTGTTCTTCTTCTTCCCTCCAAATATTAAGATGGAGCCAGTATGCTTCGTGTTGGCTAAAGTTTTGAAGTTGGATGGGAAAGTTGGTGTTGACTCACAGGGCTCTTATTGTTGTGGGGGTATAAATAAGTATGTCTGCCATCTTGAACTCTTGGAGAAAGATAAGGATGTAAATTCAATAAGCGAAAGAGTCTGTGTGCATTGAATCTGGCAACTAGATTTATCCATAATGTCTGCACGGAAAAAACCCAACAGCTTAACTCTCCGTTTATATTGTTAAGGATAACATCATATGTAGCTTTGCATCTGGAGATCTTGCAAGCCATGGGGCTTTGGGGTTTTACTGGGTGATCTAGTTCTAGCACAGGGGTGTCAAACTCGATTTCATTGAGGGCTGCATCAGAGTTGTGTTTGACCTCAGGGGGCTGGGGAAGGCGTGGCCAGCTTGATGTCACTCATGTTGGGGGTGCCTGTGATGGCCCGAGCACTCTGCCAGCAAAAATGGGCTCCCAAGCTCTATTTTTGGCTGCAACAGCCTCCTGCAACCCTCTGCCAGGGAAAATGGAGCTAGGGAGGGCCACGCACAGTCCTCCTGAGCTCCATTTTCCCTTGCAGAAGCATCACGGGCCGGACCTTTGCTGTTTCCAGGGTGGCCCTGTAGGCCAGATCTAAACATCCTAAGGGATGTTTAAACATCCAGCCCACAGGCCTTGAGTTTGAAACCCCTGTTCTAGCAAATCATTATTCTCATTTTGGCTACCTATAAATTTCCAACTAGAAACACTTTTAATCTGATGTAGCAGGGACTATTCTTGTGTCCATAGGAACAGAAGAACTAAGTTGGATCAGGCACAGCACCTTCTACTCCATCATTTTCATTCCACAGTGACCTCTAGCTACCAACCTGAAGCACATGAATACAAAAACACCCTCATTCTCATGCTTTCTAGACCTGTGTTATCCACCCACATATTGTCTAAACAAGGCATTATAGGTTGCAGAGTTGACGTTATTTGCTTTAATAAGCTAAAGCGATGATGTGATTTGTCTGACTAAGGCTCCAACACCTCCAGTGACTCTTCTGGTATTCATTAAGTATCTCATTGGGACTACCAAAAGAGATTGGTGGATAGACAGATACTCCTTCCTGCTACTGCAAGTTAGGGTGTGTGTAAAAAGTATTTGTTGCTTGTGCAACGAGCAGAGCAGAAACACACAGGGAAGGAGATAAACGTCCAGCTCTTGTGAGAATAATACTTTATAGATAACAAGCAGTCTCGGTGTAAGTAAAACAGTCCAAGGTCATAAACAGTAATATCAGTCCAGTAAGTATCTTCCCTTACCAAAGCAAACAGACTTTAGTAACTCTTGGTATTCAGTACCATATAACAGACGCAGTAAGCAACAGGATACAATCAGGTATCAATCCGGAAGAAGCAGGAAGAAGCAGGAAGAACGAACGCTTCTCTGTGCTGCTTATTTATGCACTGTAGCCTAATTACAGGGTTCAGCAAACCCTGATTACGTGGCTCAGTTGTTTCTTAAAGGAACAGATATTGCCTGACCAACAAGTTAGGAGTAAGCTGCAAGCTGAACCTAACATTCTCCCCATTGGACAGGACAATATACACAATAGATACAGAAACAATAATGCACATCCAAATCATACATTGTACAGTGGTAACAATTACATTTCAGATTCTTAATCCAAATCTTTCACAACAATTGGTGTGTTTAATGGCATCTTGCGCTTTGGTAAAGTTATCGGCAATATTGTCCTCTGATGCGCAATATTCCAATGTAATCATGTTATCCTTAACACATTGCCGAACATTCAGATAGCGTATATCAGTGTATTTAGTCCTTGTCTTTACAGCAAGATTCGTTGCCATTTTAATGGCTGCCTGGTTATCCTCATAAACCGTAATAGGATAATCCATTTTGAATCCAATATCTTCCATCAACTGTTTATAATAAATCAGTTCAGTACATGTAAGTGATAGACAAGAAAACTCCGCTTCCATGGTAGACAAACTTATGTGTTTCTGGCGAATTGATTTCCATCCAATCAGGCAGTTATCCAACATGATTGCTATTCCAGACGTAGATTTTCTGGCAAAACTGGCATCAGCATATGCCTTTAATATCATATTGGCATTTGGTTCTAAATACATAGCAAAATGCAATGTTCTTTTAAGATACCTAAGAACACGTTTAGCAGCCTGCCAATGCCTATCAGTAGGCTCTGAACTATATTGTGCTAGTTGATTAACACTAAAAGCTATATCAGGCCGTGTCCAGTTGCTCAAATACGACAAACTGCCTATTAATGATTGATACAGTTCTTTACTGAACTGTGGACTCTGCAAACTATCCTGCTGGAATTCTTGTGCCATAGGAGTCTTGGCAGGTTTACATAATTCCATCCCATATTTTTTCAACAATTTGCAGATCTTATTAGATTGTGATATTTTAAATCCTCTAGATGTTTTTAGGATATCCAGCCCTAGATAATGCCGTATATGTCCTAGATTTCTAAGTTTAAATTTTGTTTGCAACTGACCGATAATCTCTCTGGCCTCAGTGTCAGTTCTGGTAATTATGGCAATGTCGTCTGTAAAGAGTAACAAGAATGAAACACATCCATCCTGTTCTTTTTTAAACAGACATTTATCTGCTACGCCCTCATAGAACCCAATGTTATGTAATTCCTGCACTATACATTGGTTCCACTCGTAACCTGATTGCCTTAAACCATATAGGCTTTTCTGTAGCCTCCAACACTCAGTGCTATCCTGTGTATCATAACCAGGAGGTTTCTTCATATATATTGTATGCCTCAACGGAGCGTTCAAGTAAGCTGTCTCGACATCTAAATGAGTAATAGAGCATTTATTTCTAGCTGCCCAAACAAGCATCGTTCTCAAAGTGCTCGCTCGTAAACTTGGAGCAAAAACTTCATCATAGTCTCTATCTGTCTGTGAGAACCCTTGTGCAACAAGCCGAGCTTTATGGGTTACTACCCCATCTACACTTTTCTTTATCTTGTAGACCCACCTACAGCCTATAAGTTTCTCATATGGTGGTATTCTTACAACTTCATAGACACCAAGCCTCTTCAATGAATCAATTTCTCTATCCATTGCCTCTTGCCAGGCTTTTTGCTCCTTTTCTGGATATAATCTTATATCATGATAACTGGATGGTTCGATATCTACTTGGCAAACCACTGTGGCTTTATAGCGATCTGGTGGATGCCGGTCCCTGGAAGATCGTCTAGGCATAACAGGACTAACATCAGGTATATTGGGTTCATCCTCCCCTAACCCTGATTCCTGTTCCTGTTCTTCAATCTTAATAGATGGTTTATCATCCATCTCAGATGAACTATCATCAGGAATATGGTCTATCTTAACATCAATATCTGTAAAACCATAGTCTGCTTTTTCTAACCTGTCCCAGCCTTCATGTTCTAGGAATTTAGCATTAGCGCTACACAAAACTTTTGTTGTTCCTTTTTCCCAGAACCTATAGGACCTATGGTTAGCCTCATAGCCAACAAAAATCATTTTCTTTGCTCTCTGTTGGTCCTTCCTTCTCTGACTAACTGGTATATGCACCCAGGCTGGTGCACCAAAAGTATGTATATAACTTAAATCAGGCTTCCTCCCGTGCCATAAAGTAAAAGGTATTTTTCCTGTAGAGGAGTGCACCACATTATTTAAAATATGATTGGCACATAGTATTGCTTCTCCCCACAATTTATCAGGTAAACAAGCATCAGCCAGCATAGTCCTAGTCATAGCTTGTAGGGTCTGGCCTCTTCGTTCAATATATGCATTATGTTCTGGCCGAAAAGGAGCAGAACGTTTATGCTGTATCCCAGCATCCTTCAAAAACTTAGCCAACTGATGGTTAGTAAACTCAGTTCCATTGTCAGTAACAATGCATTTCACCTTAAACCTCTGCTTCCTTTCAACAAAACGAAGCCAATTTGTGATACATTGGAACGTATCACTTTTGGACTTCATAAGGTAGCAAAAACCATATCTGGTAAAGTGATCAACTATACTCAAAATATAGCATGCTCCCCCTAAACTGGGTTTCTTTGGCCCTATTAAGTCTAAAAAGACTACCTCCAAAGGTTTAGTTGTTTTAAACCCATTGCAGCGGTTTGCAGGTGTAACTTTACTTTTATGCTGGTTACAAGTATTACAGTTCAGGTATTTGCTGCAAGCCCTTAATTTTATGCCGTTAGACTGCTTAACAGTCGAATGCAACAACCTGAAATTCAGATGACCAAGCCTTCTATGTAGTAAATGTAAGCATTCATCATGAGGCTTTACATTTCCAAATTTAGCTTTTGACTGAACTAACAGTAATGACTTATCCCTAATAACAAATAAGTCGTCTTCTAATTCTGCAGTAACTACAGTGCCTTCACATTCCAGCAAACATTTGTTGTTTTTAAAAGTTACTGTAAACCCAGAATGTAGTAATGACTTTACAGATAAAAGGTTATATTTCAAACTAGGGATATAAAGCATGGGTAAAGGGTGCTTACTAATAGAACATTGAACAAGTCCCTCCCCAGCTACAGTCACATTCCAGCCATTAGCTAATTTGACCTTTTTAGTACTTTTCTTCATGTTTAGAAACAGTTTTCTGTTTTTTGTTATTGATTGAGAGGCACCGCTATCAATCACCCACCAATCATCTTTTATATTATTAGATGAACTGATTGCTAAATTACACCCTTTCCTGGGTTTAGCAGAGTTTCTAGCAGACACTTTCCTATTATTACAATATTTTGCAATGTGCCCCTTAGCCCCACATGCATAACAGCGTTTAACAATATTGACATTCTCATATACAGCTTCCACTTTTGGTTGCTGTTGCATCCTTAACTGGTCTCGTTCCTGCCTACGTTTGGCCTCATCCAGTAACCTACCAGTTATACTGGCCAATGTTAGTTCATCTCTAGACAATACTTCTAATGATGAAACAAAAGAATCATAACTGTCATCCAACGATGAAAGAATAATATAAACTTGCTGTAGTTCAGTAAACACAAGGTCTTTCTCATGTAGCTCCTGGAAAAGCCCTGTCATGGAGTCCAGGTGAGCCATCATGTCTCCTCCTTTCTGGAGATGTAAGCGAAATAGTTTCCGTGTCAGGTAGATATGGACACCCACAGAGTCACGAACGTAGAGCTTCTTTAGCTTTGACCAACACCTCGCAGCAGACTCTTCGCCCCGGAAATGGACAAGTTGCTGATCTCCCAGTGTCAGGCCAATGATGCATAAAGCACGCTCGTTGTCCCTGTGAAACTTTGCTATCTTTTTGGCATCTTCTTCGTCATCAGCATTCAGTGCAGTTATGTCCGGTGGATTAATAACCACGTCCCACAGTCCTTCTTTTCGCAAAAGTAGACAGCATTTTGTGGACCAGGTAACATAGTTTGTTCCATCCAACCGGGTTATAGTAGAATAACTTGTACCTTGCTCAAAAGCCATCATCTTGACTACTACACCCACTGCCTGCACTTCTCACTTCCACAAAAACAAATTAAAGAGCCCTGGAACGTTCTGGGCCCATAACCAATGTTAGGGTGTGTGTAAAAAGTATTTGTTGCTTGTGCAACGAGCAGAGCAGAAACACACAGGGAAGGAGATAAACGTCCAGCTCTTGTGAGAATAATACTTTATAGATAACAAGCAGTCTCGGTGTAAGTAAAACAGTCCAAGGTCATAAACAGTAATATCAGTCCAGTAAGTATCTTCCCTTACCAAAGCAAACAGACTTTAGTAACTCTTGGTATTCAGTACCATATAACAGACGCAGTAAGCAACAGGATACAATCAGGTATCAATCCGGAAGAAGCAGGAAGAAGCAGGAAGAACGAACGCTTCTCTGTGCTGCTTATTTATGCACTGTAGCCTAATTACAGGGTTCAGCAAACCCTGATTACGTGGCTCAGTTGTTTCTTAAAGGAACAGATATTGCCTGACCAACAAGTTAGGAGTAAGCTGCAAGCTGAACCTAACAAGCCCCATACGTGACTCAAAATAAATCAATGCAGCAGCTTTATTTCATTATTTAGGAGTGGAAAGTCAGGTTCTTTGGCAGCTGCCTCAAAATGAACATAAATCTTCTAAATCAAGAAGTTCCACCATGTTCTTCTTTAACAAAATTTATCAAAATTAAGAAGACAAGGTGACAAGAATTTCAGTAATGGAACTATTTTCCAGTGAGAACCAATTGATCTCCTATTAGATTAAAGCAGAAACAGCTTTTCTGTGAACTGGAGAGGAGGTAGGTATTTTTACTAATAAGGGAAGAACTTACAGCTGGTTATTTACAAAACCTTCTCCTAGGTCCTAATCAGTCTGTGAACTGACTGTTGAGAACTGATTGCCTCATAAAATAGCTTGAAGCATCAACAAAGTAAAATACCCCAGTGAAGTTTTACACAGCCCTAATATTCCTTAACTGCTGTAGAAAAGAGGTTTACTTCTCTTATATTTTAAACTAGGATTTGAAGGCTTGAGTTACCTACCTGAGACATGATAGAGATTTTGTGCCTCCTTTTAGGCAGAAGTGTAAACCCAATTGGTTTCCCTGATTTTAAAAAGACATAGTATATTTGACTCAATGATTGTGCTATAAACTGAATTCCCACACTATATTCATTCTTAGCCTCCTTTTGCAAAACAATTCTTTATGGTTTATGGCATTCAATAATATTCAGGCTTATTTAGAGATGTAACAAAATAGAGATGAATCAAGATGGATAGTACAGATATGCAACTCTTTAAAATAATTAAGAAAATGTGCCTTGGAGAGTACAAGAATGCAAATATAGCATCTCTCTGCCACTAGTTAACCAGTCACATCTTTTTCTTTAACTACCATGTGATCATCTTCTTTTAATAACCCCATAATCCCTTGCAGGGTGGAGTCTGGGCAACTGAATGGAGCCAAGGGTTTACTGGGTGGATACCCTTCCTGTCACCAATGCAGAGTTACATTCATCATGCCCAGAGAGAGAAATATCTGCTTCTACCTAGGATTGAACTCACAGCCTCTTGATTGTGAGGCCAGAACTCCACCTCTAGGCCACCGCACCACTCTCTTTAACTACCATGTGATCCCAGGAAATATTATAGCTTTAAAAAAAAAGTTTTATTCCAGTGTTACATTCATGTTGCCTGAACCACATTTTTGCAATGAAGTCCAAAGTGGTGCATATCCCTAAAGGATAAAGTAAGAGTTTATGTGCCTATTAGTATCAAAATCAAGGTACTGTAGGTCATCATTGCCATAAGTCCTGTTTTGGTCAGACCACAACTAGAAGATTGCATCCAACACTCAGTACTACATTTTAGGAAATACATCAACAAAGTGATCTAGGTCCCAAGAAGAGCAACTGCGATGATGAGAGATATTGAATATGTTTAGCCTGGTGAAAAGAAGATTGTGAGGGAGGCATAAAGAAGATAGGATAATTATATAGAAGTATATTTTAATCGGATCTCAGGTAAAATTTCCTAGTATCAATGTTCCTAATGTTTATTTTTGTTGTACTTTATATCTGTGGGGCCAAGGGGGAAAATAATCTGCAAGAACAGACTGCCTCAGGCAGTTGTGGAAGTATTTAAGGAGAGGCAGAGCTCTCCTTAACAGAAATACGTTGTCGAGGTTTTTGTATTACACTTTTCTTTCCCCTTTCGGGGGGAGAAAGGGAGAATGAAGGAAGATCTCTATGCAAGAATTGTTACTTTTAATTAAATTGACTTTTCAATTTATCTCTGGATATATCCCATGGGAATACAAGGTTATGAAACCATTATGATTGTCAGGAAATGTTACTTTATTGATTGCAAAGAAATCTCAAAGCAAATCCTATTCGTTTCTTAATTTTTATGAAATGTGCATCCATTCTTGCTACCTGAATTGTAATCTGTTGCTTTTGGCTGCAGTACCCCAAGAAAGTGACCGTACTATCCTGAATGTGTCTATTCAAATAGAATAGTTTGACTGGGTTCAATGCTGCTTACACCTAAAAGGATGTATGCACAGAAGCTAAGCCTTGTTGTAATGATTCTCACTATCTGAAGATGTACTTGAAAACTGTTTACCTGTTATGGAAACTAGATACAATGATTTTCAATGTTACTATTTCAGCTTAATTAGAACTAAGTTAAACTGAAAGGAACTAAGACATTGTAGTTATTTCCTACAACAAGTTCAGGATCTTTAAACTACAAATCCTATAAGTTCCTTGAAAAGTGACAATTAAGGTATTTACAACACATTCATCTTATAAAGAAAATATGGATAAAAGACTTTGGGATCACATTTCTCTAAATTCTTTTGTTTGTAGTGATGTTGCACAGTCTGTAAATGCTGGCTTTGGAGTACGAAATATTTTTGTGCTGCATAATAGCAATGGGTTAAATCTAGATCTTAAAAAACATACTTTTTCAGTGTTCATAAAATATAGAGATGTGTGGGGTCTATACAAGACCCTACTGTTCCGACAGGCGGGGCTATCAAATTGATTGATTTTAAATTGGGTTTTAATTTTGGGTTTTAAAATTCGGCCAAAACTATTTAATGATTTTAATTAATTTTAACTAGATATTGTATATTTATATATTTGTATTTTAATTTTGGCTGTACACCGCCCTGAGTCCTTCGGGAGAATGGGTGGTATATAAATAAAATTATTATTATTATTATTATTATTATTATTATTATTATTATTATTATTATATTTATTATGCCTTACTAAAGAGTATTTGATAAAAATTCATAACAAGAAATTGTATTTCCTTCTTCTCATTTTTTCCCATGGAAAATATTGGTGATTGGACCTAATGTCACCCAGATAATTTCCTTGGTTAAGAGTGCCCTTAAAATTGAGTCATCCCATTGCCAGTCCAATATCTACAATATTAGAACAATAACTATCGTTTTAATTACAAGTAAATTAATGAATTGGTCAAAGTCTTATCTTTTACTTTACAGAATTATCTTTGTCCCTCTTCAGCCTTCCTTGATTCCAAAGTCAAATTAAATCCAACAGGAAAATATCATAAGAAAATTTCTCTCATGGTTATTTTTGAAATTAAGAAGCACTGACAGAGAAGCTGCAGAAAGCTGTAGACAGAACGGTAGAGTCAGAAGGGCTGCCTTAGGCTATCAATGCCCTGTCTTCACAAAAATCCAGTTTAAAGGATCTATGACAGATGTAATAATTTATGATAGATATATTCAGTGAAAGGGAGCCCACTAACTTTCCAGATAATGGACTTCACTTTTGAAATGCTCTTACTTTTAGGAAGGTTTTTTTTCTAACTTTCAGTGGATTCCTTTCAAATATTTGAAAAGTATTATCATATTTTCTCTGCAATCTACTCTTTTTCAGGTATTCTCAAATACTTCTCTTCATAGAGAAATATTTCTCTTTCTAGGTAGTTGGTTCATGTTCTTTGAACCTGTTACAATTTCTCTGAATCCATACGATATAGTGTCCAGAAGTGAATGCAGTACTTCAGAGAGGAAAATTTAATGCAACCTAAAATTGCATTTGTTTCTTTGCAACCTCATTATACTGGTGGTTTATAATTAATTTGCAATTACTTACACTTCTAGAATGTTTTTTTCACAAGAACTATTACCAAGTAGGGTATCTCCTATGTGATATTAATGCATTTGATTTTTGTTTCCTAAACAAAGAATTTTGCATTTTCCACTTAAAATTCATTCTGTTATTTTCAGTCAATTTCTCTAAATTGATTTGCATTTTCTTTATGGCTTTAAGATTGATATGTGTTTTATTTATGAATTTTAGGTAATTAATGATTCCACCAAATCTTGAATTATCTGTACATTTCATAAGTAATCATCCTAGGCATTAATAAAAATACTAAGGAGTAGAGTTTTGACAGCACAGTAGATACCTAAGTCCCATTGGATGAGAAATGATTTATGAACAGATTTTGGGTATGATTTATGAGCCAGCTATGCATTCATTTACTTATCATGCATTCAGCCAGTACAATTAGATTGCTAAATATCATGATATACTTTGTCAAATGTATTGCTGAGATGAAGATATATCTAAAGCATTTCCACAGTCTATTAAGAGACATATCCAATCCAATAAAATATCCAATCCAAAAAAATTAGGCAAATCATTCCGATGTTTATTGTTTTCAATGTACTTACAGATCCATTTTTTTAATGATCCCTTCTGGAATTTTTCCAGGTGTTGATATTAGACAAGCAGTCTGTGGTTCCTCTGATCTTCCTCGTCTGAAGATGAATAATATTTGCTTCTTTTAATTTTCTATCCCTTTACCAATTTGTAGAAAGTTAGCACCCACTCCTCTCCTAGGAAAATGAAATATTTTAGGAAATATTAAAAGGGCAGAATCTTTCCCCTAAAAGGGAGACAGAAACTCAGCCCCCACCTGCTCCTTTGTTAATGGGCCATTAAGGTCTGGGCCAGTCTATTCTATATAACTAAGATCTACCTCCTTCAACCAGAGCCATAATAGGAATTGCCCAAAGCCCCTTCATTCATCCAGCAAGGCTCAACCAAGCCTTGGACACAGACACCCTACAAAGTTACCCCTGCATGGCCCCATGGGAGTCTTACAACCAATCAGAACACAAGCTCAAATTCTCTCTCTCTCTCTCTCTCTCTCTCTCTCTCTCTCTCTCTCTCTCTCCTCTCTCCCTCCCTCCCTCCCTCCCTCTCTCTCTCTCTTTCAGTGTATTTCTCCCCACTTAGAACTGAACCCAGATGGACATTACTTTCAACAAATTCTTCACAATCCTCAAAGACAATATACTTAGGGCCAAACTGAATATCAGTAAGTATCATGGGTACCCAAAGATCAAATTAATCAGAGTTTTAGAGGTTTAAATTAATTCACAATTGACCTTTTTGTGACACAGCAAAAATTTAAATTCTTCAGTAATACATGAAGAACAGCTTGGTTTATTAGCAAGGACTAAGTGTATTATAATGAGGTGGTTTCTTTTGTGGCTAAAAGAATGTCATGGGGAACAAACATGGAGCCACTTGCCTTTACAGTGAAAAAGAAAACTGAGTTTGGAGATCACAATTGAGTTGAAGTTGTATATCTTCCTCAAGGAATCTCAAGGGTTCCCAAAGAATCCAAGTCTGACACATGGGCTTCAATAAAAGTAGGAAGCCTCTTGCGGTGCTTTGGAGCCAAAGCTGCAAAGTCACATTTTAATGAGCCCATGTTTTTATTAAAGGTAAAGGTTCCCCTCGCACATATGTGCTAGTTGTTCCGAACTCTAGGGGGGGGGTCATCGCTGTTTCAAAGCTTTGAACAGCTTTGTCCGAAGACATCTCCATGGTCATGTGGCTGGCATGACTAAATGCCAAAAGCGCACAGAACGCTGTTACCTTCCCACCAAAGATGGTCCCTATTTTTCTACTTGCATTTTTACGTGCTTTCAAACTGCTAGGTTGGCAGAAGCTGGGACAAGTAATGAAAGCTCACCCCGTTATGCAGCACTAGGGATTCAAACCGCTGAACTGCCGACCTTTCGATCGACAAGCTCAGCATCTTAGCCACTGAGTAATTGAGTCAATTGCTCAAACACTGAAATGACTGAACTGTAAGAAGAAATTTTGGCTACAGTTTAACCATAAATTCAGCTCACCAACTCTATGGGAATAACCTCGGAGTCTTGCTTCTGCATTGCCTTCTTTTTTGTGGAAACAATAAGTGAATTAGCCCGACTGGGAATTAGACTACTGGTTAAATTGTCTCTAAAAGAAGCTGAGACTTCCAGCAATTGTTATTTTTCTCATTCCCTTTGAAGTTCCCATTCAGGCGCCTCAGACCTATTAAGAGTTGAAGTGCGAGCTGATTTCCTTACAGCCGGACTGGTTCTGTGGTGCTTCTTTTTACGTAAGGAGATATCTTCACTCAACTTTTGATTCTTCTCTTTTCCTCCCTCCCTGGAAACTTGCAGCTAGATTTTATTTTATTTTATTTTATTTAAAACATTTATGCAGCCACCCATCCTTCAGTTACTCTTTTGGATATTTGATGTGGCCTGTAATATTGCCTCTTAAGAAACAGAAAAGCAGAGGCAGACCAGCAGACAGCTCAGGAAAGTTCTTGCTGACATGACATCCTTGAAGCAGTCTATGTCTATAAGTCTACATTTATTAGAGCAGGGCTCTCCAACCTTGACAACGTTACAACTTGTGGACTTCAACTCCCAGAATTTCTCAGCCAGAGCATGCCTCAGCCAGCGCATTCCAAGTTGTCAAGGTTGGAGACCTCTGTATTAAAGGTACCTTTGCAGTTCCAGGATGCATTTTAAAATGTACTTCATTTAGAGATGGGGTTACTCTTGATTGATGTTCGAGTTTGATATCATCTTTTTAAATTTTGAAAAATTATGCTCCCACCCCTTATACTTCAGTGATGCATCTGCCTTCACTGCTTCTTAAGGTTATGCTATTTCTCATAGCTTGAACATGTTTCAGCTTTCAGTAGGAATTGTATTTAGGAAGAATGACATTTTGACAGTCAGGCATCTCTAATTTCTTAGCAATCTCGCTCTGACAAACCCACACATGTAAAACAAACATATACAACAAAACTGTGTGTGAAGGGGCAAGATAGCAATTTCCCCCATTCTGTGTAGAGTGAAAATCAGGATATTTTTCCATTTCCAGGTACTGCTACAGTTCAGAGAAGAAAGTAACGAGTAAATGTTTTCCGTAATTGCTCTTGATCAGCTGGAAGGTGCATTGATCATGGTGTTCATTACCTGTCCTCATCTTTTCAAGGCCATCAGAAGTAAATATGACTTCAAAATACTTGGGAGGCATTTGAGAGTGGATACCGTCTGGGGTGAAAGTACTTTGGGCCCAGTGACTAGACCACTTTTTAGTTTAGAATTTGCTGAGTCATTTCTCTCACTAGGAGAGACAATGGGAGGAAATGACTCAGTGAAAGAGCATCCTATTAGGTAACAGATGCAATTTTCTAACATCCACTGTTTTTTTTTCCCTTTGTTCTGCCTATTTGCTTAAATGGAAATAATTAGTTTTGTCCTCTTGATAGAGTGGGGCTACTATTTTCTGCCAGTTTACCATCTACAAAAAAGTGATTTATTCAATGGCCACTAATGTCTCTTCAATTAAAGAAACTAATAATATTTTGTTCCAATTAAGGGTGGCTGTTCCGAGAAAAACTAATTGATATGTCTGCCTTTGGATGTTTAGTTGCCTACACACATAAAAACACTATGATTCCAGAGAGGACCAAAAAAAAAAAATAATCCTTAGGTGAATTTCCCTGCTCTGCTCCAACTTTTTATATTTAATACTGAACACTGTTTCTCTTACCTAAATTGAATCAAAAAAAGTTGGTCTGCTAATTGCAGTGGCAAAACTTTGATCTAACAGATGTCACTTAAGATTTTTTTTTCTTGCTGCCAACTTCTTTGGGCAATTTTCTCCATCTCTTGCTGCTTTTTTCTAACTGACATGAGGTAGCCATCTCAGGTGATAGATTGAGAATGATGACAGATCAAGATTAAATTTCAACCTACCATTCTGCCTCCTGCCTCCTGAAGAGGCTCGTTTGCCCATGGTTGTGCTCTAAGAGCCTCTAAGAGCGAGGTTGGGCAGAGGGCATAGCTTGGTAGAAGTAGGCCACTCAAATGTCATAACTTTTTCTGAAGAATCTACTAGCTATTAGAAACAGTACATACTTGGGAGAGCTGCATTAGCTAGTTTCTTGTAGAAAATTAGCACAGCAGTTCACAAGCCTATAGCAATCGCAATAGCACTTAGACTTATATACCGCTTTACAGTGATTTACAGTCCGCTCTAAGTGGTTTACAGAGTCAGCATATTGCCCCCAACAATCTGTGTCCTCATTTTACTGGCCTTGGAATGATGGAAGGCTGAGTCAACCTTGAGCCGGTGAAATTTGAACTGCCGAACTGCAGCTAGCAGTCAACTGAAGTAGCCTGCAGTGCTGCACTCTAACCACTGCACCACCTCGGCTCATATATAAATAGTGGTCTATATAAATAGACCACTGTGCTCTACTCATCAGAGAGGACAATCAGAATGAGCCATGCTATTTCATAAAGCTCCACTTGAAAGACCTCTTATGAGGATTGCTCATTTTAGTCTAGTGTCTGCTGTTATAAACATTGCTAGTGACTTTTCTGCAGGAAAGAATGATTAGTAGATGATGGCAATACAGCCTGCAAGTGAGGAAAATAAGCAACAGGTTCAAATATAAGCAAGTGGGCAAGTGATGGCAGTGGCTGTTCCCCCTCCCAATGGGAGATCTTTTGTGCCTTCCATTTTTCACCCTGTTTGAGTTTCCAGCTAACTTATTTGCAATGGAAACACTGGGATTTAAGTGGCAGTCTAGCATCTATTGGAGGAAGCTGCAAGGAAAGAACAATAGATGAGGGGAAAAAGCCTTCCTTGCTACAGCTGCTTCTGTAGCTAATTGTGCCCTCTGCTGTGTTATTCTGTTGTAATTTTTTATTACCAGAGAATTTGTCTGGTGAATAAACTATAGAATATGGAACAAGCAAGGCACCTGAACCCTTTGCTAAATCCTGAATGAGGTTTTACTTTTAGTGCTTTATCCCAAAGGTGCTTTTTCAGCAGGCAACTGGACTTTCTTGTTTTTCTTTGAAGACGTTTTGCTTCTCATCCAAGAAGCTTCTTCAGCTCTGACTGGATGGTGGGGACTGGAAGGATTTATATTTCTTGCAGACAGCTAGTCATTTGCATTCTTTTAGAGCAGGGGTGCCAAACTGGTGGCCCATGGGCCGGATGTGTCACACGTAGGCCATGCCCACCCCACTTCCAGGGAAAAGACGTTGCAATGCATCACATGACAGCAACGTGATGCCGTGAGTTTGACACCCGTGATTTAGAGGATCGTTGAAGCCACTGAAGGTTTTTCTGCGTCCTCAGGGTCACCTGAGTAGTGCAAATGGGTGTGGAGCCTTCTTGGCTGCAGGATGTTTTCTGCCCTGTGTCCCTTCACTGTTGAAGACAGGAGCAGGCTGTTGGAGAAGAGTCTGTGTTGCCTGCATCTCAAACTAAAGTCCAAATGGTTCCCGTAGTCTGCTATTTTTCTGGAAATCCATTCATACTCTCACACCATTTGAAGGGTATTCATCCCAAAGTGCATAGCCAAAAAAGCCTATGGAGATTCTCAGCAGGGGTGGGTTCTAAAATTTTTTACTACTGGTTCTGTGGGCGTGGCCTATTTTGTGGGCGTGGCTTGATGGTCATGTGACAATTCTTTAGGATTTAGCAGAGGTACTGGTCTACCAGGCTTTTAATTGCTTGCAGAGCTGTACCAGTCTACCCATTTATTTTTGCAGGTAATGGTCTGCTCATTTGTTTTTGGAGGCACCGGTCTACCACCAAACTGCCTTTTATCACTGATCAGCTGTAGGGCGGCCCTTTGAAGCCCCGCGGCAAGAGTTTGAACAGTTTTTCCTTATATCCCATCAGCTGGGACTCAGGAGGCAGTAATAGATTGGGGGTGAGGCCAAATAAAAGGTAAGAATAATGCGGGGGGGGCAGGGGGCGGGGGCAGGGGGCAGAACCGGTTCAGTGACGTCATATCGTCACCGCTACCGGCTCGGCCGAACCGGGCCGAACCGGGCCAAACCGGGAGGAACCCACCACTGATTCTCAGTCATCCAGGTCCTGGTTGTCCGAAAGGTGCTTTTTCAGGAGGCAACGGGACTTTTTTTTTTCTTTGAAGACGTTTCACCTCTCATCCAAGGAGCTTCTTCAGTGTCTTCCAAAAAAAAAAAAAAAAAAGAGAGAGAGAGAGAGAAAGTCCAGTTGCCTCCTGAAAAAGCACCTTTCGGACAACCATGTCCTGCATGATTGAGAAACTCCATAGACATTTAGTGCTTTAGATTTAGCTGCCAAATATAACTCATTACTTGCACAGTAGAAGCTTCAATGGATCATGCTGGAAAGCAGCCAAATCTCAAAATTATAAAAGGCACACTAACAAGGATTTGTGATATCTATCCTGTTGGCTAAAAGGAAACAAAGCCTGAAACTGGTAAATTGTGGTGAGCTGACATCACCCACTGGTATGCTACCCAAACAGAGAGGCAATCAGGAGATCTGGAAAGAAAATGACCCACAGAAGAACTGAAAAATTTATTCATGTTTATACTGAATGGAGTTTCCTCTAGCAAACTTGCTCCAATTTCCTCTTCTTCTATTTGCTTGTTATAATTTCCTTTGATTTCCAAAACCCATCCCTGAGTGACGCCAGAGATTTCCTTCTAGTGCTGTTGAGTGCATGATTCCTTTTACAATTAACTAATTGTAGATTTAGGTGGAGAAAATTAACAGGGCCAAACTGAAGATGTTGGCTGCTTTTCATCAATCTTAATTCTCCCAGCTTTGCAACAGAGAAGGAAATAAACAGATTATAAATAAGTCTCTTGGAGGCAATTTACCAAGAAATAAACAGGCGCCAATATTTATATTGATGTTTTTGCATTTATTGTAAAATTTTTGGGATGATGAACTTATCTCTAGAAACCTATGAAATATGCCCATATTTATTTATTTCCAAAACTTAGAAGTTCACCCAGTTCCATAAAGACTCTATATAAACCAAGTTTCTCAACCATGGCAGTGTGAAGATCTAGGGCAGTGATGGTGAACCTTTTCGGCACCAACTGCCGAAAAAGGAGCATGCATGCGCCTGGGCAGCAATCCGGAAGAGGAGCTGCCCAGGGCACATGCCCATGTCTGAAAATGAACTTCCGGTTTCAGCTACTGAACTTCCAATTTCATCCAGCTACTTTTCCGGGTTCCTGGCATGCATGCGCAACTGACGATCAGCTGGCTGTCACGCATGCTCACGCAGGAAAATGGAAAACCAGCTCTTCTAGTTTCCAGCACTGCCACTGCAAAAAGGCCAGCTGATTGTTATGTGCGCACGCACACCAAAAATCCAGAAGAGGAACGGGCGATGCTGTGCATGCCAGGCGACATGGCTACATGTGCCACTTTGGGCACGGGTGCCATAGGTTCGCCATCACGGATCTAGGGACTTAAACTCTCAGAATTCTCCAACTAGCCATGGTGCCAAGATTGGAAACACTGCTCTACACACAGCACTACACTTATATCAAGCATCTAATCAGTTCAGTAGAAAAGCTAACTATTAAGAAAGAAGAAGTAAGATAGACTCATTCAAGACTTTGAAAGAGGTCTTGACCTAGCACTCTTCTTCTAGGACAGGGGTCAGCAACCTGTGGCTCTGGAGCCACATGTGGCTCTTTCACCCCTCTGCTGCGGCTCCCTTTCATTCAAAATATGCGTCACAACCGCCAATGTGCGACACTCGCCGGCACACGAGTTGTTGAGCTTTTCAATCCCCAGTAGGCCAACCATGGATAAATCCAAGAAAAGAAAAGTTTCAAAAGAAAACAGAACATTTAATTCAACTACATATGCTAGTTTTGTGGCCGCTCAAGAAATAGTCAGGCACGGGAAGGGTTTTGTGTTTTCTTTTCTGAGGGAAATGGGTCCAAATGGCTCTTTGAGTGTTTAAGGTTGCAGACCCCTGTTCTAGGATGATTTAGAAAGCATCGTACTAAAATTTCCAACTATCCCATAGTATTTAATTTTGTTATTCACAGAGAGAAGCAGAATGTTTCTCTGCCTCCACCAGAATTATTGTGGGAAGGGAAGGAAAAATGGGAGACCTCTTAAGAAACTAGTGTAAATATGAAAGAGTTTGCAGAAAAGAAAAACAGACATACAAAGGAAATTGAAGAAAATGCCTGTATAAGACAGTCATCAGAATCTGTAGGGATTGTGTCAGAAAGGCTAAAGCTCAGAATGTGATGAGGCATGCAAAAAAATGCTCAAAGCAACAATGCTTGGGGATTGGGGGGAGCAAAGAAAAGCCAAGACATCTGCTGCCAAGAGGAAAGAGTGGATTAATGGCTGATGGCAAGAAATGTCTTAATTCAAATTTTACATCTGTCTTCTCTCAAAAGGGAAACAAAGCCCTAACTGGCCAATGATATACCTCTAGTGGGCGAAGAGAAATACAGCTCAGGCTAAAGTAGGAGATAGTAAAAGAACACCAAACTAATTCAAAGGCAATCAGAGGTATCCACAACTCAGGAGGAGGTGGAACCATATAGCAGGCACAAATGTATATCAAAGCTGTGCCGTTTTTTATATGCACATATAGATACAAAGGGGCGGAGAATATCTCTGATCCATAGCCTGATGGAGCCAAGAATCCTAAAAAAGAAGGCAGAATCATTAATTGTATTTTTTTTAGAACTGTTGGAGAACCGGTCAGAACATGGACAACAGTAAATGTCCTTATCTCCAAGAAAGCAGAGACTAATATTGAACTGTTCGTTATCAAATCTGTAGAAGGCACAAAACTTGGAAGGATAGCTTTAGAAGAGAATGAGAAAGTTCAAAAAGATCAAGATAGACTTGACCGTTAGACTGAAACAGGATGGAAAATGGTAATGTCCTGCATTTGGAGAGGAAACAAAAATGAAAGACATAAGTATGGGATGAAGCAGGCAGGGCTTCACAGTATCACATGCATTAAGAGTCTTAGTGTTCTAATAAATTGCAAGTTAAACAGAGCTACCAGTATGATTGCACGTTTTAAAAAGCAAATACTATTTTTTTTGAAAATATTAGCTGCAGGAGCATATAATTCAGATCACAGTAAATAATGGTCCCACCAGTGGTGGGATTCAAAATTTTTTACTATCGGTTCTGTGGACATAGTGTGGTGGGCGTGGCATGACTTGGTGGATGTGGCTTGGTGGGCATGGCAGGGGAAGGATACTATAAAATCTCCATTCCCTCCTAACTCCAGGGGAAGGATACTGTAAAATCTCCATTCCCTCCTCACTCCAGGGGAAGGATACTGTAAAATCTCCATTCCCTCCCCACTCCAGGGGAAGGTTACTGCAAAATCCCCATTTCCTCCCGATCAGCTGAGACTCGGGAGGCAGAGAATAGATGGGGGCGGGGCCAGTCAGAGGTGGTATTTACCAGTTCTACTCAAAATTTCTGCTACTGGTTCTCCAGAATTGGTCAGAACCTGCTGAATACCACCTCTGAGTCCCACCCTATGCTACCATGGTGTGTTCCCTTCACTGACAGTCTTCAAACAGAGAGTAAACGGTCATCTGCTTTAGATGATCCTGCACTGAGCAGAAGGTTGAACCAGATTATTCTGAGAACCCTTTCAGTTCTATGAGTCACTGTGCAAATTCAAACTAAGACAACCTTTATTGCAAAGAGATTGCAACTCTTTATAATTATGAATCTAATTTGACCATTCTGTAATAGAGAATGGTATTGTCTGTTTCTCATCTGGCTTAGTTTCTGGGTTTACAAGTAAAGGAAATTTTGTTTTTCACTCTTGTCCTTTATTTCAAGACATAAAGTGGGTAAAATATTCTAATAAATATTTTTATTAATCTATCTACATTTCACTTCAAATATAATGAACATTCGTTAGCATTCATTGAGCTAAGTTCATGTTCTGCATTCAAGAAAATCATATTATGAGCATTAAATAATGGTGGGATAGTCTTCCACTTAACTACCCAGTATTCCTTCAATCAGCATATTGCTGACTGAGGAATTCTGGGAGTTGAAGTCCACAAGTCTTAAAGTTGCCGTTCTAGAACACATCCCCTAACAAGGTTTCCTGCTGAATAGTAATCTCCAAACATCTTTAAAGGAGACTTCTTCCTCATTCAACTTCCTGTAAAGGTTTATTTAGAATTTTCTCTGACTATTCCACTAGCTTCCGCAAAAACACATATTCCCACAATGATACATGTGTAACATTAAACATAACGTACTTTAAATCATCCCCAGGCATTAATTTTGTTCCCAGATTTCTTTGTGAGTTTGTTGTTCCCTGCCCAGATTGGGGCAGGTTATAAAAAATGTTAAAATGCACAAATACAGATGTATTTTAAAATAAATTATTTTAAACGGTTCCAGAACAAGGAAGAAATGAGGGAGACTGATACCCTTCCATTCTAATAATGAATGCCAGCCGTGGAAAATCTGGGGAGGTTATTTGCTCTGCAGGCAGAAAACAGTTTTGACCGATGTTGTTGCAGGCTGAAAGACAAATATGCAAGATGGGAGAAATTCCTCAGAGAACGAAGGCAGACTCATACTTAAAATTCAGCCTCATTTCAGATGCAACATATAAATATAGCACAAGTACTAATCAAAACAAGATCCTAAATATCTTGAACAACAGTATAAGTGAGCTCTGAATGTTCCAAAGCTACCACTTTCTGCAATGAATGATAACATTAGTCCCTGCCTCAACAAGGTCAGGAGAAAGTCTTGAATTCAATTACTCATATTGGTTTTTATGGATTATGCTAAAAGAGTTTTAGTGCACTTAATCAATATACGGCTTGGTTGTTTTTTTTTAAAGTCCTTGATTGATTTATTCTTTTTTATTTTCTATGAGTTTTTAAATTAAGTGGCGGGGGAGGGGAGGGTAGCTGCAAATCATTCGGATGCAAGGTTTGGATTAAAGAGGGAGCAGCTGCCCAGTTTGGAGGGGAGGAGGGTTGTTGAGAATTATAAACAAGTCCTCTTGCAGCTTAACTAAGATAAATTGAGGAGGACCACTTCACAGCTTGCAGGGTTTTCCTTTCCCCAAGGCAACTGACAAGAGAAAAATAAAAAAAAGATAGAAATTCCAATAAATCATTTGAATCAAGAAACAAAGAGTAAGCAGTCAGATTATCAGCCATCTTTCCTGGAAGCAGATATAACTGAGAGAGATCATTGCCATCAACCAGCGGTGTCCATCCTAAAATTAGAAGCAATTATTCCTGCTTCTAATGTGTACTGACTTTGGCCAAAACCAGATTTCAGGACTAAGTAGATAGATTTCTGTCTTTGTTCTAATACTGGATTTCCATTAAGTTTCTGACCTCTTCTTTGGAGTGTTTAAAGCTGGTTTACTTATTTTTATGAAAGAGAAGACCAGGGATCTTATGTTTGTGTAACAATCAGATCTTAGTGCTACCCCTTAAAAAGATCACTGCCTGTTTATCTGAAACATGACATGAATATTTCTGCAAAAAAGCATAGCATCACTGCAAATTTTGTTACTAAAATATAATATAATATTAGGCAATATTTAAAAAACAAAAGATTTAAAGGGATGAAAAATTAAACATACAGGAATATCTATGTATTTTTTTGGAGAACACATTTCTTCATCTAAATAGCTCTAGCTTGTTGGCAATTATCTGGATTTACACTGAAACACTAGAAAATTTCAACCCTTTTAGGCATTTTGAAGGAGAAAGATATTGCAAACTTCTCAGTATATTTTAGATTCAGGAGTGGTATCCAATGGGACTACCTCCAGAATGCTTCAAACCAAGCTATTTCTAGAGCTCTGCAAAGGGCATGGAGGTGGTTTGAGTAGCTTCTGGACTTCTATACACTGTGAGCAACTGTAGAATCCTTGGTGTTCTCTGGGGGGGGGCACAGGATAGTTCAAGTCCAAGCTACAAATATTCTCATCATTTGGTACAGTCACAAACTCTTGTTTCTGGGCAAGGAATCTTTCAGTCAGAAGTTACATAGATACATGTGTATACTGAGTATTTTCAAATGCAAAAGACTACACTTTTACTCCTCTGTTTGGGAAGAAAATAAAACTGAAGGATTTTCCTTGTTCCATTCCTCTGCTGAGTTGATTAAGTGAATCTAGGACATTCAACCACTATTCTTCATTGAGAGCTGACTGGTCTTGTAACACTTGTGTCCCATCTGGCTATTCAGAACAGTTTTCTTTCCTTCAAGGGCTGCATTCCCTCAGGAATAAACAATTGGGGCTTCTGTGACAATTCATAATGGAACACCCCATCAAAGTAACACCTCACAAAGGAAAGTGGTGCCCTGTTCCTAGTCAACTGAGGGGCATCCTCTTTGCTTTGATTTGCTTGGTTAACACCTTTTTATTACAGCTTCAGAGAGATAGCAATAGCACTTAGACTTATATACCGCTTCATAGTGCTTTTACAGCCCTCTCTAAGCAGTTTACAGAGTCAGCACATTGCCCCCAACAATCTGGGTCCTTGGAAGGATGGAAGGCTGAGTCAACCTTGATCATGGTGAGATTTGAACTGCTGAACTGCAGCTAGCAGTCAGCTGAAGTAGCCTGCAGTACTGCACTCTAACCACTGCGCCACCTCGACTCAGTGGGGCTGACCTGAACCTTTCTTTGTTACACCTCTACAAGACATATTCCCACAATTTAGGAAACCACCTGTGATCTACATACTACATATGTATGTGTGCCTCACTCTACTTCTTGTTCAATTAGAAGAGAATATAAACCTCCTTGAAAGTAGAAACTCAGGATAATTGTTTTAAAATATAGCAATTAAACATATTCACCTTTGGAATTTTGATGAAAGTTAGCTGCAGCTTCATAGCCAGTGATTTGCTAATGCTTGCTATAGTCTAGTTGTCCTTTTTGTTATAATACTCAAACTTAAGATCAGATATTTGCAGATCTTAATGATTTGTACTTAATGTTTCGGTTAAAGTCTATGTACAAGTATATTGAGGTAGGGTATATACCTACATTGCTAAGAACCTGACCTCTTTAAGGTTGCCACCGATTACAGGAAGCACTGAAGCATCTTCTCATTCACTCCAGGGTCCCAAAATTTGGAATGTCAATGACTTTAGTGTGTTTATTGGGCCATTTTGTTAACAGCAGACATACCCTTTGGAGACTAATGTCTGCCAAAACTTGAGTAAATTGCTGTCAGGGCTGATTTAGTAGTTTATTGGTAGTCTGTTTCTTCATACCAGACAATCTCTGATCAGTAGAATATAAATAGACTTTCTCATGCCATAGTAATTTTAAAGTTTATCATAAAATTCTTTTTATAAGCTGAGAACTATGGATGCTTTCAAATAAATTTATCATCAAAAATAATTTATGCAATTTCCAGAACTGAAGCTTGTCATGGGCACTTCATAGGGATGTGATCGGGGTGAAATCCAGCAGGTACTGACAGGTTCTGGAGAACCGGTAGCAGAAATTTTGAGTAGTTTGGAGAACCAGCAAATACCACCTCTGGCTGGCCCCAGAGTAGGGTGCGAATGGAGATTTTACAATATCCTTCCTCCAGTATTGGGAGGGAATGGGGATTTTGCCATATCCTTCCCCTGGAGTGGAATGGGAATGGAGATTTTGCAGTATCCTTCCCCTGCCACAACCACCAAGCCACACCCACTGAACTGGTAGTAAAAAAATTTAGATTTCACCACTGGATGCAATCATCTGATATTGGTCTTCTTGGTTCTGACAATAGTAGGAACATTCACATGTGGTTTTCATCCAGTCTTTTGGGATCAGAGGCCCCAGTTAAGATACTTTTTCTCTTACCATAAGTTTACATGCTGGTTTGTCTTAGATATAACTCCACCACCAACCCCGAAGTTAGTATTTTAATTTTTGTCAGAACTTTACATGACTATATTTATGCCTTTGTGAAATTAATACCTCTTTTACTATGGTATCAAATAATAGGATTTTGCAAGATTTTGGTTCTACTCTGTTTCACTTCTTTGTTTCTTCAAAATCAAATATTTGATGGAGAACAAGTTAAGAAACTAATGTCACCTTTAAATGCCCAACAATAATTGAGAGAAGCCAAATAATTAGAAAAGAGATTCGTGCTGGGATGGTGCTCCCAACTACTCTTCAACCATTTTTACAGAAGGGGTGACTGTAAATCCTGAAACCCAGCCTCAAGAATCAATAACAGTTCCATCTTGTCAGAATTCAGCTTCATTTTATCATAGATAGCCTTTTACAGATTGGAGACATATGACAATTCTGATGATACCTTCAGGAAATGAGATTTAAAGCGTTCACCTGCATTTTGATGACCTCTGTTGAGGAATATGCACAGAGTAACCCTTGAGTAGCAAGAGTGTGGACATGAGAAATGGCTGAGAGTGATTATGAATAAGCACTGTCGATACAGACACACTGAGTGGTGATATTCTTTTACTTTTAGGAAAAAGCAAAGCAAAGTCCAATAAACAATCCAGGTCATACACATACAGTATAAAGATAGTTAAAATGTCAATCCAGGGATATTCCAAGAACAAAGTCTTCTTACCAGTTGCTGTAGTTATATGCAATAAAACAGTTCTTTTTAGAGTTGCAAACAGGAACAAGTACAGCAGTAAAACAATCAGTAAAACAGTAGAAAACAACAAGTAGCAATGATCAAGCAGTGATCATGCAGAGAGAACAGGCAGAGAGGAGCAGAGGTAGCAATAATAATGTAAACAGACAATAAGCCATGATTCAAGCTTCCTCTTAAGTACATTGTCTCCCAGAGCTAGCCAATCAGAATACAGTATGATGCAATACAGCATTACATTCTTAAAGCTGTACATTACATTTTGACTGCAAACATGCATTGATGGTTTATATATATTGCCGACCCAACCAGTTAGGTAATAGACATTTCCTAACAACAATTATCTCCAAAGCCATAAATGATCACCTCCAACAATTTCATTAAATTCATTAAATAACATGGGATGCAAAATGGAATATTGCAAGATCACTTAAATAAAGTTCTCAAGGGGTTGAACAGATGTTTCCCAGTATAATACATATTCCTCAAATAGTGGTTCTAAACAGCAGTTCCTTCCTACAGTACAAGAGCTCCAACAAGATGCTATCATTAAGAAAATCTTAAATCATGAAAAAAATGACAGAAGTTACAAGAAAGTCAACTTTCCGTAGTCTGCTTCTCAATGCAAACAGTGGGTTGGCATCTCCATATCTAACCCATTTCCTCTAAGAGCTACAGTGCTACCACCATCTTCCCAGGCTTTGCTCAATGCCAGATACTAGATGACGTTAAAAATGGATACGTCCACTGTCAATCTTTTTTTTTTTTTTATTGAAAAAGTTTTTCGAATACAAGTTTTTCCCCCTTTTCCTCCCTTCTTCCCTAACCCCCCCTCACCACCCATCCCCCCCTGTGACTTCTTCTTCACAACAATAAACTAATTCATAATTAATTACATAATATTTTACCATACCCTTACTCACTCCTCAAAATACTGACCCTTAGCATAGTATTCTTATAACTCCGCTTTTCTCCGCTTTTCACAATCTACCCTTTTTCTCCTCCCCCAAACTTATAAAATATTATTATTATTACAACAACATAACCTTTACTTTTATATATATTAATTTAACATTTCAAAGCAGCCTTCTCCAAATTTAACATTTATTCAGTTCTATCCAATTCTTCCACTCCCCGAAATATATAACTTAAAAATCCTTTTTCTTAAACTAATCAATCACTAAACTAACCTATTTCAACCCAGTTTCCTGCAAGATTACCATGCACTACAATTCTAAATATAATCCACTGCCCACTCTGCTAAAATATACATATGTCTATATATACATTCCATTTTATAAAAAAAAGAAAAGACAATAACTTTAAATTTATAATTCATTCTTTGATGTCTTTCCACTAGATTATTAAATCCGTCATCCATAATAGGGTAACATAGCATCCTGGTGCAACAGTTTATTCAAAATCTTCAGTCATCTTCTGCCCCCATCAATAATGAATATCCTCATGTATATATAAAAGTAAAAACAACCACCCGAGTGACATTATAATTATATTCCATATAGTTGTAATTGTGGTTTTCATCAGGATTATAAATCCCCATCATCTTAGTGGGTAACAGCCAGATCTTCTGCATGCCCCAGCATGACTCTCTTGCCTTGTAACTCAAAATAGATATAATATATTTATCGGTAAAAGAAATCCAAAATAGATAGTTCAAATCCAACAGTATAAGGCTCTTTCCACATCCCAAAATCACGGCATTGCAGAGATCTGCCACTTTCCTCAAGATAGTGTTAAACAATAATTCGCCTCCAATATCTTTTCACATATTCATTTATTTTTTTTAAAATCCCTGGCTTCACTGTTGCTTGGTTTAGAAACTACTATTTCTACGAGATCTGTTTCTTTTCTTTTTCTTTTGCGGGTTGCATTTCCATCCAGATTTCCTTCCTACAAGTTGTGTATCAGCTGTTCGGTTGTCATTCTGCTTTGTAGATTGATCTTGTTGGTTTTGTTTTATTATCTCATATGTCTTTTCCATCACTTGTATATCAACTAATTGATTTGCGCACTTGTCTGTAAGTTGATAGTTCATCACATTAGAATCAGATGACACTGCTCTCAAATTTATAGACAGTCCAGCTGGGGTATCCAAAGAGTCCAAAGACAGTTTATCTACCACAGCCTCTGTAATTTGATGTTTTCCCTTTATTTCCAACTCCTTTTGCTTGTCCTGTATTATGCCTAAAGATGTTAAATTTATTTTTAAAATTTTTTGATAAAATTCTTCCGCTTTTTCGACAGTATTCAGTTGGTATCTTACTCCTTGGTATCTCAATATTAAACCAACTGGGACGTCCCACCTAAATAGAATATTCCTTTTTTTTAACTCATTCACTAGAAAACCAAATTTCTTCCTCTCCATTAACATCTTGGGCGGGAGTTCCTTAAAAATCCAAATCTTTCTTCCACGAAATTGCAAAGCAGAATCATAAGAATTCTGGACAATATTATTTCTAATTTCTTTGTCTGTAAAATAAATCACCACATCTCTAGGCAATTGCCTTTGTTTTGCCAACCAGGAGTTTATTCTATAAATTCTGTCAATCCTGCAAAACACTTCATCAGGTTGAACCTTTAAAATCCCAGCCAGAATTTCAGAGGATATCTTCCTTAAATCATCTCTGTCATCTTCCTGCAAACCTCTCAGTCTAATTGCATATTCTGTAAAATTGTATTGGATCATTAAAACTTCTCTTTCAATCCTCTGTTGTACATTTGTACATTGTACATTTTCTTCATTAACAGACTTTTGATCAGCCTCCATTTTAAGTTTGTCTTCTGAACTATTATCCTGAATGTTTACCAAATCCTTTTTAATTTTTTGGATCTTGTCATCCAAATTCTCCTCAGTTTCTTTCATTTTAGAGTTAGTATTTGCTTCCAACTGAGTCATAAAGTCTGCTAAGCCTTTAGCTACTTTTAGAATCTTTCGATCCAAAAAGCCAAACTTAGATTTCACCAATTCACCAATTTCTTTGATTTCCAACTTAAATTTTTCAAGTTGCTGATTCACAATCTCATCCCTTCTTACAATCTCCTCAAGAAGAAATTCTATTATATTAAAGTCAGGTTTCTGAGACTGGAGAGTTAAAACTTGTTGATGTAATTTATTAATGGGGGAATCCCCCCCCACTGCCTGTTTGTCTAGTTTTATAAGTCTCAGTGCCATTTTTCCACGCAGACAAAATTTACTGGAAAAGAGAGAAAAAAAAAAACTTTTTTCCAACCAAGATCAATATCAGATCCTCAAAGAGAAGGAAAAAAAAAAAAAAAAAACAGAAGTGAGAGTGAGATTTTGCCTCAGTTACAGCCAAAAATATTCATTCCGCTACTTTGTAATTGAAAACGGAAGGAGTTTCCCTTTCAGCCTCTCTTCAAGCCGCAGCAGCAATCGCCATTTTAAAAAAAAAAACTTTTTTTTCCCTTCACTTCACTTCTTAGGCAAAATAGAATAAAAAGAATACTTGCGCTTCAGGATCAGAGGTCCAACTCATATCTTCTTTAATTAATTTATTTGACAGATTTACAGGCTTGCTTTTGCCCCCTAGCTCTGCGTGTAGCAGAGATTTCCCAGAGCCCGGAGCATCGGCTGGGGATACGGGGAGTCTCTTCCGCTCCCTCCCAAAAGTAAATAAAAAACTTTTGGGATTAGGCAGAGGACTCTACCCACCCCAGCCGGCTCTATTTCCGTTTCCTAATGGAAACGGAGTTTTTTCGAGCCGCCATTCCGCTGAAAAAGGCGGCTCTTACAGGCAGTGGGTTCGACGATCCCGAAGGAGCGTCCAGCAGGGACAAGCAGCAAACCGGAAGTCCATCCACTGTCAATCTTAAACCATAGGGGTGAGGCCCCAGTGTATCTTTTGCAAAGGAACTTAAGGCTGGAATTATTTGATGCTCTTATTAGCCAAGGCATGAAAGAATCTAACACATAATTGGTGCTGTAAATAGAATCGAGAATCTTAACAGCTACCTTAGGGGACAATTAATAGAACTGATTCAAAAAGATATTATTAGATAGTGTGATAAACACCCTAGACACAACATTTCCCAAAGTGATACTGATCCTATATGAATCTGAGTGATTTCATGTCTGAAGAATTGTACAAGTTGTTCATAACATAGTTAAGGTCGGATGGTACCAAAGCATTGCTGAAAGAATTAGAGCAGTATTTCTCAATCTTGGAAGCTTGAAGATGGGTGGACATCAACTTCCAGAATCCCCCAGCCAGCGCTGTTGGCTGGGGGATTCTGGGAGTTGAAGTCCACCCATCTTCAAGCTACCAAGGTTGAGAAACACTGAATTAGAAGCTAGCTTATCTGTAAAAGAGCTCTAAAAGTTCCCTGAGATGGTTTTTTATCTACTCAATGATGGAAGAAATATGTTTTCTCCTTTCTGATTCCTATCACGCAGACCTTATTAATAAACCCACCACTGTGTCTAGCCTGATTCTGCACTACTAATGCATTATATTTACAATAATACCTCCAGTGTGCCTTGTTCCAAATGTTCCATGACCAAGCAAATTGCCTATCCTCATGTTTTGTCCACTGCCATAACGATATCCTGAAATATTATAGGCACCAACACAGCACATAGGTTGCTAAGGAGCCACTATATTAATTATTTGGGAGAATTCATTGTTCCTATTTCAACAGGTAAGTCAGTGTAATGTAATGGACTATGAGAATAACTTTGAGAAAGAGGAAGAGCTACAACCAAGGTAATGTCAGATAAGAGAAATCTCAGCCCACAAAACAAATGGAATTTGAGAAAGCGTCTCAGACATGACCCTCCCTACTTCTTTTGAGGATAAAGGCAAGGAGGGGAGAGGAACATTCAGAGTTGCAAGGTTGACGTCAAAACTTCAAAGTAGACTAGACCACTATAACTATTTTTATTATAGGATTAAAGGTAAAGGTTCCCCTCGCACATATGTGCTAGTTGTTCCCGACTCTAGGGGGCAGTGCTCATCTCCATTTCAAAGCTGAAGAGTCAGCGCTATCCGAAGATGTCTCCATGGTCATGTGGCCGGCATGTCAAAGGTGCACGGAATGGTGTTACCTTCCCACCAAAGGTGGTCCCTATTTTTTCTACTTGTATTTTTTACGTGCTTTCGAACTGCTAGGTTGGCAGAAGCTGGAACAAGTAACGGGAGCTCACTCCATTACACAGCACTAGGGAATCGAACTTCTGAACTGTCGACCTTTTGGTCGACAAGCTCAGCATCTTAACCACTGAGCCACCGTGTCCCTTTTTATTATAGGGTTACGGTAACACAATTTTGTATCTTCATGGATCTCCAAAACAATTTCATTCCATAGGAATTACAGAAATGCCATCCTGCATGTAGTTCTACAATTGCTTGTGAATTTTTTCTATTGCTACAAACAGAAATAGATTTATTTATTTATAAAATTTATAGGCCGCCCATCTTACCTCAAAGTAACTTTGAGTGGCTCATAATCATAAAATTATAGCTTTAACTTCTTCCTCTTACATACTTCCTGCTCTCTCCCCATTCTTTCACCTGCTCTGTCCTTATTTGGGGAATAAAGCTGTGTTTGGATTACACTACCTCAGAAGGCTAAGTGACCGGATATTTCTCTGCAGAGAACTTGAGAAAATATTTGCATAGAATACTAACCTCTCTTTCCGGCTAACCTGTTAGGTTTTTTTTAAAAAAATTCTGTTTGTTTATTTGGATGCTGAGAAGTACATGTAGTCCTTGACTTACAAAAATCCTTCGAAGTTTATTTATTTATTTTTATTTTATTTTATTGAATTTCTATACCGCCCTACTCCCAAAGGACTCAGGGTGGTGAACAGCCATGAAATAAAACACATACATATACAAAATTTAAAATTGAATAAAATGAATTAAATAAATTTGGCTGAATTGATACCCATAATTTAAAATACCCATATTTTAAAATACAGTAAAAATTTAAAATTTACACTTAAAAGGGAGTTACAACACCACTGAAAAAAGTGATTTATGACTGTTTTTCACACTTACGGCCATTGCAGCCTCCCATGGTCACATGATCAAAATTCAGACGCTTGGCAACTGACTCATTTTTATGACAGTTGCAGTGTCCCAGGTCATATGATCACATATTATGACCTTATGACAAAGAATCAGTGAGGAAGCCAGATTCACTTAACAACCATTTTACTAATTTAAAAACTGCAATGATTCACTCAACAATTGTCTTACTTAGAAACAGAAAATTTGGGCTCAGCTGTGATCGTAAGTCAAGGACCTATTTGTTTTTAGTATGATCCAGTTTGAATACCACAGAAACAGATTTATCTCCTAGGTTATATTTCGGAGAACTAGAGGATAAAGTTTCTTATCTGCTTCTTCAGAAAGTAGAAGTGGACTTTTAAATTAGAGATTAGATTCCAATTTAACACTATGAGAGACTTCTTAATGCTGAAAATAATCAGTGTGAAAATGGGATTATTATTAGTTGAGGGTGAGCACTGCCTTTCCTTGGAATTATTATTTTTTTTTAGCTAAAGCTAGCATATTTTATCTGTTGTTATAGATTGCTGTAACGTTTGATTTCCTGCATCAAGCTTTGGGAATTGGGAAAATCAATAATCCCAAATTGCATGACTGGATCCCAGGAACATGCTCAGACATAATGTGGTTTGTTCAACTTTGGCTAAACATGATATATGAACCCACCCATTGATGTTTCCTGCTTAGCAGTATGAGAAACTGGGACTTGTGCCATAAAACTGTCAGTAAATCTTGACTAAACACTTTGTGTTAACTAAGGGTTTTAAGCAAAACCTTGAAATATTTTGGAATTGGCAAATTGTTAAACAAAGGAGTAATTGCTGATTCACAAACCTATTGTGGATAGGGATGCTGGTGCCTTGTGAGCAGTTTTGGTCTTGAGAGGAATTTGCTTATAAGCAAACTTTCTTGAGATTGAATTGTCAGGCTGTAGTCCTATATATATTTATAATCAAATTGTCAGGCTATACACCTATGTATGTTTATAAGCAAACTCACTAGTACAGCGAGACCTACAGACCTACATTTGAGTAAACAACTATCTGATTTAAGGTAAAGATTAGATTCTGCTAGCTTTATTTCTACATGAATCATCACTACATACCCAACAGCCACCATTATCAAAGAACGTTTTATTATGCACTTTCTGTACAGCA
Source organism: Pituophis catenifer annectens (assembly GCF_029215685.1). Classification (NCBI taxonomy): domain Eukaryota; kingdom Metazoa; phylum Chordata; class Lepidosauria; order Squamata; family Colubridae; genus Pituophis; species Pituophis catenifer. The sequence goes on along the minus strand of NW_027256882.1, from coordinate 268,360,435 downwards.
TGTATCTATAGCTACAATTACAATACCTGACTGACTGACTGACTGGTAGCAAAGCAAAGAAAAAGCTCCTTAAAAAATCTTTATGCATTTTCACCGTTCAACCAGGAAAAAGATGGATTGCCATGGTAACATCATAATGGAAAATAGGGCACGTTTTTATCAATATTTGTCAGGCTTACTATATGCTGTTAGATTTTTGCTTAGAAAATTACTCTGGAAGTAGAAAGAGACCATTGCATTTTAGAGTTAGGATAATCTGATCAGTGGGTAAATTAGCATCAATGAATAAGCAAAATTGAATTGATAACCTAACTAGTTTTCCATAGAAACCTATGTCAAGATTTAATGAAAAAAAGTCAGTATGAATTTTTAGTAAGAAGTATAAATTAAATATGGAATTAATTATTCTGAATGGTCTATTAGCATAATAGCTAGACATACAACATGCAACAAAAGGACTACAAAGTTCACTGAGCAGGGAAATTGATGGGAAAATGTTAGCATTGTAAATGAAGTCATATTTAATTGCATTAATATTCACACTAGTTCTTGACATGGTTCTAATAAATTATGAATATATCAGTTGTCATTAAGGCACTTTGTCATAAATGAAATTGAAGTACTTGGTTAATTTTTTTCAGAAATACCTTGTGTATGGACTATCTACTATGAAGTTTCCCCATGTACATCAATTGTAATGAACGTGTCATTCATGACAATGGACTCTGCAACATACTGGACATTTTCTTCTTATGATTATATTTGTTTAATGTTGTAGCAACAGTTCATGAATATGAATGCAATAATTGGGACAGAGGAGATGTATAATCTGTAAAACCTATTTAAATGTGCATCAGGGGAAAATTAATGTAAAGCCTATTTAACAGATTTATATAAGCAATGCTGCATTTTGGGGAAAGTTTTTGTTTTGTAACTAGATATAACTGCAGTTAGACAAAACTGCCTGAGGACAAACAAAAGTCATTTGTTTATTCTGCACCATCCAGATGTTTGGATTACAAGTTCCTCCTCCTCCAGTTACATAGCCATGGGTGCAAAACACAGCTTCCCATACAGTACTTTATAATAAAATTTAACTGGCCTCTTTATGTAAAAAGAAATTATAGAAAGAGTAAACTGTAACTAAGATGCCTTCTATACAGCATCTAAAGTGTGTATGTTGGAATCAGGTCAATCAGTGATTTGTCTCATCATGTGAGAACCTCCAACCAATGATCCCTCTAACCAACTAGTGTGACAGCATAAAACAGCATCCAACTACGGCCACTCATCATACTGCTTGGGGCTTTATAGAGTCATTGCAGGCATCACAGTATCATCCTTCTGAACATAAATTAAAAGAAATATGACTGGTGACAAAGTAACACCATGCTCCAAAGCTGGGAGATGGGAGTTCCACCAGTGGGAATAATGTTCCACACCCAAATTCATTGGAGCACAAGATTTTGAAAACAAAACAGAAGTGAATTAAGAACAGGTAGTCCTCAACTTATAACAGTTCATTTAGTGACCATTCAAAGTTACAACAGCACTTTAAAAAGTGACTTATGACCATTTTCACACTTATGACTGTCGCAGTATCTCTGTGGCCATGTGATCAAAATTCAGATGCTTGGCAACTGTCTCATATTTATGACAGTTGCAGTGTCCCAGGGTCATGCGATCACCTTTTGAGACCTTCCAACAAGCAGTTGGGAAGCCAGATTCACTTAGCAACCATGTTACTAACTTAACAACTGCCTAAGTGATTCCCTTAACATCTGTGGCAAGAAAAGTCATAAAATGGAGTAAAAGTCTCTTAACAAATGTCTCACTTAGCAATAGAAATTTTGAGCTCAATTGTGATCATCTTTGCGGACTACCTGTATAAACCTGGAGCAGAATAAATGCCACAAGTTGTAAGAAAGATACACTAAAGTTATTCTTCCCATATGATTTTTCATTTATACTTAACCATCACCTACCAGGCCTACCAGAAGAATAAAAGCAGCTTTAATGAGGGAGAAAACTACTCTCAAGGGAAAGCTATTACATACATTCTCCTCTTAATATTTCTGTGATGAAATCTGCCTTCCAGGGGACTTTGCAATAGAGAAACAAATATCTTTGCCATGGCTCTAATATAATTTGTAATTTGCCCCAAAATGCAGTCAACATCAAATATGCTGACAGATAAAGATGGCTTATTGTCTAATGTGCATTTGAGCATTTTTGGGCTTATCATTTCATGTTGAGACTCACCATTTATTTATCGGATGAAAATAAATCACAGTTGTAGCAATGGAATCTAACAATGATTTCCATTGTTAGCTTCCATTGCTACAACTGTGATTTATTTTCAGATCCATCATCTGAAGTAACTTAGTTCCAGTTTTGCCTAGATATACCATACATATAACACTATCAAACAGTGGAAAAGAGGTTTTGATCTCCCGAAATGTTATTTTTATTGAAAATGATATGTTGAAATGCCAACGGTATGGGGCTGATATAATTCAAAGTGTTGAATTTCACTGCTTATTATTAGACATTAACTATTGATATTTCATGGTTTTAGGATACAGCAGGTCAAGAGAGATATAGGACAATTACTACAGCCTACTATCGGGGCGCTATGGGCTTCATTTTAATGTATGACATCACCAATGAAGAATCTTTCAATGCTGTACAAGACTGGTAAGTAAAATATATTTAGGAATACATTGGCAATAAAGGATAGTTGACCTGACAACCACATCTTGTAGTAGCAAATTCAAAAGTTTAATTATGCGTTTAACATTGAAAAAAATCCTTTTGTCCTGATTCTCCCAAGATTCTGTTTCACTGAGTTCTAGTTCTTTGGGAAGAGGGAAATAGCTTTTCCTTGTCCATTTTGTTTCTTTGTTTGTATCCCTCCTTTATTATTTTTACAAATAACTCAAGGTGGTGAACAGATCCAATACATCTTCCTCCTCCTGTTTTTACCACGGCAACAACCCTGTGAAGTGAGTTGGGCTAGGAGAGAATGAATGGCCTAAGGTCACCCACTAGCTTTCATGGCTAAGGCAGGACTTGAATTTAACAATCTCTGGCTTTCTAGCCGGATGCCTTAACCACTAGACCAAACTAAGTCTACACCATACTCAATTTTGTATACCTTCATCATGTCCCATCTAATTCACCTCCTTTCTAGATTAAAAAAAAACTCTAAATGTTATGTTTCCACATAGGGATGCTCTCCAACCCTTTGACCAACTTAATTGCTTCCCCTGACTTTTCTAGTGCTCTTATATTCTTTTTGAGATGTCATGCTGATGTCATGATGTCATTTAACCATTGGGCTCACAGTGCGCAAAAACCAGATATACTTATGCCATTGATTTATAGAAGGCATCATGATATTACCATCTCAGTTTCAGTCCCATTTCTTTTATGTCTAACATGCTGTTCACCTTTTTTTCTTGAATCTATACTGTATATAATGTATATACTAATGCATATACTATATATATAGTATATAATGTATATACTATAAATGAATCTATACTGTGTCAATACCTTAATTGAACTATTTACCAGTACTCCAAGATCTCTTTCTTCATAAGCCATTGATAGTTCTTCATGTACACTTTTTTTTTTAAATTATTATCCAGTTTTCTTCATTTTACATCACAGTTTCAAACTTTGCAACAGCAATATACCGGTATATATCCACTTCCATTATATATTCTATTAAGTCTCCTAATATACAGTATCGTATTCATTTTATTTTACATTTTTATAACATCCTCCCATAATATTATTTACAATAAATATTCTATCATTATCCTTACATTTATTTCTAAATTCTAGACCGTTGATCGTCTTTCATTGTTACTATTCTAATCTTTGCATCTACTCTCCAACCTATTGTACCATATGTCCCAAATTAAATAGTGTTCCATTTTTCTTTTATCTTTAATTTCCATTGTTAATGTACACTGTTATTATTATGGTAAATTACACAATTGGCCAGATGTTTAGACTGGATTTGGCATTTTTAATCCATGTATCGAGTCCTCCGCAAGGATGTGGGATAAGGCAGATGTTTGATAGTGTTGAATATATCATTGAAGGATGTAAGCTGTTCCAAGTAAAGCTACCTTCAATTGATGGTGATCTTGTTATTTCCCTCCCCTCCTTTTTTCTCCCTCCTCCCTTTTAACCCCCCCTCAAATTCATATCAATCCAGTCAATTCAGTCTTTCCTTCTTTCAACAAAAAGTCCATACGACGTTTCCAGTCTTTCAAAAGGTCTATATCATTTCTCCCCTGACCATGCTGGTCAATTTCATCATTCCTATCAATTCCATCAGTTTTATAATGCAGGCTTCCACTGTGGATATTTCATTGTTCTTCCAACTTTGTACATCTGGTACTGTAATCTTGCTGCAGTTATTATATATCATGTTAATTTCTCATATTTGTTTTCTAGTTCAAAGTGCCTAAGTCTTTGATCAAAAACATTCTGGTTTCATCATATTTTCATAAATTTGTTATATATAATTGAAGTTTTTTCTTCTTTTTTATTGTATTTCTTATAAATTATCACATAATGAAAATATTGTTTTCATTCTTGGGGGGAAATTCAGATCCTTCATATATTAAATTATAGTTTTTAAATCCCATGTCTGTATTTTAACTTTTGAAAAGTCCCATAACTATAACTTTAATTTAATTTCTTTGATTTCTTCTATTTTCTTTTCTTTTTTTAGTGTTCTGATTTGCTGCAATGCATTTATATTTGTCTGAATAATGTTGGTGTAACAGACATAAAAACATTATTCAGATGAGCATCAACACACAGCAGCAACTCAGAATATATATATATAAAAAAAAAAAAAGGAAAGAGACCATAACACATCTTTCAATAAATGGATACCAACTGATTCCTGGCAAGTTCCTAAATTAATCCCTGTAGGATTTTTGGCAAAAATTTTCAGAAGAGGTTTGCCTTTGCCTTATTCCTGCTGGGTTATTATATGATTTTCAACCTACAGCAAATATCTTTCAAGGCCAGAGATCCCACCTTCAGCTCAGCACTGTAGGATATTGTCTAGTTTAGGTACTGTAAATCCAGCTTTATTTGTCAACCTGCCAGTGATGACATTGTGGCTACCATCATTTAGAAGAAATGTTACAAAAGCAAGGTTTAAAATAGGAACTTTCTAACACAGCTCCTTCTTGTCATTCTACCTGCCAAACCATCTTCCATGTTTCAAACTTAGTTTGCGTATATATGACAATATTGTCCTTTGATTTAATAGATACCTTTTTTCTAATTTTATTAAAAGCATGTGTACCCCAGAAAACATTTCCAATGCTGGGAAAAGTGCACTCTCAGCTTTGTAACTATCATTCGGAGAACAATCTGTTCCATTAATATTTTAAGATTTACATCTTTGCTTCCCATTGATTATTTATAGAATTGAATCCAATGCTTCACCAATACAGAGCAACAAGATAGACAATCCTGGCGTACACCATGATTGTGGAAAACTTGGGGAAAACGATCATAGCACTTTGAAGACATCCTTATTTTTTCTTCTGAGATATCTTATTCAAAGAGCATGGAATCATTGTTTTAAAGGAAACCTTGGAAGGTCCAACCTAAAGGTCGGTCCAGAAAATCTAGAGCATGAGTGTCAAACTCAAGGCCCATAGGCCGGATGCGGCCCAAAACTGGCCCACGGTGCCACCCTGGAAACAGCAAAGGACCGGTCTGTGGTGCCTCTGCCAGTGAAAACAGTGTTCGGGGTGGGGGCACATGGAGCCCTCCCAGGTCCCGTTTTCAGCCACAATGGTCTCTTGCAACCTTCTGCCAGTGAAAATGCCCCCTCCCCTGAGCTCTCTTTTCTATGGCAGAGGGCTGCAAGAGGCTGTCGTGGCCAAAAATGGGCTCTGTTTTCACCGGCAGAGGGCTAGCAAAACAAACTAAAAACAAAAGGAGAAATGTTTCCCCTTTTACATTTGAGCATGCAAGAAGGAACAGGAAAGGAGGAAGGGAAAGAGGAAAGACAAAGAAAAAGAAGGGAAGATGGGAAGAGAGCAAGGAAGGAAAAATAAGGAAAGAGGGAAAGGAAGAAGAAAGGAAAACGAAGAGGAAAGGAACAAGAAGAAAAGAAAGGCAGGCAAGCAGGAAGGAAGGAGATTTTAATGAGAGTGAGGGAAGATTTGAGGGAAGTCCTGCCTTAGCACTTGGCCACCACAGGTGCCCCCGACACAAATGATGTCGAGCTGGCCATGCCCCCACTGGCCATGCCCTTCCCCCCAACTCCCTCAGGTCAAACACAACCCTGATGTGGCCCTCAATGAAATTGAGTTTGACATCCCTGATCTAGAGGCTCTGGAGTATTTCCAATAGAGGTCTGCTTGGTATCTGCCTGAAGACTTTTTGAAAGCAGGAGCCAACAGTTATACAGAATACAGAATAACAGAGTTAGAAGGGATGATCTTCTAGTATGTCTTCTAGTATGATCCTCTACCCAAGCAAGAAACCATCTACCCATCTGGACAAATGGTTATACAATCTCTTTTTAAAAATCTCTATAAAAACACCCACAACCTCTGAAACCAAGTCATTCCACTGATCAATTGTTCTCACTGTTAGGAAATTTCTCCTTAGTTCTAGGTTGGATCTCTTTGACAAATTTCCATCCATTACAACTTGTCTTATCCTCAAGTGCTTTGGAGAATAGATTATCACCCTCTTTTTTTATGAAACCCTTTCAAGTATTGGAAGACTATTATCATGTCACTCTTAATCCTTCTCTTCATTAGACTAGATATATTCAATTCCTGCAACCATTCATCATATGTTTTAGCCTCCAGTCCCCTAATCATCTTTGGTCCTCTTCTCTGCACTCTTTCTAGAGTCTCAACATCTTTTTTGCATTGTGGCGACCAAAACTGTATGCAATATTCCAAGTGTGGCCTTACCAAGGTATTATAAAGTGATATTAACATTTCATGTGATCTTGATTCTATCCCTCTGTTTATGCAGCATAACTTTATGCAACATAACTAAGTTTATGCAGAATTCAATTCAACCTTTATTGTCAAAGCACAACACATGTACAATAAGATTGGCTGAGCCTCCCTTTGTGCACCCTCCCAACATAAATACATTTCAATAACTCACAGTGAAGGAAACCAATAAACCTAACCCAATAAATCATACTAACAACACACAATCCTCTATACATATATGTGCATAACATTGCATTATGATATATTGCCCCAATATGAACATGGTGTGCTGGCCCTGCAAGTCTATCATACTGCATGCTTACAATGTTACGTATGTTCCAGGTTTGGTCTCACCAAGGCAGTATATAGTGTTACTAATACTTCACACGATTGTGATATTATTCCTCTCTTGATGCACCCTAGGATTGAATTATATGTTGATGATTCAAAAGAAGATACTTGTCCTGAAGCTTTTCCCCCAAGAATTGCCAGTCTGCTTGTTCCATCCCATTCTCATCTTTTTAAAAATGTAGGATTTTTTTTTTGTTAAAAAAAAAAAAGACATGTAGTACTGTACTAAAGTGTGCAACATTTTCATTGTGTAAGCAAGAAAATGTTTTAGAGCAAATGGGGTGGTCATTACCAGTTGTATCAATTTCCCAATACAGGTTCAGTGTTTCGATTCAAATATTTTAGCATAGTTGCTATATTTTTTCACCTATGCAAGAATGAAAATGTATGAGAGACACAATGTATACTAGGGTAAATTTCATTTCTTTTTCTTTTCTCCCATCTTTCATTTCTTTTCATTTCTTCTGCTCAATACCTCTCACTCCTTTCCTGTACTTTGCCTGAGTTGTTTATCCTGAAAGGAAAGAATGGTCATGAATGTGTGTGAAATATAAAGTAAAACAAACAAAACAAAAAGTAAAAGCAAAAATAGCATATTGGTTTCAAAGTCAAGCAATATGTGCCTTTAAAATCAACATACAGTTTTTGCCTTTCTACTCCCAAACCAGTGGTGAAATCCAAATTTTTTTTACTACCGGTTCTGTGGCCGTGGCTTGGTGGGCATGGTATGGCTTGGTGGGCGTAATGTGGCTTGGTCGGCGTGGCAGGGGAAGGATATTGCAAAATCGCCATTCCCACCCCACTCTGGGGCCAGCCAGAGCTGGTATTTGCCGGTTGTCCAAACTGCTCAAAATTTCTGCTACCGGTTCTCCAGAACTTGACAGAACCTGCTGGATTTCACCCTGCCCCAAACGATGGTTTGGCTACCAGTAGTAAAAAAAAAAGTGTATCTAGGCTGTATGATATAGGCTAAGGTTGTATCTTTTAAAGTTCTTCGTTCTGCATCCAAATTATACCTAAGCTTCAATCTTACTGTTCTGTTACTTTCTACTTAGTTTCTCATTCTCTTTACTATCTAACAAGAGGCCTATGTTATTGCAATTAAAACACCATTTGTGACATATTCTATCTTGGTTTGTAACTGTTAGCTCAAATTAGAGCAATGTGATTTTTCACCCCTTCCTCTTTTAGTAGATATGCAAAAGTGCTGGGGGGGGGGGAACCCACATGTTTTTTTAGCATTGTCTCAAGTACATTTTAAGCTTCAAACTTCCATGCTGCTGAGTTCTATATACAACGTCTGCAAGCATCATATAATTGGAACTGCTGGATTTGATTTATTTTCACTAATTGCTTTAACCAAATTCAAACATGAAATAAATGAATGCCAAGAGCCATTTCATGCTCCTCTCATGTACATTATTGAATTAGTTCTGGCGTAGATGACATGGGCAGCTGTTAACTCTTTACATGCTGCTCTACACTGCGTACATTTGCCTGTGTTCTGTATTATCTTGACAAAATTGATGCTGTTGCTTATTAACTTGGTGACTCGGCACATCTGACCCGCCTTTTCAGGAAGTTGCATACGAGATGGTCACAAGCAGGCAGGGAAGATGCTTGAAAAATCTCCCTGTACGGTTTCCAGCTTGTGAGAAAGCAATTCCTACTCATGTAGGATTCTGTTTTTCTGGATAGCCATACAGACATTTTGAAAAGAAAAATTTGAAATATTGTAGTGTTTCTAAGGGTGAATCCTGAAAAAAAAAAAGAATACTGTAGAGGCAAACAATCAGCTTCACAACTGGCTATCAGACTTTATGTAAAATAATTGTAAAATAATTTTTGAATGAAAGAACTCAAGAGTGTCTAGATTGTTTTCGGAAGGTTGAAAGTGAGATCAGTGGGCAAAAGGAGTTTAGCAAGCCAAAAACTGGTTTAAGAGAACTTACACTGGTATTTAGCATGCAATGTAAGCATTATAATACTCAGAGAAACAAATGATGGTTGGCAAGACTGATTCTGTTTTTACTCTGGAAGCTCTCTCTTACTTGCTTTGGTTTCTAACCTTCTTGTCATTTTTCCCAGACTCATAATTTAAAAAAACAACACCCCCCCGAATTAGGTAGACATTTACCAACCATATTATCATATCATGGACTGATTATATGTTTTAATCCACAGCTAACGTATACCTGTGAAGCTGTGAACATGCTGTATACTACTATTGTGTTTATCAAGCTGTTGTGCATCACAGCATAAAAGCTTGATTTCTATGCTTGGGTCAGTAAATGAACCAATGTATCTGCACTGACTGATAGGCACAAGACTTAGCAGTTCTGTTTACAATTCTAAACCACACACTAAAAATGCCCAATGGATGGAGGTCTTCTATTATTGCCTGTATGTTTTAAAAATGCAACTAGTGATGATCATCAAACAGACATTGCTTATGTCAGGGAATGGCTGTGTGCTCAGCCAACACTCAGTCAGGACACGTATGTGATCCCACATGCAAATTTGGAAAGAATGATTCTTTTCAGTTATATGTTGAGTGAAGCCTTCTCTGAAAGCTGTTTTCTTTTTTTAAACATATATTTAATTTTTATTAAAGAATAAAAATAGTACACATTTTGAAAGAGAAAAATAAGGAAAGAAAAAAATAATCAGTAAGTAAAAGAAAAAAGGGCAAAGAAACAGGCAGAGAAAAGAAAAGAAAAAATTATAAAGAAGTAGCTTTCGGTCTTCTTAACAGCAGTTACAAGTACATTTACATTTTACCCTCTTTCTCTAAGGCTACAACATAATCCCCCCCTCCAGTATAATTTACCTTTGCTAATCATTAAACTCATAAATCCAACTTCATTGCTTTCTTTTTTCAGCAAAAACGCATAAGAGATTTCCAGTCATTAATAAATTGAAAGCTGCTGTCTGAGGGAAAAAAATGCAGTCCCTTTGCTTCTAACTGTAAAGGCAAAGGACCAGGCTGTGGAGTGCTTTGTGCTGATCAAATTGGATGGCTTTACTAATAGTGGATGGCTTCCACTAGTGCAGGATTTTCTGCTGGGCGCACCAATAGTGACCAGCCTGCAGCTTTTTTTGCACCACTTGCTAAAGATTTTCCAGGATTACAGTTATTATTATTATTATTATTATTATTATTATTATTATTATTATTATTTAATCTTTAGTGAGATTCACAGCCTTTGAGGCTGGTTAATAGCTCAGCAGCTCGAGTCCTAACCAAGGACCTAGGAACTGTTAAGGTATCGTCGGAGGATGTAAGCTGTTCCAAGTAAGGTGGTTTTTTTGTAGAGTCAAAATGTTCAAGTCTGGCAAATTTAGAATTTCTAAATAGCGGGGTAGCCCTTTGGGTATTGCTCCAAGGGCTCCAATTACAATCGGGACAACACACGATTTCTTTTTCCACAGTCGCTCAACTTCAATTTGCAAGTCCCGGTACTTTGTGATTTTTTCTTGCTGCTTATCTTCAATCCATGCTATTTTCAATCCGTGCGTTCAATCCATTGTTGTTGTTGTTGTTGTTGTTGTTGTTGTTGTTGTTGTTGTTGTTGTTGTTGTTGTTAATTATTATTATTATTATTATTATTATTATTATTATTATTATTATTATTATTATTATTATTATTTTATTAATTAATTTATTATTTATTTATTGTTTATTAAACTTTTATACTGCCCTTCTCCCGAAGGACTCAGGGCAGTGTACAGCCATATTAAAACAAACAAAAACCCAAAAACTTAAAAACAATTTAAAATATATAAAAATTTGGCCCTTATGTTAAAAACATAACATACACCCAATTAAAATTCATTTTCTAAGCCAGCCTGGCCTGTTGGAACAAAAGAGTCTTAAGGGCATGGCAAAATGTACGTAAGTCGGGGATCATGCGGATCTCCGGGGGCAGTTCATTCCAGAGGGCAGGTGCCCCCACAGAGAAGGCTCTCTCCCTGGGTGTTGCCAGTTGACATTGTTTGGCTGACGGCACCCTGAGGAGTCTCTCTGTGGGAGCATATTGCCTGGTGGGAAGCTATCGGTGGCAGAAGGTGATCTCGTATATACCCAGGTCCTAAGCCATGGAGTGTTTTAAAGGTGGTAACCAACACCTTGAATCGCATCCGGAAGACCACCGGGAACCAGTGAAGCTCGCGCAGAAGAGGTGTTACATGGGTGCACCGTGTTGCCTCCATAATCACCCGCATGGCCGCATTCTGGACCAATTGGAGCCTCCGAGTGCTCTGCAAGGGGAGCCCCATGTAGAGAGCATTACAGTAGTCCAGACGTGACGTGACGTCAGTTGGGGACAATCTTACATGACCCTTTGGAGGTGGTCAGCCTGGAGTCCCTTCTGTGCACACCAAAGGTCTCCCGGGGTTGGGTTGCTTTCACATGTATTCAAGCTTGGAACTGCCTATTAAGAATAAAAGGAACCATTACAAAGTAATGCCGCCAACCATCAACTCTACAGATGGTCCAGAGGGATACCATGGTTGATGATTTTGAAGACTGTTAGGAAGGTCCAACATCACCAGGAGGGGTACAGTTCCTTCATCCTACTAATGACATCCATAAATATGATCAATGCTGCCTCTCCATCCTAGGCTAGGTCTGAATCCTGACTAAAATGGGTCCAGGTAATCTGCTTTCTCTAGGATGCTCTATTTCTATATATCAACCATAATCTGTATAATGTTCCCCAGAAAGGCTAAAGATATAGTGATAATTAGCAAAAATAGAATGGTCCACAGAGTTTCCCTTTTTAAAAATTATCTACGTCCACACATTAAACCCTAATGTGATTTGTTTCATTAACATCAGTGGTGGAATTCAAATTTTTTTACTACCGGTTCTGTGGGCGTGGAGTGGTGTGGCTTGGTGGGCGTGGCAGGGGAAGGATACTGCAAAATCCCCATTCGCTCCCCACTCCTGGGGGAAGGATATTGCAAAATCTCCATTCCCACCCCACTCTGGGGCCAGCCAGAGATGGTATTTGCCGGTTCTCTGAACTACTCAAAATTTCCACTACCTGTTCTCCAGAATCTGTCAGAACGTGCTGGATTTCAGCCCTGCTTAACATGTTGCATAATAGCCATGTGCCAACTGAAAAACATTTATTCAGTAAAGCATTGTTAATCAAATCATATTTTACCATGACTTGTAAGTCTAAGCATGGTTTTTAAACCATGTTCTTGGCTTAATATGTGAACTATGAAACAGCAAATTGTTCATTGAACCATGAGTAAACATAAGGGATGAACTCAACTACTGAATATTAATGCAAGCCATATTTTTTTATCATAGATTTTAAAAAATAGGTCAACCGCTCTTATTGTATTAACTTGGCTTGATTTTCATTTTTGTTTGAAAGGAAATAAGAAACAACAAACAAAATAAAAGAGCGTGCTGATTTTTTTTCAAGGCATCAACTAACAACTCAAAGTTTTTCATGGATTATTTGACAAGTATAAATTTGAAAACTTTCTTTAATTTATTGAAATTTAATGTATGGGCCTTGTGGTGATTATATTGGGTTTTCTTTTCTCAAACATAATTAGAATTAATATCTGTTGATTTGAAATGGTTTTGCATTTGTCCCAAGCCCAAATCAGCAGCATATTTTACCATCTTTATCAGGGGTATCAAACTCAAGTTATCATGTGCTGTATTATGACTTTTTTCTCCTTCGCTAAACCAGGCATGGGCCTGGCCAGCGCGTGACACATGCAGCCCACGGGTTGGGAGTTTGACACCCCTGAACTTTATGAAATATATGTGATATGCAGGGGTGGGCTTCAAAAATTTTAGCAAGGGGTTCTCTGCCCAGTTGCTGGGTGGGCGTGGCCATGGTGGGCATGGCCTAGTCGCCCTCCTGCACCACTGCATGGAAGGCCATTTTTGCCCTCCCCGGGCTCCGGAGGCTTTCCTAGAGCCTCTGAGAGGGCAAAAACAGCCTCCCCCAGCTCTGAAGGCCCTCTGGAGGCTGAAAACATGCCTGTTTCCAGCCTTCCAAACTTCCGGTAGGCCCATTTTTCACCCTCCCTGAGCCTCCCCAAGCACCCTGCACTTACCTGCATCCAAAACGGGCCATGTGGGGACTCCTGGGAGGGGAGGCACATGGTGGGCAGGGCCAGCCAGGATTGGGATTTGGAGGTTCTCCAAACTGCACAGAATCTTAGCTAGAGGTTCTCCTGAACCCCTGCGAACCCCCAGCAGCCCACCCCTGGTGATGTTTAAATAGATATGAAGGCACCTCAAGCCATAGTCATGCTAACCTGGAGTTATCTGTTACTAATTTCAAGAGCACATATATTCAAATAGGCACACAGAAAATGCAGGTGGATGTTTCCTGTCTCAAAATAGAACATTATGTACTGAAAACAATTGTGTCCCCCCCCCCACCCATCTGACAGAGAAATAGACAGATGGAGCTCGGTTTTGTTGAGCAACTAAAGAGGTTAAAAACCAGTCCCACATTAACTTTCATGATTCATTCTAGGCGTATTGCAAGGTCTAAAAGAGCTTCTACTGCAGCTAATTGACCATTAAATAAAGTCTGATAGTCTTTATCAACTGTTCTACCCAATTAAAGCAAAAAGATAAGATTTTAGGTTGCTGGTTTGGTTTTGTTATTTTGCATTTTGCATGCTATTAAATTGTAATTGTGGTATTCAGTGTTGCAAAAAAATATAATGAAATTTAAATTTCTGAAGTAACTATTTCCATATGAATCTTCATGGAAAAGCATTATGAGAATTTTTTATATCCATGCCAATTCCTTTCTAAATACCTGTCAGTCTATCCATGTAACATCACTAATGTGAATCTTTGCATTATGGCTTTCTAGCCTACAGTATTTTCTGAATACGAGCAACAGCTCATATTCAGGAAAAGTCTGTATAGTTAGTTCTCAACTTGTGACCATTTATTTAATAATGGTTCAAAGTTATGACAGTCTTGGCAGAAGCCACTTACAATGTGTACTCATACATACAATCATCACACCACCTCCGCAGTCATGCAATTGTAATTTGGGCACTTGGCAACTGGCTCACCTTTACAACCGGTTGCACTATTCTCCAGACACATGATCATGGCTTTTTTCCTTTTTTCCCAACTTCTGGAAAGAAATTCCATTGGGGAGGATCCATTCACTTAATCATGTGATTTATTTTAATGACCACCATAAAAATTGTTGTAAAGTTGGGACTTCCGGTTGACGCCACGGCAAGAACGGCTGGAAAATAGCAAAGCTACACAAAAACCAGCCGGCAACTGCCGTTGGGAGACCTTACAGGGTCAAAGCCACCTTGGAGGCATGGTGAAGAAAGGAGAGGCACTTCGTTGACCACAAGGAATTTGCAATTTCCTCATTGGGTCTGAAGAAAACTCTCCTGAACAACAGCAGGGATAACGGCCATTTTTGGCAAGTCACAAGCTGTGACAACCCAGACCATAAGATTTGTGCTGGAGTAGTGCATGGACAGAGCATTGAAACTAGGTGAGATAACTTCTAACTTTTATTTTAAAGACCTAACTCAAGTAAAAGAATTTTAAAAATAATCTCCAAGCATTAAGAATGTGGTGTTTAGACACTTAGAAAAGGCTAAAGAATAAAAACTAAGAGGTGAAAGAAATGCCCAATGGAAGCTATAATATAGAAAGCCTGGAAAAGAGCTAAAACTATCTGAAAGGTGATTATTGGGAGAAACTGTCTTTGTTATTTTTATTTTTAAACCCCTGGATTTATTTGACAGTCAGCTGTTTTTTGGCACACTGTTTAACATTGGAATTTGGAGCAGAAGAACCATCTACTGGAAGGAGAAGAACAGCATTATGTGAGAAATTTCAGTGAAAGTGAGATTTGTTTAATACACATAAAGGAAGAGAAAATAAACAACACCTGGAAGGCGCTTGACCTTGATTCTGTTCTAGAAGATGATTTGGATGTTTGGAAATACTTAGTGAGTCTTTTTTGAAGATTTTAAATACAAATTAAATTGCAAATAATTAAACTGTATTGAAACTGTTTATTGGATGGTGGATTTGAAAGCCTTGAGGAAACTTGCTGGACTAATTTGGATTTGGATTATTATTGTTATTTGACAGAACATCCTATGAGGCAAAAAAAGAAAGGTCATAGAAGAAAAGAGAAAAGAAGAAAAGCTAAATAAGAACTTTAAAATTTGGACAATTGAGAAGGTGAATAACTGGAAAGACTAAAGAAAATTAAAAAGACTAAAGACTAAAGAACTTTAAGGACTATAAATTTAGGGGATTTGGAAGTATAATTTTGGGATTGATTCAATTTTATTAGCAATTGGCTTTGTTGGAGTTTTTAAATATCGGGACGTTGGAACCTTAGAGATATATTGAGTAATTTTTATATCAAATTATTACAAAATGTCTCAACAAGGGATAATAGAGGCCTATGAAGAAATGTTATTGATGATCAAAAGTATTCATGAAACAATAAAGAACAATAAGGAGTTAAGGGGACTGTCTAAAGATAAAGAAGTGAGTGTAGAAGATCCTCAACAAATGTGGGGGGGGGGGAAATGAACATAATATCCAGAAGATAGATGAGAAACCAGAAGAAGTGGTGGAAGTGACAAATCAAAATCAGATGCAAGAAGATAAAGATAATGAAGAGAAATGATTAATAAGTAGGAATCCAATAGATAAGAGTTTATAGTAGAATGTGGGGGGGAATCTCTTAAAAAAAAAAAAAGAAAGGTTTATGGATGGGGGCTCAAATGATGCAGCAGAAGGAGATAAGGGGCAAGCCGAAGGGAATATTCAGTGGATATAAAAATGTTAGAAAGAGTTACAAGATTCCAAAAGAGAGAAATAAAAGGGTGAACCAAAAGTCAGTAAATGATGGAACTTCAAAAAGATTAAGAGATGATGAAAAGAAATAAAATATATTAATCGGGTGATTGTATACAAAAAAATAAAAAAAAAGTAGAAAACACAAATAAGGAAAATAGTAGTATATATACTGACAAATAATATAATTTATTATAATCAAAGCAAATTAAGGTTAGGAGGTGGACGTTTAGGATTAGGTGACCTAATTGTATTATCATTATTAACAGTGTGTAAAAAATGTATTGAAAATTAAAATTTTTAAGAATCAGGAATTGTGGGAACTTTGAGATATAATCCCGGGACTGATCAAATAATAATTGGCCTTATTAGTATTTCTAGACATTTGGGATATTGGAATTATGGTGGAATAATGAGTAATTTTTTAAAAAAATATCAAATATTAGTGATTCAGTAGGGGATAATAAATATATGGTATAAAGAAATGTTATTGATGTTTACATGAATTTAGGAAAAAAAGTGTTAAAGAATTATAAAGAGAGAATGGTATTGTTGAAGTTGGAAGATTAAGATTATATATATTTAATTGTATCACTGTTAGCATTGTGTAAAAAGGACACTGACCCAGTCAATACACTGTCCACAAAATATGTATGGTGTTAAAGGAAAACTACAAATAAAACATTTAAAAATTGTTCTAAAATTGGGTATCTTGACCTGCAACCAAATAACTTAAAATGGAAATTCCAGCCTCAATTGTGTTGTAAGTCAAGAACCATCGGGCAAGTATTATTTCCAACAGTGGTCCTAAGTACTATTTGTATCTGTTCTCTAACTCTCACCCTCAGCAACTATAAGATGTGTGGACTTCAGTCCCCAGAATTCATATAAAGAAATATTGCTTCTTCAAGTTAAATTGTTGTCATCATGAGGAGGTGGGTACACATAACAAGAAACCCAACATAATCACTGCTCATTAATAAAGGTAATTTAATGTAGTGTGCAAAATAAAAGAACAACAAAGAACAAGCATGTGATGCACATTCAGTGATTTCTCAGTGAAGTACATTCTCAGGACTGTCTTTCAAAATCAAAATATTTAAAATGGTTCCTTGGTCACCATGGAGATCCTTACTGTAGAGCTGCAATCAATCCGAATATAAATCACAAGCTGAAGTACATGCTATTGAGGTTGTGTAGAATTATTAGGAATATTTTTCATCGTTTCCTCTCTTCTTAAAGATGCATTTTTCTATTATAAAATGAAGTAGACCTCCAGAGTATGCTTAGTTCACAATTAGTTTACAATTAAATGATCAATTAGTTATACCTTAGTTCACAACTAAACGATCAATTAAAAATTATGTATGGGTTCACATATGGAGAAAAAGGTACTTTCCTTCCACAAGAAAATATCCTGCTGTAGCCAGCACATTTCAGAATGTAAAGCTTGTGGGAACAATAGCATTATTAATTTATTCCACTGTATGTTGCATCTTAATACAGAACACTAGGTGTACCAAGTTTGCTAGATGTAGAATATCCAATCACCAGGCTGATTTCAATATGGTATTTTCTGAACTGTATTTTAAAATAAAAGCAGAAAAAGAATGGAGATATCCCTTTTCAAAATCAGAATTAAGAAAAAAAAGGAGGCATTACATTCTAGAAAAAAACGGTACAGTTCTTCATTTATTTCCCTACAGTCTTTATCGAGACGAAAAACCTGAACCCCTACGAATTTGTTTGAAAATTCATGACTGACTGCTTTGTAATTTTTAAGCAACACCATCTTACAGAGAACATAAAAACTAAGTATACATAAGGAATACAGACATGCATCAATATACACATGCCATCTTTAACTCTTTTTCTTCCTCATGAGCAGACTGAAGATATGTTCGTACTTAACTCTTTTGGAGGAGAGAGTGAACCTGAATGGCAAAATCTACTCTAGCTGGGCAAATTAATTCCCAAAGCAAACATTTCAGATTTTTCCTATAGTGAAGAACTGCCTGCTAAAGATCCTGAGTAAATATTTCCTAAAATAAAGCTTGGCTTTTGTTTTAACTCTTCCTTTTTAGATAGTATACTTTTTCAGTTCAGATAAAGAAGCAACTTATTATTTACATCGGGTACCAATGCATCACAAACCAATTCTCATTTCTGGCTAAAGTGGGTAGATAGACCTTGTTCAGCCCCTGTTTTTAAAGTACTGTATTTTTTGGAGTGTAAGATGCACTGGAGTATAAAATGCACCTACCTTTTTCGGGGAGGATAAGAAAAAAAAGAAATCTCCCTCTGCCTCTGCCTCTGAGCAATTTTGCCTCATTGCTGCAAACAGCAAACAGCCTGCCTTACTTTCGTTTTCGTTTTCAGCATAGCTTGATTAGCACAAGGGAAAAAAAATCTGCTCCAGCAATTTACCTCTTTGCAGCAAGCAGCAGAGCCCTGCGCAAAACAGCTGAGAGCAAATCAGCTGAGAATCGGGAGGCTGATCCAATCAACTTGTGCTAATTAGGCTGTGCTGAAGCTGAAAGGAACAGTTTTTTCTTGCTGTTTGCTTGAAAGGAGGTAACTGCTGCAAGGCAGAGGCCAAAGGGTGGGGGCCAGTGGGTGGGCGGGGCTACATTCGGTGTATACAACGCACCTAAATTTTCACCCCTTTTTAGGGGGGGAAAAGGTGTGTCTTATACTCCGGAAAATATGGTACATTTAGTGGCAGTAAGGTACCCCAGATTCATGCCAGTTGCCAATTGCCCAAATTTTGAACACATGAACTTGGGGATACTATAATGGTCATTAAGTGAGAGAAACAGTTGTGAATCATTTTTTCAGTACTGTTGTAAGTTCAAACATTCACTAAACCATGAGTCCCCAATCTCTGGGCCGCAGCCTGTTCCTGGGTCATAGCCCATTCAGAACCAGGCTGTGCAAAGTGTTGGGTGAACGCATACAGCTCCATTTGTGCGAGTGACGGGCACTCTGCACATGCATGAAGCTCTAATTGTGTAAACAGCAGGTGTGCAAATGGAAGCTTCATGCACGTGCACAAGTGCCAACCACTCATGCAAATGAAGCTGCGCATGCAAGCGAACGTGCGCACCTGCCGCTCAGAGAATCATTACTCTCCCCCCCCCCTCGCCGGTCTGCAAAGCTGGAAAGGTTGGGGATCACTGCGCCAAACAGCCTGGACTGAGAGGGTTTTTAGATTTTGGGGGGTTTAATATAAATTATATATGTACATTTATGTATTTTATATTTTTAACTGGTTGTTTTATTGTTGTGAGCCGCCCTGAGTCCTTGGAGATAGGGTGACATATAAATTTTATTAAATAAATAAAATAAATAAATAAAATAAATATAAGCTGAGGACTACCTGTAAAGAATATTGTGATATTCTCAGTTACAGTATAGGGAATATAATGGTAAACTTGTAGTATTCCAGAGAATTTAGAACTGAGCATTTTTCCATTCTGTTGGAAGAAATATCTATCTGGTTCAGTTCCAACCTGGGAGAAAGGCACTGGAAACAAAATGGAGGCTGGAGGCTGATTGGAAAGAGGGTCCATTTATTGATGAAGTAGAAGCATATGGGTGGTTCTGGGCAGCTGACCACATGAGGCTGAGAGTGACTGGTTTTTCTACCTTCTCTTGGGCTTTGCACTTGAACTTCCTGTTCTTGTGCAAGAACATGTATTCTATTGGCTGTTGTCAAACTCCAATGGGGCCATGAGGGGTCATGTTTGTCTGAGCCAAGTTTGGTTGAAGTGTGCTGGATGATGCAATATCCTTAGGAGATGTGCAATGTAATGAGCTCTTCTACTAGATAATCCTATTATGTCTTGGAGGATCATGTCTTAATCCAATCACCCTGGAGTTGAAGGTCTTTTGTCTTATAGATAGGCTGGCCCAGTCCTCCTGGGGTTATTAAGAAAGACTTGAGGGCTGCTTTCTGTCTTTAAAAAACATGTTTCTTCTTTAGGGAAATATAATCTGACTTTTTAAATATTCCTCAAAATATTTCATTCTTCTGGGGGTGGGGGGTGGGGTTCCCACAATTCCAATAAAATCATATCTGGGGAAAGCTTTATAGTCTGATTAGTATTGACTAGGTCGTTTCATTGCTAGGTCAAACATGACTCCATTTTGAAATACTTTAGCAGCCTCTGGGAAATTTTTCATATTAATCTGTCATGGTGCAGTAACTATGATTACAAGCTACGAAAGAGTGCTTTATTTTACGTTTCTGGCTATAAAGGCTGTCCTGGAACTCAAGTAAAAAAAAAATGTAGTTTTGTAATTTTCTGCAGTCAGAATGCTTTATTGAAAGAGATCACATAAACTTTGACTGCATCATAAGGAAAGATATCAGTGCATGACTATATGTTAAATATAAATCTCTGATTAAAAGGAAGTTATGAAGTTCCATTTCTAGATGGAAGATTAAAATCAAATATATGAAAAAATAACATAAGTGCATGTCCCATCTGGCCATTTACATGCACTTATTTTGGGAGATTGTGACTTGCTGGGTCTTCATCAGAGGTGGGTTTCAGCAGATT
Source organism: Pituophis catenifer annectens (assembly GCF_029215685.1). NCBI lineage: Eukaryota > Metazoa > Chordata > Lepidosauria > Squamata > Colubridae > Pituophis > Pituophis catenifer. The sequence goes on along the minus strand of NW_027256882.1, from coordinate 268,339,664 downwards.
CTGACAAGTTCTGGAGAACCGGTAGTGGAAATTTTGAGTAGTTCAGAGAACCGGTAAATACCACCTCTGACTGGCCCCGCCCCCACCTATTCTCTGCCTCCCAAGTGCCAGCTGATCAGGAGGAAATGGGGATTTTGCAGTAACCTTCCCCTGGAGTGGGGAGGGAATGGAGATTTTACAGTATCCTTCCCCTGGAGTGGGGAGGGAATGGGGATTTTACAGTATCCTTCCCCTGCCATGCCCACCAAGCCACACCCACAGAACCAGTAGTAAAAAATTTTGAAACCCACCATGGTCTTCATATCTAAGGCATGCATGCACACATACACAATACACACCATTTTGGACACCTTTTCCCCCTCTTAGTGATGTGAGATATTTTCAGCCGTTGAGGGAAAGGATTAGGGTTACACTAACAGACAGTTTTTCTTAGGAAACTCTAGTTTCCAATATTCAGTTTGCAAACCAATCAATATTATAAGCACTGACAACCTTGAGTGGGCATTTCATAATAAATCATTTCTATACAGTTTCAGATTCCCCCTTTCCTTACTGATTTAAATAAGGTTGAATTGAGCATGTGATAGTAATCAAGAATGATTTCAGAAAATGTTCCCTAATTAACAACTGGGAAAAAAAGGCATGATTTCTTAGTAGGGGACTCGGAGGATTTTATAATTTGCAGCAACGTCTAGCACATTTTTAATTAGCATTTCCAGGTTTGCATCAGGGATAATCTGGGGGGAAAAATGCCTTTACCAAAAACATATGAACTCCCACAACTTTCTGTATCAAATTGAACTTGCAGATTTCTGAAGGACTACAGAAGTCTCACAGAGCCATTTTTGTTTTTATTTAAAGATAGCACTTAACACTTAGAGTTACAGTAGAGCATGCGCTGACTGAGAATTAAAGTCCACAAGTCGTAAAGTTGCCAAGGTTGGAGACCCCTGCTTTACAGCACTCTTTGAGCAGTTTACAATGTCAATGTCAATATATTGCCCCCAACAATCCAGGTCCTCATTTCACTGACCTCAGAAGGATGGAAGGCTGAGTCAACCTTGAGCCCGTCAGGATCGAACTCCAGGCTAACTCCAGAGTTAGCTGGCAGTACTGCATTTTAACCATTGGATTATTATTTATTATTATTATTATTATTATTATTATTATTATTATTATTATTATTATTATTATTATTATTTATTTATTTATTTATTGAATTTGTATACCGCCCTACTCCCTACTACTCAGGGCGGTGAACAGCCAGATAAAATACATATAATACAAATGTTAAAAAGCATTAAAATACAATTAAATAATTTGGCCCGGAAAACAAAATTTAAAACACCCCAAATTCTTAAGACAAATTTGAAATTTAAAATTTTTTTAAAATTTAAAAGTTTAAAAGAGAGGTTTGGCCAGGCCGGCCAGCTGAAAAAGAAATGTTTTGATGGCACGGCGAAAAGGTGCAGGTCCGGGATCCTCCGTATGTCCGGGGGGAGCTCGTTCCAGATGGCGGGTGCCCCCACAGAGAAGGCTCTCCCCCTGGGGGCCGCCAGTCGACATTGTTTGGCCGACGGCACCCTGAGGAGCCCCTCTCTATGGGAGCGTACTGGTTGGTGAGAGGCTACTGGTGGCGGAAGGCGGTCTCGTAAATACCCCGGTCCTAAGCCATGGAGCGCTCTAAAGGTGGTAACCAAAACCTTGAAGCGCACCCAGAAGACCACTGGGAGCCAGTGCAGCTCGTGCAGGAGGGGGGTCACATGGGAGCGCCCCGTCGCTCCCATAACCACCCACGCGGCCGCATTCTGGACCAGCTGGAGCCTCCTCAAGGGGAGCCCCATGTAGAGAGCATTGCAGTAGGATTACTGCAATGTAGGAATCCTGCAATGATTATTGCAGGATTACCACCAGGATTCTTTTTCTTTTATTTAGAGATAAAAGTGAAACAGAAAACAGGTATAAACATCACAATTAATGATTAATATATTTATTCAAGTGGCTTCTCTGCAAAATCTAGTGCCCATTTCTAGTTCTGATCCTTTCACAGAGATACACTTGTGATGAACAATTTTCAAATAGAGTAAATTGATGAACATACAGAATGATTAATAACTGTCATGCCTGAAAGAAAAGTTAATAAGTGTACAGTGAAAACGACAGTGTGATTCCCACAAAAGAAACATAACAAGTGGTTGCATTCATTATATAGGAGGTTAGGGATTCGTTTATTGGGTTAGGGAGTTTCTTTCTTTCACTGTGAGTTATTGATACGTATTTATGTTGGAGCGTGCACGAAGGAAGGCTCAGCCAATCTCATTGAACACGTGTTGTGCTTTGACAATAAAGGTTGAATTGAATTCAATATAGATGAATGAAATTAAATATTTCAGTGTTCAGATTTTTTTTTTCTAAATTACAGTAATAATAACTTTATTGTCATTGTACTATATACACCAGTATACCCATTCAACGAAATTCACTTAACACCCAAAGACCAGGTCCAACACACATAACAATCCCCAAACACACTCCCACCCACTACAAATTCCCTACCCCTAAATCACCCAAACATCCACACAACAGACTAAGTAATGCTGTCCATCAGCTCACTGATGGTGGCCCTTTAGTTCATTGTTGAGTGCAATTATAGCTCTGGGATAAAAACTATTCAGAAAACGTGTGGTCCCAGTTTTAATTGTTCTGTATCTTCTGCCAGAAGGCAACAGTCCAAAAAGATTGTAAGCAGGATGGGAAGAGTCTCTGAGAATGTTATGCAACTTCCTCAAACAGTGAGATTCGAAGATGTCGTCCAGGGCTGGTAGCTGGAGCCCGATGATATTCTGGGCAGTTTTAATGATTCTCTGTAGAGATTTTTTGTCTGCTACAGAGCTACAGTCTGGCTCTATAGAGCATAAATTGGTCTAGAAGGGCAACTATCAGTTAATGTCTGTAGTGTACATTGCCTTAGATCCATCAGAATAAAGCCTGGGTATTATGGCATTAGTATTTATAGAATATTTAAAGAACAACAACCAACAATCACAGCTCTTTCACAATTTATCCAAGTAGAACAATAATTATATATGATAGCAATCAGTAAAGCACAACTTCATTCTGCTGACTTGAATAGATCCTGAACATGTTGCAATACATTACTAAGAACCTAGAGCAATACCTTTGATTGACAATACTAAAATGTAAGTGCAATAAGTAGCTGAAGACAATACAGTCCTTGGATTATAATATCAGACTCTAGATCTATGATATCCTCAAATCAAAAGTGAAGGGCTGTCTTAGTAAGAACTATCTGTTGTTCTCCTGAAGAATGAGAACAGACAGTAGATATTCTTTTATGTAGAATTCCAGACGCCTGGTATCATCACCAAGGTGTTTCTAGCCTTAGTAACAGCAGCTATCTCAATAATTTCTTTGGTTCATTTTAAATCAAGAAGAGTATTGATTGATTTACTACACAAGATTATGGTCCTGACTGTAAAGTATAGGTGATAACACTGTTAAGTGCCAAGATAATACATCAGGAGGAGTCTAGCAGCTTCTTTTCTGGCTAACAATTTTTATTAAAAGGGATTAGCTTCTCTGAGCTGCAGCATATGCCTTTTAATAAAATTAATTGGTTGGAAAAGGTACCACCAGAGTTTTCCTGATTTTTTGCTTTTCACACAACTCTCCAAAATAAAGTACTAGCAGGAGAAAGTTAGAGAGAAAGCTAGGGAGTTCCAGAAAAACATCTACTTCTGCTTCATTGACTATGCTAAAGCATTTAATTGTGTGGATCACAACAAATTGTGGCAAGTTTTTAAAGAGATGGGAGTACCAGACCATCTTATTTGCCTCTTGAGAAACCTATATGCGGGTCAAGAAGCAACAGTGAGAACTGGACATAGAACCACTGATTGGTTCAAAATTGAGAAAGGAGTTCAGCAAGGCTATATACTGTCACCCTGCCTATTTAACTTATATGTAGGGACATCATGAGAAAGGCGGGACTAGATGAATCACAAGTTAGAATTAAGATTTCCAAGAGAAATATCAACAACCTCAGATATGCAAATGATACCACTCCAATGGCAGAAAGTGAAGAGGAACTAAAGAGCTCTTGATGCGGGTGAAGGAGGAGAGTGCAAAAGTTGGCTTGAAACTCAACATTAAGAAAACTAAGATAATGAATCTGGCCCTCTCAATTCCTGGCTTGATGGGGAAGAAATAGAGGTAATGACAGATTTTATTTTCCTGGGCTCCAAGATCACCGCAAATGGAGACTACACATGGGGACTGCAGCCAAGAAATTAAAAGACACTTGCTCCTGGGAAGGAAAGCTATGGCAAATCTAGACAACATACTAAAAAGCAGAGACATCACCCTGTCAACAAAAAAAGTGTATAGTCAAGGCTATGGTTTTCCCAGTTGCAAAGTATGGCTATGAAAGTTGGACCATAAGGAAGGCTGAGCACCAAAGAATTGAGGCCTCTGAACTATGGTGCCGGAGAAGACTCCTGCGAGTCCCTTGGACTGCAAGATGATCAAACCGGTCAGTCCTAGACAAGATCAACCCTGCCTGCTCTTTAGAAGGCCAGATCCTGAAGATGAAACTCAAATACTTTGGCCACCTAATGAGAAGGAAGGACTCACTGGAGAAGAGCCTAATGCTGGGAACGATTGAGGACAAAAGAAGAAGGGGACGACAGAGAAAGAGATGGCTGGATGGAGTCACTGAAGCAGTCGGTGTGAGCTTAAATGGACTTCGGGGGATGGTAGAGGACAGGAAGGCCTGGAGGAACGTTGTCCATGGGGTTGTGATGGGTCGGACATGATTTCGCAACTAACAACAACAAATGGTCTACATAGAGCCGAGGTGGCGCAATGGTTAGAGTGCAGTACTGCAGAGTACTTCAGCTGACTGCAAACTGCAGTTCAGCAGATCAAATCTGACCGGCTCAAGGTTGACTCAGCCTTCCATCCTTCTGAGGTGAGTAAAATGAGGACCTAGATTGTTGAGGGCAATATTATGCTGACTCTGTAAACCACTTAGAGAAGGCTGTAAAAGCACTATGAAGCAGTATATAAATCTAAGTGCAATTGCTGTTGCTAGAAATTAGATAGTCCAGAGCTTTACCATAAAAAAGATTAAGACTCAGATGTCTGGTCTTTCAGTGGAGCATTCAGAACATTTTCATTTTCAGATCATTGGAAAACAATCTCACAGTTTGAGCTTCAAGCTTGCTCCTCACATATCTTTTGTCAACCCTGCAGCGAACCTGGCTGGGGCCATCTTTGAGGCTTCAGGGTTGCCGATAGATGGGAGGGGGAGGGAAATAGTTAGCTGGGGTTTTGCAACCAAAACAAAAGGTTTTCCTGTGGGAGGAATCATTCCAACAGGTGGCTGGGAGAGGAGGAGCGAAGTAACCAAGCAACTGCCCAGCACCTCAATTGGACCATGTGACTCATGACTTGGGGAAGGGGAAAAACTTTCTCTTTTAATTAGGTGAAAACCACGGGAACTTTCAGAGTTGGTTTTCACCAGTTGTGCCAATATGATGTATCCAATAAATTTGTTCTTTGAGGAATCTATCTGCTTCGGAGTTCTACTTTCTATGGGTGCATGACTTGGAACGCTGACATCTTTCTTTTCCTGAATCACCTTATTGCCTCTCTTGCCTAGAAAATCTGCCTTCTATACCCAAAGAGAAAATCTTTTGAGTAGAAAGCATGGACATAATCTGTGAACAATTTATTTATATTTTGATCTCCTTCTTATATTCAGGAGGGCAGATTTCATATCTGAGCGCAGTTACGGTATTCAAGGAAGAAAATCAGATCATCAGGGAAGTTTTTGCCAATTTTCTCAGACTGAAAGCAGCCTTTCCCTAAATCTATATCTGTGTGGCTTGGAGGGGGCCATGCCTCTGGGATTTTTCATTTAGTCTAATCCATCATCACTGTGAATACCTGTCAGGTCAGAATTGCTTTCGGATGAAACATTTCTTGGCTGTTGATGGACAATTTCTTTTTCAAGACGTTGTTGTTTTTTTATCACTGATTAAAAAAAAATACATTTGGTACAAAACAATATGTGAAGCCATCATATTTTCCCCCCTGCATATATCTTATGTGGAAGTTAAGTAATTAGATAACTCCCAAGAGGGCACAAAATAATAATGAAGAGTTTGGGGTAAATGTCTTCCTTTCCATAATATGCCATCTTAAATCCTTGTAACAACCTGGGGAGAGTGGGGAGAGAGAGAGAGACCAATATTCTGCATCATATTGTTATCTGATGAAGGACTCCAAGCTTGTTTCCAAGGTAACCAATCTCATCATTTAGCAGGCGCTGCCTTGGTGTCACCTGTTTCCGATGAATTTGATTGTTTCCATTCCCAGAGTCTTGGAATTATTTTATCCTTTCCTTTATTTAAAAATATATATAAACACATTTCTCTAGATTTACCTTTGCTACTTAAAAATAAAAGCAAATGGAAAGCAAGTTAATATTTACACTATTCAGCGGCCACTAGTTTGTGATGGTAACTAACACTTAAACAAATTGCTTTTCTAGGAAAAGTGGATTAATCTTGGCACTGTTCAAGGCTCTCTACTTTCTGGCGCCTAATAGTTTCCTTTGTTCTGCATTTAAATGGCTGCTGGAGAAAACAACTCAATTTTAAAGAGAATAGTAAGATATTATCAATAAAGGATGAATGTCTATCGCAAGATGACAAAGACCAATCACACAATCTTCTTGTTATTGTTAGTTTGCTGGGGCTTGGCTGATAAAATAATGGCCAGGTATTGCTGTTCCTAACTTTTTTTTAAAAAAAAATTATATCAAATATAGGCAATCTAAGTTCTCCAGCAGCCATTTAAATGAACTCATTTCTGAAGCTCTACAGTCTTGAATGAACTCATTTTTAAAGTTCTACAGTCTTGAATGAATTCACTCTTGAATGAACAGTCTTGAATGAACTCATTTTTAAAGCTCATTTTTAAAGCTCATTTGAACTCATTTTTAAAGCTCATTTTAAATGAGCTTTAATGAACTCATTTTTAAAGCTCTACAGTCTTAACCAACCAAAACATAGTTTCTCCTTTATTTGAGATGACCAAAAAAAACTGTAGAGAAGGTCTAAAATAGCTTTAACAACAACAAAAAAGTCATTTTGTTCCTACCAAAACATGAGTTTAAAAAGGGGAATAGTCAATTTGGCCTCATCTATGCCCATTGCCATTTGGCATTACCAGCCTGCCCAATGGGGCTCTTATCCCTACTCTCAAGAACAAACACAAATAAGGAAATAAAACCAAATCTGTAAATTACAGTATGGTCTCTTAAAGTAAAAGATGAGTTCCACTGTTCCCATTTTGAACACAGCCTTATGAGACAGCTTCTATATGAACTTCCTTCAGCTACAAGCAGGCTGACACCCAGGGCTTTGTAGTGATACAAATAGAGTTATAAGGTTGGGAAGGACCTTAGTAGTCTTCTAGTAGAACTCCATGCCCAAGGCAGGAGTCTCTCTGCCATCCTGGACAAATCTTAAAATCCATCAGTGATGGAGCACACACGATTCCAGGAGGCAAGGGGTTCCATTGACTAATTGTTCTCACTGTCAAGAAATGTTTCCTTAGTTTCAGGTTGGTCTCCCTCTGACAAGCTTCTACCCATTGCTTCTTGTTCTATCCTCTGGTGCTTTGGAGAATAAATCAGTCTCTTTTTCTCTGATGGTCCTTCAAGTATTGGAAGATGGCTATCATTACCTCTACTAAGCCTTCTCTTTGTTAGGCTAAACATACCTAGTTCTCTTAGCTGTTCTTGGTGTAGTTTAGCCTCCAGTCCCCTTATCATCTTTGTTGCTCTTCTCTGCACTCTTTCTAGAGCCTCAGCATCTTTTTGGTATTGTGGTTCCTAGAACTGGACACAATATTCCAAGTGTGGTTTTATTAGTGAAATATAGAGTGAAACTATCACTTCTCATGATTTTGATGCTAGCCCTCTGTTGATGCAGCCTAGGGGAATAATCCATATGAAAAAAAATAAATCTTGGAATATAATTGATTGCAAGCTGTACAATGTGGTTGCAGAAAAGGTAAATGCAGTTGTTGGTTATATCAACATAATTTCTATCAACCAGCCATCAACATGATTTCCAAAGCATGGGAAGTGGTGTTTCCAGAATTGCATTTCAGGCCTTTACGAAAGATACGAAGAAGGGCATTTAAGATGATCCGGGCACTAGAAGCTATAAAGAGTCATTGAAACTGTTGAGTTTCTTTAGCCTCGGCAAAAGAAGACTGAGATGGAATATAGTTGTAGTTTTCAAATACCTGAAAGATTGTTTCATAGTAGAAGGTCAAAGCTGTTCTCTTTCATTCCAGAATAATGGATGTAAACTACAGAAAAACAGATTCTGATTTAATATTTTTTTTTTAAGAACCTAATTTCCTAACAGAATAGTTAATAAAGTGGAATCAATTATCCAGAGATGGTGGGTGGCCCTTGGCAATATTCCATGTTGCCAGCTGTGAGTGTAGCTATCTTTCCACACAATAACTTGACAATGGTGTGAAGCTTAATTGACCACAAACTCATTACTTCCAAATTTCCAATCAACAGCAATAGTGTAATAAAGCCTGCTTCATCATAGGGCTGAATTATTTTTTGTATGAAACAGATGGCCGCTCAATAAAATTGTGACCAGAACACATAACCTACAGATTAAACTAAGGCCACATCCATTTATTTTTACAGAACAAAACACCTGCAATGAGAAGGTTCTTAGTGCATATACTATTACCTTTTCTCTGCCAAACAAAGTATTTTGAAGGATGGTATAATTTTTTTTAAAAAATAGTCAAGGAACAGATTCTCATCCAAACGGTTTAGGTAGGAATCTTTCAATCTATCATATCTGTGTCTACAATTCAAAGTTATGAATTACCTTCATGAATGACATACCCCCCCCAAGTCTATGGAGATTCTCAGTCATCCGGGCCATGTTTCTCCCAAAGATGCTTTTTTCAGGAATCAACTGGACTTTTTTGTGTTTTCTTTGAAGATGTTTCACTTCTCATCCAAGAACCTTCTTCAGCTGTGACTGGATGGTGGGGAATGGAAGGATTTCTTCCATTCCCTCCATTCCCCACCATCCAGTCAGAGCTGAAGAAGCTTCTTGGATGAGAAGCAAAAGATTTTTAAAGAAAAAACAAGAAAGTCCAGTTTCCTCCTGAAAAAAAGCACCTTTGGTACATACTCCCAAGTCATTCATCTCTAAATAGCAAAATATTTGTTACCCAGACATAGGGTGTTGTTCATCTCATATTCCATCATCTTAACTGGCAGTTCAAAGAACCCCCTTTTTCTTAAAATTATCTTTGATTGTTCCCAATGCTGCATTCCTCTGTTTTCCACTCATTGACTGCCATATTGGGATCAAATATAGCCTATGAAAAAACTCTCTTTGATGTCAAGCAAATATAGAACTACAACTCAGATCCCAACATATATGTAGGTGTATCACAGGGAAAGTCTTCAAACCCTAGGCCAGTGATGGGAAATCTATGAAACATATGTCAGAGGTGGCATGCCATATCATTTTTGGTGAGATGCCAGGCTTCAGGAACCCTTTGGAAGTTATGCAAGAAGGCCTTGCTCTTGTGCAGTCCGAAACATCCAAAAATTGCACATTCATAGAGCCTTGGTGGCGCAGCAGATTAAAGTACTGTTAAGTAACACCAGCTGCCTGCAATTACTGCAAATTCAAATCTCACCAGGCTCAAGGTTGACTCAGCCTTCCATCCTTTCAAGGTAGGTAAAATGAGGACCCGGATTGTGGGGGCAATATGCTGACTTTGTATAAAAAAGAACACCACTAGGGGTGGGGGGGGGGAAAGCCCTACTAAGCAGGTATATACAAAAGTATGAAGGCTATTGCTTAACGCATTGTAAGCCGCTTTGAGTCTCCAGAGAAGGGCGGCATATAAATTGAACCAATACAATACAACACAATACAATGTTAAGGGGAAAAAAGATTCCCCTCAGATTCCCACCAAGGAATCTGAGTACATCTCTATAGTTGGTCCATGATGGCTGGGTGGGGGTGGGGGGCTGAAAAAACAAAACAGATCTTTTCATGGGTAACAAATGGGGCATCAGGGTGAGAATGCTTGGTGAATTTAATTTTTTTTAATTAGAGAGAGAAACCTTTTTCTAACAGTCTAGTGAAAGCTAGTCTAGTGAAGAGAAGGATGAGGGGAGACATGATACCAGTGTTCCAATACTTGAGGGGCTGCCACAGAGAGGAGGGTGTCAACCCCCAAAGCACCTGAAGGCCAGACAAGGAATAATGGATGGAAACTGATCACGGAGAGATTCAAACTGCAAATAAGGAGAAATTTTCTGACAGTGAGATCAATCAACCAATCAATCAACTTCCCTTCAGAAGTTGTGGGAGCTTCATCATGGAAGCTTTCAAGAAGAGACTGGACTGCCATCTGTCAATAATGGTATAGGATCTCTGGCTTGGGTGGGGGGTTGGACTAGAAGACCTACAAGGTGCCTTCCAACTCTATTGATCTGTTAATAAATAAACAGGGCTTCTCTCCTTTCCCTTGTTGTTTACCTCTTTCCTTTACCTCTTTTTCATTCTTTTTTGTTATGTTCTCTCTCTCTCTCTCTCTCTCTCTCTCCCTCTCTCTCTCTCTCTCTCTCTCTCTCTCTCTCTCTCTCTCTCTTTCCTTTCCATCCAGTTCAATTTCTTTCTTCTCTGATCCAATCTCCATCATGGGATTTTTGTCCCCTGTTATTTCTCCTAGATGGAGATGGGAATGCCCACATGTATACAATACATTTGTGCAGTAATGGATTTCAAATCCCGTCGCTACCAGTTTGCTCCTGGATGCATGCATGCTTGTGCGTGTGTGCAACACTTCTGTGCATGCACGGAGACATCCGAGTGGGTGGGCGGAGCCTCCCGCCACCACCACTACCGGTTCGTCCAGTCCGGGGTGAACCGGTAGCAACCCACCATTTGTGCATTTGTGTGTATGTGAATGTTTTGTATATGAGAAGAAGAATGGTCAGTACAGGTAGATGAAGGATCCATTAATTATATAAATAGGATACTTCAATTTACAGGCAATTAATTTTAATCAGTAGTGATTAATCTATTTACGTATTTATTCTGGTCATACTCTTTTTGAGAGCATGGCTTCTGGCAGGCATTTCTACTCACATGTTATGTATACAAACATGTATGTTACAGAGGAAGAGGTGTGCAGGAATGGTTTAAGTAGAACTGGCTTTCTGCTTTCACAAACAGTCATTGCCTGGGTTGTATATCTATATTTATAAGATTTTCTGCGTCACCTACATTTTCTGCATTGCATGAAAAAAGTACATCTTCCTCCCCTTTTCCTTATCACTTTCTATAGGACAATCGAGAACATCCTGTCTTATTGCATTACAGTCTGGTTTGGAAGCATTACTGCTTCAGAAAGGTGGTGCAGGAAGGCAGTGCAGAGAGTGGTGAGGATGGCAGAAAAGATTATTGGCAGTTCACTCCCTTCTATCCAGCACATAGCTTGAGCAGAGTCCGCAGGATTGTCTGGGACGCTTCACATCCTTTTCACAACCTGTTTTCCTTGCTACCCTCCGGGAGGAAGCTTCATGGTATCTGAAACAGAACATCCAGATTCAGTCATAGTTTTGTTCCATACAGTATCAACCTTGTGAATTCTCAAGCTTCCTCTTTCCGCTATGTATTCAAGATGGACTGTGATTAATATTTATATGTATTTATATGTTAGGGTGTAGGGTGTAGGTATATACCAAGGCACTTTATAATGCCTTGGTAAGGCCACACTTGGAATACTGCATTCAGTTTTGGTCACCACGATGTAAAAAAGATGTTGAGACTCTAGAAAGAGTGCAGAGAAGAGCAACAAAGATGATTAGGAGACTGGAAGCTAAAACATATGAAGAACGGTTGCAGGAACTGGGTCTGTCTAGTTTAATGAAAAGAAGGACTAGGGGAGACATGATAGCAGTGTTCCAATATCTCAGGGGCTGTCACAAAGAGGGAGTCAAGCTATTCTCCAAAGCACCTGAGGGTAGGATAAGAAGCAATGGGTGGAAACTAATCAAGGAGAGAAGCAATTTAGAACTAAGGAGAAATTTCCTGACAGTTAGAACAATTAATCAGTGGAACAATTTGCCTCCAGAAGTTGTGAATGCTCCAACACCGGAAGTTTTTAAGAAGATATTGGGTAACCATTTGTCTGAAGTGGTGTAGGGTTTCCTGCCTAAGCAGGGGGTTGGACTGGAGGACCTCCAAGGTCCCTTCCAACTCTGTTATTCTATTCTATTCTATTCTATTCTATTCTATTCTATTCTATTCTATTCTATTCTATTCTATTCTATTCTATTCTATTCTATTCTATTCTATTCACATATGTATGTATATAGGATAACTATATGTGGGTTATCTTATTGTTTCTATCTACTGTTCTCTTTGTGGGAATCATTTTAAACTCTTCTGATAAATGCAATAGATTATGTTCACTCGAAATAACTTCTGACTAGATTCTATAATTTAAACTGGCAACCCAACAGTTAGTATTGGCCAGATGTCTTTAACCCTTCCACCTGCTACCTTCCCAGCATGTTGAAGTTCAGCTCCCATATTCATAGCCCTGGAGCAGGACACAAGGTAGGGGAAGTCTTGAATAAGATATGCTTCTTAATCCCACTCTAGGATTTAGGTGTGCCCTGAAGTATCATGAAGGCATCCGATTTAAGCGACTCATAATAGGGTAACATTAGAAGTTGATATCTGAATGGCACAGCAGAATTTCTGAGGGGAAGGCAATATCTTTTGCTAGCAAAACAACTTGAGCTGTTGCTGCCCCAACACTTGGCAAGAGCCTTGAGTTTTGCTTGTGTTGGACAACAACAGCTTCAGGCTGTTGAATTTCAGTTTCAGGCTCCAACAACATACCTCTAGATTGCCAAATTTGCAATGATGCATACTGGTCTGGATTGGAATATGGCTTTCCTAGTGCCAGCTTCATTTTGACTTACAGTTGTTTTCATAAGATATGAGAACTAGTCAATTTGCATTATTTATGATTCATATTAGTAAGAATCTTTCTCATCTTGCAGCATTATTGTTGCAATTTGTTACTGACTAGTGATTATGATTATGATTATGATTATAAATATTGATTGGTGTTCCCTTACTATTTCCTCTATGTCTTTTAGGTAATTTCTAATCTGTGCAGTTTGGCCTCTTAGAATGGCCTGGCTTTTCTAATGCTTTCTTATCAAAAGCTTCATAAAGATCTACTAGGAATTTATGTTACTGATTTGATCCTTTAGTAATGAGAATTACTTGGCTCTGCTGTGAGAATTAAGTGGAAGCAATTCAGTTCTTACAGGCAAAAAAGGTTTTGTTTTCTCTGTCCACATAGCATAATGCAATTTATTTCAGAAAATAGCAAGCATAAATGTTGACAAGTGAGATGTAGCCTTTTGCAATTCTGATACTGCCTAAAGAAGTCTGCAAGGGGTGCTATCTAAGGATCAGTGGTGGGTTGCCCCCGATTCGGACCAGTTCACAAGAACCGGTAGTAAAACCGGTGGGAGACTCCCCCACTGACCCTGACGTCATCAGTAGTGATCTGCGCAGAAGCGAAACGAGCGAGCGCACACGGGCACGATACAAACTGGTAGTAAAGGTAAATAGAACCCACCCCTGCTAAGGATGCAAGTTGCCAAATTCACCGTAAAGCAATAAGTGGAATGCTGGAGATTCAAAAGACACCTCCTCGTTCCAAAATTTGATGACATTGAACAAATGTCATGGCTAATATACACATAAGTTAGAAATGGAAACTAGACACTAAAACTAAAAAAAAAAAAAAAAAGAAATGGAAACTAGAAGCTAAGAGAATCTTTGGGGAAGGAAAGTGGACAGAATGATAAAAGCAGTTGCAAAAGCAGTTTTGCAATATAAACCCTGCCCTTTTGGTCACTTGAATTGTGACATCACACAATATACAAAAGGGGTGGAGCTGGTGCCACAATGCTGCTTGCTTTGTCATTTGTTGAGATGTGTGGCTACAGCATCCATGTATGTGTGTGTTTGTATCTATGTATGTATTTTTGTATGTGTATCAGATAGGATCTGTCATGACCAAACAACTTCAGAAATACCTTTGTTGAATAGGAGAATGTTGAGCAAACACCATGAAAAATTATCCTACTGGATCATATAATTCACACAGAAAATACTATGTGGAATCACTATCCTAATTCTACTGGGACAAAGTAATACTTCAGCACCACTCTTATAAGATAGCAACCATATTCCAAATTTCTTTTCTGAATTCGTGTCCAAACCTGCATAAATCAGAACAGGTTCAACATTCTTCAGAGTCCTAGAGACTAAAGCAACCTTGATGACAGCTAAACACTAGCTATCTAAACACTAGCCAGAGGGTAGGGGGTTCATGGAGTGGTACTACAGTTTTAAGAGAGTCCAGAGTTGATCACTTAATTAAATTGACCCACAGGTAGTCTTTGCTTAACTATCACTTTTTCAGAGATTGTTTGAAGTTGGAAAGGTGCTAAATGGATGGTATTTATGCTTGTCCTTGAAGTTTTGGCCATGGTAGTGACTCTGCAAACATATGATCACAACTGGCAATTGGTAGCTTAGCAACTGGCTCGCATTTACAACAGTTGTAGGGTCCTGTGATTGCCATTTGTGACCTTCCTTACTAGCTCCCAAGCAGCAAAGTCAATGAGGAAGCCAGCAAGGTTGGTTGCAAGTCACTCTGGTAAGTTATTCCTGTTCCAACCATTTTTCCCCTTGAGGAGCTCCTGCGTGGTAAGATGAGTGCAGACCCTTGGTACACAGGCTGCCACCCACTAGGTGGCACTCACACCCCACCATCCACTGCCTGGCTTTTCTGTGCTTATGCCATTCTGCACCAACCACCTGGGCCTTCCTGCATTCATGATACACAAAAACTTCCCCTCCTGTGTCTTCCCCCGCTTTGTATCACTCACCTGCCCACTGCCATGCTTGGAAGCTGCCTAAAGAAAGGCATGCTATGACTGGAACTTGCAACTTCCTGTCAGCTTCCCCATTTGCCAATTGGAAGCTGGTGGGAATTCACAAGTCCTGGTCATGTGTGGCCCTCACTGAATGACCCATGGCAATTGCTTAACCATGACAACTGGTATCTCTGGGATTGCCATTGCTAAGCAATATGGTTACCTGACATCAAATTTTATACCCACATTGCTTAGTGTTGAGAATTCCTGTTCCAGTTACTGAAGTTAAGCAAGAATTTCATATTTTACCTATACTTCATCGGAAACAACTTATTTTATAAGTGCATGGGACAAGGAACTTCTAATTCAGTGGTGGCATTTAGCTGGTTCTGTCTGCTTCGGGCGAACCGGTAGCAGCGACTGCAATAGGCCCCGCCCACCCACCCAGATGTAATGCCGTCCTATTTAGTCACATTTTGGAGGCTGTGCACATGCACGGAAGGTGCATGCACAAGCAAAGAGCATGCGCGGAAGGCCTTAGCATGCGTGAAAGGTGGGCTCGCTCACATTTGCGAACCGGTAGGGAACGTAAGTGAATCCCACCTCTGTTCTAATTCAGGCATGTTCAACCTTTTGATTTGCCTGGGCTTCATTGAGTGAAGAGGAATTGTCTTGGGCCTTAACTATAAAATATATAATTAATTATATACTGCATATAACAAACTTCTTTTATTTTTAAATATTTTTTATAAAATCTTTTGGGACTGCATTACTAGCTGACCAAGGCCGAATGCGACCCGTGGGACGTAGTTTGGACATACCTGCACTACACCTGGTGTGTCAACTAGAGCTGGCTACTGCTATTTTCTATTTTACGTGACATTTTCAAAAGCCTTTTCTTTAGGGTTTTTTTCTGCATTCTTTTTTTTTTTTTAAAGAATCCATTGTTCCTACTGAGACAAATCAGTCCGAGCAGCCCTAAGATTGATTGCATACCGGAAGGCTGACAATAGGTAGTGTGCATGGAGCAAAGGACACAACTGATGCAATGGCACAACAAAGAATAGCAGTAAAAATTTTAAA
Source organism: Pituophis catenifer annectens (assembly GCF_029215685.1). Lineage (NCBI taxonomy): Eukaryota > Metazoa > Chordata > Lepidosauria > Squamata > Colubridae > Pituophis > Pituophis catenifer. The sequence continues at coordinate 268,323,505 of NW_027256882.1, read as the reverse complement.
AAGCTTAATGCTGTATTATAAAATATTGTTTACTGCTCCTGCACAGTGGCTTTGTAGCCAAGTCATGGTTTATTTTCAGCGCCTAACCTGCCTAGAGAGATGTCAACAGGGAAATAGATGCACATTTTAAAAAAGGGGAAAAAAAAGTAAGCTGCTCGTTTCTAATCTGCACACACTTAATTCATCCTACTTTGCATGCTGCTCCACGCCGTCTTCTTCTTGCCATATAAGGACTCTGTGGCATCTTCCCGCAGCACCCTGCCTCTCTTGAAAACAGCCCCAAATGGCTTTGTTATCTTCCATGTCTATGCTTTAGGCCCCACTCTGTCCTGGCTTCTATGTACCACAGCATTCGTTTCCTTCATTCATGCCTTCCTGCAGGTAAGTCAAATTCAGGTTCTTAACTTCTTTCTGCATCTCCCGAGAGGATTCTCTTTATTTGATGCCCCTTCTATTGTTGCTGTCTCACACCCTCCTCCTCCCCCCCCCAACATTCCCCAGACAAATAAAAGGAAGAAAATGAACAAACAATTCTGTTTGGAGATTTTTTTTTTTTTTAAATGTGATACATTTAATGGCAAAACAAAGCAAACATGTTGATTGGAATTCTGTTTAAAATATTTTGCATACAGAATCCCGAAGAGAATCCTCCGTGCCTTCTCTATTTTCCTTAGCACGTTCTTGGAATTCGCAGCAGAATGTTGTATGCAATATTTTTACTGTTAAAAGGAAGCAATATATTTGTTGCCGTTTGCATTATGATTCCAGCTGTAGCTGGACTCTGAGTATAACTCCATACATGGTTCAGTCATTGGGTACGTAGCATACAGTAAGGGCAGGGATGATTCGTGGTACTTCCTGTGTTAACTTCCTTCGGAGTATGCCATTTCTGTATAGGTTTTACCTGTGTTTATTTTACCTTTACCTTTCCATTTTTTATATTGAGTTGTATACTAGATTTGGGTCACAGAAACAGAAGCAAAACAAAAAGAACACTCCTGGTGAAAATAGCATTGTGCTGCTATCTCTGTTGAGGATTAATTTGAGTAAGCAGCTTTGTTGATGTCGTGGTGTTAGGTCTTTTGCTCTACTATTTAGAATTGTCAGGTCTACAGATTCTGAATCCAGAGGTGGCATCTGGGAATGGAAGATGGGAATGCCACTGTGATTTAAAAATCAAAAGCACTCAGAGTGATGTGCAGTTTAACTCTCCTTTTTCGCCTCCTTTTGTATTAAAAGGGATACTTCTTCCGCATACCTGAGTATTCACCTGTTGGTCATTCAATCTATTGACCTTAAAGAGAAACAAAATAAAGTATATGAAAGAACTAATACTGAAAAAAAAAGGAGGCCATTAAAAAAAAAGAGGAGAAGGGAAATGGGACATTGAGCCTTGGGATAAAATAATGTTCACATCTTTATTTTCTGATTTCTTGCCCCAAGATTAAATTATTTTCCATAAGTCCTCAAAAAAATTAATATTCGAGCTATGTGCAAATGTTGAGTGAATACGGTTTAGCCTGGATTGTATTTAGTTTGCCATGGCTATTTAGAAAGCTTTATAGCCGGGTTTCCAGGACTTATCCTTTCATACACAGTAACATCTTGATGTATGTGTGAAATGTTGATATGATAGTGTCAGTAGTGCACAAATGGGTACACATCTGAAAGAAAAGCTTGTGGGGGCAATAAGCTGACTTTGTATAAATATACAAAAGTATGAAGGCTATTGCTTAACGCACTGTAAGCCACCCTGAGTCTCCGGAGAAGGGCGGCATATAAATCAAATTTAAAAAAAAAAATAATAAAAAAAAAAGCTGCATCTCTCCTGCTTTTCCTGGCCTCTTGGCTCATTATAAAGTTTTATTCAGGATTGGTTTTACCATGTTGTTGTTAGTTGCGATGTCGTATCTGACTCATCGCGACCCCATGGGCAATGTTCCTCCAGGCCTTCCTGTCCTCTACCATCCTCTGGAGTCCATTTAAGCTCATGCCTCCTGCTTCAGTAACTCCATCCAGCCACCTCATTCTCTGTCGTCCCGTTCTTCTTTTGCCCTCAGTCTTTCCCAGCATTAGGCTCTTCTGCAGTGAGTCCTTCCTTCTCATTAAGTGGCCAAAGTATTTGAGTTTCATCTTCAGGATCTGGCCTTCTAAAGTGCAGTCAGGATATTATTATTTTACTGAGATTTACTAGGTGGTGTAAAATTTCAAGGTGGTGTAAGTGGAGGGAAAATGGGAGGGGAAGACTCCAGAAGGACCCAGAGTGTGGAAATGTGTTATGGTTCTGGTGTGTATGTATTTTGTCTGCTTTAGATGCACAGAAATGGTGGAGTGCCATGTTGGAGGGAAGAGACCACAAAAGATATAACAGACAGACAGGAGAGTTGGTGAATGGGCATAAGAGAACAATGTTGAACCATTATGCCATTTTTACATAATTGTACTTTGTATTTTGGGATAATAGTTTGTTTGTTTATTTATTTATTTATTTATTTATTTATTTATTTATTTATTTATTTATTTATTTATTTGTTCGATTTATATGCCGCCCTTTTCTGGAGACTCAGGGCGGCTTACAATGTGCTAAGCAATAGCCTTCATACTTTTGTTTATACCTGCTTAGTAGGGCTTTCGGGGGGCCCCAAGCTGTGTTCTTTTTTATACAAAGTCAGCTTATTGCCCCCGCATTTTACCTACCTTGAAAGGATGGAAGGCTGAGTCAACCTTGAGCCTGGTGAGATTTGAACTTGCAGTAATTGCAGGCAGCTGGTGTTACTTAACAGTGCTTTAGTCTGCTGCGCCACCAGGGCTCTTTAGTAGGTTTTTCTTACACAATCAAGAATAGTGCAGGTGTAATCACTGTATTCTATTACCTTTACATGCAACATATACAGCATTTACCTAATCAACCAAGATTTTTCATATAACTGAATGTGGTGGATGAGTGTCCATTTGTAAGCAAACATAAGTTTCCACAAAATGTCTACTGAATTCTGGATCTTTAATTAGTATTGTATTTAATTTCACTATCTCATGACAACTTCTGTGCCTAATTTGTCAGTACTATAGAGATAATACTATTAGTAAGTATTATCTATAGAGATAATACTTACTATAAAGACAGCATTTCAAAGTAGACTAAGAAAGAAGCAAAGTTTTTGAAGGCAAACCTAGACATTACGTGCAGGGTACTGAAACATTACTCTTTTTGTGATGTCAAATAAGGTTTTAAAATGTTTCTTTGGGAACTCTTTGACAAGATCCAGAAAATAAATTATGCTGAAGCCGCAGACAGCAGAACTAATTGGAGACAAACACTGCTTAGTGTTTGTCTCTTTCAGGTCAAAATTCTACTGAATAATTACATTGGTGGGGAAGGAAGAAAGGAAGGAAGGAAGGAAGGAAGGAAGGAAGGAAGGAAGGAAGGAAGGAAGGAAGGAAGGAAGGTGAAGATCAATATTTGCCAATCATTTCCACCAAAGAAGGTCGTGGGAGAAAATTGGCATATGTGTCATTGATCCTAAATGCATATTTGGCCGTTTATAAAACCATGTTCAGACAGTTAAATTTATATGCAGAATATTAAAACTGAACTGGAAATATAATAAATTATTTTTTGTAGGTTTTTTTAGGTTTTTATTAAGTTACATAGTTATACAATTCAACAGTTTTCGTTCAGGCTGCAGTTTTTGCATTTACACAAATTTATATACATGGTGTCTCTTAGATTACTTAATTGATTTAATATTTACACTCTCCTTTTACTTTTTGCGTTTACCTTCCAACCACTTATACCACATTTCCCACACCGTGTAAAATTCTGAATTCTCTTTCTCGTTTATTACGTGAGTTAATTTACACATCTCTGCGCATTCTAATATTTTTCCAATTATGTGCTCCTCCGGTGGCTGTCCTTTCTCTTTCCAGTGCTTTGCATACATTATTCTAGCAGCTGTGATAATGTGCATGATTAGATATTTCTTTTCCTTCCAGTAGGTCCTTTTTGGTATTCCCAGGAGAAAAGTTTCTGGTTCCAAATCAACTGTTTCTTCTATTATTTCTTGAGTCCATCTTCGTATCTTTTTCCAGTATTTCGTCGCTTCGGGGCATGACCACCACATGTGGTAGAAGGAACTTTGGTAATGGCCACATTTCCAACACTTTGGACTCGCGTTTGGATAGATTTTCACTATTCTGGTGGGAGCTAAATGCCATCTATATATCATCTTATACTGGTTCTCTTTATATGCTACCGCTCTTGTCTATTTAAGATTGCAATTCCAAATTGTTTCCCAATCATCTAAATTTATACTACATCCAATGTTTTTTTCCCATGCGATCATCTGTTTTTTGACTACCTCCTCTTCCCTTTGATATTCGAGCAGATACGTGGCTAGTATCTGCTAGTATAATTTGGCTAGTAATTTGTTTTCTGTACCCATCCAAATCTTATCTAATCCGTTAGTTCCTAGTTTTATGCCAAATTCCTTCTTGTCTTTCTGGTATCTCAACTTAATTAGTAAATAAGGCCACCAATCAATATGAATACCTTGCTCCTTCAAGGCTTCATTTGTTTTAAGATTCCCGCCACTATCAAGGATATCTTCATATCTGAACATTTTTTCCCCTTCCTAACATATTGGGATATATCATGGCCTCCATTATGGATATCGATTTTGGGACCTTCGTGTAATGCGCTTGTCTGATTTCTTTCCAGGTCTGCATTAGTGCATCTCTTGTTTTATGCCTGTGGAAATATGTCCTTGTCCTTTGGCTTTTATCCCATAAATGGGCGTGCCAGCCTCTCTGCAGATCATGTCCTTCTAGTGTCAGGATTCTTTTATTTTCTAAGGTGGCCCATTCCCTTAACCATACCAAGTTTGCTGCTTTATGATACACTTCCCATGCTGGGAGTCCAAAGCCACCCCTATTCCTTTTATCCTGTAATGTTTGTAAGGCAATCCTTGGTTTTTTCCCTCCCCAAATGAATTTCCTGGTGATGCTATTCAATTCTAAGAAAAAAATTTTATCTAGGTAGACTGCTATGGTTTGGAACAGATATAATAGTTTAGGCAGGATGCTCATCTTTATTATTATATTTTCAGCCTCAGGAAATATAATAAATTAAATACATTAAAACTTCACATTTTATTGTATTTACAAGTGACTCCAGAGACTCCTAGAGAGGCTCCTACAGACTCCTAGAGAGGTTCTGGAGGCTGGGGACAGCAAAAAATGTCACTTCCTGTCCCACCGAGAGTTGGGAAATGGGCCCTTTCAGCCTCCGTAGGGCCTCCAAGGGAGTGGGAAAGGCTGTTTTCGCCCTTCCCAGATGCATAGAGAGGATCTGGAACCAGGTAAGAAAGAAAAACGGGCCTACCAAGCGATCATGTGCCAGGAGCAGAGGCGGGTGGGGTTGCATGTGCATGCATGTGGGCACGTGCGCGTGAGCCCCTCCCCCGCCCCCTCTCCTGGCACGCGATGGCAAAAAGGTTAGCCATCACTGCCCTATACCAATCTCTTCTTAAATACCTCCAGTGTTGGAGCATCCACAACTTCTGAAGGCAAGCTGTTCCACTGAGTAATTCTCTCCATCAGGAAATTTCTCTTTAGTTCTAAGTTGGTTCTTTCTTTGATAAGTTTCCATTGTTACTTCTTGTCTTGCCCTCAAGTGCTTTGGAGAATAGATTGTCCCTCTCTTCTTTGTGACAGCCTTTCAAATATTGGAAGACTGCTATCATGTCAACCCTAGCCTTTCTCTTTGGTAGATTTAATATATCTGGTTCCTGCAACATTGCATTATATGTTTTTGCCTCCAGACCCTTAATCATCATTGTTGCTCTTCTCTACAATCCATGAACCAAAAAATTCACAGCTGGACATACCATACACCATTGTACCTGAATACAAAATCTCTATTAACATGGTGGCAAACTTTAGACCATTTTCATGTGTGTGTCCTCGTGCCCACCCCCACCCCCCACCCTTATGACACTGGACAGAATAACTAGAATATGAGCTTACAATTGTACATATATTAGGAAATACTGTTTGGCTTTGCTAACCGGGGTATGCATTTGTTTATATTTATGGCAAGAAAAAAAGTTATGTAGATGGGAAGAATGGAAGAGTTACCAAGTACATTTCCCAAACATAGATATGATTGGAAATACAGTTATGTGCTGAAATTGAAATTTTTCAATTCAGATATTGAAAAGGTATAATAATTACCATATTTTTCAGAGTATAAGACGCACTGGAGTATAAGACGCACCTTAGTTTTTAGGGAGGAAAATTTAAAAAAAACTGATTGGTGAGTGGATCGCCTCCCAGAATACCCCCATTCAGCTGTTCCCAGAGGTGAATTTTAGCAACAGGTTCGTTGGTTGTGAGCTCTGTGCCTTGCTTTTTTTTCTGCCTCTGAAACATCTGAAACTCCATTTCAGGGGGAAAAAAAAATTCTGCCTCTGAAAGCCTCCGAAACAGAACTTCAGAAAAAAAACTCTGTTTGGATGCTTTTTTTCTGAAGCTTCTTTCAGAGACTTTTATTCTGAAGGACTATCTATACTCTGTTCAATCTCCTTTCTTTGGTATTGGTATATAGATTAACTTCTTCCCATCTGTTGGTTATTGTGTCATTCTCCAGATTTGTTAGCATAGTTTGGTTAGAATCTTTACTGATTCTTCTTTTGTTGCTTGCCATATTATTTTAGATAAAAGCCTTTCAGAAGCTTTTTTTCTGAAGCTCTGTTGGGAGGCTTTTTTTTCTGAAGCTTTTTTTCTGAAGCTTCTTTCAGAGGCTTCTTTCAGCCTCTGAAATCTCCGTTTGCGAGGCTGGGCGGGGCTACATTCAGAGTATAAAATGCACATTTTCACCTTCTTTTTTGAGAGAAAAAGTTGCATCTTATACTCTGAAAAATACAGTAGTAAAAAGCACATTGTTTTAGGGAAAATAACTTGCAAAAATCTGCATACAGTATAGAAAAAAAAATAAAAGCAACATATTCCAATAAAGCTATTGTAAAGGATTTCAATTTAAAAAAATTAAAGGGGGAAGGAAGGCACTTCATTTAGAACCAGAGGTTAGAGATTGTGTCCCTGCAATGTCCGAAATTCTTTCTGACCTGAACACTGCTCCATTACTGTAGTAATCTGGCATTGATATGGCACTCACAGGGCTAGAGGGAGGCAGAAAAACAATGAAGGTCCCTAGCTATTGATTGTGGTTGGCCAGTTGTTGGTTTAAATATTTATGAATGAATGAATGAATGAATGAATGAATGAATGAATGAACGAATCTGTATGAAAAATTTAACCCAGTACTTGAGAATTCTGTCTAAATACTCAAGTCCAACCCCCTATCTCTGAGCAACCCGCTCTCCCTCAGTGTTGGTAGAGGCAGAAATGTTTTGCAAAAATGGAGAAAGGACTTTTGCCAGTCACTAACTATTTTATTACCAGCTTGTGTGACATAGCACAAACATCTCAGAGTCCTGTTGGATTGGAAAGGCATATAACTCCAGTAAATACATGAAATAAATTTTTCAGCACAGTTGGCTAAAGTTATGCACATATATTTAGAGATGGCTCAGGATTCGTTTTAGCAGGATGCCCATCTTCGAACTGATCCGCAGAAATTTACCCAAGTTTACGCGTACAAGAATCTGTTCTTCATAAAATGTACTTTTCATATTCAATGGATCTGTTCATAATAACATGTCTTCATCTGGTAAAAGTTCTGCATGTGACCTAGTATAAACAGAACTAATTTGAAACAGGAGATGTCCTAATCTAATTTTCTTGGAACATCACCTCATGCTGAAAACAAACACTTCCAAAAACCCACACACAATTTCCAAAGAAACAAGGGGAGATGTTTTATATGGTATTATTGCACACAATTTAATTTTGATTTTTTTAAATTTTGAATGTTCACTCCAGATAAGGAACATTTGTACATTAGAATCACAAAGAAAATCAAGAGCACTGAACAATCCAAAAATTACAAACCAGCCAGTAATATAGAAACTAATATTCTGAACAAATCTATTCCTCTGGTTTCTCAGAAAATTAGATCATCTCTGCAAAATATTTCTATTTTACCCCATTCTTATATATTTAGAAAGTTTTTATGGAAGTTTTGAAGTTAGTTTGTAATAAACAGGCAGAGGAGGCAGTGATATGTTATTCTTTTCCTTTTCTATTACACTTCTTTCCATTTCTTTGCAGTGTCTCTGATTACATATATTCCTCATTTGAAAAAGGGCCATATGATTTCATAATGAAATCCCTTAGAATAAACCCTTAGAATTTAATCATAACATAGGAAACCAGAGCAGTTGAAGACTTTTGAAAGATGATTATACAGTGAAAGACTGGACACTCAACCTTCCCTGCTACATCCAGTCATGATAGCATTTCAGTTATTTATTTATTTATTTATTGGTTCGATTTATATGCCGCCCTTCTCCGGAGACTCAGGGCGGCTTACAATGCATTAAGCAATAGCCTTCATACTTTTGTATATACCTACTTAGTAGGGCTTTCGGCCCCCCCCAAGCGGTGTTCTTTTTTATACAAAGTCAGCTTATTGCCCCCACAATCCGGGTCCTCATTTACCTACCTCGGAAGGATGGAAGGCTGAGTCAACCTTGAACCTGGTGAGATTTTAAATTAAATTTATATGCTGCCCTGAGTCTTCGGAGAGCCTTGGTAGTACAGTGGTTTAATGCACCCTGTTATTAACACAGCTGCCTGCAATTTCTGCAGGTTCGAATCTTACCAGGCTCAAGGTTGACTCAGCCTTCCATCCTTTCTAAGGTAGGTTAAATGAGGACCCAGTTTGTGGGGGCAATAAGCTGACTTTGTATAAATATACAAAAGTATGAAGGCTATTGCTTAACGCATTGTAAGCCGCCCTGAGTCTCCAGAGAAGGGCGGCATATAAATCAAATTTTAAAAAAAATTAATTAAATTAAATTAAATTTGAACTCGCAGTAATTGCAGGCAGGTGGCAGCACTTTAGTCCGCTGCTCCACCAAGGCTTCTTTGAAAAATAATCCAAAATCAATGCACATTTTTTCCATGAGGTTGAATGAGATAATTTGAGAAAAGAACTGAAGGAATATTTGATACAATACAGTAATAAGCCACCAGAAAAGTTTGTAAAATTAACACTGATAATATTTTTATCTATATGTAGGCTTACTACTCATAGAGTTTAGTATTAATCCATTTGTAACCCTGCTGTTGATAAAAGAAGCTCGAGACTGTGATGTGGGCCATCTAAACCAGGGTGGAACAGTTCAGACAATGGGAATGTAGCTTAACCTCCCAACCTTCCAGAGAGCTAAAGAGGTTATATGCAGAGGTGGTATTCAGCCGGTTCAGACTGGTTCGCCCAAACCAGGGGTCAGCAACCTGTGGCTCTGGAGCCGCATGTGGCTCTTTCACCCCTCTGCTGCGGCTCTCTGTCACTCAAAATATGTGTCACAACCGCCAATGTGCGACACGTGATTTATTGAGCTTTTCAACCCTGGTAATCCAACCATGGATAAATTGAAGAAAAGTTTCAGAAGAAAACAGAACGTTTAATTCAACTACATATGCTAGTTTTGTGGCTGCTCAAGAAATAGTCAGGCACGGGAAGGGTTTTGTGGCTCCCGGTGTTTTCTTTTCTGTGGGAAATGGATCCAAATGGCTCTTTGAGTGTTTAAGGTTGCAGACCCCTGGCCCAAACCAGTAGTGGAAATCACGGGTGGGCCTGCCCACCCACCCTGGCTCTTTGTCATCCTATTTAGGCATGTTTTTGAGGCCAGGCGCATGCGTGGAAGGCACAGGCACATTTGCGAACTGGTAGGGAAAGTAAATGAATACCACCCCTGCTTATATGGCGATATGGTGACAATCTTAGCAGAGACAAAAATAACATTTTGGGACCAGATTGTTAGCTTTTGTTAGGAATGAGAATAGGAGACACCTGGGAAGCAAATCCCTGCTGAACTTTGGCCATTTTGCATTATATGTTGCTCATAAAATTTTTGTATTAAAAAAAGTTTTTATTTTTTATAAACAAACAAACATACAATTCTTAATCAATCATACAGTGTATCATCTGAGTACATCTTTTGTATCTTCTTGTTATTCCGCTATATCTTAATTTTATCATTTCATTTATTGTAACATTCCCCCCAAATTTCTTACTTTTCTATTAATACATTTATCTATCTTTTTATTTTAGTAAAAAAGTTTTTTCAACAACAATTTTATCCTCAACCATCCTTCAACCCCCCCCCTCCCCACTCCCCCCCCACGACTTCCCAGAGCAAAAACAGGGTATAACATTTAACAAACATAAGCTAAAATAAACTAACTTACTACAAGATTCAAAACTCCCTCACACTCTTTAACTCCCCTTTTAAAGATTATTCATCAACCTTCCTTTTATAAATTCTCTTATCACATTTCACATTTGTTACTAAGATCCTTTCCATACCTTCTTATCAATAAGACATTCTACAAAATACAAGTTTCAACACTTTTTTAAAAAAAACTATTAATTAAATTTTAAGTTAACCATTTTAATATTTCAATAAGTTTTAGAAAGCTATCCAATTTAATTAAGCCTTTTTACTTCAATGAGACAGTAAACTTTTCAGATTTATTACTAAAATCCTCCTCAAAAGAAATTAATCTTCTCTTATCACATTTTACAATTGTTGCTAGGATTGTTGCTCATAAAATTTTTGGATGACGTAAAACTGGGGAGGAGGGATTGCTAACACCTGGAAGGCAGACTCCAAGACGTTAAAAGATCTTGATAGAGTTGGACATTCAATTAAATTCAGGAGTGAAAAATGGAAGGTTTAGCACTCTAGAATAACTAGATGCACAGAGGCAAGGTAAGCTGTACTTGGTTTAGCAATAGCACTTCTGAGAGAGATGTGGATATCTTGGTAGACCACTGACTAAGCATGAGCAAGCAACGTGTTGCAGCAGCCAAAGGATTGGCTGCATTAATAAAGTCATGGTGTCATGGTCACAGAGACTGATAATAGCAATCATATCAGGTAAGGAGTTTGGAGACTAAATCCTTTGAAAAACAATTAAAGGAACTGGGTACATTTCACCTAAAGGAAAGAAAGATATGGAGACTACTTGATAGCAATCTTCTAATACTTTAAGGACTGTGATAGGGTAGAAGGTATAGATTTATTTCCCATAGCATCTGAGGTTAAGAAAAGTCTCAGTGGGTGGGAGCTTCACACAGGGAGATCCAAACTCATAATAAGAAGGAATGGCATGGACCTGAGAACTATTATGCAGTAGAAGAACCTGCCTCCTGGAATTGTGTGTGCTCCATCATTGGGGGTTTTCAAAAACAGTTTGGAGAGACATTTGCCTGGGATAGTATGTGCAGGGATGGGCTGCTGGGGGTTCTCAGGGGTTTGGGAGAACCTCTAGCTAAGATTCTGTGCAGTTCGGAGAACCCCCAAATCCCACTCCTGGCTGGCCCCACCCACCCCACCCCACCCCTCCCAGGAGTCCCCACGCGGCCCGTTTTGGATGCAGGTAAGTGCAGGGCAAGTGCAGAGGCTCGAGGAGGGCAAAAAATGGGCCTACTGGAAATTTGAGAAGGCCTCCAGAGCCTGGGGAGGCCATTTTCGCCCTCCTGGAGGCTCGAAGAAAACTTCTGAAGCCTGGGGAGGGCAAAAACACTCCCCCCTCGCCATGTTGCAGGAGGCTGACTAGGTCACCCCCACCATGGCCCTGCCCACCCAGCAACCGGGCAGAGAACTAAAATTTTTGAAGCCTACTCCTGAGTATGCAGATTCCTGTCCAGGGCTTAGACAATGTGATAAAATGGCTGTACCTAGTTGCTCAAATCTTCAAAACAAATGCAATGTATTGATTATGAATGAAAGATGGAAGTTTTCAGACTGGCATAAATGACTAAGATAAGCCTCAGCTACAGATAATTTTTTTTTTTTAATAAAAAAGTTTTTATTTTCTGATCAAACAAGTATACAATATAAACAATCATTCAAACTATCATCAGAAAAAAAAAAATCAATTTGGTAAACTCAATCTTCAACCCCTCCTCACCACCCCCCACCCCCGACTTCCCAGAACAAAAACAGGGCATAGATTTCACCAAACATTCGCTAAAATAAACTAGCTAACTGCAAGATTTAATAACTCCCAAGACCCCTTAACTCCCCTTTTACAATTTCATCAACCTCCCTTTATATAAACACAAAGTAACATGTAATCCAATAACTCTAAGAATTTTAAAACCATTAACAAATCTTAAACATTCAAACCTAAAAACATTTTTCCCCCTCCTACTTTTCTCAAAGTTCAGATATTTTGAAATCTCATAACAAAAAATAAACCTTAGATATTCACTAATTAAATTTCTACATTTTTATAATTAACCATTAGTACATTAACTAGAAAACCAAAAAAGATTAATCAACCATTAATACATCATATTTAAAAATCAATATTCAACTTTATACTTTTTCCCCCTCAGTAGTTATAACACCTAAAACATAATCAATTTTAACCATGAGTAGAACAACTGCAAAGCCAAAAAAAAAAAAAATTAATCTTCCATTCTTGCTTTCTTATTTTGAAATCTCATAACAAAAAATAAACCTTAGATATTCACTAATTAAATTTCTACATTTTTTAAGTTTCTAAATTTCCCCCCTTCATTATTCCTCCCTCCAACTTTTAAAATTTGAAAGATAATCAACAACATAATTAACCATTAATACATAAACTAGAAAACCAAAAAGGATTAATCAACCATTAGTACATCATATTTAAAAATCAATATTTAACTTTATACTTTTTCCCCCTCAGTAGTTATAATACCTACAACATAATCATTTTTAACCATAAGTAGAACAACTACAAAGCCAAAAGAAAAGGTTAATCTTCCATTCTTGCTTTCTTTTTATATTTTTTCCAATCTTTCTGCATCCCTCCTACTTCTATTTTGAGGAGGTTTTTCATTTTAATTTGAGGTTGATATAACTGCAAAGATTGTCCCCTTTTTAAGAAAGTTTCCTCTGATTTAGAGCCCCCAAATCGCCTCTTCATGCTTATATAAATCAGTTCATTCCTTCGTCTGTAAAACCAAAGTTTATCAAGAGTTTGTGAGGAAAAGTTCAATTGTTTCTTTTCTATTAAATGTATAGATGCCACTGACAAGTCTCCTTCATCTTCTGAAACTTCGAAAGTCTGGTCATTTACTACTTTTTTCCAAACCAAGTCATAATTTTGAAAGATTCTATCAATTTTTCCGAAAAGAGCAGAGAGTAAACTCGAAAATTCTTGAGAAAATTCTTCCACCCTCTCTGCTGCAATATCTCCTGAGTTGTCATCATGCTCCGTAGTTGTTTTGGTTTCCTCAGTCATTTCTGTTGTTATCCCTTTAAGAATTGCTATTTGGTTACTTATAGCTGCAGTATGATTATTCATGGCTTCTTTTATAAATTCTGTAAGTTCTGCATCAAAATCCTTACAACTCTGTAAATCAGACAACTGTTTCGTTTCTGACACCTCCAAATAACATCCAGCACTTTCAAGATCTCCTTTCTTAGAAGCCATTTTATTTTAAAGAAATTTTCTTTCTTCCCACAACCATAAAATCATAAAGTCAGAGCCATCCTTTTGAGCAGCATTCAGCAATTTCTTTATAAACAATCTTTTCCCAAACAGCTCTTCAAAATCTATTCCAGCAACTTAAAGCCAGTCTCTGAGCACAAGTCTATTAGCAAAAACTTTTTCTAACTTTCCCTTTTAAAATCGCAACAAAGAAACGCCATCTTAACTTCCAGCTCAGAAAATCCAATTAGAAACATTGTATCCCCGGAGTTAAGTGTTATATTTGCAAAAAGCTTGTCCTCCTGCTTCTGTTCCGCCTGCTTTTTTGAAATCATTTAATCTTCTGTTTGACAGCAGAAATTGGACGCAACGCCTAGCTCTGTAAAAAAAAAAACAGAGTCCCCCCGGATCCGGAGCTTCAGTGGGCTGAACGGGGAGCTCTCACCCTCCTAACCCCTGGAATTAATCCAGGGGTTTTCAGGGAGCTCTACCCTCACCCACCTGCTCTCCTCCCCTTCTTTTCCCGAAGGGGAGATTTTCAAGCCGTTTGACAGCTGATTAACGCTGTCAGAACGGCTCAACGGAATAACGGGGGCGGCGGTCTAAAAAGACCGTCAATGGCGCTGCGGAGCCAACCCGGAAGTCCGCTACAGATAATTTTGAAGGGTTGGCCCAAGTTCTTTGGAATCCTGAATTAGAAAATCCAATTGGAACGTACTCATCTGTTAATATCCAGGTAGTCCTTCACTTATGACCATTCATTTAATGGTGGTTCAAAAATTATGACAGCCTTGGAAAAAGTGACTTATGACCCATCCTCAAAGTTACAACCATCAAACATGTACCCTGCAGTCATGTGATTGCAATTCAGGCTCTTGGCAATCAGCTCACATTTATGACGGTTGCAGCATCTTGCAATTATGTAATTGTGATCTGCAATCTTCCCAGCCAGCTTCCAATAAACAAAATCAGTTGGAGAAACTGGATTCACTTAACAATCATGTGACTTGTTTAATGATTGTGGTAAAAAAATGGTCATAAAATCATGTCAATGACATGATGACACACTTAATGACTGCATCATTCTAGTTACAATTGTGGTCATAAATCAAGGATTACCTGTAAGCGCATATAAAATGTTTGTCCTGCTATGAAAAATCAAAAACTGCATTTTGCTGTTATCCAAGTCTGTATAAAGGTAAGATCAGTTTTGTAAACTTGCTGATCCATTGACGGATTTGTTTTCTTTCTCTGTCTTTCATAAGGTCAACCCAAATAAAAACGTACTCTTGGGACAATGCACAGGTTATTTTGGTCGGCAATAAATGTGACATGGAAGAGGAACGTGTAATCTCTGCTGACAGAGGCAAACATTTAGCAGAGCAACTTGGTAAGAAAAGCCCTGACAGCAGGGAATTCTACAAACCATTCTGGAGAAGTTTTGCCCATTCTTCTCCTCCATATTTGTCTGGATAGAACTTCTGGAAAGAGTTTAGACATGTATAATGTAATGTGCCTAGTCTTGATAGCCAAAGAAAATGAACTGAAAAGTATATGACTGTCAAAATAGATCAAACACAGTGGTGGGTTGCTCCCGGTTCTGTCCGGTTCTTGCGAACCGGTAGTAAAAGCAGCGGGAGGCTCCGCCCACCTGCCCAGACAACATAATGAATGAACTGCGCATGCGCAGAAGCTTCTGTGCATGCGCAGAACCGTGCATGTGAGAGAAAGCTAAGCATGCGCTCCTGTTGTGACCTGGTAGTAAAGGTAAGTAGAACCCACCCCTGGTCAAACAGTATATAACTTCCAATATATGTGAAGTTAATTATTTGAGATTGGAATGATTCTGACCTTCTATGTCATGCTATGCTGCTATTTTTCAAAAGGAATACAATGTGTAATAAAGATGCCGGATAAAGAGATATTGAATGTCTGAGGCAAACTTCCATATGGTTGGGTGTAGATTATTTGGAGTATTTTCTCCGCCCATAAATAGTTGTCTAGTACTTAATCTTCATCAGAAGAACTTTCCAATGTATCCCATTCAACAAGTAGAGTAGAGGAAGCTTCTCAGTATTCTTCATGTAATGGAGGATTGATAGCAGAAGTGGTGGAATTTATGTTCTTGTCCTCATTTTTCCAAGTGGATTTTAATTACAGAGGATATCATAATTTTATTTTATTTTTTTATTTTTAATTTGATTTATATGCCGCCCTTCTCCGGAGACTCAGGGTGGCTTACAATGCGTTAAGCAATAGCCTTCATACTTTTGTTTATTTATACAAAGTCAGCTTATTGCCCCCACAAACTGGGTCCTCAATTTACCTACCTTAGAAAGGATGGAAGGCTGAGTCAACCTTGAGCCTGGCGGGATTTGATCTTACTTTAATTGCAGACAGCTGTTGTTAAATTACAGAGCTCTGTCTGTTGAGCTATCCAGGCTCCCTGGATAATGCTTGTATTTATTTATTTATTTATTTAATTTTATTTATTTTAATCCTATCTCCGTAGGATTCAGGGCGGCTCACATAAATATCCGAATAAAAGCATGTTAAAATACATGTTAACCCCCCCCCAGTCCAGGCTGAACAACCATGTCTTTAAATCACGGCGGAAGGTGCGGAAGTCAGGGGCCAACCGGAGCCCCAGAGGAAGTTGGTTCCAGAGGGTGGGAGCACCCAAAGAGAAAGCTCTGCCTCTAGGGGTCGCCAGTCGACACTGTCTAGCCGACGGCACCCTGAGTAGGCCCTCCCTGTGAGAACGCACTGGGCGATGGGGAGCTGTTGCTGGTTGCAGATGGTCCGACAAATATCCTGGACTTAAGCCTGAATGCCACCTCTTGTCTCTAATTCAGGCCAACTTCTATTTAACAAAAGAGCTTTGACGTCCATCAGTATTTCCTTGAGAGAAAGGGAGGTTTGAAGACAGTGTCAATCTGCCCACTCCTCAAGAAATTCACCCTAGATTCAGTGAATATGAATAACTCCCATTCTATCTCTACCTCCCCTTCTTGGAAGGGTAAACTGATGTGGCTCCACTTACTGAGGGATTTGGTGCAGTGGTGGGTTGCTACCAGTTCACACTGGATTGGGCAAACCAGTAGCGATGGCGGGAGGCTCTGCCCACCCGCTTGGATGCTTCTGCGCATGCACAAGCTAACCAGTAGCAACGGGATTTGGAACCTACCCCTGCTTTGGTGGCTACAGATGATTTTAACTACCTAGAATCTAGTTGGAGTGAAGTGGTGCACATGTAAAATATACTATAATATATACAGGGAGACCTAGTTTAGGGACTGTTTGCATTTACATTAGTGATGAAAAAGTAACTTCATGACCAGTGCATTAGAATCATCTCGGTGAAATGAGTGGCATAGAATTTTGATAAGAAAGAAAGAAATAATAAAGCACAGCTGCAGTTTCACAAGCAATGTGAAAAATAAAGGTCACAAGCTTTAGAGAACTCAAAAACATTTGTACTTAACCCTTGCAATCCTTGTTTTGATCTAATGAAAATATTTATTCCCTATTGGAGAGCCAGTTTGGTGTAGTGGATAAAGCAACAGGCTAGAACTCTGGGAGATTGGGAGTTCTACTCCCACCTTAAAGCATGAAGCCAGCTGGGTGATCGTGGGCCAGTCGCTCTTTCTTAGCCCTAGGAAGCAGACAATGGCGAACCTGTCTAAAATCTTGCCAAAGAAACTGCAAGGACTAGTCCAGGCAGTCAACAGGAATTAGCAAGGCCTTGATGATATCCCCTCATCCCAATTGGGTTTGTGCATAACTTTAGACAGGAAGGAAAATAATGCTCTGAAGTCTGTCTGTGATGTGAATATAAAAACCTGTCAGTGCCTCTGTACGCTAATCACATCTTTACTCAAGATTATGCAAAGCCAACAGCACAATCCTGGGGGAAGACACAGCTTATATAAAGAGTTGCATAAGTCAAAACAGTTCTGAAGTCCTTTTTCTCTGTTCAAATCCAGAGCATTGTCCTACCTTCTAATGCGGATTTTGGATTTTGTGACAATATAATCTAGATGAGGGGTCTCCAACCCTAACAACTTTAAGACTTGTGGACTTCACAAGCAGCAAAGCTGGCTGAGGAATTCTGGGAGTTGAAGTCCACAAGTCTTAAAGTTGCCAAGGTTGGGGACCCCTAATCTGGATCATGAGTCTCCAAACTCTGGTCCGTGGACTGGCACCGCTCCACAGCATGCCAAAAACCAGGCTGTGCAAACAAGTGAAGCCCCATCTGTGGGATGCAGGCAGCACAAACCACATCCCCTCCAGTTCATGGGAAAAAAACTCTCTCCCTAGAACCAGTCCCTGGTGCCCAAAAGTTTGGGGGGCCGTTGATCTAAATGCATTCCATGGTTAGCTCTCTACTTTCTCACAAAGATCTGAACTAATCAGAAATTGATGGAGCTGACTTTTATTTCCTAGTCCCATGGGAAACAAAACAATATATCAATCCTTGTTTTAACTAGGAGATATAAGTACCATATTTTTTGGAGTATAAGATGCACCTTTTCCCCCCTAAAAGGGGGTAAAAATTTAGGTGCATCTTATACACCGAATGTAGCCCCACCCACCCACTGGCCCCCACCCTTTGGTCTCTGCCTCCCAGCAGTTACCTCCTTGTAGCAAGTGGCAAGAAGAAACAGCACATTTCAGCTTCAGCACAGCCTAATTAGCACAAGTTGATTGGATTGGCCTCCCGGCTCTCAGCTGTTTTGCTCTCAGCTGTTTTGCTCAGGCCTCTGCTGCTTGCTGCAATGAGGTAAATTGCTAGAGCAGATTTTTTTTTTCTTGTGCTAATCAAGCTATGCTGAGAACGAAAATGAAAGTAAAGCAGGCGGTTTGCTGTTTGCTGCAATGAGGCAAAATTGCTGGGAGGCAGAAGCAGATTTCTTTTTCTTGTTTTCCTCACCAAAAAAAGTAGGTGCGTCTTATAGTCCAGTGCTTCTCATACTCTGAAAAATACGGTAGTTCCTGATTTACAATCACAATTGGGATCAGAATTTTTGGTCATGCTATGTGATCAAACCTGATTTTTACAACCATTTTTACAACAGTTGTTAAATGAATTATGACATTAAATCAATCCAGCTTCCTCAATGGGCTTTTTTTTTTGCCCCAAAAAAGGTCACAGATTGTAATCATGTGACAGCAGAATGCTGTAACCAATCATAAATTTGATCTGGTTGCCAAGTGCCCCGAATTACAATCGCGTGTCTGCAGGGGTGATGTGACAGTGTGCAATGATTGTAAATGCAAATACAGTTGGTAATTCACTGTTTCTGAGTCCCTTGTATGTAACTTTGGACCCTTGTTGAATGAACTGTCATTAAGCGGAAGACTAGATGTATACTATATTTACCTTTACTGGTTTCCTTAGTCCTTTCAGTTACATTAACGTTTTCAGCTGCAATATATAAACCTTATTCAAAAGAGAGATGATTAAAGTTTGATGATATCCGTGTTTTGGGTCTCGTTCACTAGGTTTTGAGTTCTTTGAGACAAGTGCCAAGGACAACATCAACGTCAAGCAGACTTTTGAACGACTTGTGGATATCATCTGCGACAAAATGTCTGAAAGTCTGGAGACCGATCCTGCTATTGCTGCTGGTAAACAAAACACGAGATTAAAGGAGACCCCACCACCACAACAACAACCGACCTGTGGCTGTTAATAACATCATTGTCAACCATGGCAACTCCAGTGTGTTCTTTGGCCAATAGAGTATTTACCTAGGTCTATACGCCTTTATTTATAATGTCTTACTGGTTCATTTCAGAGGAGTATACCTCTTCTTTAATGTCCATTCCTGGTAAAAGATGTATTCAGAGTTACAAATGTGTAAAGAAAGGACTCTCTAATTTCTCTGCATTTGGCCTCAACACTTAGATGGCTGCTTGTCTTCTCTGTGACCTTTCCTTTCTTCCTTCTAAATCTATCGCTGCTTCAGCTGGTGCTGTGACCTCCGTCACAAATTCTGCCTGGTTTTGACTCTTCTATCACCCATTTTCAGTTATTGCTATTTATTCCAGGGCAATGACAAGTAGTTCAGAAATAAGACTTCTATTATTCAGCATTCTGGATCAAGGTAAAAACTGCTGAAGTGTAGCAATGCGATTCTGCAAATGCAACCGTAAGTAGTCCTCAACTTATAACCACAATTGCGACCAGAACTTCCATTGCTAAGTGATGCAGTCATTAAGGGAGTTGTATCTGATTTTATTAACCTTTTTTCCCCACAGTCATTAAGTGTGCCATGTGGTCATTAAGTGAATCTGGCTTCTCCCATTGACTTTGCTTAATGGAAGCCCTCTGGGAAAGTCACAGATGGTGATTAGGTGACTGTGGGAAGCTGCAACCATCATAAATACATGTCGGTTGCCAAGTGCCTGAATTTTGATCATGTGACTGCAAGGACGCTGAGGCAGTTGTAAGTGCAAGGACCAGTTCTGACTTTGAATGGTTGTTAAACAAATGGTCATAAGTTGAGGACTACCTGTATATTATCTAGATAACTTGCCAGAAGATGAGTGGTTCCATGTGGCAAGGATCTGGCACTTTTAGAGAAATCATATGGTGTCCCTAAATAATTACAAGCATGCCACACTCTCATTTTCATGGTAAGTGAAGTTTCCTACTCCAAAGCCAAGATACCCAAGTTCAGAAATAGGTTTTGCTGCCTGCTTACTTCTAATTGGATTTTTTTGATCAGCACTGATTTTCTGGCAAGGTCCCATCCATCATTAGACCAGAATTTGTCCATGCAGTCCTTCTAAAACCTCAGATGCTATTCCCAGAGTCCTTCCAAAAATTTCCATCATTTTATGATTCTTAATGTGACTGAATTAGAAAACTATTAAATACCGTACATCTAGGGCAATTTCATTGCTTGCATGTTTATCATTACCATTTTCATTATGATTCAGTTAAAATGATATTAAATATAATGTTTGTTCTTGTTGCCCATTTCTTTGTTCTGGTCCACCAATTCATTGTAATTCACAATAGAATCCAAGGTAAAGTGGACCCATAGCCAAACACTATCGCACAGTGTTTGGCTTATTTAGATCACATTTATGCAACGTTTAATTCAGTTTCATTAAGCAAAACCGATATAGATTCCATACTGATCACATGAAGACAATTGTTAAGACAGATAGACAGATTGGCAGAAGTCTGTATGAAGCAGACAAAACCCTGTTTAAATTGTCAATGTGGTTCAGGGAAAATTAATCCAATTTTATTCCAATGCTCAAATCAAATTAATTATGTTTATTCAAGTTGAAATTTAGAAACTATTTGGACAAAACTTCCAAATCATCTGAAAAGATTTAGAGAATTCCAATCTGATTCAATTAGTAGAACTGACTGTTCTGCTTAATTTGGAAAATAAGTTTAATTCAGATGTCCATATGCAAATAATAAGATGTAACAGGGCTTATTTTTCCCCCATAATACCTCTTCTCATTAGAGAAAAGGAGACAGCAAGATTCTATCTGTAGATATCTGGATTCTTATAGCATATAAAGAGACTGCAAAAAAAATATTGTGAGATTTCAGCATTTTTGCATATTATCTCAGGAGATTTGATCTGGGATATTTTTTTTAAAAAAACATTAAAAATAGGGATTCACACTATCCTATGAAATGCACAATGGTGCCTGACATCTAGAAAGCAGGTGCTGCCCCCTACTTGCACTACGCAAAATACTTTAAGATTTCCAATACAGTTTGCATGTTTGTTTCCATATCAAACACAGACATATAAAATTAAATGCAGTCAATCTTTAAAGGGCTTAGCAAGTTCATTCAAAACAACTCTTCACAAGTACATATAATACCTGGCTGATGAGAAAATGCAAGTAGTAGATACAAATAGCATCAACACATGAGGAGCATAATAGGAGGAAAGTGATTTAGATATCTTTTCATATCAGTTTTTATATACATGGAATCTATGATCATTAAATGCATTTTTCAATATTGTCCATATGCCATATACTTGGTCATGAAAGAGTAAATCATTAAACCTTTTAGTTTTCTAAAAGTGCAGCTAAATTTACCAGCATGATGATGCTGAAGATATCTGGTGATCCTGTTGTACAGTGGTAGTCATTTATTAATTGATTAGCCTTACAGCCATATCAAAGACTGTCACAGTAGATTGTGCATCTAATGTTTCATTGCCACTGAAGCTCTCCTACAAGTTTGGGTCAGCAGCTCCAACATTTCCCCTTTTTCCTGTATATTGACCATTGCATGGTCCTAAAACATTGTGAGGAGTGCCACTTAGAAACAAGAGTCACCAAGGTAGTAGCTGTGACTATAACATGTCCATGGAAATTTTATGTGTTTCAAGAACACCCTTATAATTTTAATGTGATAGATCTATTCTAAAGGAATATGACAACAGTGGAGACTCATCTATTGAAGAACTGCTTCTCTGATTCCTAAAACTAGATTCCCTATTTGTCATGGTAAAGTCATTTTTCTGTTCTTATTTCCATTCCATTTTCATTGACATCATCGGGAGCTATATAAAAGGTCTTGACTGAATCATTAGCTTTTAGCAATAATTTGACTCTGATTATTTTCTTGCAACTTTTAAGGAGATCATCTGAATTTGGATGGTTTCTGATTACTATTATTATTATTATTAACAACATTAGTAGCAACAACATATTCAACAATTGCAAAAAAAATAGACTATATCAAATGATTATGAAATCTCTGGATGAATTTACCAGGGCAATGTGCCAAATATTTTAATTATAGTCCCCTGTGCCAAGATATTTACTACACACTATGTTAATTAGTTCTCTTTCTGGAAGTAGGAAGTAATTTTATCTCAACCTGCATGTTCCATCTTCACCACTGATTTGGGTCAAAAGCCTTCTAATGAGTGGGGCTCCCAAATAAATATTAGATGTTTATCATTCTTCATTATATCATATTTTAAATATGGATTAAATTCCAGGTTGATCAATCAAGAGTAATAAGAGATAAATTAAAAATATAATTAATTGCAAGAAAATAATCTTCCATGTATCTGATTGTTGTTACTTCAGAAGGAGAATAAGATTTAAACCAATGTATCCCATGTATAGATGAATTTCTAGAATTTCTGGCCAACATAACTGGATGCATATTATTAGGGGAGGGATATCTATTTTGGCCCTGTTTATTTATATATGTGTGACATATTGTGAGACATATATACACATATAATTACCCTTATTACTAGCCTCTTTCTTTTTCTTTCCCACTTCAAATGGATGCTCAGATAATTAAAATGAGTGCATCTGGGACTAAGCTCCTTAAATGCTAAGAGACTATTACAAAAACATGGAATAAGGAGCATTTGGACATTCAATGTCCATACTTTTTACATAGTTCAGGCAACTCCTACACCACTACTATTGTCTTCTTCTTGCCTCAACTGGCCCAAATGTGTCAGAACATCCTCTGATTTTGGCCTCTCTGGGCCAATTAATATATTTCTTTAGGTAGAAACTAGGTTGTGGAGGAGGAGAGATTTACTCTAGAACAGGGTTGTCAAACTCAAGGCCCGGGGGCCGGAGGTGGCCCATGGGGTGCTTAGATCTGGTCACTGGGGCTGCCCTGGAAACAGAGAAGGACTGGCCCACAGTGCCTCTGCCAGTAAAAACGGAGCTCAGGGGGGCTGTCCTCCCGAGCTCTGTTTCGCTGGCAAAGGGTTGCAGGAAGCCATCATAGCTGAAAATGGAGCTTGGGAGCCCATTTTCTCTCACAGAGCACTCAGGCCGCCACATGCACCCCCGACACGAGTGACGTCAAGCTGGCCATACCCATCCTGGCCACGCCCACTCTGTGCCCCCCGAGGTCAAACACAACCCTGATGCAGCCCTCAATGCAGGGGTGAAATTCACTTATCTTCACTACTGTTTCGCAAATGTGCATGTGCCGATGTCTGCGCATGTGCAAAGCCTTCTGCGCATGCACAGAGGCTTAAAATCATTGCAAAAAAGCAACATAATGACATCCGCGCGGGTGGGTGGAGCCTCCCGCAGCCGCCGCTACCGGTTCGCCTGAGCTGGATAGAACTGGCTGAATTTCACCCCTGCCTCAAAGAAATCGAGTATGACATCCCTGCTCTAGAATAAGCGCAAAAATCTAATCAAAATCAAAACCTAAGAAAAGGGGAGGGAAAATTAATTTTTTGTTCCCCACTGTGGTCCTGATTTGACCACCAGTTTCTGCAATTTATATAGCCAAGTGACAACTTTGGGCCAGGATAAACTGTAGCACAGAGGCTGGTTCAGACTAGAATGTAGAAATTAGCTATTTTTTAAAAAGTGAATGTAGGTTAGACTCGATGAGAGTGGTAAATACGTGTGTAGGTTGCGCCACTTCAGCCTGTAGGTGGAGGCTTTTATATGCATGATATTTACAATTTTTTCCTAATATACATAATCTGGTATGCAACTTAAATTAAAATTTCCTCTATCATTAGTTGAAACAATAGGAATGAGTTGGCTGTTGTTGTTCCATGATTCCTACTGAACAACTTTCTCTAGATAGAATCTTTCAAATGCACCAAAATCATTTAAGAATATATACAAAAAAATTACAAAAATCAAACTGAAGTTTAGAAAACCGGATAGTAACCAATATTTTGCTTCTTTATTGTTACATAATTGAGGTGGAGATTGAGTGAGCAAAAAAGAGGAGGAAATGGGGAAACCAATATTTAATCAAGAAATTTAATTAGGAAAATTGCAGTAAATCACATTCTTAAGTGTTTTGCTCCCTGCAGGAGAGCAAAAGATTTCTTCATAAAATATCTTTCAGATGTGCGAGTCAAACACTTACAGTATATTATCCATAAACACATAATGCAAACAGAATCTATCAACGGTTTTACATATCTTATCAATAAATTAATAATTTGGGATTTAAACTCACTTTATGAAATTATGAATGTGCTTTGTCCTTTTCGTGCCATTAATTCAAGATAGCACATAAACAAAAAGCAAAAAAATAAATAAAAAAACTATATATAAAACTGTTTGCTTGATGTCCAAAATGCAGAATAGCTTGGTCTGTCCTTTCTGTCAAAATGTTTCCTTACTCTTAGCTGCAATGTATGTGACTGTTAATGGAACCATTTATACTTTCGTACTTATACAGAGGGCTTTTCCAAATGATTAATAATGCAATGGAACTTATTTTCTGCAGGATTAATTATCTATGTTGGTAAAGTGCTTTCTAGCCGGGATTGTATATTTCCCCGACATTCAAGAAACTACTGTTCCTGGAAAACTGAGATTCTTTTTCCAATGTTATAGTGCTACCTGAATTACAAAGATATATTGTATATACCATAGATTCCTATATGATCGCGCTAATGATATCACAAAAGAAGAGTGGCACAGGTAACTTACTGCTCTGGGTGGTAAGTCTGATTGGTCCATTGCTAAGATAAGAAAGAGGGAGCTTTCAGAGGAGCTAGAAATGTTTAAACTCTTCTCACTGCAAATATTTAGATCTTGCTAGGAAAGCCCTTCACGGACTTTGCCTTGCCACTCTGAAATCATTTTCATTTCATGTAGCTAATCCTTATTTGGGAAGACCTGAGCATGCTTTCACCTTTCTTTAATACTCTCCTCCATTTTAAGTGAAATGGTTTTGCATTATTGTGAACTTCATTAGCATGGGGCAGCCTCCCTTGACCCAACACCTTTCAGAGATGTTTGACTACAGCTCCCATTCACCAGCAAGCAAGCATGCTGGCTGGAGAATTATGGATATTTTAGCCCAGTGCCAGTAAAAGGCATCTGGTCAGGGATGACTGACATGGAACACTACCTGAATAGCTAGATCTACAGTATGTGGCCTTTCCAGAGCTTGAGTCTGAAAGATTCAATTTTTCTTTCTGGTCAGCTCAGCTCTGATACATCCAGCTGTACTGCCTGCACCTTACTTATTTTAAGAATTAAGTGCTGTGGTGCACTATGTTCACTGGAGTTTGCTCCTAACTTGCAACCTTCTTGGAATGTCATGGTTTCTAAGAAATGTAACCGTGGTGCAAGATTCATGTCCGTTGATGTCCGTTTTTTGTCAATCATAGTTATTAGAGCTAGCTTTCAATGTAGATCGAAGTTTTGTTTTTCCTGTCAAGCACCAATATATTTTCATTTGAATATGGATCAAATGATGTAATTGCTTCTGTGATGGCAAAATCTACATATATCCCCACCCAAATTGTGCTAGAGACATCCAGTAAAACCTGGACTGAACTCTGAATTATCCTATATGGACCCATGTTGAACTGTCCTCAGCTTGAACTTTTGTCTGTTGAAGTTGAAGTTGTCCGTGGCAACTATGAATGTTGATTTTGTCAAACCAGTGCTATTATGGAATGACAAGACCCTGAGGGTCTTTTTGTAGATTTTGCTTGTTTTTGATATGGGCAGATTCTCATATATTTGTATGTATATTAGAAAGGCCAAAAACATTCACATCTCAGGTAGCTTTGGTTACTCATAAAACATACATTCATTCAATTAATAAGTTACTAAAAAGTTTAGAGCAGGGGTGGGCATTGGGCCATATATGCCCCTCCAAATGTTGAACTCCAACCTCCAATCAGACCTGTCTAACTTAGATAATGATAAGACATATCGGAAGTTACAGGAATATGGCCAATCTTGGATCTGTAGCCAATGGAACACTGTTTCCCAAATACAGCAAATAGCTTTGTGCTAACAGCTTTGGGAATCAGAAGTACTATGCTGAATACCAGCATTACAATTCCCATAATTATAGCTGGCCAATGTTTATTTATTTCATGTAAAAGGTCAGTCATATTTCATACCCATCCCCCACCTCCCACAGGCAAGTAGGGTTTTGTTTTGTTTTTTAGTTTTACATTTGAAAGACTTGAATTCAAAGTGCTCAATTCAGGTTAAGAGAACTTTGTTTTTATCACTGTTAAAAGCTTATTTACTGTATGTAAATGCTCAAATCTCACCTTACCAAATATATCTTATTTCTCATGGCAACTCATTTCCCTTCTCAGTTTAGTGGTGACAATCTCTGTACAGTTCCAGTTCCCCTCCTTTTTCTTCTCCTCTCCTCTTTGTCTCTTCTGCTATGTGGAACTTGCCAAGAAATTCATCTCGTCACTAGCAAGTGCCTCTAGTAATTTCCCAACCTGTACAATCTATATTTACAGTGGCAGCAGATGGCAGGCTCCTGAATACAGGATCCACTTGGCATTTTAAAGGAGAGACTGACCTTAACTTTTTGACCACCTAATCTCTCTTTCCAAACACATGAAACTGATACTAGGATTTGCTCACCACCTAACCATGATGAATTGGCAGGAATGGGGAATCCTGACACGTACCTTGCAAACTAGTGTTAAATAGAACCTGTGCTGTGATTCCTGTTCAACATATCGTGAATAACGTCAGCTAATGTGTTGTGACTCAGTTGGACTGTCGGAATGTATATACTCTTTAATAGTGTTTGTGTAACTGAAATATCTTAAATGTTGCATGAAGATGTTACTTAAAAATAGATTTCTTTTCTATTTTTGAACACCTCAAATCTGAGGGATCTTGGGCCAATCAGTGCAATATTTAACGACCTACTCAGTGTATATAAACTTGTGTGGAAGAGAGAGTTGTGTTGAATGTGTGAGATGCCTCCACTTGTTGGCTGATGACTGTGTGGCTTATTTCAACAATTTCTATTAGCTGTCAAGTGTCTGATAGTCATGTGTATATCATACAAATGCTATTAATAGTGTTGTGCAAAAATATTCTATTCCTAATTCTGTTAAATTATTTTTCTTATATGAGATGATTATATAAATATATATACACCCACACACACATATAAAAATGTCCATGTTTCCTTCTTTGCAAGTGCATGTTAATTTTACTTCTAGAACTATCTAAAAAAAAAGATTGTGCTAAAAATAAAAAGAGTGAAGAACATTTTTAGTTGAACCAGCTCAAATGTTTCTCCATCAGTTTGTGCTTGCTAATGTGGTGCGCTTATGGGTTTCAAATGAAGTTTCCAGTACATTTCTTCAGAAAAATTGTTAATATTGTTATATATAAAATCTTCTAGCTTATCCCCATTGAAAAAATGTTTTTAGCTCTTACCCTACACATTTCTTCAACTACATATTTTCTTAAAATGTAAATTTCCAGAATTCTCACCAATATTTGCATTGAATTTTTGGATGTGAAATCCACACTTTTGAAGAATGCTTGCATTGGGTAAAGCTACTCTAAAATACCATTATGTTAGGTCACATTCTATTAGATTAAAAATTATCTTCAAATGAAGACTATTAAGTAAGATGCCACTTGGCCTGACACTAGACGACGAACAGGATGGAACTTTTGGCTGGGGAATTCTGGGTGTTGCAGTCCACCAATGGTGGGATTCAAATAATTTAACAACCAGTTCTCTGCCCTATGCTGGGTAGGCGTGGTTGGGTGGTCATGTGACTGGGTGGGCTTGGCTAACTTGACATCATTCATCACATCCAGCCCCGCCTCTTGGCCATTCTCCCTTTCCCCATGCCTTGGGCCTACACAACACCTCCAGAAATGAAAGGGTTAACCAACCCTCAGTTTCCAGGTGCAAATGCCCCCCACCCCCAGTGAAAGGATGGGGAGAGACCAGCAAAACATTCTGCTCCCATCACCAAGGAAAGTAAGACATTGGAGGCTGAGCTTATTAAAAAGCACTATATATTTATGTCATAAATCCCATTGACTCCTCAGAAGCAATTTACAATTAAAGCCCATTTGCACCCCAAAAATAATAAATAAATAGCAAAAGGAGAAGAATTGACAATACTTCCGTGCAGGCAATTCTGAAAGGACTAAGCTAAAGCTGTATTAACCCCTTCCTTCCTTCCTTCCTTCCTTCCTTCCTTCCTTCCTTCCTTCCTTCCTTCCTTCTTCCCCTCCTTCCTTCTCCTTCTTCCCATCTCTGTCCTTCCTTCCTTCCTTCCTTCCTTCCTTCCTTCCTTCCTTCCTTCCTTCCTTCTTCCCCTTCTTCCTTCTCCTTCTTCCCATCTCTATCCTTCCTTCCTTCCTTCCTTCCTTCCTTCCTTCCTTCCTTCCTTCCTTCCTTCCTTCCTTCCTTCCTTGGCCTGTTTTCTGGGCCATTTTGGGGCGTTTTTCAGGCATTTTTCAGGCTATTTTTGGGCCATTTTTCTGGAAAATGGCTGGGAAAACGGCCTGAAAACAGCTAGAAAATGGCCCCAAAAACACCCCCAAAATGGCCATTTTCAGCCCATTTTTCAACCGGTTGAATTTCACCTCTGCAGTCCACACATCTTGAAAGTGCCAAGGTTGAGAAACACTGCTCTAATTCTTAAAACGTATTGTAGAAACATGGAACTATTCCAAATATATATGTATGTTAGATAACCTGGCAAATGCATCTTATAAGTGTTACAAGCCTATGTCCCTTCAAAAAACTTAGATCTTTCACTATACAGATATTGAAAACACAGTTCTGTGTTGTAATACAGTCTGAGATAGATTTACTCAGAAATAAGCTTCAGTAATTTTACTGGTAAGTAGATGGACTTATTTAACTTACAGACCAAACAGGAGCAAATCTGAGCAACTTTATCCAACAGATGCCAAGCATATTACTCACAGCAGCCCTGCAAGTAAATTTCCAAATCATACTCGGAAGAGCCAAGTTACCTTGAACAGGATAGCCAGATGACTATCCTCTGATGCAATATTGATTTCACCACCCTTACTGCCACAAGATAGGCCTTAATAGCAACTATTGCTCATACTGGTTTGGGTTTCTCTTTGCTATCCTCCTTTGGTGCTCTAGGTGTCCCTTCAACTATTGCATATCCCTCAGCTCCTTCATAAAACAAGAGAAGTTTGGGATCCATGGGAAAAGAGGTTGTGTGAGTATGGGCGTGATCTAATCCAGGAGTCAGCAACCTGCAGCTCTGGAGCCACATGTGGCTCTTTCATCCCTCTGCTGTGGCTCCCTGTCACTCAAAATATGCGTCACAACTGCCAATGTGCAACACCCACCGGCACACAATTTATTGAGCTCTTTAACCCCTGGTAGGCCAATCATGGATAAATCCAAGAAAAGAAAAGTTTCAGAAGAAAACAAAACGTTTAATTCAACTACATATGCTAGTTTTGTGGGTGATTAAGAAATTTTGCTTTAACATTTTAATTCAAAGTACATTAAACCAAATACTGGGTCCTTGGGCTAATTTTCATGAGACATTAGCAGAACCAACAAGATATAAGGAACCATTTCATTAAAATGGCAGGGCTTTTTTGCCTTGTTTGTGTGATAGCCTGAAAAAAGGTGGAGCTGTCTTAGGGAGCAGAGGTCAGGCGCTGTGCTTGCACAAAGTAAAAGCAAGTCTTTCAAAATCTTTCTGAAGCATGCACAATCAAGACAGTTCTGATTCTTTTTTACTTGTGATCAATTTAAGATTGAAAAATCTAACAACTGTTTCATGTAAAAAAATGGACTGTCCTCAATTCATTTGCAGAAAAAAGGGAAGCGTCTTCCCTGTTTAAAAATGAAAACACATTGTGCACTACTAGACAATGGCTATGGTGGTGCAGTGGTTAGAATGCCATATAGCAGGCTAATTCTGCTGACTGCCAACTGCCGGCAGTTCGATCCTGACCAACTCAAGGTTGATTCAGCCTTCCATCCTTCCGTGGTCAGTAAAATAAGAACCCAGATTGTTGGGGGCAATATGCTGATTCTGTAAACCACTTAGAGAGGTCCGTAAAACACTATGAAGCGATATATAAGTCTAAGTGCTATTGCTATTGCTATGGCTGCTGCAGGGGGATAACAAAACTGTTTTCTTAAGATTGGAGAGCAGTTTCCCTCGGAGCCTAAATAGTGTAACCCAATTCATAATGGTATCAAGATAAAGAATATGAAGACACAATAGAGTAGACAATAGGAAACTGTTTTTGTTCATGAAATAAAGTACCTCCATCCTATTCATGGGCCAGAATTACTTAGCAGCAGACATTCAGATTAACTATACATTTACCTTTTCAAGTCAAACTGAAGGGCCGTGTCTGAAAATATTTTTTTTCTCACTTTAGTTCAGAATCTGGGCACAAGATGTTTGTTTTCAAATGGCATCTTTCAGTTGAGATGCCTGTTGTTCAAAATCTCTTCAAGCCAGGCACTTTAAAAAAAATAAAAATAGCAAGGTAAAATACAACAATGCATTTAAAATGGAGAGTTAGTTACGGTAGTTTCAGGGTATTCCCATACCCATCCTAAGAATGATGGGATCCTCCTGCCCTGCACACTTGGCAACTTTGAAAAGTGGCTGTATTTGCATTCCTGTGGCTTTTGCTGGAGTTCCTCCATTGGAGGAGGAATGCTGGGCCAGTCAGGCTGCCAGAAATGTGGTTAACTGGTGTACGCTTGCTTCGTGTTCTGTTCCCTGAGAGGCCTCAAGCAGTGGTAAGGCACACAGTAATTGAAAGCACCATAAAATCCTCCAAGTGAGCATTCATCATGCTATTACATTTCTGGGTGGTCTATGGGCACTTTCAAATGGCCAGAGGACAACAGCCAAGCCCTCCCCAAGCTGTCAACACCATTGTCGCAACAGCCCGGGATGATACTCATATAATCTCTGAAAGAACAGCCAACTGACATCACATCTGACATATACTTAGCAGGCAGTTTTGGCCTGGCTGCCCAAAGTCTGGTGCAAGGGTCACATGGAACTCCCAAGGTATTACAAATGGGAGAAACAGAGAGTTGAGGTGCAAGTGCTAGTGTGAGTTCCTACCAGTAGATCTCTATCAACCCTTTAAGGAAGTCCAGACAACAAACCAAAACCATGAGTCCTAAAACATTATCTTTATTGTAAGATTTCAGTAACAGAAACTTGCAAGTCTGAAAACACTTTTTTTCCCTCCCCTGCCTTCAGTGCTGGCTTAACAACCGGTTCAGTGATCGTGCGCTTCGCTCCACGCTCATGCACAGTTTTACAAATACTATGTTGCAATATTTTCAGGATCAGACTCAATAATGATAATAAGAGTTAGAGGTTTAAATATATTTCTCTTTAATTATAACAGGCATTCTATATTCACTGAATATTCACAGATAGAAGCAAGGAAAATGGTGAAGGTGGCTCCTTATATATACAAGGGGTGGAGCCAAGAATGGGAGTGGTGAATTATGAATACATTAGGAACCAAAGAATAAGTTAACCCCCGATGTCCCATATATACATTATTTACACATTAGGGAATAAGGCATTTACATCTCACAAATCCCCCTCTAAATGCCGGTTCGCTATACAACACCAATTACATTCAGATTCAGGACAATATAAGACATATAATTTTGATGTTAAATATTTGTGCTGTTTAGAAGGTAAAGGCTTCGTCAATATGTCAGCTAATTGTTCAGAGGTATCACAATGCACTGCTTTGATAAATCCATCTTGAGACAATTGTCTCACATGTTTAAATTTTATATCTATATGCCTGGACCTTTGTCCAATGGCATCGGATCTGGATATTTCAATGGCTGCTTTATTATCTTCATGCATAACAAAAGGCAAAGCAGGTTTTTTCCAAACATCTGAAATCAAATCATTAAACCATACAAGATTATTTGCAGCTTTGGACAAACAAACATATTCCGCTTCTGTGGTCGAAGTGGCTACCAGTTCTTGTTTACCAGTGTACCAGTAAACTGGACAGTCATTTAATAGAAAAATATAACCAGAAGTGCTCTTTCTGCATGATATATCTCCAGCCCAATCCGCATCTGCGTAACATGTAAGTTTTGGTTCTTTACCATTACTAGGTTCTAATACTAAGCAAAAGTCTAATGTACTTTTCAGATATCTTAGAATTCTTTTGACTGCTTCCCAATGATACATTGTTGGTTTGCTAACATATCTTGACAATAAGTTGAGTGGTAATGCAATATCTGGCCTGGTCCAATTAGATATATAAAGAAGTGAACCTATGACTGATCTATAAAATGTATTATCCTTGAATTCAGGGGAAGATTCATCAGTGTTTCTAAGGAAATCAGTTTGCATAGGAGTGTCACAGGGTTTGGCATTGTTTAAATTGCATTTGTTCAGAAGTTCAATGATTTTATCTTTCTGAGTAAGTTTGAATCCCCTTCTAGTTTTGTTAATTTGTACGCCAAGGTATTTGTTTACCTTACCTAGAGATTTCAACGAGAAATGTTCGTTTAGCTTATTTACAAAGGTTTCTCTTCTCTCCTTGTGTTTTCCTATATATAAAATATCATCTACATAAATTAATACAAATTCAATATGATCATCACTCTTTTTTACAAAGAAACAGTTATCAGCAGTGGTAGCGTTGAAATCCATGGTCTTAAGTACTTTTACCAAGCAATCGTACCATCTTTTGCCAGATTGCTTTAATCCGTATAGACTCTTGTTCAATAGCCAAATTTCATTCTTATTAGTGTATTGACTGTGTGGTGCTCTTACATATATTTCCTTATCTAGTTTTGCGTGTAAATACGCAGTCTGTATGTCATATTGAAATACATCAAGATTGAGTGCAGATGCCACTACTAGAGCTGTTTTAACACTCTCTGTTCTCACTGTGGGGGAGTATGTGTCAGTGTAGTCCTCCGGATATTTTTGTGCATAACCTTGTGCAACCAATCTAGCTTTGTATAGAGTATTGCCTCCTTCTAGATTCTTAATTTTATAAATCCACCTGGTACCTATAATCGTTTTATCTTTAGGTGCAATCGCAGGTGTAAACACATTTAATCCTTGCAAACTTTCCATCTCTTTTTTCATAGCTAGTTCCCATTTTTCCTTTTCTTCACGAGGGAGTTTTAATACTTCCTCATATGTATTAGGTGTCATTTGTTCACCATCCATATGCATTATGTAATCTCTGTATTTATTTGGTACTTGATTTCTATTGTTTCTAATAGCTCTTTCGGGTTTGCTATGGTTATCATGCAAATATCTTGCTTCCTTTTTTGTTAATGTGTCTGTCTTTATTTTGTGCTGACTATTTGTCCAAGTTTTGGTTTTGTTTTTATTTTTGTTGATATTTTGATTTTCTATTGTCCCTTCCTCACAAGATTTTGTATCTTTGCATTTATTTGGAAATATTTCATTAAGATGTAATTTAGACCAATTGGCCTGTTCATGGAACACAGCTG
Organism: Pituophis catenifer annectens; assembly: GCF_029215685.1. Taxonomy (NCBI): domain Eukaryota; kingdom Metazoa; phylum Chordata; class Lepidosauria; order Squamata; family Colubridae; genus Pituophis; species Pituophis catenifer. The sequence goes on along the minus strand of NW_027256882.1, from coordinate 268,289,637 downwards.
TTCTGGAGACTATAAATTTGTTATTATTATCAATGAATCTGTACCCTTTGGTGCCAGTTTCATATCCCATAAATCTTAATCTTCTGGATACGTTTTCTCCCTTTCTTCTCAACTGCTTAGGTATGTGTACGTCTGCAGTGACTCCAAATATGTGCATGTGTGCTAATTTGGGTTTCCTATTATACATCACCTCATATGGTGTTTTATTCACAATACTGGACCAGGTTCTATTTTGAGTGTAATTTGAATAATGTAAGGCCTCTGACCAAAATTGTTTGCCTAAACCAGCATCCTCTAATGTGCACCTAATCATGGTTTGTAGTGTGGAATTCTTTCTCTCTACAATCCCGTTTTGGAACGCAGAAAATGGACTAGACGTGAAATGTAGCATTCCTCTATCCTTTAACCATTGGGAGAATTCTTTAGACATGAATTCACATCCCCTATCTGTCATAATTTGTTTTATTCTGATATTATGTTGTGTTTCTATGCGTTTGTAGAATTCCTTAAATTTCTGAAAGGTTTCATCCTTGTGTTTTAATGTGTAAACAAAACCATAGCGACTGTAATCGTCTACTATTGTTAGGAAGTAACGTTTTCTATAAGTGATTGATGGAGTTAATGGACCAACTAGGTCCATATGTACTAAGTCAAAAATTTTGTTAGTTGATCTGTTGGATTTTTTTGGTCTGGGACTAGTTTTTAGTTTAGTGGATTTACATACTGAGCATTCCAAATAATTTTCACAATTTTTTATTTTGACACCTTCTGCGTGTTCAGTCATTTTTTGTACTACAGGAAAACTTGCATGTCCTAACTTCCTATGCAAGATGTGAGCACACTCATCATGAATTGGTTTACCTATTCTTGGTTTCTTCTCATTGTGTGTATTTGCGTGATCATGAGATATTTTACATTCATCATTGTCACTGTTACTAACATTTTCATCATCTGCCTCAATACAATCTTCCATATTTGAATCAATGTTATGTAACCATCTTTCTTTTGTTATTAGATAGGGTAGGCCTCCTTTAATCATCACAGTGCCTACATTTGTTTTGTCCTTCTCTAAAGTTGCTTTCCCCTTTGAGAAAACTATATTGATGTCAGAATCTCTGCTTAGTTTTATGGCACTTAGTATGTTATGAGGTATTTCTGGAATTAACAATACCCCCTCTATTTTTCCTAGGCCAGGCAAGGTCACATTTCCTCTGCCTAATACTTGAACCTTTTCTTGATTAGCTACCTTTATTACAAATTTATCTTCTGTAAATGAAGACAATATATTTTTGTTATTAGTGGTGTGGTTGGTTGCCCCAGAATCAATAAGCCAATTATTGTTCTCATTTTGTTGTGTTTTAGTGCTGTCTTGTTTATTTAGTCCATTCAGTGAACCAGATTTTCTCTCTTTTGAATTTTCTCTACCCCCTCTACTATCTCTGTAATTTGGTGGGCTTCTATATTTATGTCTATCTGTGGAAGACTGTCTATAATTGTATTTGCTCCTATACTCTGACCTATGTCTCTCCTTTGAGATTTTGGGACAGTCTCTTCTATTGTGTTCCCTGGACCCACAATTATGGCATTTAAAAGCTTCATTGTATTTTTCCTGGAAAGCTACCTTCCTAAAAGATTTGTGTTCTGTGTGATTGCTGGAACGATTTTTTCTTGAATTGTCTTCTGCTATCAATTTGTTAGATAGACTTTCTATGGATAAATATCCTAGATTGATGGTGTCTAAGTGTGACATAAAACTATCCCATGATGAATCAAGTGAATTGATAATAACACTTTTCATTGTTTGATCTGAAATCACTTCCCCCCTCAAATGCAGCTCAGCTCTTATTTTGTTTAGAGATATCAAATGCTCACTTATGGAAACCCCTGGTTTTACTCTGGAAGAAAAGAAATCCTTAGACATTCTTGTAGTGGTAGCTGCACTATCGCTGTGAAACAGATTAAACATGCATTGAATTATTTCTGAAACAGTTAGGTTTGGTTTGATGCTATGATACATTGCAGGAGACACGCTAGATATTATTAAGAAAAATGCTCTATGATGTAAACAATCTATTTTTAAAGTCCAAGGTCTTCTTGGAGGACTAGTGATAAAGAATAGTAAATTTTCTTTCATAAAGACAACCTGAAGCTGTTGATACCATTCTTGCAAATTAATGCCATCAACTCTAAGTTTTGGGAAGTCACTGGGTAAGTTTCCCACATTATTTTGTCCATTACTTACAACCTGAGGTAGTCCGTGGTCTCGCAAGTGCAGGAAATTGCAAAACGGCATGGGGATGCTCGCAACGAGTCTGTGCGGTTCTCTGGCCAGTTCAAGTCTTTCCGGACCGTCTACGTAGTTTCGCACATGCGCGTTGCTCATTTCTTCTTTGGCGTCGTCGTGGAAGGTTCTCTCCATTGCAGCTCGCTCGCTCCGCTCCTCTTCAGACGAGTCGGTTTCTGGCTCGGTTTTAGGAGTTTTGATGGCGGCGACTGCTCTTTTCTTTCTTTTGTGTGCGTTGGTACTTGATCCGGTCTGCGGTGTAGGGCGGAATCGACATGGCTCTCTGGGCTCGGGCGTCGTCGCTCTCGAAGTCAGGATGGGAGCGTGCAGGTCTTGAGGTATCGGCTTGTTCTCTAGCTTCTTCGTTGTCGCTTTGGAAATTTTTAATTTTGGCCCAAATGCAGCAAAAAGCGTCTTCATTGCTGACTTTACTTGGGATTTCGTTAAGTCGTCTTCGCTTTCTGATTCTGGTTCTTCTGAAGAGTTTGAATCTTCCTTTTCGCTTTCGTTGTCTGATAACGTTTTTCGCGCCAGAAATTTTGAACTGAGCATTTTGATTGGCTCTGCTTCGCTCACTTTGGAGGCTTGTTGGAACCAAGATGGCTGCCATTCAAAATTTCGCGCGGGATCACATCTTTTCTTTTTCATAACGACTTTCTCTGTAGTCATATCACTCACAGTTTTTTGGTCTTTGGGTTTCTCTTTAGCAATGTTTTTCTCTCTCGCTGCTCCGCTGTTTTTCAGCATTTCTTGGAGATTCGCGATGAGGCTTTCATCATTCTTCTGGCTTTTTAATAGTTTTAATATCTCTGACCTGAGTTCGTTATTTTCTATTTCGATTTCCTCCTGGTCATTATTTTCATTTATTAGTTCTTCTTCTTCAGTGGTGTATTCTTCGGATTCTCTCGAAATCGCGTTTGTGGATTCGTTGATTATTTCTTGTTCAGTTTCTATTTCTTTGCTGTAGGCCCTGGTGTTGGGCCTATCTTTCTTAGACATCTTTAAGTATTTATTGAGTCAATCAACCATCCTCTGCTACCAGCTTGTTGCAATATTTTCAGGATCAGACTCAATAATGATAATAAGAGTTAGAGGTTTAAATATATTTCTCTTTAATTATAACAGGCATTCTATATTCACTGAATATTCACAGATAGAAGCAAGGAAAATGGTGAAGGTGGCTCCTTATATATACAAGGGGTGGAGCCAAGAATGGGAGTGGTGAATTATGAATACATTAGGAACCAAAGAATAAGTTAACCCCCGATGTCCCATATATACATTATTTACACATTAGGGAATAAGGCATTTACATCTCACATACTAACCTTCTGTGTTACCACTTGGGAGTAAGACAGCTGAGGCGTGGCAATCCGCTCTGCCGCGCCAATCAGCTGAGAAGATAAAGGTAAGTAAAGTGCAGGGGTAGGTGGGCGGGCCAACCTAATCATCGGAGCAAACCAATTCGCTCCCAGCTGATCGTTGGAGCTACCAGTTCGCCCGAACTGGTCTGAACCAGTAGAATCCCACCCTTGCCTGCCTTTACATTCCAGAGAACTAGGGAAAGTCCCTTCTCAGATGCTTTCTCCAACCTCATCCCTCCTTTGGACTCAGGTGTCTTTTGTCAGACCGTTGTCTAACTGCAGATCTTCCTCTTGTCTCCCAAGGCTACTGGTATTTGCGCAGCCATTGCACAACATGACTCACCCAAGCATTTCAGACCACAAGCAAAGTGCAGCTTTTGACATTTGAAATTTGGGACAGCTATGCCACAAGGAAATCAGTTTGGTTGCTCAAAGACACTGATGGCATGGGATCAAAGAAAACCAGCTGCATTGAGGAGCACTGCCTAAACCCTATGTGGAAGTGACATAGTGTACTTAGAGATGCAAGGACTATGCAGTTTTGGATGAGGCAGTTGAGTTTGAAGGTGATTCAAGCAACTTATCCCTTGAATTGAAATTTGAGTCTGGTCTGTAAGGCAATTTAAAGTGATGAGTTGGATCAGATGTCCTTGAATCATATTCAGTGCACTAAAAGCTGGCTAGGAAAATTCTGGGAGTTGAGTCCACATATCTTAAAATTGCAAAGGTTGAAATCACTGCTTTAATGGGATGGTTTTCAACTTTTTTCATCTTACCACACAGTTCTCATACAGAGGACTTCTGGGTCACAGAACTAGAAGTCCCATGTCATGGGTTTCTGGGATTCAGGCTAAGAAATAGGGGTAGTCCATCCAGTCATGTCATGGAGACAGAATTCTACCTGCACAACACTTCCTATCATTTTTTTTTTTTTTGGCTTGCTGAATTGGCACATCTATGAACCTTTCATGGCACACAAACCAGGGCAACCAAGGCATGATGCTGAAAACTGTTACACCAATGCTTTTGATTTTGTTTACTCTCAAAAATGTTCGTAACTTTCTGTCCTTATCTGGTCAAGGTGATGACAAATAGTGCTGTGATGATATCTCTGATAGTGCCATGAATAGCCAGCCAATATTTTGCTACTTCCATAAATCCTGTCTATCAGAATATCAACACTTGTCATTAGATAGCAATAGAATTTACTGCTTCACAGTTCATGGTCCAGTCGAGGTGCTGGACAGTTGCTTGGTTACTTCGCTCCTCCTCTCCCAGCCACCTGTTGGAATGACCTTGGTTCCCACAGGAAAACCTTTTGTTTTGGTTGCAAAACCCCAGCTAACTATTTCCCTCCCCTCCCATCTATTGGCAACCCTGAAGCCTCAAAGATGGCCCCAGCCAGGTTCGCTTCAGGGTTGACAAAAGATATGTGAGGAACAAGCTTGAAAACCAAACTGTGAGGTTGTTTTCCAATGATCTGAAAATGAAAATGTTCTGAATGCTCAGCTGAAAGACAAGACATCTGAGTCTTAATCTTTTTTATGATAAAGCTCTGGACTATCTAATTTCTGGCAATAGCAATAGCATTTAGACTTATATACTGCTTCATAGTGCTTTACAACCCTTTCTAAGCAGTTTACAGAGTCAACATATTGCCCTCAACAATCTGGGCCCTCATTTTACCCACCTGGGAAGGATGGAAGGATGAGTCAACCTTGAGCCTGGTGTGATTTGAACTGCCAAATTGCAGGCAGCCGGCAGTCAACAGAAGTAGCCTGCAGTATTGCATTCTAACCACTGTGCCACCACAGTGCATGGTGATGTTCTTCATTTTCATTCTCATAATGAAACATTTCCCAGACTCAAAGATGAGATGCCAAGCCAAGCTGCCAAGAAACAAATGGTCAGAAGGTAAAAGGATAAATTTAAATCTTTTAAGATCTCCGTTTTGGAAAATTTGTGAGCTACATCATAAGGACCCATTAAATGGCATCCTTCCGCATCACCAATGAGCCAATGAGCCATGCCAACCAGTTTGCCAACTCTGAAAAACAAACAGTCCAAGACTGATGAAGTCTTTGATTTTTAATAAGAGTTTACTTTTTAAACAGTTTTTGGAAGTTTTTATTTTTAAGTTGGAGCAGAGTACTTTTCTCATTGGTCAGGCATAACATCTGGTTGACTATTTTATCAGATCTCTTCACTGTTGATTCTTGAATCACAAAGTAAGAGGAGATTTTGGTTGATTTGCACATCCCTAACATATGATTAATACCCAACACCTTTTTCTTTGTTCTGTGTTATCTGCCATGTGAATGCTTCCTTTTCCTAAAATTAGATCATTTCCATTTTGCTTCCACCATGACAGAAGAGGGCAATTTGGACTAGAGGTTGTGTACAGATGGCCTTTCAAACTTTTCCCACCAAATTTATCTGTAGATGGTTTATTTGAATTTCTCCAAATGAAAAAAAAAAATTGTCAACATTTTTTAAAGAGGCAGGACATTTCTTAATTGGTAACGGTAACATTGCCACAGACAAAAACACAATATGGAGAAATTCTGTCACAATTTCTTCCCTTGGGATTTAATCAAAGCTAAGGAACATTATAGATCTTTGGAGAAATGGTTATACAATGAAAAACAAGAACTTAATGTTCAAACGCTGCCCCCTTTGAACACCACTCCATGCATTTCAAATTTCTTTTCTTTGATAGAAATTTCAAAAACAAATTCTATTTCATCTAATTCCTCTGTTCAGTAAAAACTTGGAAAAGTTTTCCTTCCCCTACTTAGGTACCTAGCTTCTACCATATGAATGGTAGAAATAGCAGTTGACATGACAATCTGTTTTGTCATACACAAGCCAGGGAGGCAGTGGCCATTTCCCAAGGCATATTTCTTCTCTGCCCGCTTACAATAAAGAACCCAGAATTTTGAATACAGAGTTTGGATTCTGGAGCCAGTACATATTATGTGGAGCTATAGTTTTCTGATGTATGCAAGAATTTACTGAAAAAGTCACCTTATTGTCCCCTCTTTCTGTTATGTTTTGGAAAGTTCTCTATTACTAAGAGTCCTCTAACTCTTGAAAGGGCCTCTTACAGACCATAGATGTCTCTTCATACCTGGGGCCTTCATCTCTGTAGAAGAAGCTCATTGCTGGATGCCTCTATTCAGGGTGCTACAAATAAGGTTCATGAGAACATTAAAACTTTGATGAGTTCACTGGCAATTTTTCATATTTTTCTCTACATAACTTTCTCCTGAGTTTCAGTCCCCAATATTTTGCTTGGGGGTAAAAGTATCCATGCAACATCTTTCTCGCTGTGCAAAAAATGTCTTTACCAACACATGATACTCTACTCCTCCTACTCCTAGTTTGAGTCTGGTTAGAATGCAGAAGTGCAGGCTAACTCACTATTCACTGCCAGGAATTCAATCCTGACTGTCTCAAGGTTGACTCAGCCTTCCATACTTCCGAGGTTGGTAAAATGAAGATTGTTGGGGGCAATATGCTGACTCTGTAAACCACTTAGAGAGCACTGTGAAGCGGTATATAAGTCTAAGTGCTATTGCTAATATTAGGTTTTTAGGTTCTTTTAATTTAAAAAATGATTAGGGAGATAGCATTCTGCAAAACAAAGACTTCAGTGGGTTATTGTTACTCATTTTGCAATATGGTATCTATGAGCCATAGTTTATATTTAATTAATGCCATTATTAATTTTAGAAACTTAGAATTTTACTAAGAACAAACATTTACACCTCAGTTTATATTTAAATTGAAGTAAATTAGTCTTTACAACCATTTTGTGTCGGTACTCTCATCCTCACTCAAATGAATACAAATTCACATTATTCGTTAGAGCTCTTAATAACATATGTAGTGACTTTTTGACAGGGCTATAAAGGATAAGCTGCAGTAATACAGAATTTAAGAGGCTGGTCATTATTTGATGTAAATGCAAATGTTTTAAACCAAGTGCTTTGTTCAAAACATTCTTCGGTGACAATTGTCCATATGGGAACACACTATTGATTTCATTCCAGATTAAAAAATAGCATTTTAGCTTTTTCTGAAGAAGGACTTGTTCTGAAATAAGCTCTTTTCTCTGGTAACTTTGAAGCATTCGTCCTTTCTTTTCCATTGAATTGTCAGCATTGCCTTATATGAGGTAGGCAGAAACAAAGAGAAGAAAGAATACCAAGGCTACGATATTTCATGCAGACACCATTTGGAAATAAGCTCAGTTAAAATCATAAGGACAAAATAACTACAGTTCTATGCATATTTAGTTCACCAGGACACCTGATTACTTATTCTTGAGTAATGTGCTTACCATCTCCTATGCCATGACCTCAAACAGCAGAAGGGTGCTGTTATCTTCCTAACTGTCTCAAGAATATCTAACCTGTTAATAAAAAAGATAGAAATGTTGGTGGTACATCCACTCCTCCTTCCTTCAGATTATCATAAAGTACCGTATTTTTCAGACTATACGACCCACCGGAGTATAAGACACATCTAGATTTCAAAGAGGAAAACAAGAAAAAAAATGTTCTTGGCCTCTGTGTGTCCGGTTTTTTCCCTCCCTGGCGCCCAGGAGCACTCTGCAGGCCCCACAAACCCTCTGTGCATCCCATTTTTGTGAAAAACGGGCCCATTTTTGGCCAACCTAACCCCCCATGTGTCCTGTTTTTGCCCTCCCCAGCCCTCAAGAGTATTCTGTAGGCCTCCCAAACCCTCTGTGTGTCCCGTTTTCACAAAAAGCAGGCCCATTTTTGGCCTCCCAAATCCCCCCCCCCCATGCGTCCCGTTTTTGCCCTCCCCAGCCCCCAGGAGCACTCTGCAGGCCTCCCAAACTCTCTGCATGTCCCATTTTTGTGAAAAACAGGCCTGTTTTTGGTAAAAATGGGATGCACAAGGGGGTTTCGGGAGGCCAAAAACAGGCTCTATTCAGTCTATAAGACGCACCGACATTTCCACCAACTTTTTTTTGGGGGGGGAGTGCGTCTTATAGTCCAAAAAATACAGTAGTTTTCTAATCTATAATCCATAAATATTTCAAAATATCTATTTTTATATTCATACACATGCACACAAAATATATAGTATATATTTCCTCTTTTGTTTCAATTTATTATCAGAATTCATTTATGATATTCGTGTCTGGAAGAAAAACAATAATCTGTTCATTTTATTTATTTATTTATTTATTTATTTATTTATTTATTTATTTATTTATTTATTTATTATATTTCTATACCGCCTTTCTCCCGTAGGACTCAAGGCGGTGTACAGTCAAGAAAAATATAGACACACAAACATCATAAAATTGCTAATTAAAATTGTTACTTAGTTTGGTCAATTAAATAAAACCCAGAATTAGATAACATTTAAAAAATCATTTGCATGTTTGTATGTTTAGCCCTGCCTGTTGGAACATCAGGGTCTTGAGGGCACGGCGGAAAGCACGGAGATCAGGGATATTCCGTATCTCCGGGGGCAGTTCATTCCAAAGGGTTGGAGCCCCCACAGAGAAGGCCCTCCCCCTGGGAGTCGCCAGTCGACATAATTTGACTGACGGTACCCTGAGTAGTCCCTCCCTGTGAGAACGAACTGGTCGGTGGGAGGCTATTGGTGGCAAAAGACGGTCTCGTAGGTACCCAGGTCCTAAGCCATGGAGCGCTTTAAAGGTGATAACTAACACCTTGAATCGCACCCGGAAGACCACCGGGAGCCAGTGCAGCTCGCGTAGGAGAGGTGTTACATGGGCGTAATGAGCTGCGCCCATAATCACCCGCGCGGCTACGTTCTGGACCAGTTGGAGCCTCCGGGTGCTTTTCAAGGGGAGCCCCATGTAGAGAGCATTACAGTAGTCCATACGGGAGGTAACTAGGGCATGAGTGACCGTGCGCAAGGCGTCCCGATCCAGAAAGGGACGCAACTGGCGGATCAGGCGAACCTGATAAAAGGCACCCCTGGCCACGGCCGTCAAATGATCTTCTAAAGATAACCGTGAATCCAGGAGGACACCCAAGTTGCGGGCCCTCTCTGTGGGGAGCAAGATCTCATCCCCTATTGTCAGTGATGGTACCAGCTGACTATACCGGGACGCCGGAAGCCACAGCCACTCGGTCTTGGAGGGGTTGAGTCTGAGCTTGTTTCTCCCCATCCAGATCCGCACGGCCTCCAGGCAGCGGGACATCACAGCAAGGGCATCATTGGGGTGGTCTGGGGTGGAGATGTATAGCTGTGTGTCATCAGCATACTGATGAACACTCACCCCAAAACCACGGATGATCTCACCTAGCGGTTTTACATAAATGTTGAACAGAAGGGGTGAGAGGACTGACCCTTGCGGCACCCCACAAATAAGGTGCCTCGAGGTCGACCTCTGCCCCCCTGACAACACAAACTGCGAACGGTCAGAGAGGAAGGAGGAGAACCACCGAAGAACAGTGCCCCCTATTCCTAACCCCTCCAGCCGGTGCAGTAAGATACCATGGTCGATGGTATCAAAAGCCGCTGAGAGATCTAATAGGACCAGGATAGAGGAGCAACCTCTGTCCCGAGCCCTCCAGAGATCATCCACCAATGCGACCAATGCCGTTTCTGTGCTGTATCGTGACCTGAAGCCCGACTGGAACGGATCCAGATAGACAACTTCATCCAGGTATCGGGGTAGTTGTCGCGCCACCACACTCTCAACAACCTTCGCAACAAAGCGAAGATTGGAGACTGGACGATAATTTGATAATATAGCCGGGTCCAGGGAAGGCTTCTTGAGGAGGGGCTTCACAACCGCCTCTTTCAAGGCGGCGGGAAAGACACCCTCACTCAGAGAAGCATTTATAATCCCCTGGAGCCAGCCTCGTGTAACCTCCCGGGAGGCCAGTACCAACCAGGAGGGACACAGGTCCAATAAACATGTGGCAGCGTTAAGCTTGCCCAGAATCCTGTCCACGTCCTCAGGAGCCACAGAGTCAAACTCTTCCCAGATAACGCTCTCAAGACCTGCCCCCGTCTCCTCCCCTGGATCTACCCAATCGGAGTCCAGGCCTTCCCGAATCTGAGCGACTTTATCATGCAGGAATTGTACAAAATCCTCAGCTCGACCCTTTAAGGGATCTTCCCGTACCCCCACCTGAAGTAGGGAGCGGGTCACCCTAAACAGCGCAGCTGGGCGGTTCTCTGCAGATGCAATAAGAGCGGAGAAGTAGCTAGACTTCGCCGCTCTTATCGCCACTAGGTAGATCTTAATATAAGATCTCACCTGTGTTCGGTCAGATTCAGATCGGCTTGTCCTCCAATCACTCTCCAGGCGTCTTTTCCGACGCTTCATCTCTCTCAGCTCCTCGGAAAACCAAGGAGCTAGACGAGATCGGCATCGGGTCAGAGGCCGCAAAGGCACGACGCGGTCCAAGGCCCCAGTAGCCGCCCTGTCCCAGTCGACCACCAGGTCCTCAGTCGAGTCGTGAGCCAGAGTCTCAGGAAATGGCCCAAGCTCCATCAGGAACCTTTCGGGGTCCATCAGGTGCCTGGGACGGAACCATTTGGTTGGTTCTGTCTCCCTGCGGTGGGTGGAAGTGACTTGAAAGTCCATGTGAAGGAGAGAATGATCAGACCATGACAAGGGCTTGATGTCTATATCCCCTATTCTTAGATCATTCAGCCACTGATCAGAGATAAAAATCAAGTCCAGAGTGTGATTCCCCAAGTGGGTGGGGCCTTGAACTACCTGGGTCAGGCCCATGGCCGTCATGGAAGCCATGAACTCCCGAGCCGTCTCCGACATCTCACCAGCAGATGGCAGGTTAAAATCCCCCATAACAATAAGTCTGGGGGTTTCCACCGCCACCCCGGCTATAATGTCGAGCAGCTCAGGCAGGACCGCTGTTACGTGGCAGGGAGCCAGGTACGCAATCAGTAGGCCCATCTGAATCCCCTGACCCCACTTCACAAGGAGGGACTCACATCCGGCTATCTGAGGAACAGTGGCCTCCCTCGGGCAAAGACTTTCTCTAAAGATTGCTGCCACTCCCCCACCCCTTCCCTGAGCCCTTGGCTGATGGAATGCACGGAAACCTGGCGGGCACATTTCCACAAGGGGAACTCCTCCCTCCTGGCCTAACCAGGTCTCCGTAATCCCTGCCAGGTCAGCACCCCCCTCTGAAATAAGATCATGAATGAGGGGGGCTTTATTTACCACTGACCTGGCATTACATAACATCAGCCGTAGACCCAGGGTCTGAGACTCTGAACAACCCGGGAAACGAGCAGTGCTTTGGGGGTCGGAGTGGGCAATCGCTCGTAAACATCGAGTGCGCACTCCCGAAACATAATATGGCCCCTGCAGCCGTCATATCTGCCCCTCCCACTTACTATACTAATGCCCATTGCTTCATCCCCCTGCATCCTTGTCAGATTTCTGTCCCCATCCTCCCCACCATGATTATCAGACCCATTACCCCTTTCAGTGGATTTATGGATCCCCCCAGATCCATTCCCACAATCCCTCCCAGAACCCCTTAAAATAGAACTTAAAGATTTATCTAAAAACCCCCAAAGCCGTCGGTTTTTTGCAAACCACCTCTCAGGGTTCCAAAACCCGTCCTCAAGGGCGGCCCTTGATAACTGAGAGGGCCAGACATGCGAGAGGGGGGAATCTCGCAGTGCAAGGAGCTCCGCAGTTGAATACATCAAAGATAGGAGCGAGTTGAAGGAGATGAAGGATCATTTTCTTCTAAGAGTGTTAGAGATGGTTAAGACAGGTAATTTAAAATAAGGGAGGAAATAGATGTAAAAGGGAGATCAGTAAGTTACAAATGTCAATACATCGGAACATCATCGCCCTCTCACGACGATGGGAAGTCTTGTGGTTGTAGTAAGTCCATCCAAAGGAGGTGGGGGTAGAGGTCTCAAAAGGTCGTCCTCTCACAGCGACCAAACCATTTGAAACAAACAAAGAGAAGGTGGTCTATCTCCCCATAATCCAAGACTCTCGATGTCTGTATCTCCTCCAGTCCTGATACCAGCGATGGCCGAGGATTAGATCAAAAAAGTAAGGCAGAGCCACTGGACAAAGTATTTAGGGTTAAATAATCAGGGTAATCTTGGGGGAACAGGTGGTAAATAAAGCTGCAGATCGATCTAAGATTGCAAGTTAACGCTGAGTGGTCGTAATAGATCTAGATCTGATAAAGGAGAGAGGGACAGTTGAGGGGGAGAGTAAGTCATCATCTCCAGTTTGTAATCCTCAGTCCCTATCCATCACCTTGCTCAGGCTACTTAGTTCAATTAGTTTAATAAGTCCTCAGAGTTTCAAGAAAGAGGAGTGCAACAGATCCCTAGAGGTTGAAGGGATCCTAACATTTATAGCCTTTGCAGCATTGCCCTCTCCTCTATTAACAACAAGGGCTTCCTTGCAGCCTCCTGGTGTTGCCGTCGCCGTCGCTGTCATTAGCGCCATTCCCCTCGCCATTGTAACCCCCCTTGCCATAGACATCATCGCCGCCATGTTGCTACAAGCAGTGCCTATTAGCCCAGGCATCATTATCAACACCCTATCTGGAGTCGCTGTTGCCACCGTCTCGCCAACCATTTCACCAGCTATATTAGACTCAGTGGTTGACCCGGTCATGGCAGCCAGCCATGTTGACATCCTCCCCACCGCCCTCAGTCTTTTTACTGACAAACAGCTGATCTTCGGGCTCGGCTCGGGTTTTATCCTTGGGCTCCATCCACAGCTCTATTGAGCCGAAAATACCTCAGCTTGCTGGGAGGGGGGTCTGTGGATGGTTAATTGACCCCCACACTCTTGAAAATGTCAAAACATCTCCCTCCTAGCCTCGGAGTTTCAGCTCTGAGCTGCCATTTTGTTTTGCAACTTTAATGTTTTAATTAATGTTTTAATTAATTTTAATTAATGTCCATTTTAATGTCCATCAATTATTTACTTCTTAGGGCTTACCTTTAATCTAAAATGACTATGAGTGAGCAATTCACCTCCTTCCTTTTCAACAAAAACAATGAGGAAGAAATATATAACAAAAAAGAGAGAGAAATTTCAACCTAATATAACAATCCGAAGAAGAGTTAAACATGAAAGCATGAATGAGGCAACTGCTCTGATCAGTTCCACTCTCGTAAAAAATTAGATTTTAATGGCCATTTTTCTGAAGCCCAACTGGCTAATCTGATCCCAGGAAGTAACCTGGTCCAAAGAAAGGTAATTTCTGTTGAAAGGGCTTGACCTCATGGAAATGACAACTCTTAAGAGAAGATACTGTACTTGAAGTAAGCCTATCAATCTTGATCAGTGGTGAAATCTAAAAAAAATTCCTACCGGATCTGTGGGTGTGGCTTGATGGGCATGGCTTGGTGGGGGGTCATGTGACTGGGTGGGCGTGACTATGTAGTCATGTGACTGGGGTGGTCAAAAGACAGAAACTCACTTTAACAATGTCCTGCTGGAACAGAGGGCTGGATTAGATGACCTCCAGGTTCCTTCCAGCCCTGGATTGATTGCTGTGCTCTTTCAAGGTATCCTCTGAAGCTAGTGCCAGGTTTGTGGTCCTTCCTTCCTCTCCTTTTTCCCTCCCTCCCTTCCTCCCTCCCTCCCTTTTCCTTCCTTCCTTCCTTCCTTCCTCCCTTCCTTCCTTCCTTCCTTCCTTTCTTTCTTTCTTTCTTTCTTTCTTTCTTTCTTTCTTTCTTTCTTTCTTTCTTTCTTTCTTTCTTCCTTTCTTTCACAGCATCCCCACTCCACCCCCATTTTTGGCCTAGCAGGCTTCAGGGAAGACTCCTGGAAGCAAAAATGGACTCTCCCCACCCCCTGTTTTTGGCCTAGCAGGCTTCAGGGAAGTCTCCTGGGAGCAAAAACGGACTTCCCCCAATAGGTATTAAAAATTGCTTTAAAAAGTAAAAAAAAAAAGTTCTGAGGATCGCGCGGCACAGCGGATTGTCACCGCTGATTGTCGGAACTTTTTTTTTTACTTTTTTAAAGCATTTTTTTTTATTACCTATTGCCTGAATGGGTAGTAAAAAATGCTTTAAAAAAGTAAAAAGAAGTTCAGACAATCAGCTTTTTTTTTACTTTTTAAAGCATTTTTACTACCGGTTCAACGAACCAGTTACATTTGTTACTACCGGTTCAGGCAAACCAGCCCGAACTGGTAGCATTTCACTCCTGATCTTGATCTAATTGACTGGACAGAAACCCTTAGATGGAGATGGTTATTTCTCAAAAGCCCAAAGATAGCTTCTGCTAGATCCACAATCTAGCCCTTAGATTCTTTTTTTCTTTCTTTTCTCTGACTGCTTTTCCCATCTCAAGCACAGGTTTTGTGCATTTAATATAATACAGTGAAAATCATTGTTACTGTTCTGATAAATAGATACTAAGACTGAGCAAAGTTTTAAGGTAATATAACCGCCTTAAAAACAAAGCCACCATGGTGTTTTGGGTTGTTCTGCTTCAGTGGTGGGTTCCTCCTGGTTCGGTCCGGTTTGGCCGAGCTGGTAGCGGTGACGATATGACATCACCGAACCAGTTCTGCCCCCCCCCTCCACCCCTCCTTATTCTTACCTTTTATTTGGCCCCACCCCCAATCTATTGCTGCCTCCCGAGTCCCAGCTGATTGGCTAGAAGGAAAAAAACTGTTTAAACTCTTGCCGCGGGGCTTCAAAGGGCCGCCCTACAGCTGATCAGTGTTAAAAGGCAGTGTGGTGGTAGACCAGTGCCTCCAAAAACAAATGAGTAGACCGGTACAGCTCTGCAAGCAGTTAAAAGCCTGGTAGACCAGTAGCTTTGCTAAATCCTAAAGAATTGTCACATAACCATCAAGCCACGCCCACAGAACCGGTAGGAAAAATTTTTAGAACCCACTCCTGTTCTGCTTGCATCACCCTTCTTAGCTTTCTTCTGCAGAGCTCACACTGTGGAAAGAAAACTAGAGACACTTTCTTCTGTTGCACTGACCAAACTGGGTGGCTTTACTAAATACTGCAGGAAATTCTAGCCTGCACTGATGCTGCTCAGCTTGGAGCTCATGTGCCAAATATCTTCCAGACCAGTTGAGTTGTGGGCAATCCCTGTAGTGCCCTGAAGCCACCTAGCTGGAGTAACTTTAGAACACACAGAAAATCTTCCAGACTGAGTGGTTTCAGTAAATACCATTGCACTGAGAGAAGTCTTCTCTTTAGTATTGGCTCAAAACAAATCAAAATACATGGATCTCATTTCTTCTCTTTCATGAAAGAAAGCACATCACTCAGAGGCCAAGTCTCTGTCTTTAAGTGAATTTAAGTAGCTTTGCACAGGAATATTAATATTAAGAAAGGATACATCTGCATTTTTATCTTGCAGCCATAGTTTAGGTGGAGTACCTACTTTATATGAAATTATCTTAGGTTAAATCTCTGGTCTTTCCAAACTAAACTGGAATAAAGTTTAGCGGACTGGGTTCTTGGAGAGCATGGCTTCACATATTGGCTAGATGCCATGTAGTTTCCTTTCAGTGGTTTAGCACTGAAAACTCAGTCAACTATGTGTTGTAAAGCACAGTGTGCTATATGAACACTGCCGATTATGGCTTCTTAATAAGCCATAATTAACAGGGTATGACTTAGTATGACCGTGACCAGAGCTGGTATTCAGCAGGTTTTGACCAGTTTTGGAGAACTGGTAGAGGAAATTTTGAGTAGTTCGGAGAACCGGTAAATACCACCTCTGACTGGCCCCGCCTCCATCTATTCTCTGCCTCCCGAGTCCCAGTTGATCGGGAGGAAATGGGGATTTTTGCCGTATTCTTCCCCTGGAGTAGGGAGGAAATGGAGATTTTACAGTATCCTTCCCCTACCATGCCCACCAAGCCATGTCCACCAAGCCACGCCCACAGAACCGATAGTGAAAAATTTTGAATCCCACCATTGCCATGAATCAAATCTAAGTTTGAGTAAGAGACAGACTAAGTCACTATTTTATATTCCTAAAATAGTACATGAGAGTTTTCCTTACCTCTAGTATTAATGCAGCAACTTCTGTCCTCCAGATTAGAAGCTTCTATTTATCCTCCTCGATCTCTGAGTGTTTACAATATATTTTAGGGGATGTTTTTCAGATGGCTCTATTGCTCTTCATCCATCTGCAGCCTCCTGCTGTTCAGTCTTAAGCAGCCACTTGGGCTTTAATGGCAGTGTGGGAAACTCATATCTTTGGTGTAACAAAGGTATGCAGAAGTGCTGAAATTGTAGTCTTTTTGAAAGGCCTTTCCTCCTACAAAAAATATCAACCTTGCATTCACCTAACTCATAACCTGTTTCCCCCAAAATAAGACATCCTCTGATAATAAGATCAATCGGGCTTTTGAGAGCATGGCAATAAGGCCAAGCACTTATTTCAGAGTTCAAAAAAATATAAGACAGGGTCTTATTTTCAGGGAAACCTGGTACTTTCCTGAAATTGGTTTCCTTTTTCTCTCCTTAAATTTAATTACTTACATTTACTTTGTAGTGGTAATTTAGACGTAAAAAATTGTTATGTCTGTGCAGGCATGAGCAGAGACTTTTCTTCTGCCATGAAGATGTGGGACATATTTTAATGTTATTGGTTAAAGGCTGATAGTTTTCCTTTAAAAGGGGCTATCAGCCGGAAATTGCATGTTGGTTTTACTGAGTCATTGTCTGCAATAAACATGGCTGTTTGAAGTTTGGCTCCTCATCTGTATTCCTACTCCCCATACATTCCATTGGCCACGAAGGTGGGATGTGTGGGGAGTAGGAATACAGATGAGTATTGATGATTTGACCTGCAGATAGAATGTGTCTGTGTAGAAGCAATCAGGATTTCTTCTGTAATGAAAACCAGAGGGACCTAAATTACTCCAAAAGGTCTGAAAACTACTTCAAATACTGGCCTAATGTTTTGTGGGTTTTTTTAAAAAAAATCATGAACATGTACATTCAGTGCTGTTTACCTTTATTACAGAAATCTTATTTTGCTTGCTCAAATCCCCCTTGTGCAGCCAACCTTTACTATTCCCTGCCATCAATTTCCCGCATCAGGCACCTATTCATTTTTCTTGCTAGCCTCAAAGCTTTCATCTGGTTCAATTAACATGTGTTCAGCTTTGGTTTTAATCATAAAAGAAAAGAAAAGACAATCTTCTTGTGGATTAACAAAGGAACGGTTTGCTTTTAATTCCCTCTATGTCTAAAATCCCCTTATATAATGCTATTTTCTGGTTAACTTATGATTTGATTTATATTTATATATAACAAGCATTTAAGCAATGAGAATAGAATAGAATAGAATAGAATAGAATAGAATAGAATAGAATAGAATAGAATAGAATAGAATAGAATAGAATAGAATAGAATAGAATAGGGTAGGGTAGGGTAGGGTAGGGTAGGGTAGGGTAGGGTAGGGTAGGGTAGGGTAGGGTAGGGTAGGGTAGAATAGAATAGAATAGAATAGAATAGAATAGAATAGAATAGAATAGAATAGAATAGAATAGAATAGAATAGAATAGAATAGAATAGAATAGAATTCTTTATTGGCCAAGTGTGATTGGACACACATGGAATTTGTCTTGGTGCATATGCTCTCAGTGTACATAAAAGAAAAGATATATTCATCAAGAATCATAAGGTACAATACTTAACGATAGCCATAAGGTACAAATAAGTCATCAAATCATATTAGGAAAAAGTCAGTATAAATCATAAGGATACCAGCAACAAGGTTACAGTCATACAGTCATAAGTGGGAGAAGATGGGTGATAGGAACGATGACAAGAATTATAGTAGTGCAGACTTAGTAAATAGTAAATTAGTAAATTAATATCCAAAGTATCTTATTCTATACTGCAAATTTGAGGCATTGCCATATGTGTTCATGATGAGAGGAAACAAACTTCCTTTTTAGCAACTTTCTTTTTTCAAGCAGCTTCAGTTTCACATCAGATCTCCCCTATTGAGATTGTAGTTGATTAGTTAAAATATTTCATCTGAAAAGAGGGTAAGAGTCCAAGTTAGCTTTGACCATACCAAGGGGGATATAATTTAGATGCAGCAGTGTCTAAATCAAATCCCCCACTCTCAGGCCACCCGCAAGCCACGCCCACCCCAGCTCCATGAATTGGGAAAACATCATGAAATGCCACGTGACGGCAACGTGATGCGGCGAGTTTGACACCTGTGATTTAGTGGGAGACGGGCAAGGCTGTAAGGCTTCTTCCTTGATTATACTCAGCTACCCTTTCTTTAACCAAACAACAGGCTCCAGAGACCTTCCAGAAGATGAAAGGTTAGGGTTGAAGATCCCCGAGGTTCTCTGACCGTCAGTTGCTGACTCAGCATTAAAACCTTGTTGGCTGGACACAACCACCCAGAAGCAGGTACAGTGGAACAGATCTCCATCAGCATAGAGTCCAGAGGTGGTATTCATCCAGTTCAGACCGGTTCTCCCAAACCAGTACCGGAAATCACGGGTGGGCCTGCCCACCTGCCCACCCGCCCTGGCGCTATGCCATCCTATTTAGGCATATTTTTGAGGCCAGGCACATGCGCAGAGGGTGCACGTGTGAGCAAAGTGCATGCGCAGAAGGCCAGGCGCATGTGCAGAAGGAAGGCGTGCGAACCGGGCACACACACGCACGAAGCAAGCATGCACACACGGGGCAAACTGGTAGTCACATAATGTGAAACCCACCGCTGATAGAGTACCAGCAGAAGACCCTGCTCAGAACATCCTCATATTTGGAACTGACCTGCAGTTGCGCCTTGCTGGAAGATTCAACCGATGGGAAAACTGAAGTAGCACAATTAGGAGTCTGGTGTATTAATAATATCTACCTCCTTTGCGTGAGTAGTAAGAGAATTTCCATTTTAAAAACCAAGAGAAGAAGACTGGTGCTTCCTAAAGAACAAGTCTTAGCTCATCATAATAATTATCCGAGCTCATTATCCAAAGGCATTTACAGATGCTAGTGTGAAAAATGACACTGGCATTTTGTTCACACCTTGTTGTGGGTCAAGACTTTTCCCTGCTGCTTTTTTTTTTCCTCAAGAAAGTTTTGCATGGCAGCAGATTAATAGTCATCCTTTATTGTGTGATTGCTGTGGGGAGATTTATTATTTATTTTAAAATGCTACTTCATTCTTTTCCCCAGATCACACATTTATTTTTCATGGCAGTAATCTATACAGGCAGTCCTCGAGTTATGACCACAATTGAGCCCAAAATTTATCTTGCCAAGTGAGTTTAAGTGAGTTTAAGTGAGTTTTCTTCATTTTATGACTTTTCTTGCCACCGTTGTTAAGTGAATCATTGCATTTCTTAAGGTGGAAACATGGTTGTTAAGTGAATCTGGCTTCCCCATGGACTTTGCTGGTCAGAAGGTCGCAAAAGCTGTTCACGTGAACCCAGAACATGGCAACCGTCATAAATATGAACCACTTGTCAATCATCTGAGTTTTGATCATGTGACCATGGGGATCCAGCAATGGTCACAAGTGTGAAAAATGGTCATAAGTCACTTTTTTCAGTGCCGTTGTAACTTTGAAGGGTCACTAAATGACCTTGTGTAAATTGAGGACTAGCTGTATTATAAGCCCTGAAAACTCTTGGAAAATCTGCGTGGGTTGCTACCGGTTCAGATCCGGCGAACAGGTAGTGGTGACGGTGGGAGGCTCCACCCACCCACCCAGATGCTTCAATGCAAGCGCAGAAGCGTTGCCCGTGTGTGCAAGCGCACGCACAAGCGAACCGGTAGCAAACGAAATTGAAACCCAGTACGGCATCAGACACCTTAATGCTAGAACATAATTGCAGCATTTGCATTTTAGTGTCACCATATAGCTTGTTCCAGGAGTGGTGCAGTGACCTAGAGGTGGAGCTCTCACCTCATGATCAGAAGGCTGTGAGTTTGATCCTAGGTAGACGCAGATATTTCTCTCTTTGGGCACACTGAGAATATATCTGCTGGAAAAAAAACCTCTGCATTGGTGATAGGAAGGGCATCCTGCCAGTAAACACTCAGCTCCATTCAGTTCTCCAGACTCCACCCCGCAAGGGGTCGTTAAAAGAGGATGATGATGATAGAGCTTGTTCCAGGTAGTGTTGAAAGCAGTATATGAAAGTTAGGAGATCACAAAGAACTGTTTGTAAAAAAGCTAAATTTTCTATTTGTAAACAAAAAAAGGAAACCTTATTGCCCATAATTTCTGGCAAGTCATTTGATGGAAACGGGAAGATGTTTCTTTCTCCTCCAGCCAGCCCTAATTCTCAGACTGCTTGTTTTCATTTCAAAATAAAATCTAGGCCTTACTCCTCTTAGAAGCCAAGAGATAAAAGTAAAAATATAGCCACCATTCTACCCATTTTATCCAAAAGTGCAACCTTTCAGTGTATTTTTTTTCCGATGAACAGTCCTAACAATGATTAGCATTCAGTCTGAAGAGGTTGTGAATGGCGTTAAATGGACACAAGAGGGCATCTTTGAATTGTGCTTCAGAACAGGTGCAGCAGAGACACGGAAATGAAGGAAATTTCATCAGCCGAGTGCACAAAAATGTATTTCTCTCATATAAGTCTCACATTGAGGAAAAGCAAGCGCTTACCCAGATGATTTTTACACCTTAATGAATTTTTAGACAGTTTTGCTTCTTTAGAATTTAGGAAAGAATCTGTTTCGGGGAAGGAAGCTCATGCAGAGGCCGTAGTCTCAATATCTCTCTCAATGTCTTAGATATAAACCTCAGAAAAAAGTTATGCAAGTTGCTACATGTAATGCTTGAAGATTAATAGCAAGGGTTGGTTTAATTTTAATTAATCATGAATTTGATTAGGTCAGATTAGTTTTACCAGGATACATCTGATCTTTTTCTTGGATATACTTACTTTTGGGAGCGTGACTCTGGCACATTTTGCTCAATGGCCAAAGGCAGTTCTCTAAAAGAAAATAAAAGTAGAAATCACTGGACATCTTTGCAATCTATTTCCAGGATGCCTTCATCACCATTGACAGTGCTTACCAGAGGTGGGTTTCAGCAGGTTCTGACCAGTTCTGGAAACCGGTAGCGGAAATTTTGAGTAGTTCAGAGAACCGGTAAATACCACCTCTGACTGGCCCCGCCCCCATCTATTCTCTGCCTCCCAGCTGATCAGGAAGAAATGGGGATTTTGCAGTAACTTTCCCCTGGAGTGGGGTGGGAATGGAGATTTTACAGTATCCTTCCCCTGGAGTGGGGTGGGAATGGAGATTTTACAGTATCCTTCCGCTGCCACACCCACCAAGCCATGCCCGCCACGCTACACCCGCAGAACCAGTAGTAAAGAAAATTGAATTCCACCACTGGTGCTTACCTGAAACAAAAGTGGATAATTTAGCTCCAGAAAAACTTTTGGATCAATTCTTGCAGTCCTTTGCCAATTCTTAAGCTGATGGGATCAATGGGCATCTTAAATAATATCTGGACAGCAATAATTTACATAGAACTAGCACTATAGCAATAGCACTTACACTTACATACCACTTCATACAGTGGTGGGATTCAAATAATTTAATAACCGGTTCGCCCAGGGTCAGTTTGGCCATCATGGGAGGCATGGCCAATAATCCTCCAGCTCCACCGCACATGCGGGACTAACCTGTTTAAAAAGGTTCAATCAATTCTAAATTTGTGAGATTTTTTTTATTATTTGCGAGAAGTTGGAATTGATTGATTGAATTTTTTTAGCCCCACAAATTTTTGTTTCCCTACATATGACAGTGAGAAAGGTGATGGAGAAACGCGATGGAGCTGGAAATCAGACAGGCAAAGAAATGCTTGGGGGCAGTGAGGGCATCTGGGCAGTGGTGGGTGGGGCAAGCTTTGTGGTGCGATGCTATGCTTCAGTGGAGAAACTGGCAATGGAGCGGCCACTGTGAGGGAAGAATGAGGGTGCTTTTTCTCTTTCCCTGCTCCTCCTCCTTCCCTCATACCGGTCGCTCCATTTCCCATTTTTTCATTGCAGTGCAGCTCTTTTGCCCACAAAAACCTCGTCTTTGACGGCTGACCCCAAAAGGCAGAGAAAGAACTGCCAGGAAGAAGCCAGTCAGGAGTTGGGAATACTAGCAGCTCTGAGGAGGAGGAGGAAGGGCACTGGGCCAGGCCCATGGAGAGAGGGCAACCCTACACCTCTGCTCACAGAGGCCACCCAGGTAGCCGCGCAGTGCCAGTAGCTGCTCGTGGATCATGGCACCATGCAGGGACTGGGCCTGAGCCCCTCTTCGCAGGAGCCCCAAAGATGCCCCCAGCCTCCTTAGGGCAGAGCCAGCTCTGGGCGCTAGATTGGCCCCCTGCAAAGCCCATTGTCTGCCGAGGAGCCCAGCCAAGGCCTTGCTCGCCACCTGCTGAGGACGTGGACTTCCAGTGACAGATGGAGTCCTTCAAGCACTTAGCTTGGCCATCTGTTTAATAGCTGCAGCCCTGTCTCTGAGGGTCTTGTCAGAGCTGCCTTGGGGTTTTGCCTGCAATGACGTCGCTTGCTTGGAGGGGCCACAGAGGGCTGGTTAGAGGAACACTGAGATGCCAAAATGGCCTCAGGAGAGGCCGGCCAAGACGAGGAGCGCCTGGAAGGGGAGGGGCAATGGGCAGGGCCAGCCAGTGATGGGATCAGCCAGTTCTCCAAACTGCACACAAAGTTAACAGCCGGTTCAGCTGAACTGGGCTGAATCGGCTGAATCTCACCACTGGCTTCATAGTGCTTTACAACCCCTTCTAGGCAGTTTACAGAGTCAACATAATGCCCCCAACAATCTGGGTCTTCATTTTACCTACCTCGGAAGGATGAAAGGCTGAGTCAACCTTGAGTCGGTGAGGATCAAACTGCTGGCAGTTGGCAGAATTAGCCTTCAATACTTCATTCTAACCACTGTGCTCTTGACAGGCTCCAGATTTGCATATTGACTCTTTTCCACTCCAAATCTCTTGCATGTATGAGAAAAAAATATGAATAAACGAGCAACTAGTTCAAATTTGCTATATTTCATATATTCCAGATGTGCCAGACTACAATTTTTCCCAATTCCACATCCAGCATAACCAACCTGGCTGAGAATTATAGTTTGAATTAGGGCTGAAAGCAGATGTACTAAGCTGTTCTGGAACTGTAGGATGGGAGTGGCAAGGATTCACAATCCTTGCTTGTCTCTTGTTTATAGCATCACTTGTATGTGAGAATTATGACAGATAAAAATTAAAGAAAAGAAAAGTTAGGATAAGTCTCTCCCCCCAACCCCCACCCCCCAAATATGTATTCAGAGAATCTATGTGACAGAGTAGTTAAGGACTATTAGTTGGGAGACCTGAATCTTAGGCTACTCTCAGTCATAGAAGTTCTTTGCATGACTCATTTAGGCAAACTCACTTTTCCGCTCCGTTTCTGGGTGTAAGTGGTATTGATGGAAATGGCATTACCAAGAGAGATGGGGGGGCAGTGGTGAAATCCAATTTTTTTTACTACCGGTTCTGTGGGAATGGCTTGGTGGGCGTGGCAGGGGAAGGATACTGTAAAATCTCCATTCCCACCCCACTCCAAGGGAAGGATACTGCAAAATCCCCATTCCCACCCTACTTCTGGGGGAAGGATATTGCAAAATCTCCATTCCCACCCCACCCTGGGGCCAACCAGTGGTGGTATTTGCCGGTTCTCCGAACTACTCAAAATTTCTGCTACCGATTCTCCAGAACCTGTCAGAACCTGCTGGATTTCACCCCTGGCTGGGGGGGGGGGGGGCGGAGTTTGGGAAAACAGTGAAGCATATCACTGCTAAAGTCAGCAGACCTTGACTTAACACCAATTCTGAACCAGGGACTGGGGTGGGAAATATGAAGGCAGAAAACAGGTGCCACAGGCTACTCTTGAGGAAGGCCATAAGCAAGATTATTCCTAGCTTTAACATTTTGTAGCATGCCCCCTCCTTTTTTTTTAAATCTTCTCCAAGAAACATTCATGTAAATTAGCATGTGTCAAAGTCTGTATAAGTCTCTGTAAACATTCCTTGTGGGGTATAAGTCTAAATTTCTTTGACAGGCTCCTATTTTTTTAAAAAAAATCATCCAAGCCAGTCCCCTGTTTTATTAGACAGTTGTTTATGTGTGTGTATATTACATTATTCATCAGAAACCAATGGCAGTTCAGACAGAATAGACAAAGTCGTTTTATTTTATATCAATTTTTGTAGCTAGAGCTCTAGCTTTCTTCCAGGAGGCTAGCTGAAGCCAAAAATACATTTTGGAAACTGATGACGTAGGAGGTAAATTTATTACTTTTATGTGTGAGTGTTTGAGAGGGAGAAAGAGTGAGCAGAGCGGGAAGGAGGGGTAAAATATCTCCAAATGAACATATGTAGTGTAAAAATATTGCTGAAAATAAACGAATTTGATATTCATATATTATACTGAGATTTATGGGAAAAAATAGACGTAGCTCTTTATTCAGGTATGAGTTTAGCTCATATTGCTAACAGCATAGCTAACTGGGTCAAGAATATTTCTGATCATGTTCAGTAAAAGCGTCATCCAGTCCAATTCTTTGCTGATTTAGGAAATCAGTGAATACAGTATCCCTGCTGCTAGATGCCCATGGGGGTCTTCTCTTAAAAATCAACGAGTGAATCTTCTATCCATAATAAAAACGTTGAACAGTGATACCATCAGGAATTGCTGTCAAATGTAACTCGGAATTTCTTTGTTCCCAGGAGCATCCACAGAAGGTGTCAAAATAGACAACATGACTTCAGACATCTCCGCTAATCCTCACCAGATTACATGATTGACATGACTTTTAAGAATTTTAATTAAAACGAAGAAGATGCTGGCCTCCAATGGCATCTTTATCTTCAAGACCACTGAGTCCTAAATGGATCCCTTAAGCTTTCTTTAAAAACTAAAATGATGAATGATTGCTATCTTGAATTTTCTTTTGCCTGGAAAAGGGACAAGAGGAACAGCAAGGGGAGGGGGGTCATTCTAAGCAGACCCCCAACTTTTTTGATACCAGGGACCAGTTTTGTGGAAGACAATTCTTCCATGGAGCTGGGTGTGAGAGAGAGTTTGTGTATAACCTAGATCTCGCACATGTGCAGATGAAGCTTCATTAAGGTGACCAGATTTTAACATTGGTAAAGAGGGACATTGTGGGCGTGGCTTATTTTGTGGGCGTGGCTAGCTGGTCATGTGACTGGGTGGGCGTGGCTAGCTGGTCATGTGACCGGGTGACCATGGCTATGTGTATAGGGTAAGGTGAACAGATTTTAACATTGGTAAGAGGGACACCATTGTGGGCGTGGCTTATTGTGTGGGCGTGGCTTGGAGGCCATGTGACTGGGTGGGCGTGGCTAGCTGGTCATGTGACCGGGTGGCCATGGCTATGTGTATAGGGACTACTCAGAGGGCTGGAAAGTCATTTCTGACAGGTCCTCACACTTTTGACTGGTCCTCACACTTATGACCATCCTCACATTTATGCCCGTGCAGCATTCTTAACAACCATGTCACTCATTTCACAACTGCTTCTCTTCACCATGGTGATAAGATAGGGAAAAAAACGTAAAATGTGAGGACAGTCGTAAGTTCGAGGACTGGTCAAAAATGCGAGGACCAGTCAAAAATAACTTTTTCAGCCCTCTGAGTAGTCCATATGCACAAAAGGACTAACCAGAGGGCTGAAAAAAGTCATTTCTGACAGGTCCTCGCACTTTTGACTGGTCCTCACACTTATGACCATCCTCACATTTATGCCCGTGCAGCATTCTTAACAACCATGTCACTCATTTCACAACTGCTTCTCTTCACCATGATGACAAGATAGGGCAAAAACGTAAAATGTGAGGACAGTCGTAAGTTCGAGGACTGGTCAAAAATGCGAGGACCAGTCAAAAATAACTTTTTCAGCCCTCTGAGTAGTCCATATGCACAAAAGGACTAACCAGAGGGCTGAAAAAAGTCATTTCTGACAGGTCCTCGCACTTTTGACTGGTCCTCACACTTATGACCATCCTCACATTTATGCCTGTGCAGCATTCTTAACAACCATGTCACTCATTTCACAACTGCTTCTCTTCACCATGGTGATAAGATAGGGAAAAAAACGTAAAATGTGAAGACAGTCGTAAGTTCGAGGACTGGTCAAAAGTGCGAGGACCAGTCAAAAATAACTTTTTCAGCCCTCTGAGTAGTCCATATGCACAAAAGGACTAACCAGAGGGCTGAAAAAAGTCATTTCTGACAGGTCCTCGCACTTTTGACTGGTCCTCACACTTATGACCATCCTCACATTTATGCCCGTGCAGCATTCTTAACAACCATGTCACTCATTTCACAACTGCTTCTCTTCACCATGGTGATAAGATAGGGAAAAAAACGTAAAATGTGAAGACAGTCGTAAGTTCGAGGACTGGTCAAAAGTGCGAGGACCAGTCAAAAATAACTTTTTCAGCCCTCTGAGTAGTCCATATGCACAAAAGGACTAACCAGAGGGCTGAAAAAAGTCATTTCTGACAGGTCCTCGCACTTTTGACTGGTCCTCACACTTATGACCATCCTCACATTTATGCCCGTGCAGCATTCTTAACAACCATGTCACTCATTTCACAACTGCTTCTCTTCACCATGGTGACAAGATAGGGCAAAAACGTAAAATGTGAAGACAGTCGTAAGTTCGAGGACTGGTCAAAAGTGCGAGGACCAGTCAAAAATAACTTTTTCAGCCCTCTGAGTAGTCCATATGCACAAAAGGACTAACCAGAGGGCTGAAAAAAGTCATTTCTGACAGGTCCTCGCACTTTTGACTGGTCCTCACACTTATGACCATCCTCACATTTATGCCCGTGCAGCATTCTTAACAACCATGTCACTCATTTCACAACTGCTTCTCTTCACCATGATGACAAGATAGGGCAAAAATGTAAAATGTGAGGACAGTCGTAAGTTCGAGGACTGGTCAAAAGTGCGAGGACCAGTCAAAGATAACTTTTTCAGCCCTCTGAGTAGTCCATATGCATAAAAGGATACAGTAATTGAGAGGGATGAAGGAAGGGAAGGGAAATTAGAGTAGGAGTGACGGTTAAGAGAGGGAGGAAGAGAGGAGGAGAAGGAGAAAGGAAGAGGAAGTAGGGAGGAGAAGAAGAGGGGGGGAAGAGAAAGTAAGAAGGAAAGAAAAGAGAGGTGGTAGGTTTGAGGAGAAAGATTGTTGTACAATAAAAAAGATGAAAGGGAAGAAAGCCAACCCCAAACAAATATAAAGATATTAAGATAAAGAATGAATTGTTAAACTTTAAAGAATAAAAGAGAACAAATATGAATAAATAGCAATAATTAGAAACACACATACATACAATGTATTTTCTTTGAACAGAATATTTGGCTGGTTCACAAATTTAAACAGTGTTTAGTCATTTCAATTAAATTTACAATTTCTATATTTCCTTTTTGCCATATTTATTCCTCATCTATTTTTTTAAAAAAACAATATTACCCTTCATCCTCATCTCTAATCTTAATCAAATTCAATTTTTCCCTTCTATTCTATTTTATACCCCTTCCCATTGTCATCTATTTTTATATCCATCCTCACATTGGTTAATTATGTAATTATGTAATACAGTTGTTTAATACAAATTCAACATTTTAATATAAATCAATTAGTTATATAACTATCTTTTTTGTATATTAATCAATATGAACATGAATATTCCAATTATTTCCATGCAATCCAATTTCTTACAAATCAATTAATTATACTTACCAATAATAATAAACCAAATAATTTCCCCCATATATTCCTCCAAACCACAACTTAACCATTTCTGCTTTCAACACAGTATACAATTAATAATATTTCAATTATTACAATTCCCTAGTTAAAAAGAGCTTTTTTTTCTTTTGTGTTTTAAAATCTTGAACTCTCCTCTTTTACCCTAAATAATTTTCCATTGTTTGCACTTACCTTTTTTGGTGAGGAAAAGGAAAATAAATCTGCTGCCTAATTTTCCAACGTTGCAAGCAAACCGCAAAGCCAACAGCCTGTTTTACTTTCATTTTCGTTTTGAGCT
Source organism: Pituophis catenifer annectens (assembly GCF_029215685.1). Taxonomy (NCBI): domain Eukaryota; kingdom Metazoa; phylum Chordata; class Lepidosauria; order Squamata; family Colubridae; genus Pituophis; species Pituophis catenifer. Next base: position 268,260,882 of record NW_027256882.1, on the reverse strand, counting down.
TGGTTTGCACAAAGAGGAAAAAAAAACTGCTGAGCAATTTAGCAAGAGCAGAGCCCTGTGCAAATCAGCTGAGAGGGGGAAGCCGAGCTAATTAACGTAGGGCGGCCCTTTGAAGCCCCGCGGCAAGAGTTTAAACAGGTTTTTTCCCTCCAGCCATCAGCGGGGATTCAGGAGGCAGCCGGGAACCAGGAGGCAGAATGAAAAATCGGGACTTTTTTAAAACGCCGCAGGACGCGGGACAAATTGCTCAAAAGCGGGACTGTCCCGCCAAAAGCGGGACGTCTGGTCACCTTAAGCTTCATTCACTCGCCCGCCACTTATGCAGCACAGTTCCTAACAGGCCAAGGACCAGTACCGGTCTGCAGTCCACGAGTTGGGGACTTCTGTCCTAAAAAATGGGGATCTAGCCTAAACAGGGTGGCAGGTAGACTTATAATAAATCTTTGCTTTGGAGTCTGTGAGATGTAAATGCCTTATTCCCTATTGTGTAAATAATGTATATATGGGACATCGGGGGTTAACTTATTCTTTGGTTCCTAATGTATTCATAATTCACCACTCCCATCTTTGACTCCACCCCTTGTGTATATAAGGAGTCACCTTCACCATTTTCCCTGCTTCTATCTGTGAATATTCAGTGAATATAGAATGCCTGTTATAATTAAAGAGAAATATATTTAAGCCTCTAACTCTTATTATCATTATTGAGTCTGATCCTGAAAATATTGCAACAAGCTGGTAGCAGAGGATGGTTAATTGACTCAATAAATACTTAAAAATGTCTAAGAAAGATAGGCCCAACACCAGGGCCTACAGCAAAGAAATAGAAACTGAACAAGAAATAATCAACGAATCCACAAACGCGATTTCGAGAGAATCCGAAGAATACACCACTGAAGAAGAAGAACTAATAAATGAAAATAATGACCAGGAGGAAATCGAAATAGAAAATAACGAACTCAGGTCAGAGATATTAAAACTATTAAAAAGCCAGAAGAATGATGAAAGCCTCATCGCGAATCTCCAAGAAATGCTGAAAAACAGCGGAGCAGCGAGAGAGAGAAACATCGCTAAAGAGAAACCCAAAGACCAAAAAACTGTGAGTGATATGACTACAGAGAAAGTCGTTATGAAAAAGAAAAGATGTGATCCCGCGCGAAATTTTGAATGGCAGCCATCTTGGTTTCAACGAACCTCCAAAGTGAGCGAAGCAGAGCCAATCAAAATGCTCAGTTCAAAATTTCTGGCGCGAAAAACGTTATCAGACAACGAAAGTGAAAAGGAAGATTCAAACTCTTCAGAAGAACCAGAATCAGAAAGCGAAGACGACTTGACGAAATCCCAAGTAAAGTCAGCAATGAAGACGCTTCTTGCTGCATTTGGGCCAAAATTAAAAATTTCCAAAGCGACAACGAAGAAGCTAGAGAACAAGCCGATACCTCAAGACCTGCACGCTCCCATCCTGACTTCGAGAGCGACGACGCCCGAGCCCAGAGAGCCATGTCGATTCCGCCCTACACCGCAGACCGGATCGAGTACCAACGCACACAAAAGAAAGAGAAGAGCAGTCGCCGCCATCAAGACTCCTAAAACCGAGCCAGAAACCGACTCGTCTGAAGAGGAGCGGAGCGAGCGAGCTGCAATGGAGAGAACCTTCCACGACGACGCCAAAGAAGAAATGAGCAACGCGCATGTGCGAAACTACGTAGACGGTCCGGAAAGACTTGAACTGGCCAGAGAACCGCGCAGACTCGTTGCGAGCATCCCCATGCCGTTTTGCAATTTCCTGCACTTGCGAGACCACGGACTTCCTCAGGTTGTAAGTAATGGACAAAATAATGTGGGAAACTTACCCAGTGACTTCCCAAAACTTAGAGTTGATGGCATTAATTTGCAAGAATGGTATCAACAGCTCCAGGTTGTCTTTATGAAAGAAAATTTACTATTCTTTATCACTAGTCCTCCAAGAAGACCTTGGACTTTAAAAATAGATTGTTTACATCATAGAGCATTTTTCTTAATAATATCTAGCGTGTCTCCTGCAATGTATCATAGCATCAAACCAAACCTAACTGTGTCAGAAATAATTCAATGCATGTTTAATCTGTTTCACAGCGATAGTGTAGCTACCACTACAAGAATGTCTAAGGATTTCTTTTCTTCCAGAGTAAAACCAGGGGTTTCCATAAGTGAGCATTTGATATCTCTAAACAAAATAAGAGCTGAGCTGCATTTGAGGGGGGAAGTGATTTCAGATCAAACAATGAAAAGTGTTATTATCAATTCACTTGATTCATCATGGGATAGTTTTATGTCACACTTAGACACCATCAATCTAGGATATTTATCCATAGAAAGTCTATCTAACAAATTGATAGCAGAAGACAATTCAAGAAAAAATCGTTCCAGCAATCACACAGAACACAAATCTTTTAAGAAGGTAGCTTTCCAAGAAAAATACAATGAAGCTTTTAAATGCCATGATTGTGGATCCAGGGAACACAATAGAAGAGACTGTCCCAAAATCTCAAAGGAGAGACATAGGTCAGAGTATAGGAGCAAATACAATTATAGACAGTCTTCCACAGATAGACATAAATATAGAAGCCCACCAAATTACAGAGAAAGTAGAGGGGGTAGAGAAAATTCAAAAGAGAGAAAATCTGGTTCACTGAATGGACTAAATAAACAAGACAGCACTAAAACACAACAAAATGAGAACAATAATTGGCTTATTGATTCTGGGGCAACCAACCACACCACTAATAACAAAAATATATTGTCTTCATTTACAGAAGATAAATTTGTAATAAAGGTAGCTAATCAAGAAAAGGTTCAAGTATTAGGCAGAGGAAATGTGACCTTGCCTGGCCTAGGAAAAATAGAGGGGGTATTGTTAATTCCAGAAATACCTCATAACATACTAAGTGCTATAAAATTAAGCAGAGATTCTGACATCAATATAGTTTTCTCAAAGGGGAAAGCAACTTTAGAGAAGGACAAAACAAATGTAGGCACTGTGATGATTAAAGGAGGCCTACCCTATCTAATAACAAAAGAAAGATGGTTACATAACATTGATTCAAATATGGAAGATTGTAGTGAGGCAGATGATGAAAATGTTAGTAACAGTGACAATGATGAATGTAAAATATCTCATGATCACGCAAATACACACAATGAGAAGAAACCAAGAATAGGTAAGCCAATTCATGATGAGTGTGCTCACATCTTGCATAGGAAGTTAGGACATGCAAGTTTTCCTGTAGTACAAAAAATGACTGAACACGCAGAAGGTGTCAAAATAAAAAATTGTGAAAATTATTTGGAATGCTCAGTATGTAAATCCACTAAACTAAAAACTAGTCCCAGACCAAAAAAATCCAACAGATCAACTAACAAAATTTTTGACTTAGTACATATGGACTTAGTTGGTCCATTAACTCCATCAATCACTTATAGAAAACGTTACTTCCTAACAATAGTAGACGATTACAGTCGCTATGGTTTTGTTTACACATTGAAACACAAGGATGAAACCTTTCAGAAATTTAAGGAATTCTACAAACGCATAGAAACACAACATAATGTCAGAATAAAACAAATTATGACAGATAGGGGATGTGAATTCATGTCTAAAGAATTCTCCCAATGGTTAAAGGATAGAGGAATGCTACATTTCACATCTAGTCCATTTTCTGCGTTCCAAAACGGGATTGCAGAGAGAAAGAATTCCACACTACAAACCATGATTAGGTGCACATTAGAGGATGCTGGTTTAGGCAAACAATTTTGGTCAGAAGCCTTACATTATTCAAATTACACTCAAAACAGAACCTGGTCCAGTATTGTGAATAAAACACCATATGAGGTGATGTATAATAGGAAACCTAAATTAGCACACATGCACATATTTGGAGTCACTGCAGACGTACACATACCTAAGCGGTTGAGGAGAAAGGGAGAAAACGTATCCAGAAGATTAAGATTTATGGGATATGAAACTGGCACCAAAGGGTACAGATTCATTGATAATAATAACAAATTTATAGTTTCCAGAACAGCTGTGTTCCATGAACAGGCCAATTGGTCTAAATTACATCTTAATGAAATATTTCCAAATAAATGCAAAGATACAAAATCTTGTGAGGAAGGGACAATAGAAAATCAAAATATCAACAAAAATAAAAACAAAACCAAAACTTGGACAAATAGTCAGCACAAAATAAAGACAGACACATTAACCAAAAAAGAAGCAAGATATTTGCATGATTACCATAGCAAACCTGAAAGAGCTATTAGAAACAATAGAAATCAAATACCAAATAAATACAGAGATTACATAATGCATATGGATGGTGAACAAATGACACCTAATACATATGAGGAAGTATTAAAACTCCCTCGTGAAGAAAAGGAAAAGTGGGAACTAGCTATGAAAAAAGAGATGGAAAGTTTGCAAGGATTAAATGTGTTTACACCTGCAATAGCACCTAAAGATAAAACAATTATAGGTACCAGGTGGATTTATAAAATTAAGAATCTAGAAGGAGGCAATACTCTATACAAAGCTAGATTGGTTGCACAAGGTTATGCACAAAAATATCCGGAGGACTATACTGACACGTACTCCCCCACAGTAAGAACAGAGAGTGTTAAAACAGCTCTAGTAGTGGCATCTGCACTCAACCTTGATGTATTTCAATATGACATACAGACTGCGTATTTACACGCAAAGCTAGATAAGGAAATATATGTAAGAGCACCACACAGTCAATACACTAATAAGAATGAAATTTGGCTATTGAACAAGAGTCTATACGGATTAAAGCAATCTGGCAAAAGATGGTACGATTGCTTGGTAAAAGTGCTTAAGACCATGGATTTCAACGCTACCACTGCTGATAACTGTTTCTTTGTAAAAAAGAGTGATGATCACATTGAATTTGTATTAATTTATGTAGATGATATTTTATATATAGGAAAACACAAAGAGAGAAGAGAAACCTTTGTAAACAAGCTAAACGAACATTTCTCGTTGAAATCTCTAGGTAAAGTAAACAAATACCTTGGTGTACAAATTAACAAAACTAGAAGGGGATTCAAACTTACTCAGAAAGATAAAATCATTGAACTTCTGAACAAATGCAATTTAAACAATGCCAAACCCTGTGACACTCCTATGCAAACTGATTTCCTTAGAAACACTGATGAATCTTCCCCTGAATTCAAGGATAATACATTTTATAGATCAGTCATAGGTTCACTTCTTTATATATCTAATTGGACCAGACCAGATATTGCATTACCACTCAACTTATTGTCAAGATATGTTAGCAAACCTACATTGTATCATTGGGAAGCGGTCAAAAGAATTCTAAGATATCTGAAAAGTACATTAGACTTTTGCTTAGTATTAGAACCTAGTAATAATAAAGAACCAAAACTTACATGTTACGCTGATGCGGATTGGGCTGGAGATATATCATGCAGAAAAAGCACTTCTGGTTATATTTTTCTATTAAATGACTGTCCAGTTTACTGGTACACTGGTAAACAAGAACTGGTAGCCACTTCGACCACAGAAGCGGAATATGTTTGTTTGTCCAAAGCTGCAAATAACCTTGTATGGTTTAATGACTTGATTTCAGATGTTTGGAAAAAACCTGCTTTGCCTTTTGTTATGCATGAAGATAATAAAGCAGCCATTGAAATATCCAGATCCGATGCCATTGGACAAAGGTCCAGGCATATAGATATAAAATTTAAGCATGTGAGACAATTGTCTCAAGATGGATTTATCAAAGCAGTGCATTGTGATACATCTGAACAATTAGCTGACATATTGACGAAGCCTTTACCTTCAAAACAGCACAAATATTTAACATCAAAATTATATGTCTTATATTGTCCTGAATCTGAATGTAATTGGTGTTGTATAGCGAACCGGCATTTAGAGGGGGATTTGTGAGATGTAAATGCCTTATTCCCTATTGTGTAAATAATGTATATATGGGACATCGGGGGTTAACTTATTCTTTGGTTCCTAATGTATTCATAATTCACCACTCCCATCTTTGACTCCACCCCTTGTGTATATAAGGAGTCACCTTCACCATTTTCCCTGCTTCTATCTGTGAATATTCAGTGAATATAGAATGCCTGTTATAATTAAAGAGAAATATATTTAAGCCTCTAACTCTTATTATCATTATTGAGTCTGATCCTGAAAATATTGCAACAGAGTCAATCAAAAGCTGCTGTGGCGCAGTGCTTAGAATGCAGTACTGAAGGCTACTTCTGCTGATCACTGACTGGCAGCAGTTTAGCAGTTCGGGTCTCACTGGCTCAAGGTTGATTCAGCCTTCTATCCTTTCGAAGTGGGTAAAATGAGGACCCAGATTGTTGGGGGCAAAATGCTGGCTCTGTAAACCGCTTAGAGAGGGCTGTAAGGCACTGTGAAGCAGTATATAAGTCTAAGTGCTAGTCAGTGGTGAAATTTAATTTTTTTTACTACCAGTTCTGTGGGCATGGCTTGGTGGGCGTGGTGTGGCTTGGTGGGCGTGGCAGGGGAAGGATAATGCAAAATCTCCATTCCCACCCCACTCCAGGGAAGGATACTGCAAAACCCCCATTCCCTCCCCACTCCTAGGGGAAGGATATTGCAAAATCTCCATTCCCACATCACTCTGGAGCCAGCTAGAGGTAGTATTTGCCGGTTCTCTGAACTGCTCAAAATTCCCGCTACCGGTTCCCCAGAACCTGTCAGAACCTGCTGGATTTCACCCCTGGTGCTATTGTTATTGCTAATTAGGTTTCCATGGAACTATATAAGCAATCCCACAAGTTTGAAAAATTTCAAAATGAGCTCACCAGCCCCCAAATATTGGAGAATCAGGATACCAATGCCACCCACAACAATAGCTTTCTTTCTTCCTAACAATGTCTACAAATAGAAACACCACAGAAATGTGAGAGTTCCTTGGTGAGGTTAATGCTGCCATACCATTAACCTTCAGGGCATATGCAAACCCAGAGAAAATAGCAACCCACCTACTGCTCCTGATACATATTTTCAGGAAGCACTAGATATAACTATGGATTGCCTACAAGCTATCTAGTAATTACTGTTTACATTAACTGCTGCAAGAATATTTCAACTAAATTTAGAAGCTGCGAATTTCATATGGTAGACTATTTATTGGTCCACCTAGATAGATACCATCTATTCTTAACAAGCCATGACTTTTCAGCCTCTAAGGTAATTTTCCTTCAACCTATTTTCTAAAATTAGACATCCAAAAAGTGATCCTTAATCCTTCAGCAACTAAAGTACATTGTTATGCCCAAAAAGAGAATAATTTAAAATAATCATAGAAGACCCCTTCTTCTAAGTATTTCCAGCAAAAGATAATTATAGCAAGGAGGTCACTAGCCAGGCTGAATATCCTCTACTCTGTCAAACCATCCAGTTAATGCATCTCTAGAAAAATAGAGAAGAAACTACGGGTAGTTTAAGAAGTGCTTCAGATCAGACCATTGGAGAATACTGAAATATAATGGTAACTGTACAATTGTGCAGGCTTGGGTGTGGTGAAAGTTTTAATGGAAATTCTCCTTTTGACATTAATGCTTTAAACACTTTATTTTAAAAAAAGAATTTATTGAGAAATTTTGAGAAATTTAAAAGAAAACATTGATTGATTGATTGATTGATTGATCGATCCATTATGTGTCATCAAAGTGGTGTTGACTCTTAGCAACCAATCGAAGAGAATATTTAACTCAAGGTTGAACTATTGGGTCCTTGGTGCCCTTTGAGCTTGGTTGCAGACATTTCATTACCCGACTAGGTAACATCTTCAGAGTTAGAAGGGTGTTGAGTTTTGCTTTCTGTTTATATACAGTAACTCTCCTTGTCAATGTTAGTGGAGGTGCTGTTTTCTACTTGAATAGTTCCTTGATTAGGCTGTTGCTTAACACTTGCTTGTTTATCTGAATTTAATAGTTCTTTGATTTAGGTATTGTTTATTGCTTGATTGTTTGGTGTTAATCCAGGTATCAATCCCAGCTTGTCTGGCAGTTGATTACTGGTGAAATATTCTGGTCTTTTTGTTGTAACTATGGAAGAAGGAAAAACTACATTAGGAAACACATGTGCTATGACATATAGTCCTGGACATCTTTGCACAGAGATTATTTTGTTTCCCTGTCCCATATTAATTTTTCAGAGCTATTTAGTGAAAAAATGTGCTGCCTCCTAATTTGTCTAGGGTGTTGTTCTTTAAATATATATATATATATATATATATATATATATATATATATATGTGTGTGTGTGTGTGTGTGTGTGTGTGTGTGTGTGTGTGTATTGAAACCAAAATTGTTGTCTAGTTGTGGTACAATTTCTTTCCCAAAACATAAACATCTATGACTTCTTTATTTTTAAAAGTAACTTCTCTCTCTTATAGGACCAGGATTATTACTTTTGTAGATGACCTACTAGATCTCCACAGACACATTCTATGACCATTGGAGTAATCTATTGGGAGATCTTGATTTAGGTCAGAGATGAATAAATGAGTTGGCCAACACCACCAACAATAAAAGCAGACATATTTTGGTTGTCTGATTGTTCTATTTGGTCATCATTCTGTGCAGTATTTTATAAAATATATGGAGTTAGTTATTTTTCTCAATTTTGTATGAGTCACATTGGGTAAGTTGGACAGCCTTATAAATCTATGAGATAAATAAATAGTCTTGAATCCATTCCCTAAATGTAGAAAAACTCACCCTTCCTGCTTTTTCCCTCCCTTTTTAGCCATAGTTCATAAATAATGACTAAAATGCTCATGGCAGATAAACTTAATTTATATCTTGTGTCATACATTACTTTGTGTGCAGCCATATACAGCCTGGGCTGCTTATAATGTGACCATTATAATGATGATGGTCAAAGGTGGGTTCTAAATTTTTTTAACTAGTGGTTCTGTGGGCATGACTTGTTTTGTGGGCAAGGCTTGATGGTCATGTGACTGGGTAGGCATGGCCAACTCAATGTCACTCATGTCAATGGATGCCTCGCCTGGCCCCACCCCTCCCAGCCATTCCTTGTCACACCCAGCCTCAACGTATCTATAGTTCTGTAAAAATGTTGTTCACCTTTTTTCAACTGTATTATCTACATACTATAGGTGCACTTTCATGGACCACTGAAAGGAGGAAATGGCTCACATGCTTTGTCCAAGAGTGTGATAGCAACAGGCTTTTAAGGGGCTGCCAGAAAGAAGTGGGGGGCAACGTATTTTCCAAAGCACCAGAAGACAAAACAAGAAGCAATGGATGGAAACTGAACAAAGAGAGAAGCAACCTAAAACTAAGGAGAAACTTCCTGACAGTGTGAACCAATATAGGTGCAGAAATATTTCAGTCATAATTTCACATATAAAATAGAGAGTCGGGTAATACAACCTGCATATTGTTCAAAACAGTCATTAGTGTTATGGCTGATGTTTGACAGCAAGCCTAAAAGTCAAAGATTACAAGAGTGCTTCTTTCTCTGTATATATACAAAACATCACATACCAGGAATAGCATATCAAGATGGACTTATGGTGCACACAGAATGTATCCTAAAACCCTAATCTTCCTTTTCACAGCAAACATGTGCTTGGCTAATGTTCACCACAAGATGGCGCGTGAAAGGCTGTTCCGTTGACACAAGCCTTTGCTTTGTCCTCTTTTAACCTCATTCCCTTCAAAGTATGGAAGTATTTCTCAGAAATGATACGTACATGGCAGAGCAGTCATTATATCCTCAATCTAAAAGCTAACATGTGACTCAAGTGCCTCCTGCTTTTCTTCTTTTCCCTGGGTTCCAGGTTTTCTAGAACTATATGTGATTAGTGGCAGTAAACAAAAGTTTATACTATAGGTATTTAGACCATTTTGCTTAATGGAAAACCATTCGTGTTGCATATTTTTATTTCATATAAATAAAATATGAACATTGATGAAAGCATGCAAGTTCTTTTAAGATATTTCAACATTCTCACAGTGTCTTCTTGGAACCACCAAACCCTCTTATTTATAAGACCTCGAGTAAAAGTGCTGAAATTTCTTGAGCTCTTGCTAAAACCTGATGAAATTGGGCAATTCTTACTGTCACCAATTTTGGTGATCTAATGTGAGACTTCAGAAGACTTTGGCTTTTCTCTTCCTGTTTGGGGGAGGGAGATCATTTGGTGATACACAAGGCATGAAAAGATTGCCAATTCTGAATTTATCTAACAGTGTCTATAACAGGGGTCTCCAACCTTGACAACTTTAAGCCTGGTGGACTTCAATTCCCAGAATTCTGGGAGTTGAAGTCCTCCAGGCTTAAAGTTGCCAAGG